>NC_133426.1:23702500-24302500 GCF_049350105.2 Macaca mulatta | reverse complement strand
GCTGCTCTGTATAACAAAGCCAAAGCAAGCTGTGAATGGATTTCTCTGTGGGCCCAGAAGTTGTGCCCTCCGCTAGGGCAATGCCCTCTGCCACTGCCTCGGTCACTGAGTTCTATGAGTTCTACGTCCTGTATCATGATTGCTCAAAAGATTGACGAGTCCATTAGTACAATACCTGGTACATTGTAGGTATTCAATAAATATTTCCTGGCTGGGCACGGTGGCTCACACCTGCAATCCCAGTGGGAAGCCAAGGTGGGAGGATCACTTGAGCTCAGGTGTTCGAGACCAGCCTGGGCAACATGGTGAAACCCCATCTCTACTAAAAATACAAAAAAATTAGCCAGGTGTGGTGGCACGTGCCTGTATTCCCAGCTACTTGGGAGGCTGAGGCATGAGAATCGCTTGAACCTGGGAGGTGGGGGTTACAGTGAGCCAAGATCATGCCACTGCACTCCAGCCTGGGCGACAGAGTGAGACTTTGTCTCAACAACAACAACAAAAATTTCCTGGTTGGGTGTGGTGGCTCACACCTGTAATCCCAAAGGGAGGCCGGGGTGGGAGGATCACTTGAACTCAAGAGTTCGAGACCAGCCTGGGGCATATGGTGAAACCCCATCTCTACAAAAAATACACAAATTAGCCAGATGCGGTGGTGTGCACCTATAGTCCTGGGTACTCAGAGACTGAGATGCAAGGATCACTTGAGCCCGGGAGGTCAAAGCTGCAGGGAGCCAAGACTGCACCACTGCACTCCAGCCTAGGTGACAGAGTGAGAGCCTGTGTCACATACAAACACACACACACAAAAAATCTCTGATCACAACTGAAAATTAAAACACCCAATAAGTTCAGTTACAAAGTTAACATAGCAAATAAAATTCAGGGGTTCAAGATAACATTTGTAGGTAATGGTAAATCCCTCTTACAGGTCAATTCATTCTATATATTTGGTTAAGGGTATTCAATCCTTAAGATCATGAGAAGAGCCAAAAGGGAGGTAGGAAGACAATAATACAGTGGCAGTAACAGTCAATATGGTGTGTCAGGCCAGAGAGTGGAAAAGAAGAGACATGATGTGTTCAGAACAGATGTCACAAATAAAGCTGTGACCAGCTGGAGCATGTGAGTAACAAGCACTATGCAGCCAAAGCCGCCATGCATCCATATCAACCTAATTCCAGAAGGGAGTTTAGAATCTAGTCCTAATGGTAAATTGGTGAGTTACAGGATGCCTTGTTGTCATGGAAGCAGGAACAGCTAATGGTCACACTGTACTCATATTTGAGGTTAACTGAGGCAAATTGTTTAGTTAGCCATCACAGTGATCAAAGAGAATCCAAAGCAAGTCATACTCAAAGTACAAAAGAGCTGAAAGTGCTATGTTTCTTGGAAAATGATCAGTTTTATACAACTGAGACCTTCAGCCAACAAACTTGAAGATAATTAACATTCAAGGTTAAGAGCTCCCTACCCAGTTTTTATTCTTAGCAGAAAGCTGACTTCATCCAGGAAATGCTGTCACTAACTTCTCACAGTAAATTCATAACCAACATCTACCAAGCACCTATCATGTGCTATGCACTATGCCATACGTTCTCAGTGTCATCAATGCAACCACCCTATGATTAGCCACTAGCATTTCTATTTTGTAGATAAGGACACTGAAGTATAGTGGGATTAAGTGATTTGCCCAGGTTCACGCTGCTGGTAGGCACCAGAAATTAAGACTGGAGTACAAGTCTGCATATACTGCTTCTCATATTCCCAGAGATGATAATGCAGACTAACAAGTAGCGGTTTTCAGAAGTAGAATTATTTCATTGTAAGTGGAGTATGTATCAATCTGATAGTTCTGAAATAATAAAATTAGATAAGCATTAGATTATACCATTTCCTGATTGTGTAACAGAATAAATTTAGACAAAACCTCAGCATTGCTAATAGAGACTATATTTGCTATAAATAATTGCATTGGGGACAATGGTATACTATGTTAAACTGAAAAGAGCATAGGTTTAAAAGCTCAATCTTGCTTGTAATCCCAGCACTTTGACAGGCCAAGGTGGGCGGATTACTTGAGGTCAGGAGTTCGAGACCAGCCTGGACAACATGGTGAAACCCCATCTCTACTAAAAATACAAAAAAAAATTAGCCAGGCGTGGTGACAGGTGCCTGTTATCCCAGATACTTAGGAGACTAAGGCAGGAGAATCACTCGAACCTGGAGGAGGAGGTTGCAGTGAGCCAAAGATCACACCACATACTCCAGCCTGGGCGACAGAGGAACACTCTGTCTCCAAAAAACAAACCAACCTACCTCATTCTACCTGAATTTTAACCACGGCTTTGCCCCTAACTTTGCTTAGGTAAGAGACTTAAACTATCTAAGCTTTACACTCTTCATCCAAAAAATGGAAACACTTACTTTATGTGGATGCGGTGAGAATTACAGCTAACTACTATTGTGTTTAGCAGAGAGTGGCACACAAATGTAAGTTCCCTTAGCCTCATAAAAAGAATAATTTCTCGTTCCCTTTGGAAGAGGTGGCCAAGATGTTATACCAACAACTAGCTGATGATTGGGACAGTCTCTTCCTTACGTGGGGCTTCTACTTTCTCATGTGTAAAATTGGGAAAATTACGGATAATCTCCATATTAGTTTGTTCTCATGTGGCTAGAAAGAACTACCTGAGACTGGGTAATTTATGAAGGAAAGAGGTTTAATTGACTCACAGTTCCACATGGCTGGGGAGGCCTGAGGAAACTTACAAGCATGGCAGAGGCGAAGGGGAAGCAAGCACATCTTCACATGGTGGCAGGATAGAGACAGCGAAGGGTGAAGTGCTACACACTTTTAAACAACCAGATCTCATGAGAACTCTCTCGTTATCATGAGAACAGCAAGGGGGTAAATCTGCCCCCATGATCCAATCACCTCCTACCAGGCCCCACCACCAACACTGAAGATCATAATTCAACATGAGATTTGGGTAGCGACACAGAGCCAAGCCACATCAATCTCTAAGCTCAAGCTCCCAAAGAATTAGTCTAAGAGGCTAAGATTTTTATTTGTCTCTCTATACAGTTATTTATCATACACTAACCTTGCCTACTAATGTAAATTCTAAGACAACTCTGGAAAGCAGTGCTAGGAGTAAACAGCCAAGGAAAAAAGGTGGAAGTCAAGAAAAAGGCGCTGGGCGCGGTGGCTCACGCCTGTAATCTCACCACTTTGGGAGGCTGAGGTGGGCAGATCACAAGGTCAGGAGATCGGGACCATGGTGAAACCCCATCTCTACCAAAAATACAAAAAATTAGCCAGGTGAGGTGGCAGGCACCTGTAGTCCCAGCTACTCAGGAGGCTGAGACAGGAGAATGGCATGAACCCGGGAGGCGGAGCTTACAGTGAGCCAAGATCACGCCACTGCACTCCAGCCTGGTCAACACAGGGAGACTCCGTCAAAAAAGAAAAAGAAAAAGAAAAAAAAAAAAGAAAAAAGGTATGCACATTTACATTTTGTTCTTCTCTTCGTGATCTCCATCCAGAAAGCCTCCAACAACATTTCGGATAAAGGACAATTGGGTTAACAAACCTTACCTGTTCCCAGAAACCACCCTTATTTCAAAAACATTTAAGGGAGAGGTAGGGACAGCAGAAAAGATACCACAAAATCATATGATTCATCCTTCTGGCTAGCATATATAAATTTATGTATTTGTCCCAGCTTCTCATTTATCTATGAGCTCCTCAAAGGCAATGACTATGCCTTGGCAATTTCCCAGTGCTTCTTAGTTTCCATTTCATTCCAAATCCAGAACTTTCAACTAATGCTGATGGACTCCAGAATGACTTCAGTGTTAACCTTTGGCATCTCACTTACAGACTCTATCCCCTAAAGTGGTTCATAGCTCTTGGGCAAAAATTTCACCAGATCTAACACTGTGGTTTTAACTCTGGAAGACTATTGTTACACAATCGCCTGGGTAACCCAAAAGCACCAGCACCTAGACTCCTACCCGCAGCGATTGATTTAATTGGTTTATGTGGGGAGCAGGTGTCACTCATTTTAGGAGCTCCCCAGATGATTCTCACGAGCAGCCAGGCCTAAGAACCATGGACTAGCATCTAATCATAGAAAATTCAGTGAGGGTAAACAAATCAAAGAACTCAAGCCCAGACAATGGCTATTAAGCATCCCCAATTTTTTATTTACCCATGTACTGTTGTCTTTATTTTCAGCTTTGAGTTTTATTTCAGCCTCATAGGAAACTGACCACAAACATCTTTGTACTCTGTAAGAGACTTTTCAGTGTCAGCTCTCTTTTTTCCTTTTCACTTTTAGATGATCTTAAATGGGGAAGATAAAAACTAAACAAACTCGAGAAAGAAACGGCTGTGCTTCAGGATGTGGTAATGCTTGGGAGGCGGTGACAATGAACTCGATGGTCCTTTCCTCCAGTTTGTTTTGCTCACACACTGCGCCCAATCCCTCACTTACTTTCTCTGCTATAAAGAGGTGGTAAGACGATCAGGCAGGCAGACACGTGGCTCTACTATCTATTATATGTGTGAGTCATTTTCTTACCTGCTTAGAACTTCAGTTTCCTAATTGGTAAAATGGGCATGGCTGTTGGGAGAATGAGATGCTATCCTATTTTAGTTGGTAAGTACTCAGTAAGTGCTAGTAGAATCTACTGAATCTTTTTCAGGTGCCATATAAAGTCTTTTTTTTTTTTTTTTTTTTTTTGAGATGGAGTCTCACTCCATCGCCCAGGCTGGACTGCAGTGGCACGATCTTGGTTCACTGCAACCTCTGCCTCCCGGGTTCAAGCAATTCTCCTGCCTCAGCCTCCTGAGTAGCTAGAATTACAGGCAAGTGCCACCATGCCTGGCTAATTTTTTTTTGTATTTTATTAGAGATGGGGTTTCACCATGTTTGCCAGGCTGGTCTCAAACTCCTGATCTCATGTGATCTGCCTGCCTCGGCATCCCAAAGCGTTGGGATTATTATAGGCGTGAGTCACTGCACCCGGCCAAGAGTCCATTTTAATTTCCTTCTCCAATAGCTTCCCTGAAGTCAAGCTCAGGTCAAAGAAACAGGAATAGGAGTATGTAGGCCAGAGATAACAGGGTAGAGAATATGTAAGGAGCTCTAACAAAAGAAGCAGTACCCTGGCCATGAAGGGCAATTTCTAGAGAACAGGAGACTCCCTGAGACAAGCAGCTTCCTCCCAGAAGAGGCTATTACAAATAAAGTGCTCACACGAGCACATTACATGACCAATGCAGGAATAGTAATATAGCAATAACCACTTTGCTTTCTATTTAACTGCAGAATCAGGAGGAGAAATTAACCAAAGTTATACAAAATCCACAGGCAGGTATTAAGAAATATCTGCTAGCAAGTTTAAGGAAACATTATACCCTACTAGAACAGATCCAAGAAAAGGTTCAGATAGAAGCCTGAGTGTTCTCTGGTCTATGAAAATGTAACAATTGTGGGAAAATATATGTAAGTTACAAATTTCAAAAGGCCCTACTGTTTTCTGGCCAGCAACACATGGCGAAATATTTAACTTCATGGTGTGGGAAAATGTTAGAGAGATGATAATTTCTTCCCAACAGTGAGACTATTATATACTGACCTCCATGCCCTGGTAAGAGAGAAAGCAACACTGGTACAACTCAAATGGTTAAGTAGAATCATAGATCAAGTCCAAGAATGAAAATAAAATCACAACTGTTTAGGTGACCCTTGGGGAAATAACATACCACTGAGTTAGAACCCTAAGTATTCAATTAGCGGGAATATAAATGCTGACCTGTGCAAATGTAATCGTTTACTATAATTTTTGTGCCATTCATTATGACAAAAGGTATAATCTCAGAGTTAAGATGAGACAATGACCAAGAACGGGGTTCTCCTTGAGGGATATGAAGGACATCCACCATGGGTCACAATCAAACCCAGCTCTCCCATGAAGGCAAGTATAGTGGTAAACTAGCCTCCCTGCCATAAAAGCGAAATAGGCTAACTGAAGATACTTCAACGCTAGTTTTTCCTTTGTTTGTCTGTTTGTTTGTTTGAGACAGAGTCTCGTTCTGTCACAGAGGCTGGAGTACAGTGGCAAGATCTTGGCTCACTGCAACCTCCACCTCCCAGGTTCAAACAATTCTCCTGACTCAGCCTCCCGAGTAGCTGGGATTACAGATGTGAGCCACCACTCCCAGCTGATTTTTTGTTTTGTATTGTATTTTTTTAGTAGAGATGGGGTTTCACCATGTTGGCCAGACTGGTCTCGAACTCCTGACCTCAAGTGATTTGCCCACCTTGGCCTCCCAAAGTGCTGGGATTACAGGTGTGAGCCACCAAGTCCGGCCTCAATGCCAGTTTCAATGCCAAGTACATGACAAAGATGGAAACCCTAGAACACCATGTAACCCACCCACAGTTCCCTTAGCACACTTTTGATGATATGCTATTCAAGGTGTACAATGACTAATTTATCAAGAAGAATTAGTACACAAGAAAAGCAAAAATTATTTAAAGTGTAAAGTAATAAATAAGGAACTGCCCTCACCAAATTTCAACATAAATTACAAAGTTAAAATGTGATATTTAGTTAAAATCAGAAAAGTTGCCGTGTTGACTAGAACCCACAAATACAAACTACTCTGAGAGCTTAGCATATGATCAAAGAGAAACAGCCAAGATAAAAGAGAAACAGCCAAGTTTCAAGAGAAAAACTTGAGGTCTTAATAATTGTTGGGCAACTGCACAGTAGAACAGGGTAAAAACAAGTTAGCTACAAAGGCTCATCAGAAAATGGCAATGGATTCCAGAGAGATTTAATAACTACGAACAAACTCTGCTATAGGTGACAAATCTGACCATGATAAAAGCACTGTAAATGATATAGGTGATACTGACCATATGAAAACACAGACTGTGCACTAGATAAAAAGGAAACCAACATACAATGTTAACACATGTAAATATATGGGCAAAGGCGGGAAGGGCTATCACAAAAAACAGATGAATTACCTATATTACAGGTAATATAGCAATTCTTTCCAAATGTCTTCAATTTTATACTTTGATAATTACTTTGCCAAAGGAAACAATACTTACACAGCACAATAGCTTACTATGCCAAATATACACAGGAATTTATGCAAATGATAAAATCTCCAGATTCTGGTTACAAGATGGCCAATAGCACTTTACACAGAACAAAAAGCAGACAAAAAAAAAAAAAAAAAACCCAAGCAAAGGAAAAAACACTTTTCATTCCTGTGTTACCTATGATGCAATTAAAATCATAAAACCTCATTTTGGGCCGGGCGCGGTGGCTCAAGCCTGTAATCCCAGCACTTTGGGAGGCCGAGACGGGCGGATCACGAGGTCAGGAGATCGAGACCATCCTGGCTAACACGGTGAAACCCCGTCTCTACTAAAAAATACAAAAAACTAGCCGGGCGAGGTGGCGGGCGCCTGTAGTCCCAGCTACTCGGGAGGCTGAGGCAGGAGAATGGTCTAAACCCGGGAGGCGGAGCTTGCAGTGAGCTGAGATCCGGCCACTGCACCCCAGCCTGGGCGACAGAGCAAGACTCTGTCTCAAAAAAAAAAAAAAAAAAAAAAAAACAAAAAACCTCATTTTGGCAGGGTTACGGAGAAACTGATACAGTTAAACTTTGCTGACAGCCCTGGATAAATTAAAGCTATAAAATGTCAAAGGTTTTCATATGGTAATTCCACTCTGAGACAGATATCCTATAGGTAAACCACCCGATTACCTGGAAAAGTCTTCACTACCCCAAAAGTCACACTCCAGATAGCCAAAGTTTATTGTTAATAGCATACAGGAGAAACAGAGCTTTACCATTTAAATGGACATTAAAACCAATCACTGCTCAGTTCTTTAAAGAGGGAACTGATTTGTCTTAGAACAGGGATCAACAAACTTTCTGTACAGGACCAGATAGTAAACATTTTTGGCTTTGTGGGCCATATAGTCTCTGTCAATACTCAATTCTGCTGTTGTGGATGGACAAAAGCCACAAACAATATGTGATGAATGAGCATGGCTGTGTTCCAGTAAAACTTTATTTACAAAAACAGGAGTTGTCAAAACCCACAGCGTGCAACACAAAGAATGAGCCCTAATGTAAACTATGGACTTTAGGTGATAATGATGGGTCAATGTTGGTTCATCAATTATAACAAATGTCCCACACTGGTGCAGGATACTGATGGTGGCAGAGACTGTGTTTGGGGGTAGGGAGGGGTTCTGTGAGCACTCTGTACTTCTGCTCAATTTTGCTGTAAACCTAAAACTGCCTTTCAGTATTTCTGGGGGAATGGTTCCAGGATACCCTTGGATATCAAAATCCATGGATACTCAAGTCCCTTACATAAAATGGCCTAGAGTATTTGCATATGACCTATGCACATCCTTCCATATACTTTAAATTATCTCTAGACTAGTTACAAGGCCTACACATCATTTCATTTACATGGATTCAACATAGTATTCAATAGGAGGCAAATTCAAATTTTGCTTTTTGGAATTTTGTGGAAGTTTTTTTCTGAATATTTTCTATCTGAGGTTGATTGAATCCATGGATATGGAACCCACAGATACGGAGGACAGACTGTACTTTTTAAAAAACAGTCTATTAATTAGGAAAAAAAAAACAGGTGGCCAGCCCTCAGGCTATAGGTTGACATTCTTAGACCAGGGTATTCCTAAAATAAAAGGATTTGCCCAACTCTAAAATCAGATCACCATGGAAGTAAAATAATGGAATGCCTATATATATAAAGGAAAAGAAAAAGCAGTGATATTTTCAGATTCCATCCAGTAACAAAACCAAGGTTTCCCAAATCTTGCCAACAGTCTGATCAATTTTCCAAAAGCTTAATGGGAGGAAACCACCCAACTATCAATAGGTCAGTAACTGCAGCTGTCTCCACTTTCAAACGCACACAAAACGTAAGTGCTACAAAGACAGTGAGGCCAGAGCTGTGACTTTGGTGCCTGAGAGCTGCCCCAGAGCCAGGTAAACCACGTCATGTTAAAATGCAGCCTTATCAGATCTTAAAGGCCCAAAAAGCTCTCACTTCCTCCTTCTTTCCTTCCTTTCCTCCCTTCTTTCCTTCCGTTTCTACTTCCCTCCCTCCTTCTTTTTTTGAGACATGGTCTTGCTCTATCATCCAGGCTGGAGTGCAGTGACACGATCACAGCTCACTGCAGCCTCAACCTCCCAGGCTCAAGGGATCCTCCCACCTCAGCTTCCCATGTAGCTGGGACCACAGGGGTGCACCACTATGCCTGGCTAATTTTTTTTGTAGAGACAGGGGTCTCACTGTGTTGCCCAGGCTAGTCTCAAACTCCTGGACTCAAGTGATCCTCCTGCCTCAGCCTCCCAAAATGCTGGGATTACAGGCATTAGCCGCAGTGCCTGGACCAATTCTTTATTTAAATTTAAAAGCTGGTCAAGATGCAATAAGCCAAGTTAGATATCTTTACCCTCAACTAAATTTTTCTCTTCCCCTTTACTTTGGAATAGTTGGTTCCTTTCTCCAAACAGGTTGGTCTAATTCCTGGTGACACCTTGTAGTAGAAAAACTACTGCTTACAGGAAAAAAAAAAAAATCGGTCATTTACATATGTAAAGGTACAAAATAAACACACTCAGAAGCACAACAAGATTGTTTTTCCCTTTTCCTAACATAATTTTTTAAAAAACCTTTTCATTTTCTCCAAGAACGCAATCACTGTTGTCCCCAGTGGTGATCAGACTTCGAGGAACAAAATGACTTAAAAAAACAAGACTTTGCAAAGGGAGTCATTTGGAACCAAAGTATCTCCAAAGTATCTTAAAATACTTTCTAAAGGAACAGAAGATGGCTGGGCCCTTAAACTTTAAGAATAGTAAGAATGGGGAAACTGGCCGCTACCTTCTAAGAGCTAAAGGCTCTGAGGTTCACAGAGCCAGTGTGATTATGACAGAAATCAAAATATGAAGTTTTGTAAAAAGATGGCAGGGCTGTCAGACAATCTGCTTTCTGATGGTTTTATTTGAGAGGTGCTATATTTACATGTGGGGACACTATGGAAGTTTAAACTTGGCTGGGCACAGTGGCTCACGTCTGTAATCCCAACACTTTGGAAGGCAGAGGCAGGTGGATCACCTGAAATCAGGAGTTCGAGACCAGCCTGGCCAAGACAGTGAAACCCCGTCTCTACTAAAAATACAAAAATTAGCCAGGTGTGGTGGCGCATGCCCGTAGTCCCAGGTACTCAGGAGGCTGAGGCACGAGAACTGCTTGAACCCAGTAGGCGGAGGTTGCAGTGAGCCGAGATGGCACCACTGCACTCCAGCCTGGGCGACACAGTGAGACTCCGTCTCAAAATAAATAAATAAAATAAATAAATAACCTTATATAACTGACTAAATGAAAGTGACATAATGTTTAATAACCTCAATATGGAGTCAGGCATGCCATCAGTAGTTGCCATTCATGTAGCACCCACTCTGCAAAGCAAGCTGAGCTGAGGAAGCTGTGAGAGGTTACAAAGAAGAGGTAAGTGCCTGTCCTTTGGAAAGAGACAATGAGGATAAAATCTAAGAAAAGGAGGCAGGAGCAAAATCTCTTTAATGCAAGTGTGGCTGTGCAAAAGTAACTGGAAAATCAAACAAATGGGAGGTCAGTCTGCAGGGAGGGGACAAAAGTGGTTAACACGGGAACCAGAAGCCGACAGGGCGAGACTGGAAGATGAAAAGCAAGTCCAAAAGAAAATGTGAATCATTTCCTACCAACTCATTCAACATTCAGAAGGTTCTATCTTTATGCCATAATAGTCCAACTTCTCCTTTTCTTATATAATTAAGAGAATTTTTAATTTATCACAACTGCTTAAGGGAAAGAGAACTCAAATTTGGGCAAATATAACAAGGAGCCACCATAATATTAACTGCCAGTGAAAAACAATAAATTGATCCAAAATTCCAAAGAGGTTTACAGAAAAAAAATATGGAACAAGACATGTGAAAGTTATATTTAAGGAAATAAATTCAGGCCAGGGACAGTGACTCATGTCTGTAATCCCAGCACTTTGGGAGGCAGAGGCGGGTGGATCACCTGAGGTCAGGAGTTCGAGACCAGCCTGAGCAACATGGAAAAATACCATCTCTACTAAAAATACAAAAATTAGCCAGGTGTGATGGCAGACGCCTATAATCCCAGCTACTCGGGAGGCTGAGGCAGGAGAATTACCTGAACCTGAGAGGCAGAGGTTGCAGTGAGCCAAGACCACACCACTACTCCAACCTGGGCGACACAGCAAGACCCTGTCTCAAATAACTAAGTAAGTAAATAAATAAATAAATAAATAAATTCAATAAATGTTTATTCTGAACATTAAAATGTGATGTTTTCACTGCTCCCAATAAGGAATTAACATATATTTATCTGAAGCCACACTGTCCAATAGAAATATGTGAGCCAGGCCGGGCACGGTGGCTCACGCCTGTAATCCTAGCACTTTGGGAGGCTGAGGAGGGCGGATCACCTGAGGTCGAGAGTTCAAGACCAGCCTGACCAACATGGAGAAACCCTGTCTCTACTAAAAATACAAAATTAGCTGGGCATGGAGGCGCATGCCTGTAATCCCAGCTACTTAGAGGCAGGAGAATTGCTTGAACCTGGGAGGCGGAGGTTGTGGTGAGCCAAGATCGCGCCATTGCACTCCAGCCTGGGCAACAAGAGTGAAACTCCGTCTCAAACAAACAAACAAAAGAAACATGTGAGCCATATATATATAATTTAAAATGTCCTAGTAGCCACAACATAAAAAAGAAATAAAGTTTTTGATAATATTCCATTTAACCCAACATATCTAAAATATTACCATTTCAACATGCAATCAATATAAGATGTACTGATATTTTACGATTTTTACATTAAGTCTTTGAAATCCAGTGTGTATTTTATACTGAAAGCACATCTCAATTCAGAGGCTAAATTTCTATCAAAAATAATTGACCTATAAAGAGATTTCATAAAATTTACAGGTGATAAAGTGGGTTTACATATCCAAAATATTCCACACAGATGTAAAAATTAACTGAATCAAGTATCCGTTTTAAATTTAAATTGAGTCAATTCAGTTTTTCGACCACATTTCAAGTGCTCAAAGGTCTCATAGCTGACAGGTAGTGACCCATATGGGACAAAGGTCTATAGAAATAAAGTAATAACTATAAAGATAACCACTAGAACCAAAAATTCAAGCCTAGCTATTTATTAAAATAAATATGGCAAAACAAAGCAAATATATAACATAGGAAAACTGAGGTATTAAAAACAGAAAGCAACAGAACATTACAAATGCGGACCATTACAGATGACAGATCTATCATATCAGTAAGTATAAATAGGTTAAACTTACCGCATGAAAAAGATTCATTCACAAAGCAAAACCCAACTTTACACTACATTTAGAGACATATTTAGAGCAAAGTAATTCAGAAAAACTGAAAATAAAAGGATGGCAATGCCATCCCAGGAAATATAAACAAGAAAATAGGGAACTAGATCTCAATGTCAAATAAGGATGAATCCAGGCCAAAAAGCCTTCAACTAGTAAAAGGGCAGCACTCTAATGCTAATGGGCATATCTCACAACGAGGACATGAGTTAATAAGCATCAAACATAACATTGATAGTCATAAAGCAAAATCTATAGGAGCTATATGGAGAAAGAGAATCATTATTAGGAGGCTTTAACTTCTCTTGTGTTTGATCCATGACAAATCAGGTGGATAAAAAAAGTAAAGTTACACAAAACCTAAATTACATCATATTACAGAGCTGATATATCACACTCTGCAACCTGAGAAGAGAGTATAACCTTTTTTTTGCTGCCCAAAGAACACTCACAGAAAACAAAAGTTAACATCAATAAATTAGAGAATAATTCAGACAACAGTCTGTAATCACAATGCAACAAAACTAGACATAAATAAAATTAAAATACAGAATGCATCTTCACTGGAAATTTTTAAACTCCCTCAAACAACTCTTCATTCATAGGAAAATAAAAACCTGAAGATGCAGAAGAGCTAAGAGAAAAAGGACCAAATACACACACATCAGCTGCTAAAGCAGTGCTCAGAGGAATAACTAACCTTAAACACTGAAATAAACAAAACAAAGAAGAAAGCATTTAATTTTATTTTCTTATACTTTAAGTTCTGGGGTACATGTGCAGAACATACAGGTTTGTTACATAGGTATACACATGCCATGGTGGTTTGCTGCACCCATCAACTTGTCATCCACATTAGGTATTTCTCCTAATGCTATCCCTCCTCTACCCGCCAACCTCCTGACAGGCCCTGGTGTGTGATGTTCCTCTCCCTGTGTCAATGTGTTCTCATTGTTCAACTCCCACTTGTGAGTGAGAACAGAAAGCACCTAATTTTTAAAAGAGCAAAATAAACCTGAGATCAGAGGGAATTATTAAAGTTAAATCAGACAATAAACTAGATAACAAAAGTCATAAAACTAATAAATCCAACCAAATAAAAAACAACTAACTTAAGAAGAAGGGGGGACAAATGTCACAGGGAAAATTAAGACTGTTCAATGACAACTATCTCAGCTATCCAAACTGACTTAAAAACCTCAATGAGTAGGATAATTTTATTTTATTTTATTTTATTTTATTTTTTTTTTTTGAGATGCAGTTTCACTCTTGTCACCCAGGCTGGAGGGCAAGGGCATGATCTTGGCTCACTACAACCCCCGCCTCCTGGGTTCAAGCAATTCTCCTGCCTCAGCCTCCCCAGTAGCTGGGATTACAGGTGTCCACCACTATGCCCGGCTAATTTTTGTATTTTTAGTAGCGATGGGGTTTCACCATGTTGGCCAGGCTGGTCTCAAACTCCCGACCTCATATGATCCACCTGCCTTGGCCTCCCAAAATCCCACGCTGGGATTACAGGCGTAAGCCACCGAGCCTGACCAAGTAGGATAATTTTCAAGAAAAATATATCAAAATAGACTCTAGAAGAGACAGAAAATCTACAGAGATCAATAACACAGAATAGAGAAAGCTGTCAGAGAGCAAAATTCCCCAAAACATACAGGTTTAAACACTTTCATATGAAGTTCTACCAAAT
The DNA here is from genome assembly GCF_049350105.2 of Macaca mulatta. Taxonomy (NCBI): domain Eukaryota; kingdom Metazoa; phylum Chordata; class Mammalia; order Primates; family Cercopithecidae; genus Macaca; species Macaca mulatta. Next base: position 24,288,303 of record NC_133426.1, on the reverse strand, counting down.
CTTTAAAAAACAGATAATTCAAAAGATAAATTAGTCTTAGCATAGAAAAAGAAAAAAATTTATCTTCTTGAAAACAAAAATTTATCTTTTTGAAACAACCATGACATTGATAAGAAAATCTAACAGACCACACATACAACATCTACAGACAAACAGCACATGGATATCAATAAAACAAACCCAGGAGTTCATCATTCTATTCTCTCTACTTCTGTAAATGTTTAAGGTCTAGAGATCTATTGCACAACATGAAGAATATATAATAGATAATAAAATTGTACTGTATATGGGATTCATGCTAAATGAGTAGATTTTAGCTGACCTTGCCACAAAAATAAAAAAGGGTGACTAAGTGAGATGATAGATATGTTCATTTGTTTCACTGTAGTAACCTTTTAACTATATGTATCTCATAACATCATGTTGTATACCTTAATTATACACAATAAAATTTATGTATGTATTTACCTATAAATGTGCATCCCCCCAGGCTGGAGTGCAGTGGCACAAACACAGTTCACTGCAGCTTCAATCTGGGCTCAAGCCATCCTCCTGTCTCAGCCTCCTGAGTAGCTAAGACCCCAGGTGTGTGACACCACCACTCCTGGCTAATTTTTTTTTTTTTAAGAGACAGGATCTCGCTATGTTGCCCAGGGCTGACCTCAAACTCCCGATCTCAAGCCATCGTCTGTCTTGGCCTCTCAAAGCACTGGAATTACAGGCACCCGCCTAAGTTTTTTTTTTTTTTTAATTCCATAATAAAAAACTAAAATAAAGACATCTTTAATCAAGGAGAAAAAAATTCTATCTAGATATACCATTTTTTTTACCAATCAAAAGTTTGACAATAATGTGGTGAAGGCATAGGAAGATAGGTACTCTCAGAAACTTCTAGCGAGGGGGAAAACAGACAACCTTTATGGAAAGCAATTGACAATGTTCGTCAAAATTACAAATGCACATACCTGCTGATGTAGCAATCTCACGTTTAGGAATCTGTCCTATATATACACCCGGACATGCATGAAATGACAATGCGTATAATAATTCACTGGAGGGCAGGTTGCCATAGCAAAGACTAGAAACAACCTATTAATTGTAGCCATCAATAGGGAAAGTTGGCTAATAAATTCTAGTACATTCATATAACCAAATTCTCAGAAGACATAAAAAGGAAAAACAAAGTTCTGCAGGTACAGATATACAAAGGTCTGTTTCTAAGGTATTAAGATCAAAAAACAAGGTACAGACAAAGGTATAAACTGTCATTTATGCAAAAAAAGGGGAGGCCAGTGGGCACAAGTGGGAAGTAGGCTTTTCTGTGTCCTTTTGCACCTTCTGAATTTGGAACCATGTGGCTGTAATCTTAGGCCCAAAATAAAAATCTCATTTTTAAAAATGCCACCATTTGGAATGTACTATTGCCATTATAAATTAAAAATCCATTTAGAACACTTGTTATTCTTGCTATATTTGCTAACTGTGTGGCAGGCTATATTTCAAGTCAAGATGGAGTTCAAGAAACTTTCATTATTTTAAAAAGCATAGAGAAAAATACTGCACATAGATGAAAGGGGGCCAGTAGATCAGACAGATCATCTGATTAATGATGCTTAACCCTGGATATGCTTTAGAATGACAGGGGGATCTCCTAAAAATACCAATGTTCTGCTCTCCACCCCTAGCACCCCCAGATCATTTACAACAAAAATTCAGAGTATGAGGCCCTGGCCTGAAAACCACTCAAGTAAACGCTTCCAAACAGTGATTCAACAGAAGTCCAGGGGACATTTTGCTCCCCCAGGGGACATTTGGCAATGACTGGAGACATGTTTGGTTGTCACGACTTGGAGTGGGAGGTGCTCATGGCATCTAGTGGGTAGAGGCCTGGGATGTAGCTCAACTTCCCACAGTGCACAAGACAGTTCCTACCAAAATTACCTGGCCTGAAATGGCAAGAGTGCTGAGGCTCAGGAACCCCTGCTTTAAAATAAAATCACTGCTTCTGAAGTAACAACCAGTTTTAGCCTCCACTTTTGAACACGGGAAATAATCTCACTTACTGATGTGTGGTACATTCCCATAAGAAAGCCTATTTACCAAGGTTGTAACAAATTGTGTATATCCTATGTATCTCCTTTCTCTGGTCCCTGTCTAGTTACTCTAGTCAAAATGTATGTCCCATTTGTAAAGTACTCATGGAGAAAGGCATAAAGTTCATAAACTAGTAGCCTGTGGGCCAACTTGATCCATCCATCTATTTTGTTTATGCCAAAGTTATCTTGAAATATACTGAATTGGTGCCAATCAGCTGTCCCTTTGGAGCTAGCCATATACCAGGGATTTGTCACAGTCCTCCACTCGTTGGCTTCATTCACTTATCCACTGCCCGCTACCTGGCGCTTTCAGCGTCTGAGTTGGCCCTCTCCTGCAGTTTTCTCTAATCATACAGGGGCATGTAGCCTCTTCACTCCTCCTCTCTCCTCACCTTAAAAATATCCCACACCCATTCTGAATTCTCCAACTCCCACATTACTTGCCAAAATAGAACTGCTATGAAGAGACAGAACTAAGAGAAAAGTAGAAGTAGAGATGGACTTTTTGCAACAACTCCCTTCTTTTAGTTGTCCTGTCATTAAAGATAGGCTGATTAGAACCTGATTCATCTCTGGGTGTTACAAACTAGTCTTGTCACTTCTAGCAAATTCCACTACAACTATATCTAGCACTTGAAGGAAACCCTTAAGTTATTATGCTTCTCTCATGACCTTAGTGAATCCGTCCACCCCTCCCAAAATAGATCAGAAGACTTTTATAGGAAATATCTATCAAAAGATTTGGTAGTTTTCTTTTAGAAAGTTCATGCCTTCTCCTTTGAAATCACAATCGTAGAGTGGTGAGCTGTGCTTTTAAAGATCGCCTGATACAATCTACTCATTTTATCAATGAGGAAAATGAACCCCAAGTGAGGTTTGGTCACTTAGTCAAGGGCACATTCTGAGCTAGTGGCAGAGCCAGAATTAGAACATTTGTTTCCAGATACTGGCCCCACAGGTTTTCCATGATAACAATATCCTCCACTGTGGTTTTCCTGCTCACATAACATCCTTGCCAAAATACCTATTAACACGGGTAGACACTAGCTGCTATGGAAATCAACTAACCAAAATTTTGGCTGGCTATTGGAGCTATCACTTAAACTTTGAGGGGGGAAGAACTGGGCGTTTCTGGATTCCTTTTGTTCCTTTTATTGTGAATTATCCTGTCTCAGTTTACACTAATGAAAGGCTGATACCTTCAGAATCTTCCCTAAACCTAAAAGATGGAAAACGTGCCTATATTTATAGCAACAGCAACACTTCCTAAACTCCAAAGTCAGAAACTGCCTCAAACCTCTACAGTTCTCAAGACGGTAAGTAAAACTACCAACAGCTTTTGGGAGTGAAGTTTTAAGACACAAAGATCAATGTCTCATTGAACTTTGACTTTCATCATCATTCTCTGGCAAATTGGTTTCTAAAATTTTAATTTGGTCTCAACTTTAACCTATTCCTCTCTTCCTATCCTAGCTTTTCAAAAAAAAAAAAAAAAAAGTATGGACATCACTTTTTGCATATCAGGTCTTCCTCAAATGTTCTACCTCCTTGGCACTTTAGTTTTTATGCCCAACTGACACTATCACTGACACCCTTGACATTTACACAAAATTCATTAAATTAACAGACACCCCACAATTTCCCCTCGAGAGCTTAGAACATCTTTGCTGCTGGATTTATTTTCCTTCAGGGATGCTGAGTTCCATTCTGATACCTCAATGCACGCGTTTTACTTTTAGGTGTTTCACAACCAGCTCCTTCGTTTTCTGGGGAAACATGATCCAGTTAACAGAAGGTGGTGGAATCTATTCCCATCTCAGCTAGGCCTGAGGCAGGCTGGGAACCCGGATCTTCTTTGGTCCCACCTCAATCCGTGAAAGCCGCCCACCAGCCCACCGGACGGGGAAATGTGGGTGGGACACCAATGGAGAAGAGAAACGAAAGGTGCTGGCACTAAAGCCAGAGTTGTATTAGACCCTGCTCTGATGCTACGAACCCAGGCGTCCGCTCTTCCCAAGCATCTAAGGCGTCTGCAGTGCAGGCCTCTAACTGCTTTAACATAACCTGATGAAGACAACAGTTCGAGTCCTGCCACTCCAGCCACACAGCAACACCTTAGAGCAGAAAAGGGAAAAAATGCCGTTGCATAATTTATTCAACCTCAAGGTATTTCTAAACAGTTCTTACCCAACCAAAAAAAAAAATAAATCTAAAAATAAAAACATTAAAAAGCCACCCACGTCTCGTTCTGAAGTTTTAAGGGCTGTGAGGTTTGTGTCAAGTAGATGTGAAGCTAACGATGGCAGGTTTGGGGAGTCTCGCCTGCGATGAGGGTCCTGCAATGAGACGCCGTTTCTGTGTCTCTGGGTAAGTCCCAGGCTGGGTGCGAGGGGGCCAGGCCCTGCCCCTCCACGCCCCGAAAACCGAGCCTCAGGAGAGCCCCCCGGATATCCCCTAGCCCCGCCTGCGGTTCCCACGGACTTTACCCCGAAGCTGCGGAGATCTGGGGTGGCAGCCTGAATGGCGGCGGCCCCGGGCCCATGGGAACCCTTGGCCCCGTACTCACCGAAGTCCAGGAACTGTTTGATGGAGAGCGGCGACGGCGAGAAGCGCGAGTAGCGCTCGATCTGCTTGGGCACCGGCTGCTTCAGCAGCCACCGGAACAGCCGCATCCTCGCCGAGGCGGCGCACAGACCAGCCTAGACGCCCGGGTAGCCGCAAGGGCTGGCGCAGCCAAGCCGCAGGGATAAGGCACGTTTGCTAAGCGCGCACCCCGACCTCGATCTCGGCCTCGGTGCCGCCGGTGCAGCCGCCGCAGCAGCAGCAACAGCTCCCGGACCGCGGCCGGCCGCCCGCGGCTTCCCTAGGCTCCGCCTCGCTGGGCGGAGTCGGTTGCTGCACGTACGCGGCGCGCGAGGGGCGGCGAAGAGCGCGAGGGGCACGCGGCCGCGCGCGCCCTCCACTGATTGGCCGCCGCCGCCTCTGTGACGTTTCTTTTTTTGTCCCGGCGCGGCGCCAGAGCCCCAGCTCTCTGGCTCGTGGAACTCAGCCCAGCCCGGCAAGTGCAGCCGCTCTCGGCTCCGCCCCTGGCTGAGTTCTCCACTGCCGAAAGGTAGCCGAGGTGCCCGCGGACTGGGAAGAGGCCGGGAGACCGGAATCCGATCCTCCGAGCTGCTCAAGACCCTTCTCAACCGCAGGCGCCTTTTCAGGGAGGAGGACTTGCAGTTCACTGCGTCTTGACACTTAGATTTTACGGCCTAACTAGACTCTGTTTCATGGCCCAGCCCCACCCCCACCTCCCTGCCTCACTCCGGAGAGAACACCTTTGGAACACCTTTGGACTGGATTGTTAGGTCGCTGATTCTCTTTTTCGTGGCTCCTTGCCCCTCCTTCCCTCACAAGATTAAGTCACTAATTGCATTTCATGTCCCCCCCCCACCACCGTTGGACGGGATCCATTGTGAGGTCAAGGGTCACTAACATCCCCTACCTCCCCAGTGCCAGTGGACAGGATAATTGCAAGGTCACTGACTCTGTTTCATACCTCCCCCCACTACTACCATTGGAAAGGATCAAATGTAAGGTGACTGACACTTTCTTTCATACGCCTTCTCTACACCACCACCATAGGACAGCTCCCTTCACGCTTCACCACCACTTTTGGACAGGAGTCTATGCTTACACAGTGTTGGGTATTGTTTATCTCAAGTGTACTTGAGAGCCTGGCATGGTGGCATGCACCTATAGTCCCAACGACCCTGCAGGTAGAGGTGGGAGGATCACGTGAGCCCAGAAGTTCAAGATCTGCCTAGGCAACATACCCAAACCCCCCTCTCAAAAAAAAAAAAAAAGTGAACTTGAACTCAGGGCTCAGTATATGAAATTGTTATTTCCTATTATGAGTGAATAAACTACCGCTTACTTTAGCCATTTCCACCAAACCTTGTTTTTTTTTTTGTTTTTTTTTTGTTTTTTTTTTTGTTTTTTTTTTTTTCAATGTGTAAATATAAACATATGTAACTAAAAGGACAGGAAGAATGTTCTTTAAGGAAAGGTACAAATGTGACTGGAAACCACTCCTCGGGTCTCTGATTGGATTAGTTTTCTCACTGTATGAGATTATTGCTGGGTAGCTATTTAGCTTTTGTGCCCTCAGTGGATGTTTATGCAACCAATTCTTTGCTTAATAAAATAGTTGCATCTCTACTCTGAATGCAAAGAAAAGTAACATACACAGTAAAAGACATCAGCCGGGCGCAGAGGCTCACGCCCTGTAATCCCAACACTTTGGGAGGCGAAGGCGGGCGGATCATGAGGTCAGGAAATTGAGACCATCCTGGCTAACATGGTGAAACCCCAGCTCTACTAAAAGTATGAAAAATTAGCCGGGCGCGGTGGCGGGCCCCTGTAGCCCCAGCTGCTCGGGAGGCTGAGGCAGGAGAATGGCGTGAACCAGGGAGGCGGAGCTTGCAGTGAGCCGAGATTGTGCCACTGCACTCCAGCCTGGGTGACAGAGCAAGATTCTGTCTCAAAAAAAAAAAAAAAAAAAAAAGACATCCAGTGGTCTTCTAGACTTCTGGATTTTCAAGAACATCTTGGTCATCTTGGTAGTCGTATGTAGACTACCATGTCTTTTCCATTCAAATTAAATCAAAGCATTAAAAAAGACATACTAACAACTTCTTTAACCAGGAGCTTTACCAGAAGAGCTAAGTAATCCAGTTGGTGTGCATGGGCAGACAAAGAGAAGACCAGTGGCCTGTGGTTCCTAAAGTGCTTCTCAGGGGCTACCTGGAAGCGGAGCGGTAATTGGTGGCAGTCGTCAGTGAGCAGGAAGAAGCTGGATACTTGTTGAGAGGGAGATTTTCTCAGCCTAAGCAACACAGCGCTGATCTTTCTGAGCTTGCAAATGGCTTGTTTCACTTCTTCCTTTTCCACTGCACAAAATGCTACTTAAAATCCATTCTGTTGATTTGATTATTTAAACTTTCATGTGCCTAATTTTATTTCTGCTTCTCCAAAAGGTGACAAAGTCCTAGAAGTTGGGAACAATATGAAAGAGCCCGATATAATGTAAAATGTGCTCAGACGAGGCTAAGGTCACCTAGCCTGTCTGCGTTGTGGATATTTTTATGTCAGATTAAGATACCTGATTAATCTCCCTGGCATTTGTGACAGTCAAATGAAATAAACCATATGTAATATAAATACAAGGTACTGTACCTCTTGTGTACAGCAATGCATGTATTTTTACCTAATACTTTCATGATAACTTGCAGAGGCCAGAAGTGACACCAGTGTGTTGATAAATAGATCTTGATGAACTTTTTTCAACTCCTTGTACACACCAAGGTCTTGTGCAGACCCCACTCCCAGTGGCTCTCAAAAGTGAAATCCCTGGACCTGCGGCAGCAGCATCACCTGAGAACTTGTTAGAAATGCAAACTCTTGGGGCGGGCGCAGTGGTTCACCCCCGTCTAATCCTAGCACTTTGGGAGGCAGAGGTGGGCAGGTGGCTTGAGCTCAGGAGTTGGAGACCAGCCTGGGCAACATGGCAAAACGCCGTCTCTACTAAAAATACAAAAATATTAGCAGGGCATGGTGGTGTGCTCCTATAGTCCTAGCTGCTTGGAGGGCTGAGATGGGAGGATAGCTTGAGCTCAGGAAGTGGAGGCTGCAGTGAGCCAAGATTGCACCACTGCAAACCAGCCTGGGTGACAAAGTGAGATCCAGTCTCCAAAAAAAAAAAAAAAGAGGCTGGGCATGGTGGCTCCCACCTGTAATCCCAGCACTTTGGGAGTCCAAGGCGGGCGGATCACGAGGTCAGAAGATCGAGACCAGCCTGGCTAACACGGTGAAAACACGTCTCTACCAAAAATACAAAAGTTAGCCGGGCGTGGTGGCGCACACCTGTAATCCCAGCTACTTGGGAGGCTGAGGCAGGAGAATTGCTTAAACCCTGGAGGCAGTGGTTGCAGTGAGCCGAGATTGCACCATTGCACTCCATCCTGGGCCACAAAGCAAGACTCCGTCTCAAAAATAAAAAATAAAAAATAAAAAAAAAAGAAAAGATCAGATCAGGCCAGGCGCAGTAGCTCTTGCCTGTAATCCCAGCACTTTGGGAGACCGAGGCAGGTGGATCGCCGAGGTCGGGAGTTCGAGACCAGCCTGACCAAGATGGAGAAACCCCATCTCTACTAAAAATACAAAATTAGCAGGGTGTGGTGACACATGCCTGTAATGCCAGCTACTAGGGAGGCTGAGGCAGGAGAATCGCTTGAACCCAGGAGGTAGAGGTTGCAGTGAGCCAAGATTGCACCATTGCACTCCAGACTGAGCAGCAAGAGCGAAACTCCGTCTCAAAAAAAAGAAAAAAAAAAAAAAACAAGAAAAAAAAAAAAGAAATGCAAACTCTTGGACGGCACTGCAGCCCTACTGAAGCAGATCTGCGTTTTAGCAAGCAATGAGGGTCTTAAAGATATGGCCACAAATTATCTGATACTCCTCAAGAGATGGAGCTTAATTCCTCTCCACTTGAATGTGGGTTAGACTTAGCTCATGCTTCTAACAAAGAAGAGTGTGGCCAGAAGTGATGAGATCTCATTTCAGAGACTGGGGTCCTACAAAATACCTGATCAGTACTCCTCAAAACTATCAAGGGCATTCAAAACAAGGAAAGCCTGAGAAACTGTCACAGCCAAGAAGAGCCTAAGGAGATATGACAACTAAATATAATGTACTATCCTGGTTGGGATTCTGGAACAGAAAAAAAGGATATTAGTAATGATGAATGTTTGCGGTGATGGATATGATAATCATCCTGATTTGACCACTCTACATTGTATGTATCAAAATGTCACTATATACCCCATAAATATGTACAATTATTATGTGTCATTTAAAACATTTTTAAAGGATATTAGAATAGGGAGAGATTTGTTAAAGGATACAAAATTATAGCTATACAGGAGGAATAAGTTCTAGTGTTCTATAGCACTGTAGGGTGACTATAGTTAAAACAATGTATTATATAGTTTCAAATAGTTAGAAGGAGAATATTGAAGTTCCCAACACAAGGAAATGGTAAATGTCTGAGATGATGAATATGCTAATTACCCTGATCTGATCACTGTGTAACCTCATGAATATGTACAATTATTGTCATTTAAAAATATAACTAGAAATTTTAAAAATAGGTCAGACGCGGTGGCTCATGCCTGTAATCCCAACACTTTGGGATGCTGAGGCAGGTGGATCACCTGAGGTCAGGAGTTCGAGACCAGCCTGGCCAACATGGTGAAACCCCGTCTCTACTAAAGATAAAAAAAATTAGCCGGTCATGATGGTGGGTGCCTGTAATCCCAGGTACTTGGGAGGCTGAGGCAGTAGAATCGCTTGAACCCTGGAGGCAGAGGTTGCAGTAAGCCGAGATCGCGCTATTGCACTCTAGCCTGGGCAACAGAGTGACACTCCATCTCAAAAAAAAAAAAAAAAGAAAAAGAAATTTAAAAAATAAGGTAAATATAGGCAATCATTCTAGCTAAAATGAATAAAATATTCTAAAATAAATGGACAAAGGGATATTAGGTAAAACTAAGGCATTCTGAATAAAGTATAGACTATTGGTTCATGAATTATAGCAAATGTACTGTACTAATGCTCCCTGCCTCCCTACCTCTCTCCCTCCCCCCATCTCTCTCTCTGTCTCTGTCTCTCTCTCTTTCCTATGATCCTCCCCCTGTGGAGCCTTGAGATGACAAAGCTCTAGCCAACACCTTGATTGACACCTCATTGTAATCTTGAGAGAGACCCTGAGTCAGAACCACTCAACTAAGCAGCTCCTGGGCTCCTGACCCCCAGAAATCCTCAGTTTGTTGTAATAAGTGTTTGTGGTTTCCAACTGCTAAGTTTCTGGATAATTCGTTATGCAGCAACAGTTAACTAATATGCAAGCCCTCCAGGTAATTTTTTTTTTCTTTGAGACAGACTCTCACTCTGTCACCCAGGCTGGAGTGCAGTGGCATGATCTTGGCTCATTGAAACCTCTGTCTCCTGGGTTCAAGCAATTCTCGTGCCTCAGCCTCCTGAGTAGCTGGGATTACAGGTGCGCACCACGATGCCTAGCTAATTTTTTGTATTTTTAGTAGAGATGGGGTTTCGCCATGTTGCCCAGGCTGGTCTCGAACTCCTGAACTCAGGCAATCTGCCCACCTCCGCCTCCCAAAATGCTAGGATTACAGGCATGAGGCACCGCGCCCGGCCACCTGCGGGTAATTCTGATGCACCTCAGGTGTGAAAATCACTGTCCTCCCCTAACCCTCTCTAACCTAACTCCCTATTCTCTCCAGCTAATGCCTCAGATCTCAGTGTAATCATCACTTAAACATAAAGGGAGGCCTTCCCTGACCATAAAGTCAATTCCTTCTCCTTGCCATATGTTTTCTCGATTCTCTCTACTTCCCACTGTAACTCTCCACTTTGTTATAGTTTGATCAATGCCTGTCTTCTACACTAGACTTAAACCTTGGCAGGGCTGGGACCAAGTCTTGTGTACTCACTGCTTCATCCCCAGTGCCCAGCATAACTAACAGTCACTGTTCAGGTTCACAACAAACATGTATTAAATACATTAAAATCAACAAAAATAACAACCAAACCTATCCCAAATCGCATTCCTTCTCAACAGCTGCTATAGAACACTAGAACTAGGCAAGGGTAGTTTTCTGAGTAATTTAATAATGGACACTTTATTAAATCATAATATGATACAGCCAAAATCCAAAGTAGAGTGGAATAGATGAGAAAAAAAGATATGTCTCCCTAACTAGTGGATCTTGTTACAAAATACCTCTGTCACCATTTGACAGGGGTATAGTATCCCGCTCTCCTTGTATTTTCTTCCTCCTTCTCTCTTGATTCTCAGTTAACCTTTTTTTTGAGCACCTATTGTGTGCTCTGTGAAAGCACTTATGTTGTCTCTTCACAGTGAACATGATGGATGAATATTATCCTCATTTTACAGGTGAGTGACCTAAGACAGAGAAAGGTTAAAATAATTTAAGTTTATACAACTTGTAAATGGCAGTCTGGATTCGAATCCAGGTCTCCTGACTCTCAATTCGATGTTCTTTCATAATACCAGCCTGCCTTTTTAAAACAAAATAGACTTTATTTTTAAAGAATTTTTAGGTTCACACCAAATTCAATGGAAAACACAGGGAATTCCCACATATCCCCCTGAGACACACATCCTCTTCCACCGTCAACATCCCCTACCAGACTGGTACATTTATTACAATCAAGGGACCCATATTAACACATCATTATCATCCAAAGTCCATAGTTTACATTAGGATTCACTCTTACTGTTGTACCTTTTGTGGGTTTAGACAAATGTATAATGACAAGTATCCACCACTATAGTATCACACAGAATAGTTTCGCTGTCCTAAAACTCCTCTGTGCTCTGCCTATTCAACCCTCCCTTTCTTCTGACCCCTGGAAACCACATCTTTTCACTGTCTCTAATTTTGACTTTTCCAGATGTCATATAGTTGGAATCCTACAGGATGTGGCTTTTTCAGACTGGCTTCTTTCACGTGGCCATATGCATTTAAAGTTTCTCAGTGTCTTTTCATGGCTTGATAGTTCATTTGATTTAGGGTTAAATAATATTTCACCATGTTGGATTTATCACAGTTTATTATTCATTCACCTACTGAAGGACGTCTTGGTTGATTCCGAGATTTGCCAGGCACCTTTCGATTTTAAGAGTGGGAAGTGAGATGGTGAAAATAAGTGAACTAGTGGATCAAGGGTTACTTAATAAAGCTTTCCTAAATGTACATCTTTAATCAAATGTGTGTATGATTTGAGGGAGTAGCTCTTTTCTCCCGTGTCTAGCTTCTAGAGTTTTTAATTTTTTAATTCTTATTTTTAATTCTTATGGATACATAATAGCTGTATGTACTTATGGGGTAGGCTTTTTTCAGCAAACTCTTTTGGATGGCCCAAACCCTCTTGAAGCCTGTTTATCCTGGTCCTTTTGTTTCTAATTAAGGGGTTTCAGCCTTTATATTCCTCCAAAAGAGGTCAGAAAAGAATTGTTTGTTTGTTTCTTTGTTTGTTTGAGACGGAGTATCGCTCTGTCGCCCAGGCTGGAGTGCAGTGGTGTGATCTCAGTTCACCGCAACCTCCACCTCCCAGGTTCAAGCGATGCTCCTGCCTCAGCCTCCCAAATAGCTGGGATTAAAGGCGCATGCCACTGTGCCTGGCTGATTTTGTGTGTGTGTGTGTGTGTGTGTGTGTGTGTGTGTATGTGTGTGTGTGTGTGTGTGTGTGTGTGTGTGTGTATTTTTAGTAGAGATGGGGTTTCACCATGTTGGTCAGGCTGGTCTTGAACTCCTGATCTCAGGTGATCCATCTGCCTCGGCCTCCTAAAGTACTGGGATTACAGGCATGAGCCACTGCACCTGGCCAGAAAAGATTTTAAGTACAGGGATGATGTGACAGGATAATTTATTGAGAAATTAAATTTATGTTTTAATTTTGCTCTTCTTGGAGGTGCAGAAGAAAGGAGTCGCTTATCTTCCCCAGCCTAAAAGAGAGTGGAGTCTTTGGCTCTGGGCTTTGGGCTGCTATGCCTTGATGATATCATTAGCTGCTTATGTGCAATGGGTGCTTTGGTTTCTAGAACTGAAAACAGAAGTTCGAAGATATAGGAGACATTTTGGTTACCTCTATAAACCCATTCCTTCTTCTATTGGTAACTACTCCCACTTCTGTTCACTTCCCCATGCAGTTCATTTGTGCCTTGGGAAGAAAATAGCCCACCTCGGTTGTAGTCATGATATATGTGGGTCAATCTACAAACTAATGAGCTTAATTGTGATTGCTGTCCTTGGCTCCTGGTTCAAGGATAGATACTTGACCCAATTTAGGCCAATGATATAGAAGGAGACATTTCCTGGGAACTTCTGTGAAAGAAACTTGCTGCTATTCTGAGGAAGCTTCTAGAAGCACCTCTCTCAACCTCTCACTTTTCTCCTTCTCTCTTCCTACCTCATTCCCATCTCTGGGTGCACTCAAGGAAGCATGTAGTACCTGGAGTGCAGTAGACAACCACTTTGTGGCCAGAGTGAAGCTGACTTTGCAGAAAGCAGAGCAGAAATGGGAAGAAACTGGGTCCTCAATGACGTTGTCAGGGCACTAAATCAATCCAACCTGAAGCCTTCTCTGAATTTCCAGTTACATGGGCCAGTACATTTTTATGGTTTAGGCCACCTTAAGCAGATTGATATTACTAGAGTCAAAACTATCATACAGCTGGGAGCAGTGGCTCACGTCTATAATCCCAGCACTTTGGGAGGCCAAGGCAAGTGGATCACTTAAGCCCAGGAGCTCGAGACCAGCCTAGGCAACATGGCAAAACTCCATCTCTACGAAAAATACAAAAATTAGCTGAGCATGGTGGCGCCTGCCTACTACTGAGGATGCCAAGTGGGGAGGATCATCTGAGCCTGAGAGGTTGAGGCTGCAGTGAGCTGTGATCTCGCCACTGTACTCCAGCCTAGGAGACAGAGCAAGACCCCATCTCAAAATAAAAAATAAAAAAGTATCCTAACTTTCATGCCAAGCATTCTTCAGGTATGCTGTACATACACATGGGGACAAGACCCCCAATAAAGGCTGCTGTTGGGCATCTTGCCAGCTCTGAATGTGGGAATGCAAATTCAGATTTAATTTGACTTTTTAAAATAGAGAAAGATAATGTTTATTGTGCCCAAGGGTTATGAACAAAATCAAATCCTATAATACCCAGAAGGGAAACAATAACAGAGGATGGTTAAACAAATCATGGCACACACACAATGAACCATTATAGTGTCTTTAAAGGTTCTTTGCATGAAGTCTATATGAGAACATGGAAAATACAAACATTATAATAAGAGGGAAAAAGCAAGATACCAAATTATGTATTAAATCTAAGCTTCAGGCAGGGCTTAGTGGCTCATGCCTGTAATCCCAGCACTTCGGAAGGCGGAGGCAGGCAGATGACTTTAGCCCAGGAGTTCGTGACCAGCCTAGGCAACATGACAAAACCCCATCCCTACAAAAAACAAAAACAAAATATCAGCCAGCCCTGGTGACTTACGCCTGTAGTCCCAGCTACTTGGGAAGCTGAGGTAGGAGGATGGATTGAGCTCAGGAGATCCAGGCTGCAGTGAGACAAGATCACACCACTGCACCCCAGTCTGGGTGACAGAGTGAGACCCTGTCTCTAAATAAATAAATAAATAAATAAATAAATAAATAAATAAACTGAGCTTAGCTATGAAGAGATCACCTAAACCTTTTTTATTGAAAGGTATAGAAGGAAATACAGCAAAATGCCAACAACACAACCACCACTAATGAATGCCTTGAGTGATATCATGGTTTGATTTGACATTGAGAAAATCCTTAGAATCCCTGGGTGGGAATGTGTTCTAAAAATATGAACCAAGGAAAGGCATGAATGACTTTATTCAGTTCTCCTTCACCCCACAAAGATGAAGGTTCGTTATACAGATACTTGTCAGAATCCACTGCTCTTCTGTTTTTAATCCAAAACATGATCTTATCTGTTTCTATTAATATTTACTTAGTCCCATAATTAACAGAGCATGAACCATTATTTGCAGCGGACTCTGACATCTAAGGTGCCACCTGTTGTCTAGAAAACTTGGCATTTCTTACATCAGCATTTAGTAAAGCCTTCTTTCATCCAAGTCATTTGCCCAGGTACAGCCCTTACCTCCACCCCCAACCATCACAACTACCACCAGCTTCCAAGTTGCTATGATTTCCATCAGGGAGAGTTGTGTAGCTACCAGGAGGGCCTCTTCCCTAGGCCACCAGGGTCTTATTGTCAGCCCCAGCTGTTTTCGCCTTGGCCACCCCTCCACTCGATCTCATTTTTCTGGAGGTTTTAAAGTTTTGAGAAAAAGAAAAACAGGCCAGGCGCGGTGGCTCACGTCTATAATCCCAGCACTTTGGGAGGTCAAGGCGAGAGGATCACTTGAGGCCAGGCCAGCCTGGCCAACATGGTGAAAACCCGTTTCTACTAAAAATACAAAAACTAGCCAGGCGCAGTGTCACCTGCCTGTAATCCCAGCTACTCAGGAGACTGAGGCAGGAGAATCGCTTGAACCCAGGAGGCGGAGGTTGTAGTGAGCCGAGATCGCACCACTGCACTCCTGCCTAAGCAGCAGAGCAAGACTCCGTCTCAAAAAAAAAAAAAAAAAAAAAAAAAAAGAAAGAAAGAAAAAGAAAAACAGCCATTCCTCCCAAGGAATTTAGGGATCCCTATTCAGAATTATTTGTACCTTGTATCATCTGATGCATAAAATGACTATAGTACTAGTGATATTAAAGGAACAGAACTGGGGTCGAATGCTTCCCACAATTTGAAGTGTGCCATAGAATAGAATAGGGCAGATTTCTAAATCTATAGAGATTCATACTCATGAGAAGTGCTAGGACTGCACTGCCCAGTGGAGTACCACTAGCTACATGGGGTTGAAATGTGGCTAGTCCAAATTGAGACATGTCATATGTATAAAATTCACACCAGATTTCAAAGACTTGGTATGAAAAAGGATGTAAACTATCTCATCAATAATTTTTTAGAGATGAGGGTCTTGCTATGTTACCCAGGCCTGCCTCAGACTCCTGGACTCAAGCTATTCTCCAGCGTCAGCCTCCCTAGTAGCTGGGATTACAAGCATGAGCCATTGTGTCTGGCTACATTACTAATTTGTATAACGATTACATGTTGAAATGATAACTGATATGGTTTGACTGTGTCCCTACCCAAATCTTATCTTAAATTGTAGCTCCCGGCTGGACGCGGTGGCTCACGCCTGTAATCCCAGCACTTTGGGAGGCCAAAGCGGGTGGATCACAAGGTCAGGAGTTTGAGACCAGCCTGACCAACATGAAACCCTGTCTCTACTAAAAATACAAAAAAAAAAAAAAAAAGGCCAGGCATAGTGGTGCGTGCCTGTAATCCCAGCTACTCAGGAGGCTGAGGCAGGAGAATCACTTGAACCTAAGAGGTGGAGATTGCAGTGAGCCGAGATCACGACACTATACTCCAGCCTGGGTGACAGAGTGAGACTTTGTCTCAAAACAAACAAAAAAAATGTAGCTCCCTTAATTCCCACATGTTGTGGGAGGGACCCCATGGCAGACAATTGAATCATGGAGTCGGTTTCTCCCATACTATTCTTGTGGTAATAAATAAGTCTCATGAGACCTGATGATTTTATAAGTGGTTTCCCCTTTCACTTGACTCTCATTTTTCTCTTTGCTGCCATGTAAGATGTGCCTTTCACCTTCTGCCATGATTGTGAGACTGCCCCAGCCTTGTGGGACTGTGAGTCCATTAAACTGCTTTTCTTTATAAATTACCCAGTCTCAGGTCTTTATCAGCAGTGTGAGAATGAACTAATACAATAACCTTTTGGATATATTGATTAAATATAATATATTGTTAAAATTGATTTTATCTATTTCTTTTTACCCCTTTAAAAGTGTGCCTTTTAGAAAATGTAAAATTACATCAGTGGCTCACATTTGTGGCTCATACTAGATTTCTACTGGACAGTGCTGTGCTAGGTATATTGCAGAGTGTCCTTTATACTTCTATTTATTTGGGACGGTAACTAGCATAAAGCTTCTGGATTTCTTTGTGCCAGGGCCATGTTAGGTGCAGTTACCTCTTTTAATCCTCATATCATTTACAGATGAAGAAAACTGAGGCTCTAAAAAGTTAAGTAACCTGCCTAAGGTCAGCCATTGAAGTATGGTAGAGTCAATAAATTCAATACTGGATTCTTGTTCAGGGCATTATTCAGTTGCCAAGTGCTATAGTTTGAATGCTTGTCCCCTCCAAATCTCATGTTGAAATTTGATCCACGATGTTGGAGATGGGATCTGGTGGGACATGTTTGGGTTGTAGGGGTGTGTATTAGTCCATTTTCATGCTGCTAATAAAGACATACCTGAGACTGGGAAATTTACAAAAGAAAGGGGTTTAAAGGACTTACAGTTCCACATGGCTGGGGAGGCCTCGCAATCATGGCAGAAGGTAAGGAGGAGCAAGTCATGTCTTACGTGGTTGGTGGCAGGCAAAGAGAGAGAGCTATGCAGGGAAACTCCCGTTTTTAAAACCATCAGATCTCTTGAGACTTATTCACTATCACGAGAACAGCACAGGAAAGCCCCAACTTCATGATTCAGTTATCTCCCACCGGGTCCCTCCCACAACACATGGGAATTATGGGAGCTACAAGATAAGATTTGGGTGGGGACATAGAGCCAAACCATATCAGGGTGGATCCTTCACGAATAGATTAATGTCCTCTCTGGGTCGGGGGTGTGGGAGGGTGAGTGAGTTCTCACTTTATTAATTCCCGCCAGAGCTGGTTGTGAAAAAGACTCTGGCACCTCCCTCCCCTCTCTATTGCTTCCTCTCTCACCATGTGATTTCTGCATACCCTGGCTCCCCTTCCCCTTCTGCCATAAGTGGAAGCAGCCTGAGGCTCTCACCAGGAGCAGATGCTGGCACCATGCTTCTTGTACGCCTGCAGAGCCAAATAAACCTGTTTTCTTCATAAATCACCCAACCTCAGGTATTCCTTAATAGCAACACTAAACAGACTAAAACACCAAGGCTTTTTTCTCAGCCAGGATTTGAAGATCTATACAAGCAGAGAAAGTGATGACAAAAAAGAATGGGAGGAGATGTGTTCTCGAACAATGAAATTGCTTCACACAGATAAGCTTCACTGAAAAAATAAAACTACACCTCCTTAGTCCTTGAGGCCAAGTTAACAAACACATGACTGGTGATGAGTGATGTAGCCTTGCTCTCCTTTTTATATAACCATAACTTAGAGTTTTTCAGTGGGTGCTGTTGAAGATCTAGACTTTTCCCGTTCAAGAAAGAAAGATTCCTGTATTTGTCTATAGTTTTAGATGTAGCAGCAAGAAAATTTTGCTAGCTAGTCCTGTAATTTTTTTCTTTTTTTGAGACAGGGTCTCACTGTGTCGCCCAGGCTGGAGTGCAGTGGTGCAACCATGGCTCACTGCAGCCTCAAACTCCCGAGCTCAAGCCATCTACCCACCTCAGCCTCCCAAGTAGCTGAGACTACAGATGTGTGCCACCATGCCCAGTTAATTTTGGTATTTTTTGTAGAGATAGGGTTTCACCATGTTGCCCAGGCTGGTCTCAAACTCCTGAACTCAAGCAACCCACCTGCCTCGGCCTCCCAAAATGCTGGGATTACAGGCATGAGCTACCATGCCCAGCCTAGTCCTATAATTTCTTTTTCTCAAAGAGTATCTTGATGGATTTGGATATATAAGTTTGGGATTGGAGTTGTGGAGAGAAGAATTTGGAGCCTAGCGTGATCCTGGAAGGGAGAGGGGAGAAGTAAAGACTGGAGGAAAAAGAGTGGGGAGGGTGCTCTAAGAAGAGCCCAGCAGCTATGTGAAACAAAGAGCCAGGTAGCAGAGGTGTCTAAGAGAACACACTGTTGATTTGAGGGTTGGGTGGGGGAAGGCAGATGAGTGAATGAGGGCAGGATGGGACACTTTCACCTTGGTCCCTCAGAGCATGAGGGACCCCAGCTAACATTTGGATGACATATAATACTGAATTATTGGTAAAAGCACCTAGGTGACCATCTATGTTAAAGGCTTTAAACTGGCTCTTCCATTAATATTTATAAAGTTCCATGTGTCAAGCTGACAGTGTCCCCATTATGATCTGAGATTTAAGACTAGTTTTTTTTCCCCCCCAAAGCAGATCATGTGCAAATTGTTTATTTGAGAGATGATGCCAGAAAGTACCTCCAGGGGAGTAGAGGAGCCAGCCAATCAAGGCTTGCATGTAATCATGCAAGTTATGATTGGTAGCTGGAGCTTCATTCCACTGGGGATGTCATAGAGACAACATAGACACATATCTCAGACTTATCGCACCCGAGAGGCAAGGGACCTGGGATAGTCATACACCAATTCCCATCGGTCAGTGGCTAAGGGTTGCTCCTGGGGAGGGAAAGCAATTCCCTAGCACCTCTGGGCTGCTGAGTATACTGCCCTGAATTTGGTCATTTTCTGGCTTTTATGAAAAATAATTTTATCATACACATATGTATGCTTATATGATTTCATTTCAGTGGTTTAAAATTTCCTAAGAAGAGTACTGTGCTATAAGAAGACTTCTGGAACCAGCTTTTGCACTAAGTATTAGATTGCAAAGATTCATTTTCTGTTACATGTGTAGCCATCGAGGCATTTAGGTTGTTTCTAGTTTCTTTTTCCGTTTGGTTGCTTCCTCCCCTCCCCTCCCCTCTCCTCCCCCTTTCCCTTCCTGCCTCCCTCCCACCCTTCCTTCCTCCCTCCCTCCCTTCCTTCCTTTCTTCTTTCCTTCTTCTTTCCTTTCCTCCTTCCTTCCTTTCTTGTCTGTCTATCTATCTATCTATCTATCTATCTATCTATCTATCTATCTATCTATTTTTTGCTACTATAAACAGTAAACAGTGCTGCTGTGAACATTATTTTGGGACAAGTTTGTAGACCTAGAAGTGGAATGGTCAGATCAAAAGGTATGAGAGTGTCTAACTCTATTAAGATAATGCAAACTGATTAAACCTACTCCTACTTCCGTGGGTAAATAAGAGCTTTTGTTAATCCATATCCTCTTCTTCCAAACTTGTTATTGTCAGACAGCTTCATCAAATGTGCTAACTCTTGGACTGGGTGTTGGGATCATGGCTGCACATATTTATGTATGTATGTATTCATTTAAAAACAGGGCCAAGCATGTACCTATGTATCCTGAGCCCAGGATTATTATTAATTCAATTTTATGGAACTGTGGACCCCTTTCCCAAATAGTACAGTTAGAGCGTACTGATCATGTTCTATAAATGCATGCTATCAACTTCCATAAACACCAAAGCCCAATTAGGGGCTCAAAGATCCAGGCTCATTCTAGAGACAATTCTGAGCTGGGCAATGTCTGCTTCTGTTTTAGCACTTCTTTCTCCAGAGACCACTTCCCTTCACGCTGCCTCCACCTGACCAGTACCATCCTACTGCACCTGAAGAGTTCTCTTTTCTTCTGTTTCCCTTCCCATAACTCTTCAGTGTCCCATTCCCTCAATACTCTGGTCTTTTCTACCAGTGACTTGAAGAGCAATCTTTCACCACCATAGCAAAGAAGTTGGGCCGATCATTTTGGTTGGGTGGGCCTTTGGGCATTCCTCCTGCTACTAGGCAGGGCATCACCTGTCTTCTGTCAGTTCTAGATACTGGTAAGCCCTACTTGGTCATCTCGCAAGATTAGGCAGTTCTGCTATTTACTGACTGTGTGATCTTAGGAGAGTTATCTAACCTCTCTGAGCTTTGGTTTTCTCATCCGAAAAATGGGATATTAGAATAATGAAGCCTCCTTTATAGGTCTGTTGTAAGGACTGAAAACGTTACCCTCCTGGCATCCACCAGTTTTCAATTATGGGGGCTGCTGCTGTTTCCATACATCTGAGCATGACAGCATAGTGTAGGCAGACACCTGAAGTTCCAGTCCTAGATCTGCCACTATCTAGCTCTATGGGTTTGGGAATATTGCTTTATCTTTCAACACCCTGTTCCTCAGATGTAAAGTGAGAGGACTTGACTTCAGCTGATCTCTAAAAAGGAGATCATGAGTCTATGAGAAGAGTTCTGACTAAAATACTAAATT
The DNA here is from genome assembly GCF_049350105.2 of Macaca mulatta. Lineage (NCBI taxonomy): Eukaryota > Metazoa > Chordata > Mammalia > Primates > Cercopithecidae > Macaca > Macaca mulatta. The sequence goes on along the minus strand of NC_133426.1, from coordinate 24,267,411 downwards.
ATTTATTGATGCCAACCCGCAGCTATTGTTCCTCAAGTACTAATTTATTCAATAGATCCTGAGGGAAGGGTTAGGACAAGTACTTTCACAGGAAAATAAGAGGAAATCATTTATTTTACTGTAGTGAGTAATTTCCAAAGCTGGAGGACAAAGGAAGTAATGAAGAGAGGGGGAAAAGAACTACTTCCAAATTTATACATAAAAGCTATGTTTGTGTTCAAAGCATTATTCAAAACCAAGTTCAGAACTCTGATATTCCTCTCTACCTCAATGATTTTCTCACCAGCTTACAAAGCAAGTTTACTGCATGAGTCAGAGCTGTATTCTATTTTTCCTTGTAAAAATCCTTGTATAACCCTTTTCTTCTTGTATTCCTTTCCCTCAAAATGGCTTCGTTCTTTCACTGCATTTTTTTTTTTTTTTTTTCTTCTCAGCATTCCTGTTGTTGCCCTGGTTTCAGTGAGAAAGTCACTTTGGTCTTGGATACGTTTTATTTGGAATCATAACCCAAGAAATATCTCATTCTTATGCGATGTTGTCTCATAGGGTGGAGAAGTTTGGATTCTTTTTTTTGTTTTTTCTTTTTCTTTTTCTTTTTTTTTTAAATTTATTTATTATTATTATACTTTAAGTTGTAGGGTACATGTGCATAACGTGCAGGTTTGTTACATATGTATACTTGTGCCATGTTGCTGTGCTGCACCCATCAACTTGTCATTTACATCAGGTATAATTCCCAATGCAATCCCTCCCCCCTCCCCCCTCCCCATGATAGGCCCCTGTGTGTGATGTTCCCCTTCCTGAGTCCAAGTGATCTCATTGTTCAGTTCCCACCTATGAGTGAGAACATGCGGTGTTTGGTTTTCTGTTCTTGTGATAGATTGCTAAGAATGATGGTTTCCAGCTGCATCCATGTCCCTACAAAGGACACAAACTCATCCTTTTTGATGGCTGCATAGTATTCCATGGTGTATATGTGCCACATTTTCTTAATCCAATCTGTCACTGATGGACATTTGGGTTGATTCCAAGTCTTTGCTATTGTGAATAGTGCTGCAATAAACATATGAGTGCATGTGTCTTTATAGCAGCATAATTTATAAACCTTTGGGTATATACCCAGTAATGGGATGGCTGGGTCATATGGTACATCTAGTTCTAGATCCTTGAGGAATCGCCATACTGTTTTCCATAATGGTTGAACTAGTTTACAATCCCACCAACAGTGTAAAAGTGTTCCTATTTCTCCACATCCTCTCCAGCACCTGTTGTTTCCTGACTTTTTAATGATCGCCATTCTAACTGGTGTGAGATGGTATCTCATTGTGGTTTTGATTTGCATTTCTCTGATGGCCAGTGATGATGAGCATTTTTTCATGTGTCTGTTGGCTGTATGAATGTCTTCTTTTGAGAAATGTCTGTTCATATCCTTTGCCCACTTTTTGATGGGGTTGTTTGTTTTTTTCTTGTAAATTTGTTTGAGTTCTTTGTAGGTTCTGGATATTAGCCCTTTGTCAGATGAGTAGATTGCAAAAATTTTCTCCCATTCTGTAGGTTGCCTGTTCACTCTGATGGTAGTTTCTTTTGCTGTGCAGAAGCTCTTTAGTTTAATGAGATCCCATTTGTCAATTTTGGCTTTTGCTGCCGTTGCTTTTGGTGTTTTAGACATGAAGTGTTTGCCCATGCCTATGTCCTGAATGGTACTACCTAGGTTTTCCTCTAGGATTTTTATGGTATTAGGTCTAACATTTAAGTCTCTAATCCATCTTGAATTAATTTTCGTATAAGGAGTAAGGAAAGGATCCAGTTTCAGCTTTCTACTTATGGCTAGCCAATTTTCCCAGCACCATTTATTAAATAGGGAATCCTTTCCCCATTTCTTGTTTCTCTCAGGTTTGTCAAAGATCAGATGGCTGTAGATGTGTGGTATTATTTCTGAGGACTCTGTTCTGTTCCATTGGTCTATATCTCTGTTTTGGTACCAGTACCATGCTGTTTTGGTTACTGTAGCCTTGTAGTATAGTTTGAAGTCAGGTAGCGTGATGCCTCCAGCTTTGTTCTTTTGACTTAGGATTGTCTTGGAGATGCGGGCTCTTTTTTGGTTCCATGTGAACTTTAAAGCAGTTTTTTCCAATTCTGTGAAGAAACTCATTGGTAGCTTGATGGGGATGGCATTGAATCTATAAATTACCTTGGGCAGTATGGCCATTTTCACGATATTGATTCTTCCTATCATGAACATGGTATGTTCTTCCATTTGTTTGTGTCCTCTTTTATTTCACTGAGCAGTGGTTTGTAGTTCTCCTTGAAGAGGTCCTTTACATCCCTTGTAAGTTGGATTCCTAGGTATTTTATTCTCTTTGAAGCAATTGTGAATGGAAGTTCATTCCTGATTTGGCTCTCTGTTTGTCTGTTACTGGTGTATAAGAATGCTTGTGATTTTTGCACATTAATTTTGTATCCTGAGACTTTGCTGAAGTTGCTTATCAGCTTAAGGAGATTTTGGGCTGAGACAATGGGGTTTTCTAAATATACAATCATGTCATCTGCAAACAGGGACAGTTTGACTTCTTCTTTTCCTAACTGAATACCCTTGATTTCTTTCTCTTGCCTAATTGCCCTAGCCAGAACTTCCAACACTATGTTGAATAGGAGTGGTGAGAGAGGGCATCCCTGTCTTGTGCCAGTTTTCAAAGGGAATTTTTCCAGTTTTTGCCCATTCAGTATGATATTGGCTGTGGGTTTGTCATAAATAGCTCTTATTATTTTGAGGTACGTTCCATCAATACCGAATTTATTGAGCGTTTTTAGCATGAAGGGCTGTTGAATTTTGTCAAAAGCCTTTTCTGCATCTATTGAGATAATCATGTGGTTCTTGTCTTTGCTTCTGTTTATATGCTGGATTATGTTTATTGATTTGCGAATGTTGAACCAGCCTTGCATCCCAGGGATGAAGCCACTTGATCATGGTGGATAAGCTTTTTGATGTGTTGCTGAATCCGGTTTGCCAGTATTTTATTGAGGATTTTTGCATCGATGTTCATCAGGGATATTGGTCTAAAATTCTCTTTTTTTGTTGTGTCTCTGCCAGGCTTTGGTATCAGGATGATGTTGGCCTCATAAAATGAGTTAGGGAGGATTCCCTCTTTTTCTATTGATTGGAATAGTTTCAGAAGGAATGGTACCAACTCCTCCTTGTACCTCTGGTAGAATTCAGCTGTGAATCCATCTGGTCCTGGACTTTTTTTGGTTGGTAGGCTATTAATTATTGCCTCAATTTCAGAGCCTGCTATTGGTCTATTCAGGGATTCAACTTCTTCCTGGTTTAGTCTTGGAAGAGTGAAAGTGTCCAGGAAATTATCCATTTCTTCTAGATTTTCCAGTTTATTTGCGTAGAGGTGTTTATAGTATTCTCTGATGGTAGTTTGTATTTCTGTGGGGTCGGTGGTGATATCCCCTTTATCATTTTTAATTGCGTCGATTTGATTCTTCTCTCTTTTCTTATTAGTCTTGCTAGTGGTCTGTCAATTTTGTTGATCTTTTCAAAAAACCAACTCCTGGATTCATTGATTTTTTGGAGAGTTTTTTGTGTCTCTATCTCCTTCAGTTCTGCTCTGATCTCAGTTATTTCTAGCCTTCTGCTAGCTTTCGAATGTGTTTGCTCTTGCTTCTCTAGTTCTTTTAATTGCGATGTTAGAGTGTCAATTTTAGATCTTTCCTGCTTTCTCTTGTGGGCATTTAGTGCTATAAATTTCCCTCTACACACTGCTTTAAATGTGTCCCAGAGATTCTGGTATGTTGTATCTTTGTTCTCATTGGTTTCAAAGAACATCTTTATTTCTGCCTTCATTTCGTTATGTACCCAGTAGTCATTCAGGAGCAGGTTGTTCAGTTTCCATGTAGTTGAGCAGTTTTGATTGAGTTTCTTAGTCCTGAGTTCTAGTTTGATTGCACTGTGGTCTGAGAGACAGTTTGTTATAATTTCTGTTCTTGTACATTTGCTGAGGAGTGATTTACTTCCAATTACGTGGTCGATTTTGGAGTAAGTACGATGTGGTGCTGAGAAGAATGTATATTCTGTTGATTTGGGGTGGAGAGTTCTATAGATGTCTATTAGGTCTGCTTGCTGCAGAGATGAGTTCAATTCCTGGATATCCTTGTTAACTTTCTGTCTCATTGATCTGTCTAATGTTGACAGTGGAGTGTTGAAGTCTCCCATTATTATTGTATGGGAGTCTAAGTCTCTTTGTAAGTCTCTAAGGACTTGCTTGATGAATCTGGGTGCTCCTGTATTGGGTGCATATATATTTAGGATAGTTAGCTCTTCCTGTTGAATTGATCCCTTTACCATTATGTAATGGCCTTCTTTGTCTCTTTTGATCTTTGATGGTTTAAAGTCTGTTTTATCAGAGACTAGTATTGCAACCCCCGCTTTTTTTTGTTCTCCATTTGCTTGGTAAATCTTCCTCCATCCCTTTATTTTGAGCCTATGTATGTCTCTGCGTGTGAGATGGGTCTCCTGAATACAGCAGACTGATGGGTCTTGACTCTTTATCCAGTTTGCCAGTCTGTGTCTTTTAATTGGAGCATTTAGTCCATTTACATTTAAGGTTAAGATTGTTATGTGTGAACTTGATCCTGCCATTATGATATTAACTGGTTATTTTGCTCGTTAGTTGATGCAGTTTCTTCCTAGCCTCGATGGTCTTTACATTTTGGCATGTTTTTGCAATGGCTGGTACCGGTTGTTCCTTTCCATGTTTAGTGCTTCCTTCAGGGTCTCTTGTAAGGCAGGCCTAGTGGTGACAAACTCTCTAAGCATTTGCTTATCTGTAAAGGATTTTATTTCTCCTTCACTTATGAAACTTAGTTTGGCTGGATATGAAATTCTGGGTTTAAAATTCTTTTCTTTAAGAATGTTGAATATTGGCCCCCACTCTCTTCTGGCTTGGAGAGTTTCTGCCGAGAGATCTGCTGTGAGTCTGATGGGCTTCCCTTTGTGGGTAACCCGACCTTTCTCTCTGGCTGCCCTTAAGATTTTTTCCTTCATTTCAACTTTGGTGAATCTGGCAATTATGTGTCTTGGAGTTGCTCTTCTCGAGGAGTATCTTTGTGGCGTTCTCTGTATTTCCTGGATTTGAATGTTGGCCTGCCCTACTAGGTTGGGGAAGTTCTCCTGGATGATATCCTGAAGAGTGTTTTCCAACTTGGTTCCATTTTCCCCCTCACTTTCAGGCACCCCAGTCAGACGTAGATTTGGTCTTTTTACATAATCCCATAGTTCTTGCAGGCTTTGTTCATTTCTTTTTCTTCTTTTTTCTTTTGGTTTCTCTTCTCGCTTCATTTCATTCATTTGATCCTCAATCGCAGATACTCTTTCTTCCAGTTGATCGAGTCGGTTACTGAAGCTTGTGCATTTGTCACGTATTTCTCGTGTCATGGTTTTCATCTCTTTCATTTCGTTTATGACCTTCTCTGCATTAATTACTCTAGCCATCAATTCTTCCACTTTTTTTTCAAGATTTTTAGTTTCTTTGCGCTGGGTACGTAATTCCTCCTTTAGCTCTGAGAAATTTGATGGACTGAAGCCTTCTTCTCTCATCTCGTCAAAGTCATTCTCCGTCCAGCTTTGATCCGTTGCTGGCGATGAGCTGCGCTCCTTTGCCGGGGGAGATGCGCTCTTATTTTTTGAATTTCCAGCTTTTCTGCCCTGCTTTTTCCCCATCTTTGTGGTCTTATCTGCCTCTGGTCTTTGATGATGGTGATGTACTGATGGGGTTTTGGTGTAGGTGTCCTTCCTGTTTGATAGTTTTCCTTCTAACAGTCAGGACCCTCAGCTGTAGGTCTGTTGGAGATTGCTTGAGGTCCACTCCAGACCCTGTTTGCCTGGGTATCAGCAGCAGAGGCTGCAGAAGATAGAATATTTCTGAACAGAGAGTGTACCTGTCTGATTCTTGCTTTGGAAGCTTCCTCTCAGGGGTGTACTCCACCCTGTGAGGTGTGGGGTGTCAGACTGTCCCTAGTGGGGGATGTCTCCCAGTTAGGCTACTCAGGGGTCAGGGACCCACTTGAGCAGGGAGTCTGTCCCTTCTCAGATCTCAACCTCCGTGTTGGGAGATCCACTGCTCTCTTCAAAGCTGTCAGACAGAGTCGTTTGCGTCTGCAGAGGTTTCGGCTGCGTTTGTTATTGCCCTGTCCCCAGAGGTGGAGTCTACAGAGACAGGCAGGTTTCCTTGAGCTGCTGTGAGCTCCACCCAGTTCGAGCTTCCCAGCAGCTTTGTTTACCTACTTAAGCCTCAGCAATGGCGGGCGCCCCTCCCCCAGCGTTGCTGCTGCCTCGCCGGTAGATCACAGACTGCTGTGCTAGCAATGAGGGAGGCTCCGTGGGTGTGGGACCCTCCCGGCCAGGTGTGGGATATGATCTCCTGGTGTGCCTGTTTGCTTAAAGCACAGTATTGGGGTGGGAGTTACCCGATTTTCCAGGTGTTGTGTGTCTCAGTTCCCCTGGCTAGGAAAAGGGATTCCCTTTCCCCTTGCGCTTCCCAGGTGAGGCAATGCCTCGCCCTGCTTCAGCTCTCGCTGGTCGGGCTGCAGCAGCTGACCAGCACCGATCGTCCGGCACTCCCCAGTGAGATGAACCCAGTACCTCAGTTGAAAATGCAGAAATCACCGGTCTTCTGTGTCGCTCGCGCTGGGAGTTGGAGACTGGAGCTGTTCCTATTCGGCCATCTTGCTCCGCCCCTGTCGGATTCTTATATATACCTCATAGTTATGGTCAAGGAACTCCATCTGAATTGGGTTTGGGTATAAGCTGAATTTCAATAGTCAATAAAAAAGTAAAGATACATTTTATCTTCCCCTTACTTAAACCTTCAATCTGGGGCAACTGTTGCCTTTTCCAATAGGCTTTCCAGCTTCTCCTAGATAGAAGACTCACCTGTAACCTTCCCTTATACTTATTCATGGCTCACCTGCCTAACTAAGATCCTATTGTCCTTTGTCTGCTCACAGGACTGGCCATGTTGCCAGTGAAGAACCGCTGCATACTCATTGGATGAGAAGCAGTTGCAATGAGATTTTGATTAGCTTAGACTCCCTGGAGACATAAAAGCTCTCCAACATTAGGAGAGTGAAAGGAAGAAAGTGAAGGAGAGAGTGAGTTCACGGTTCAAGTTGCAGAATAACCAAGACCTGAGACAGAGGTGGCAGCAAGCAAGGACTCAAGAGCTAAGAAGAACAACTGATAGGATGATTCTGGCCAAGCATCCACGGAGGTGTGGTGCTATGATCTGAATGTTTATGCCCCTCAAAATTCATATGCAAAAACCCTAAACCCAAAGGTGAAGGTGTTAGGAGGAGGGGCCTTTGGGAGGTGATTAGGTCATCATAAATGGGGTCGGTGCCCTTATAAAAGAGGCCCCAGAGAGCTAGCTTGCCCCTTCCACCATGTGAGGATTCAGTGAGAAGGCACCATTTCTGAGAAAGCAGGCCCTCACCAGATACTGAATCTGTCAATGCCTTGACCTTGGAATTCCCAGCCTCTAGAACGACAAGACATGAACTTCTGTTGTTTATAAGTTACCCAGTAGGTGAGTGGCAGCCTGAACAGACTAATGCATGTGGTTAAAACCCAGGGGGCCTGGAGTCCTTTCTACCACCTACATTTGTCTTTCTGGGAGGGCAAAGTATATGTGAGTGCTATTGGTGGGGGAAGGGGAACTTTTCTAGCTGTGACCTGAAGTGCAATCATATCTCAGCCCCACCCCTAACAGCACTGGATTTCTCACCACCATACAGCTTTTCCTGCCAGAAACACTCCAAGGAGGTGACAATTCCTGGTTCTGCTCCCTACTTCCCCACCATACCAAATTCATGCTAAGGTCACTAATGATCTTCATGACCAAGGGATACTTTTTAGTCCTGTTTTTCTTGATCTTGTGGTCACTTCCTCCTTGCTGGAAAACTCTCTTTCTTTAAATTCAGTGACTCCGTGCCCTCCTTGTTTTCCTCCTGCTCTCTGGACACTGCTGGGTCTCTCTTTGTGACTTCTGCTTCTCTGTTTCATCTTAGAGTTTCTTAGAGCTCTGTCCTCACCCTTTTCTTACTTGCCTCTCTCTTCTAGGCAATTTCCATCATCCCTGTGGCTTCACTTACCATGTCAATCCTGACTCCCAAATTTAAATCTCCTGCTCCTACATATTCAAATGCCTACTAGCATTTCCTCTTGAGTGTCTTAGTGATCTCCTCAAGCTATACACGTCCAAAATTGTACTCTTCTGTTCTTGTCAAAATCCTTATCTTCCAGCATTGCTCCCTTCCTTAGAAAATGGTGGCTTCATTGAACAGGTTGCTTAAGATAAGAACCTGGGAATCACTCTTAACACCTCCCTCTCTATCACCTCTTACATCCCCTCAGGCAACAAGTCTTGGAATTCTGTGTCCTCGGTATCTCTTGAATCCTCTGCTTTCTTCCATCCCAACTACCACTATCCTGGCCAGGGCTACCGTTACTTTTCATCAGGTTATGGCAATGTTCTTATAACTGGCCTCCCTACATTTTCTCTTGCCTCCCACCCTATTCTTTCATCCGCTGCAGCCTATGTGCTCTTTAAAAATGTACATATAGTCATGCCACTCTCCTTCAATGGCCTATAAGGCCCTGCCTGGTACAGACCCTAGCATCTCTCCATCTCCTCTTGTACAACTCTAGTTCTTATTTTGTCTGCTTCGGCAATACTGGATATATTTAATTCCTTAAAATTCAGTGTTTTGCCTGCCTACAGCTTTTGGCTATGCTCTTTCTTCTGTCTAAAATGCTCTTTCCACTCCCATTGACCTGAAATAGCTAACCCCTACTCATCCTTAGAGTCTGCCTTAAACACCATATCCTCAGGAAAACCTTTCCTGACCCTCCCAATGGACTCAGTCTCCTTTCAATCACTCCCATGACACTAGGCAGGCGGCACTCCTCCATAACACACTGCACACTTGAAGTTGATTAATAGCAAGTTTTAGTTTGCTGCCAGTGTTCCTCTTACAGCTGTAAGTTCCATATTGGCAGGGCCCATGCCAGTTTGTCCACCACTGAGGTCTCAGTTCCTAGCATAGTGTCCAGCTGATCGCTGACTCTCTGAACAATACCCCCAGTCATTACTCCCAATGCTGTCACCAAGCTAGGCTTCTTGAATTGCAAACATCCTGTGGAGTCCTCCTATATTAGTTTTCAATTGCTGCTGTGTCAAATTACCACAAACTTAGTGGCTTAAAGCAACACAAATTTATTATCTTACAGTTCTAAAGGTCAAAAGTCCTAAAATCAAGGAGTAGGCAAGGCTGAATTCCTTCTGGAAGCTCTAGGTGAGAACTGACTTATTTGCCTTTCTGGCTTTTTGAGGTTGCCTGTGTTCCTTGGCTCCTGGCCCTGTATCACTCCAACCTCTGCTTCCATTGTCTCATCTCCTTCTCTGACTCTCCTTATCTCACTCTTATAAGAACCTTTGTGATTACATTGGACCCATCCAGATAATCCAGGGTAATCTCTGTATCTCAAGATCTTTAATTTAATCATATTTGCAATGTCCCTTTTGTCATGTTAAGGTAACACATTCACAGCTTCCAGGGATAGAAGGTAGACATCTTTGGGGGGTAGGGTGCTATGGTCTGAATGTGTCCCCCAAAACTCATATGTTGGAAACTTAATCCACAATGCTACAGCATGGGGAAGTATGGCCTTTTGGGAGGTATTTAGATTATGAGGGCTCCGTCCTCATTAATGGATTAATGTCATTATATAAAGGGCTTTCCAGAGTGGGTTTGCTCTCTTCTGCTCTTCTGCCATGTGAGGACATAGCCTTAGTCCTTTTTTTTTTTCTTTTTGGCGGGGGGGCCTTGTACCTTTCACTATGTATGGACACAGCAAGAAGGTCCTCACAAGACACCAGATTCTGGCACCTTGATCTTCAACTTCTTAGCTCCAGAACTGTGAAAAATCAATTTCTGTCCTTTGTAAATTACCCAGTCTCAGATATTTTGCCATAGCAGCAGAAAACAGACAAAGACAGAGGAGAAGGAGACATTATTCAGCCTCCTGGGCTCCAGCCTCCCATGCCCCAGAGGATATTTTGCAAAGTTTGTGGGAACAAGTTCTGAACTTACCTACAAAATATCACACACCAGACACACTCATATACATAACAGTACTGACCACTATTATAACTCGTTCCTAGATTCTCTTGTAAATTTATTTTCATTAGTCTTCCCTCAAGTGTGTACATATACTCCACAGTGTTCACATATACATAGTCCTCAATATGCTTGGAATATTCTTCCAGATTTCTGTCCCATTGATGAGGAAGGCAGAGCCACAGGAAGGGAGTGAGGTTCAGCCAAGCAGCTGAAGTGACCTCCTGGTCTACTCTCCCAACTCCAAGTCTGCTATCCAAACTGTCACTTTCTCAAGAAACTGACTGAGAGGATAGTCACAAGTTGTCTCAGGTGGAAGAATTTTAGCAAGAAGCTGTGGTTGAACATTTTTAGATGCGTTTATAATTTATAGGACAATGTTCAGAACACGCACAACAACTTCTTTGGCAAAAAGGGTTTCATAATACAAATAATTTGCATTTTAAATACCTGATTTCGTTGGCATGAATACTCTTAAGACTGTGGTACCCTGATCCTCAAAATGCTACCTATGGACCACTGTGCATCCACCTCAGAGTTGGGGTCGGTAGAAACACCAAGCCCTAGGAATGCCCTCATCTTGCATTACAGCTGTGATCTCATGTTTTTCTAATAGTTACAGAAATCAAACAGAAAATGCTACTTCTGGCAGCACTGAATGTACTAACTAGGAACGAATCTTGTTCCTAACAGGCATGATCTAGATATTTGTGGAAGCAAAGACAAACGTGTTTTTCTCTCATGGTATGTACTTTCCCTGCAGTAACCAACTCTCAATTATTTAACCCTTGCTCTCGTCTAGGGATTATTGCTTTGTGAGCATTTTATTTTTTCCTAAGTCCTGATTATTTGACCCATAAAAGATTTCCAAGGGGGCAAGAAGGAATTGAAAACATTTTTCTTTTTCTTTTTTTTTTTGGAGACGGAGTCTCACCCTGTAGCCCAGGTTGGAGTGCAGTGGTACAATCTCAGCTCGCTGCAACCTCCGCCTCCTGGGTTCAAGTGATTCTCCTTCCTTAGCCTCCTGAGTATCTGGGACTACAGGTGTGCACTACCAGGCCTGGCTAATTTTTGTATTTTTAATAGAGACAGGGTTTCACCATGTTGGCCAGGCTGGTCTTGAACTCCTAACCTCAGACAATCCACCACCTCAGCCTCCCAAAGTGTTGGGATTACAGGCGTGAGCCACCATGCCCGGCCCATTTTTCTACATTCTTCGTACTTTTATTTATTAAAAGAAAAACATCACTTCTAAGGAAAGCTTTGGATAGGTTGCTCTGAGTCCTCTGACCCTAAGAGATGGACATTCCTATAGTGTAATCTAGTCATGACGTTTCAGAGCATGGAGGGAACTCAGTAATCAGCTGGTCTACCTTTTTGTTTTGTAGGTGAGAAAGCAGCAGCCTAGACAGTTGAGTGAATCGCCCAGGGACATACAGGTCAGGGTTGTTGACAGTTTCATAAGGCCATAAAAAAATATCAACCACGAGTCTACATATCTGGCTGACAACAGTTACAGATACAGCTTCTATATAATAAATTTAGTCTTCCACTGTTTCAAGATTTCGTGATAGTTCAACCTGAGCTAGGCCAAAGTTTACTTGAAACCCTCTTTGAAAGAAAAGCTTGCTAAGCAATTAAAGGTGTAAAAAGATCATAGGATATCTAGTTTACCTGTTTCTAGGAGCAAACTGTTCAAAGGACATTTGCCTTTAACTATATGCAACTATGCTTCTGATTTTAAAATAAACCATTAAAATAGGCTTTGCAAAACATCAATTTGGAATCATCTTATTATTTACTCCTCATTATATACTTGCAATTAAAATTGTTTTAGGCAACGAGCATCAGACTTTTCATTGATCTGGTCTACGTATGCCTTCTACTGACTCAGAATTAACTGCAGGGCATCAAAAGGAAATAAGAAATTATGTGGCAAGCCTGATTCTGCCAGGGCAATTGCCCTCATTCACCTTGAGTGAATCTTGGACACTTTTGCTTTGATGAATGGGAAGGGTGGAGTATTTAGTAATTTGTTTTCCCCACCAGTACTGATGTGGTTCTTTTCATGGCAACCCCTATTTATACACATCAAGGATTTCTTCAGATGAAAACTGACAACAAGGTAAGTCATTCCAAGGCCTTTCGGAAGTCCTTTGTCCTTCCTTCCTACACTACACACAGCATTATCCTAGGCAGCTTCTGCCACCCAGCTCTCTAGGGAACAGTTAATCTGACAGGATTTGGTTTAAACTCTGGGCCCCTACCAAGACATTCAAGGAAAAGTCTCCTAACTTTTTTGTCAATTGCAAAATACAACTGATTCCTCATGGGAAGCTCTTTCCCTCCTTTAAGGCAGGGACTGTTATTCAAGGCTATGTACTTTTCAAAGAATCTTGCTTTGGGGTGGTTCTCTGTATTGAAAAGACACTTTTGATATTGCCTATGATTTCATCCTCCTCTTCCTTCCCTTGTATCTAGGATTAACAGATGAAATGCAGGACATCCAGTGAAATTTGAATTTCAGACAAACAACAGAATTTTTTAGTACAAGTATGCCTCAGGTACTATATGGAACATACTTATACTAAAAAAAGTATTTGCTGATTGTGTAAAATTCAAATTTCACTAGGTATCCTGGATTGATTGATGGTTTTGCTTTTTGTTTTTTGCTAGATCTGGCAACCCCACATGATTCCCTTCTTTTAACTTTGTTTTGTTCTTGATATGGTTTGACTGTGTCCCCACCCAAATCTCATCTTCAATTGTAGCTCCCATAATTCCCACGTGTTGTGATGGTTTTATAAGGGGGAGTTTGATGGTTTTATAAGGGGGATTTTCACTGCACAAGTTATCTCTCTTGCCTGCCACCATATGAGACATGCCTTTCATTTAGTGCCATGATTGTGAGGCCTCCCCAGCCATGTGGAACTGTGAGTCCATTAAACATCTTTTTCTTTATAAATTTCCCAGTCTCTGGCATGTATTTATTAGCAGTGTGAAAACGTACTAATACAGTTCTTTCTCCTAAAATTTTATTTTAGTAGGCTCTCTTCTCAATTTTGTTCTCCTCTTTAAGGACAGTTTTTTCTTCACCTTCTGCTTTTATTTGAGGGCATTTTTTGTGTGTGTGATTTGGGATTGTGATGAGCAGCACGACTTCTGTATAGAGGGGCTCAGAGCCACAGCTCGGGTGAGATTTGAGGAGGGCCTGTCTGAGACCGAGTCTTTTGAAGTTCTTCCCTCAGCAAATGCTGCATGTTAAGCACTGCCTTCTCTAGCTGGTACTTCCAAAATGCCACTGGAAAACATTAACATGGTAAGTTACTAATACTGTGTTAGGCCGTTCTGGTGTTGCTATAAAGAAATACCTGAGACTGGGTATTTTATAAAGAAAAGAGGGCTTACGGTTCTGCAGGCTATACAAGCATGGTGCCAGCATCTGCTTGGCTTCTGGGGAGGCCTCAGGGAGCTTTTACTCATGGAGGAAGGCAAAGGGGAGCAGACAAGTCCCACAGTGAGAGCCAGAGCAAGAGGGAGAGTTGGAGGAGGTGTCATACACTATTAAATGACCAGATCTCTCAAGAACTTACTAATGTGATTACCACACCAAGCCATGAGGAAACTGCCCCCATGATCCAATCACCTCCCACCAGGTCCCACCTCCAACACTAGGGATTATATTTCAACATGAGATTTGGAGGGGACAACATCCAAACTGTATCAAATACCTTACTAGAAGTGATTTAAAAAATTTATCTCCATCTACTTTAAGTAAATGCTTTTAAAAGTATAACATGCATACAGAAATGTGTCCAAATAACATATGCACAGCTGGATGAATTTTCCCAAAGTAGACATCCTGGGTAGCCAGCACCCAGATCGAGAAATACAACATTAGAGGCCAGGTGTGGTAGCTCACGCCTGTAATCCCACCACTTTGGGAGACCGAGGTGGACAGATCATTTGAGGTCAGGAGTTCAAGATCAGCCTGCGAAACATGGCGAAACTCCGTCTCTACTAAAAATACAAAAATTAGCCTGGCGTGGTGGTGCACACCTATAATCTCAGCTACTCAGGAGGCTGAGGCAGGAGAATCACTTGAACCTCGGAAGGTGGAGGTTGCAGTAAGCCAAGATCACGCCACTGCACTCCAGCCTGGGCAACAGAGCGAGACTCCATCTCAAGAAGAAAGGAAGGAAGGAAGGAAGGAAGGAAGGAAGGAAGGAAGGAAGGAAGGAAGGAAGGAAGGAAGGAAGGAAAGGGGGAAAGAAAGACAACATTAGAAAGGAAATCTTGTCACATGCTAATACATGGAGGAACTTTGTTTAGGCTAAGTGAAAGAGGCCAGACACAAACGGATGAATAGTATGTGATTCCACTTATGTGAGGTACCTAGAGTAGTCAAATTCATAGAGACAGAAATTAGAAGGGTGATTGCCAGGAGTTGGAGGAGGGGGCAAAGGGGAGTTGTTGTCTAATGGGTATAAAGTTTCAATTTTTGAAGATAAAAAATTCTGGAGATCTGCTTCACAACATTGTGAATATGCTTAACACTACTGAATTGTCCACTTAAAAATGGTTAGGATGGTACATTTTATATCATGTGTTTTTATGCCACAGAAAAAAAAAAAGAAACACAACGTTACCAGCACCCCAGAAGCCCTCATGCCCCTTTCCAGCAACTCCCTCTTGTCTAAGATAACCGCTATCCTGGTCTCTAAAATACCCCATATATTAGGTTGGTGCAAAAGTATTTGAAAGTAATTTGGTTGGCGCAATTACAAAAGTAATTACAAAAGTAATTGCGCCAACCAAATACTTTCAAAAGATTCGAGAGTTACAAAGGGAGAAAAAAGTTTATCAGACCCCTTTCCTTCTGACAGGAAGATGCGTTTAGATCAGAAAAGAATTTGATAATGCCTATCACGATGCCTGGCGTACAAAAGTAGCTTTAAAATGTTTGCTAATTCTGTGTTGAGTGAAGGCCCTAGGCTTGTGATTATGGCGAGTCCTGGGGGTAGAACAGGGCATCCAAGAAGGAAGATGGAAGTGCTGAACACAAATACCAGCTCCTTTGCAATCCAGCCAAAGGTCAGCCCTGCATATTTATTACAGGTTTATTCACTGGCAATGCATTTTTTTCTCTTTCACTGCGTTGACAACATGATCTCTAGGTTCATATTTTAATCCAGCTCAAAGTATGTATTTATTTTTTGCTATTGTGCACATAACACTAACTGCTTATTTTCTTACCAGGGTGTTTATTGCCAATGTGTATGGCATAAGACTAAATCGATGTGTTTGTTAATGCTTACTTCCAAATTCCTCAGGGAAAAATTCTAAACTCAAGGAAATTTAGGTTCACTTAATTTAAAAACTGCCTTGAAGATTCAATGCACTGGACTTTTTGATTATGTGCTTTTCCAAGAGGGCACCAAATGTTCTGAACAACAAATGATGAAGCTGTACACATCATAACCATGAAAATAGACAAAATTGTTACTTTAGACCACAAATGGTAGGGACTAGGGCAGAGCTGAACAATCTTTCTACAGTCTTGAAGCCAAGGGAATATGATACACCGCTCTGATGTCAGATGGTAGGCAGAGATGTTGGGTGCCTTGGAAACAGAAAAGGTAATGTCATACTATACTAAGAATTAGTTATTTGAAACAGTGGTCTCACACCTAATGATTCTTTTTTTTTTTTTTTTTTTTTTTTAGACTGAGTCCCGCTCTGTCGCCCAGGCTGCAGTCTAGTAGCGTGATCTCGGCTCACTGCAACTTCCACCTCCCGAGTTCAAGCAATTCTGCCTCAGCCTCCTGAGTAGCTGGGATTACAGGCACACACCACCATGCCCGGCTAATTTTTTTGTACTTTTAGTAGAGACAGGGTTTCGTCACCTTGGCCAGGCTGGCCTCAAACTCCTGACCTCAGATGATCCACCTGCCTGGGCCTCCCAAAGGTGTTGGGATTACAGGCGTGAACCACCGCGCCCGGCCCTAATGATCCATTTTAAAGCCCCCCTGTACTAACCTGAGATGAAATTCATAGGTGATACCACGTACTCTTACACGTAGTTATAAAAGACCAATATAACGTACTAGTAGAAAGGAGAAGTAAAAGCAAAGTAATGTATAATAAAATAACATGCACCTTAAAATGTAAACCCTCAGGCATAGCAACACTAGAAGACATTAAAAAGTAGTCAGATGCTCATACTAATCTGTGAGTGACAGCTCGTGATGCGGACTGACACAAGTGTGCTTTAGTGGCAACTCAAATCACAAAAGCGCTTCTGCCCACGTTGCTGTGACTTCCCAACATGGTGAAACCATGGAACATTGGAAAGTTCTAGTCAAAACTAAATGCAAGCATCCTTCAGTTGGTATAGTACTCGAGTTGTTGGAAAATTAGGTGCTTATGTTCACTTACATGAAGGTTCAGCAGGAAATGTGAAGGTCATTTGGAACATGGGACTATTTCCAATTCTAGAATCACTCTCCCCCACCCTTTAAATGTCAATCGGCTGCCCCAATCATTGTGACAACCAAAAAAAAAAAATGCCACCATCAATTTCTAAAATGTCCTCCACCCTAGACAATACTGCATCCCATTTAGAATCTCTGATTTAGAGTTAAAAAAAAAAAAAAAAAGCATTTGCAGATTTTTTTTTTTTTTTTTTTCTGAGACAGGATCTCACTGTGTCACCCAGGTTGGAGTACAGTGGTGAGATCACGGCTCACTGCAGCCTCAACCTCCAGGGTTCAGGTGATCCTCCCACATCAGCCTCCCAGGTAACTGGGACTGCAAGCATGCCACGCCCGGTTGATTTTTTGTATGTTTTGTAGAGACGGGCTTTCACCATGTTGCCCAGGCTGGTCTCAAACTCCTGGGCTCAAGAGATAACTCCCACCTCAGCCTCCCAAAGTGCTGGGATTATAGGCGTGAACCACCGCACCCGGCCTTGAATCATTTTTTAAAATCTCAAAACACATAAGTGATAAAATGATCCATATCCTCAGAAATTCTCCTATTTGTGATTCATATTCCTTTGGATTAAAAAAAAAATCCATCTTTGATTCTACAGTCCCACCAAAAAGAAGTTTCTCAATATCTGAGTCAGTAAGCACATGGGGTCAATAACTAAAATTACATAGTACTTTTTTTTCTTAGAAATACTTACTTAGTATTTAAGTTATTAAAATAATAGGCCGCCAAAGGAAAAAAAAGAAGAGCAAAGCCCTGCAGGTTGTCTCATCAAGAAAAGCAATTTAATGAGAAGAAGATGTCGTACAGAACTCAGATAGCGATAAACATTGTAATTACTGTTTTTGTTCAATTTTCCAGGTATTGTTTAGCTGTGTTTTTCAAAACTATTCCATAATTGTTCTTAAAAATTCTTGATTAGCAACATAAATACAAATCAACTACCCTACCTACGCTCTCAGTTCCATTTTATAGTGCACTGTTCTCAGATGGGGGTTTCATATATCTTGGGGCCAGAGGTGTCCTGGAGCTGGCTGGTACTGGCCCAAAAGAGCTGATTGCACACATACCTTCCCGACTTTGCATTTGGCAAAGACAAGTTGGTAATCTGAAATCAGCAGTAATGAGAGGTATTCATACCACAAAAACTGGCAAATGGTACAAATCAACTCCACCCCCTACTCAGCCCCCTTCCAGACAGCCTAGTGTTAAATATTTACCAGGTACCACTGCATAGGCTGGCTTGTAGGAAAGAATAATTTGTTTTAGAAGCATAAAAGAAGACATTGTTACAAACTCTTTTGGAAAAGATGAGTCCAAATTGGACTCTCCAGTGTTTGATCACATTCTAGTAAGATTAGCAAATTATGGCTCATAAATAAACAAGGAGCCAAAACTAAATAGAAGCATTAACTCACCAGTATTCAGATATTTATTTAGCACCAATTGTGCACAAAAGAGTCCCCTTAGATCCTTTCTGGAACAAGACAAGATATAAAGGAAGTAATGTGCAATGGACCAATGTATATGCTGCCAGTTTAAAAGAGAAAATTAAACATTGACACGAATATTTTTCAACTTTATCAAAGGGGACACTAAGATTTAATAAGCATTATGCCAGATGTTAAACAAATACTATCTTGTTTGATCCTCACAACCATCCTGTAAAGTAATTATTAGGTTCAACCATATGAAATCGCTGATATTTGACCACTTTTGACTCTACACATGGCAATTTCATAAGGTTCCACCTGATATTATTTTCTCCACTTTCTAGACAAGTAAGCCGAGACCCCAATACACAGATTTACCAACTGTCAGACAGGCTAGGCTATAGAGTCAGGATTCCTTGTAGAGCTTACTGGCTCCAGAGCCCCTGTGTTTCCCACCACACATACTTGCCAAATAAAAGAATTGTTAAAAACATATGCTGTGCTGCACACACTGGAAGAAATCTCAGAATTAAACTGTTTTGAAGTAACTCACAGTAAAATAAATTAAAGGCATGTATTTTGCCACACAAACATTGGCTTCCCGGGTTTCTTAATCATAAATGATTAGAAGTAATCATAATTGTTGATACATTTTAAAAGCTGAAAAGTATTTTAATAGAGACTGTAAGCATTTTTTAATTTGTTCTTAAGAAATGAAATTAACCTTTATTTGTACTTAAGAAGTTCAATTAATGTTTAATTTACGCCCAAGAAGTTAAATTAATGTTTCATTTGTACTTAAATGACTTCTTAGAAATGCTATGCTGGCCAGGTGTGGTGGCTCATGCCTGTAATCTCAGCATTTTGGGAGGCCAAGGTGGGCGGATCACCTGAGCTCAAATGTTCGAGACCAGCCTGGACAACATGGCAAAACCCTGTCTCCACTAAAAATACAAAAATTAGCTAGGCGTGGTGGCACATGCCTGTAATCCCAGCTACTCTGGAGGCTGAGGCAGGAGAATCGCTTGCACCTGGGAGGTGGAGGTTGCAGCGAGCCAAGATCACACCACTGCACTCCAGCCCGGGTGACAGCCTTTTTTTTTTTTTCCGAAAAAAGAAAAGAAAAAAAGAAAAAGAAATGCTATGCTAGTACAAACTATCAAAAGTCTTATATTCACAGTCTGTCATTCTCAATCCAATAGAATGATCAATGCTTCAGAAAAGAATTACAGTACAGTCATAAATGTTCGATATGGTACAGGAGTGTCTCAATTTTTTTACTGAAACCCACAGTAAAATCAAGACATAATACACATATACATATATGTATATAATTTAAACAAAAATCATGAAAATTTTTCTCTTGCTATGTGCAATACACTGATATTTTCTACTCGATTCCATTCTATTTATTTTAAAAATGCAAGCCAATGCTGGGCATGGTGGCTCACGCCTGGAATCCCAGGGCTTTGGGAAGCAGAGGTGGGAGGATTGCTTGAGGCCAAGAGTTCAGAACTAGGCTGGGCAACATAGGGAGACTCCGTCTCTACAAAAAAAAAAAAAATTAGCCAGGTGTGGCGGCACATGCCTATGGTCTTGGCTACTCAGGAGGATAAGGTAGGATAAGGATGAGGTAGGAGGATTCCTTGAGCCCAGGAGGAGTTCAAGGCTGCAGTGAGCTATGATCACACCACTGCATTCCAGCCTAGGCAACAGAGAGACCCTTGCTTTTTTTTGCAGGGGGTAGGGGGGCGCCATGGCTCATGCCTGTAATCCCAGCACTTTGGGAGGCTGAGCTGGGCGGATCACTTGAGGTCAGGAGTTCGAGACTAGCCTGGCCAACATAGTAAAACCCCATCTCTACCAAAAATATAAAAATTAGCCAGGCCATGCGCCTGTAATCCCAGCTACTCAGGAGGCTAAGGCAGGAGAATGGTTTGAACCCAGGAGGCAGAGATTGCCACTGCACTTCAGCCTGGGCAACAGAGTAAGACTCTGTCAAAAAAATAAAAAATAAATAAGTAAATAAAAAGAAGAAGCAGAACACACACAATTTAGTAAATAACTTTCACAACTCACTAATGTTTTGTGGCCCCCAGTCTGAAAAACACTGTCTTAGAGACCTTTATTTTTAGAGACCTCACCTACATGCTTACATTTTATTCCTTTCCCTCTAGGTTACTTTGTTCTTTTCATCTAGAACTTTGGCACCTGACTTACCAGCTTCCTTCAACAGATATTTACAAATCACTTGCTATGTGTCCAGCAGTATGCTAGGTGCTGGAGGTGCAATGGATTTATGTTCACATTCTGGGATCCTAACATTCATTCAACCATCATGCAAATAAATTCAAAATTTCAACCATGCTTAGTGCTACAAAGGAGAGGTGCCAACAGGGGAATTTGACCTAGTCAGGGAAGACTTCCTGAGGAAATGGCACCTAAGTTGAGATGTCAAGATATTTTTTTCCTACTCCATTCTATTCTATTGTATTCTATTTCATTAAGAAAATGCTGGCCACTCCCCATTTCCCCCACTCCCTCATCTACTTTCAACAACCACTAATCTAACTTCTGACTCTATAGATTTGCATATTCTGGACATTTCATAGAAATAGAATCATATATAATATGTAGTCTTTCGTGACTCTCAATTCACTTAGCATGATGTTTTCAAGAGACATTCATGTTCTAGCAGTGTATGGATATACCGTATTTTGTTTATTCATTCATCAGTTGATGGACATTTAGGTTGTTTTTCTTCTGACAATTAAGCAATGTTTCTATGAACATCTGTGTCCAACTTTTTGTGTTAACATATGCTCTCATTTTTCTTGAGTATATTGCTAGGAGTAAATTCCTGGGTCATATAGTACCTCTGTTTAACATCTTGAGGAACTGCCAAACTATTTTCCAAAGCAGCTGTGCCATTTTACATTCCCCTCACCAGGGAAGGAGGGTTCCAATTCCCCGACATCCTCACCAACAATTGTTTATCTGTCTTTTGATTATAACCATTCTAGTGGGTGTGAAGTGGTATCTCACTGTGGCTTTTATTTGCGTTTTCTTGATGGCTAGCATGCTGAGCATCTTTTCATGTGTGTATTGGCCTTCTGTTCATCTCCTGTTAAGAAATGTCAATGCAGATTCCTTGCCCATTTTTAATTGGGTTGTTTATCTTTTTATTATTGAGTTGTAAGAGTTGTTTATATATTCTGGATACACATCCCTTATCAGATAAATAACTTGCAAATATTTTCTCTCATTCTGTGAGTTGTCTTTCTGCTTTGTTGATGTTGTCCTTTGAAGCACAAAAGGTTTTAATTTGATGAAGTCCTAACACCCTATCTATCTTCCACTACCCATCCCTGATTTCCTCTTTTTTTTTTTTTTTTTAGACAGAATCTCACTCTATCGCCCAGGCTGGAGTATAGTGGTGCTATATGGGCTCACTGCAACCTCCGTCTCCCAGGTTCAAGCAATTCTACTGCCTCAGCCTCCCGAGTACCTGGGATTACAGGCGCCCACCATGCCTGGCTAATTTTTGTATTTTTAGTAGAGACAGGGTTTCACCATGTTGGCCAGGCTGGTCCTAAACTCCTGACCTCAGGTGATCTACCCTCCTCGGCCTCCGAAAATGTTGGGATTACAGGCGTGAGCCACCGTGCCCGGCCTCTGATTTCCTCTTTAACCATCACCTCGATTTCACCTTAGCCATGGATCTTGACATCACCCAAAGCTGTTGGCACTCTGCTTTTTTAAACCCCAGTATTCTACTTTCAGGGTCCGACCCTTTGTCCTTATAGCTTTCCCTCTACCTTGTTTCTATGACATCTGCTCTAAGGCCTCCAATCCCACAGTCCTCAGTTTTCTGCCTGTTTGTCACACCCAACTCTTCCCAATCTTCTCACCTTCTACTCTTTTTTTTTTTCTTTCTTCTTTTACTATAAGTTCTGGGATACATGTGCAGAACGTGCAGGTTTGTTACATAGGTATACATGTGGCATGGTGGTTTGCTGCACCCATCAACCCGTCATCTAGGTTTTAAGCCCCACATGCATTAGGTCTTTCTCCTAATGCTCTCCCTCCCTTTGCCCCCAACCCCCTGACAGGCCCTGGTGTGTGAAGTTCCCCTCCCTGTGTCCATGTTGGAACAGTAATTAAAATAAATTAAAGAATGTGTGAGCAGAAACTCAGTTGTATGTAAGAAAACCCAATTCCCCCTGAGAAAGAGAAAGAGCTGGAGTCCTTTAAAAATTAACTGCCTGTTTTTCTGTGCCTATTGAGCCTTATCTCTCCTCCTTTCCCAGGCATTGTGAAGACGCTGTTTCTCTAGCTGTGCAGCTGCAAGGTCACTAGACAGATAAACTCAAGTCACAAAACATGTTTTTCCTTGAAAAGTAAGAAATGATGTAATGCATGTCTCAATTAATTGAATAACTGTCTTTGTTTCTCACTTCTGTAATATGCTTCTCCCTGCACAGATCTCCCCCTGCCCCACAAAATGCTTAAAAGGTAACTTAACTCTTTGTTCAGGGCTCAGTCCTTTGGATGTTAATCTGACTGGGCCAGTGCACCTAAATAATAAATATCCTCCTGAACCCCATCAGTCTCTCTGATTCCTTAACAATCCCGCAACAACGTGTTCTCATTGTTTAACTCCCACTTACGAGTGAGAACATGCAGTGTTTGGTTTTCTGCTCCTGTGTTAGTTTGCTGAGAATGATGGCTTCCAGCTTCATCCATGTCCCTGCAAAGAACATGAACTCATTCTTTTTTATGACTGCATAGTATTCCATGGTGTATATGTGCCACATTTTCTTTGTCCAGTCCATCACTGATGGGCATTTGGGTTTGGTCCAAGTCTTTGCTATTGTGTATAGTGCTGCAATACCTTCTACTCTTTTCTTATTCAGCCTAGAACTTAGAGTACAACACTACACTCTCCACCCCAATATATTCCACTTATTTGCCCCATTGTCTTTTTGTTACACTTGTTCTGCTTTGGTACACTTGATATATCCAGCCATATATCAATCCAACTATTTGGCTTCTCTATTCCTATGTCTAATAAGCAGTTGAAAAAGTCAGGGAAGCTTATACATTATAAACTGGTGCCACTCCTGATTGATGTGCTTTAACGTCAGCTGAGCTCTCAAACCTGCCCTGCAATCGTTTCCTTCCACCCACTTTACCTTCTTCTCCCATTCCCTGAGGTCAGCTCTACTACTGGCCCTTTCACTCATATCATTCTCACCATGGTCTTTCTTGAACGAGCCAAGATTACCCAAGTCTCCTTGGTGCTTGCTGTTTCTCTGCCATAAACATTCTTGCACTAGGTCCTTAAATGGCTGGAAACTTCTTGTCATTCAGGTCTTAGTTCAAATGTCACCTCTCCAGAGAGGCCTTCCCTAGCCACCCTGTCTACTGTGGTCACCTTCTTCCCATTGCTGTCACATTATCCTGATTTATTTTCTTATTTCTTTTATCTGTGCCATCTGTCTGGAAAATTCTTACTCCTATGCTTCTAAGACCCTTCCTTAGCTAGAGTCAGAGACTTGTTCCTCTGTGCTTTCATAATACCCTGTGCAGAGCTCTCTTACTGGGTTGCTGTTGTTTGTGGATTACAGATCTGTGTTCCCTTTCCAGATTGCAAGCTCCTTACAGATAGGTGCTGCGTCTTATTCATCTTTAACCCTCGCAAGGTGTCTGGCACAGAGCAAGCACACAATACTCCCATATGTGTGGAAGACAGTAATAGAAACCCATTATCTATGGAGTGTGGGATCTACCCATCATGAATGAGGATTAACAATTGTTGGGAAATAACAATTGGGAAACATTCTATAACGCAAACTAAATTCTGTTGGGTATGACTTATAATAGCAACCAATAGGGGAAAGTGTCTGAACATAGGAAACTCAATATGTAAACTATGGCACATCTATTTATTGGCATTTCATACTTCTATTAAGATGATGACATCCAACAAGAGATAATAACATAGAACGTTTTTATGTCATGATGATAATGAAAACGCAAAACCTGTACACATCATGAAGATTGGAAGAAAATTAACTAAAATGTAATGCTAAGTTTTTCATGCAGTAGAAATATAGGTGCTTTTCTGCTCTTTCTTTTGCTTTTCTTAATTCTTCTACTTTTCTCTATGTATGCATTGCTTTTATACTGAAATAAGTTCCAACATTTTGCTTCTAAGAAATGGATATAGTCCTATTCCTTCTTTGCTTTATACAACTTCAAATATTAATTCATTGTTCAATACCCTGGAAAAACTGAAGACTGCAGAGTCAGAGTGATCTATCCAGCATTCCTCAACAAATTAATGACAGAAAAAGAAATATTGTGGTAGTCCTGATGTTTGGAAACAAAAATGATTTCCTGTAGGCTGTATGCCATCAATACTGTGTTTCAGATGGTTTTGTATTAGGTCCTTGGCAATAGGCTAAATGGCAAATGAGAAATAGCATTTTAAGGGTATTCAAAGGAACTGAAATCAGTATATCAAAGAGCTATCTGCACTCACGGGTTCACTGCAGCACTATTCACAATAGTCAAGATGTGGAAACAACCTAAATGCTCAGCAGTGAATGAATGCATAAAGAAAATGTGGCATATACACATAACAGTATATTACTCAGCCATAAAAAAGAATGAAATCCTGTCATTGCAGCAATGGATGAGCCTGGAAGAAATTAGGTTAAACGAAATGTCAGAAACAGAAAGACAAATACCGCATGTTCTCACTCATATATTGAAGCTTAAAAAGTTGAGCCTACTGTGGTGGTACCTGCCTGTAATCCCAGCTACTCAGGAGACTGAGGCAGGAAGACCATCTGAGCCCAGGAGTTTAAGGCTGCAGTACACTATGATCACACTTGTGAATAGACACTGCACTCCCTCCCAGGCAACATAGTGAGACCGCATCTCTAACATGAAAAACAATTTTAAAATGTTTAAGTTGAGCTCATAGAAATAGAGAGCAGAACTATGGTTATTAGAGGCTAGGAAGAGAGGGCAGTAGGGCTATGAAGAGGTTGGTTCACAGATACAAAATTACACTTAGATTTTATTATTATTACTTTATTTTTAGAGATGTGGTCTCACTATGTTCCTCAGGCTGGTCTTGAACTCCTGGCCTCAAGCAATCCTCCGGCCCCAGCCTCCTGAAAAGCTGGGGTTACAGACACAAGCCACAGTGCTCAACTCAAATTTAAGACTTAACAATGAAATATCAAGGTGGATATAGTTCATTTGAAGGAAAAAAAAGAATTCATAAATGTGGGCTTGCTTTATAAAAGGGGTCACAAGAGAAATAGTTTGAGTTCTAAATTCCCCTAAAATATTTAAAATATGGCCCTACTCATGTAACAGATAATACAATGCTGAGACCCAGTTATCATTCAGATAACAGGACAAATATCTAATACAATAAATTCCAATCTACCAAAGAATTGGAAAAGTTCCTTAGAATCACTAGGATTTTTTAAAACTTAGATATGCCTTATATCAAACTCATTGTTTGGATGGAGGAGCTATGCCAACTTTGTGTCAACTTTTAGAGTGAACAATTTAGAGGAAAATGATACCTGTCATATAAGGGAAAAGGCAAATTTTAATAAAATGGATGAACGGTGGAGGATGTTTCAGTTTGAGTTCTGGGTTAAGCTGTTCTTGCATTGCTATAAAGAAATACCTGCTATAAAGAAAAGAGGTTTAATTGGCTCACAGTTCTGCAGGCCATATAGGAAGCATGGTGCTGGTGTATGCTTGGCTTCTGGCGCAGCCTCAGGAAGTTCACAATCATGGCAGAAGGCAAAGGGGTAGCAGGCATGTCACATGGTGAAAAAAGGGGCAAGGTTGGGGGGAAGGTGGAGGGAAGTGTCACCCACTTTTAAATGACCAGATCTGGTGAGAACTCATTCACTCTGGTGAAGACAGCACCAACCCATGAGGGATCTACAACCATGACCCAAACACCTCCCACCAGGCCCCACCTCCAACATTGGGGATTACATTTCAACACGAGATTTGGGCGGGGACACACATCCAAACTCTATCACGTTCTCCCAAAGATAGGTGCTGACATAAGGATTCCAGTGCAAAATCATCTATATAAGTCCTTGACTTAAGATGGTTCAACTTTGGATTTCTCAGCTTTACAATGCTGCAAAACCATTCTGTTTTTCACTTTTGGTACAGTATTCAATAAATTACATGAATTATTCAACACTGTTATAAAATAGGCTTCATGATGATTCTGCCCAACTGTGGGCTAATGTAAGTGTTCTGAGCATGTTTAAGGTATACTATGCAAAGCCATGATGTTTGGGAGGTTAGGTGTATTCAATGTGCTTTTGACTTACAGTATTTTCAGCTTGCAATAGGTTTATCAGGATGTAACCTCTCCATAAGTCAAGGAGCATCCGTAGTTTACTTGGAAGGAGATTTCAGGAAATACCAGTAGGGCAGTGGGGAAGTGAAACAAAGAAGGAAAGGAAGAAGCCATTAATGGTGTGTCATCAAGTGAATTACCATTGTGGGCAACTGGAACTTAATCCTGCTGATACTCTGGGTGATACTCTAGAACCCCACCTGAAAAGCAAGAGCACTGTTTGAGAGTTGCTCTGGTGTTCAGAGAGAGTCTCAGGGCAAAGAGTAGTTGTTGCTGACTGTTAGAAGTTGGACCCATGGCCGGGCACAGTGGCTCACGCCTGTAATCCAAACACTTTAGGAGGCCAAGGCGGGTGGATCACCTGAGGTCAGGAGTTCGAGACCAACCTGGCTAACATGGTGAAACCCCAGCTCTACTGAAAATACAAAAATTAGCCAGGTGTGGTGGCAGGCACCTGTAATCCCAGCTACTTGGGAGGCTGAGGCAGCAGAATCGCTTGAACCCGGGAGGCGGAGGTTGTGGTGAGCCGAGATTGCACCACTGTACTCCAGACTGGGTGACAGAGTGAGACTCCATCTCAAAAAAAAAAAAAAAAGAAAAAAGAAAAAGAAAAAGAAAAAAAAGGTGGGCCCATATGCATAAAAATGGTAGATACTGAGGATTATGAGTGGGGTACCAAAGCATCTGCTACAGACGGAAGAAACAAACTCCAGCATGGTGTTTTACTTTGCTTTGACACTTCTTTAAGTGGTTTTGGTGATTTACATTTATGGTCAAAATTCCTTAAAGCTAACTTTCTACCTGCCATATTCTCTTGTGTGCATGCTTGTTTTTCTTGCCCCAAAATGCACAGGCCTGTGCCCAGGCTGTTGCCAACACAGGCTTCTTCTGTATGCCCCTCTTCCTGGAGGTTGTGCCTGGTTAACAGCAGAACAAAGGCCTCGGTGCCCAAGCAGCTTCTTCTGGTTTGACCTGTTATCTGTTCTTAGTATATGTGGTTTAGGACAGTAGAAAACATGGCCTAGGCTGCTATTACAGCAGAAGGGCCTGGAGCCTTCAAAGCATTTCTATAAACAACTTGATCCAGTTTTATACTTGTAGAACATGTTCCCTGGGCAAGGAACAAAGATCAAATGCAGTTAGTCACTCTTGAAGGGAAACTGGTGGTTTGTGTTCCAAAAGGACTTTGTCTCCTCCTCTTTTCCTCCTCCTCTCCTCTCCCCACATCCTCTCTTGAGATGAACTATTTTTTCCTAAGCAATTTGCCAAGTCCAAAGAATGATTGTAGAGTTTATAACATGCAGTTTATGGCATTAAAACACTTGGCAGAGGAAGCAATAACAAATCCAATGCCACCTTGCCCCTTCTGTGCGGTTTTGTAATAAAAGATCAAACTGCAGAGCGGTGAGAGGGCTGGGCCAACAGCTCTGCACACATCTGCATCCTTCGGTGGCTACAGGGTGGGGAAGGGCACACCCTTCTGGGTGTCAGAAGGCATTGACATGGGCAGCACTGGGGCCTCTCCCCTCTGTCTGATCACCTGGAACTAGGGCTGCACCTACGACTCCTTAATGTGGATTTTTAAAGGCAACCCCTCCTCCAGGAGCATGCAGCCCCACGCTGGGGCCCACAGCTTCACAAGGGGAATGTGGGCTGGATTTCAGCTCCCACTCATTCCGTCTGCCAGGTGCCTGTGTACAGGACACAGCCCACACATTGCACATGGGGACTCTGTCTAGGACTAGAGGAAACTCCTTCCACCCCTGGCCTGTCATAGGCCACCCACCTCATGAGTTCTAACATTTGTCTAACATGACCACATCTGATTGGTGGAACTTAAATTACACAGCTGCAAGGGAGTCTGGGAAATGTAGTTTTTCTATTTCTCTACTATACATAAAGACACACTGGAAAGAGATCGAAATAGAGCTGGAAGAGTCATTTCCATCATGGTTCCTCTGTTTGAAAACCTTCAGTGACTCTCCTTCTAAATGGTGCTGTTAAAGGGACGCAGGGCCTGGGTCTAAGATACAGCACACACTAACAGTGATTTCCAAACTGTGGTCTATAGATCCCTGGGGAGACAAAATGTTCTTGAATCTCCTTGTATTTCATTTTCTGTGGACTGAAAAAAACATCGTGACTTCCATATGTGTTTATTTTTGAAACATGGAAATAATTGGGATTCAAAAAATTATCTCTCTCTCTCTCTTTCTCTCCCCCAAATAACTTGAAAGCCTTCTTTACTTCTTTACAAGCACTCTGTTTCTCACCCACAAACCCCTCTACCCTGCCTAGAATGTAAATGTCATCTCCCTCCTCGCTTGCTAATTCCCGTTCATCAGGTAAGACTCATTTCAGGCCACCACCTCCCCCGGCCTGAGGGGTGATTCTTTCAGGCTGGGATAGAGAATTCTCATCTGTTTTCTTGTAATATCCTGGGAAGTTATACTAATAAGAATAAAATAAAAGCTAACTTTTTTCAGCTTACTCTTTGCCAGGCCCCACAAAGTACATAATCTTACTAACCCATTTTATAGATGGGAACACTGGGACATAGACAGGTTGCATAATCCGCCCAAGGTCACCTACTAGTCAGTGCGGGCTACAACTCAATCCTAGGCAGCCGTCTGGCTTCAGAGTCTATGCTCTTGATGGATAGTCTTGTTTCCTCTCATCCTATTATTGTGCTGCTCACCCTGCCACAATCTCTCTCTCTCAATCTCTCTCTCTCTCTCTTTCTCTTTCTCTCTCTCTCTCTCCTCTCCACTTCACTCTCTCTCTCTCTATCCATCCATCTAATCTATATCTTAATCTGTGTGCCTGTCATCTCCATGAATAACCATTGGTTTTCTATGATATTAAAATGGGAGGGGGGAAGTCAACATTTTCCCTCCGTTCCCACCACATTGGAAATTCTAGGACCAGGGCCCAAATTATTTGATCCTTCCTTCTCTCATCCTCCACTGTCTGTTAACACAGGAACTATTTTCTCTTTCGGCAAAGAGTACCAGACTAAATTACAGAGCAGGCTACAAAATTACTACCCTCAGCTCACTTCTTTGCCTGTTTTCTCTAAAATAGGTTATTCCTGTTGGTTGTATAAATATGAGACAGAAGCCACCACTGCTTTGCAATCACGTGGGAAAGTGTATCATCTGCTCCAAGCTCTGTGGAGCAGACCTCCTGGCCAGGATCCACTGAGCATGCCTCAGGAAAAGATGACGTTCCTGGGAACTCCAGCCCACACATCAGCATTCTCATGTGAACACTTAGGAGAATGAAATTGGGAATAGTTTGACAACTTCGCGAGACTCAGAAGGTGTTTCCATATCTGTGCCTTTGCCTTCATTGTTTATTACCCTGTCTGTCTAACACAGATGACATTTGCCCGTGTTTCCTGTGCCTCAGCACACTGAAACTCACCAACAGCCTTACCAGGTAAGCTAGCTGATCATTCCCTCTACTGGGTGTCAGCCACACTCCTTGTACACCCCAGAAGTGCCAATTTACCCCAGACTCATCTCTTCTTGCCTTGCTTAATCTCCTTTCTTTTCCTTTTGTGCTTCAAGTGTCTGATTTCTGGTTAGCCCATTTATTTGGGCTCATAAGCCAGGCATTTCCTTTTCCTTCTTGAAGGTAACTTACAAAAGAAACCTTCTTTAATCACCTTTCAAGTATGCTGTCTGGGTCCCTGTTTAGGAAAGTCTTCCTGCCCATGAAGTGTCCTTCCAAAGGCTTGTGTCCTCTGCAGGAAACAATTCAGATGGGTCAGGCATGATGGCCTTGTAAACCTCTCTTGTGTAATTTACACATCTGAAACCATCATTTCTTTCAGCAAGCACACTATTTCATCAAAGCACATCATCTGCAGGAGAGGTGGAAAGCTCATTAAATATGCTTAAGGAGTGACTTTTGTAACTCACTATTGTTTTAAAACATCTTAATTCCCGTTCTGGTTAAATGACCCAGTATATCTACAACCATCTTAGAGACTGTCAGTTCAATCTATGAAGAGAGTGGGATGTTGTCAAAACAGTGTTGCACAAACCCTTTAAAGAAAGCGAAACAAAAAAAAAAAAGTTGGTGCAAGTTACAAACATATTATGGAGTCAATGAGACGTGGCAGTTAATCCTCAGCTAATGTTGACACAGAGCAGCACACCCAGAAATGCCAAAAAGTTGACAGCAGTGGTTCTCAGCCTTGACTGCAGATTGGAATCAATTGGGTGTTCGTTTGTTTGTTTGTTTGTTTGTTTGTTTGTTTGTTTTAAATCTCCATGCCCAAGCCATACTCCAGGCCAATTAAATCAGAATCTCTGGGGGTGGGCCCCAGGCATCATTACATTTCAAGGTTCCCAGCAATTCCAACATATAGCCAAGTTTGAGATCTATTAGTTTAGAATACCTGGCCCTTGCTCACAGCTGCTTAGGCAAGTAGGTGTGTGGGGCTGGGGAAAGGGCAACACATGCCTGGTCAGGCCAATCAGACTGACCAGGGAAGTTATATTAAGTAGGAGGGTCAAGGCACAGAGAGCAGATAGACACCAGTGCACATGCAGTGGCACTCTGTGACGTCCTTACTGGCCCTACTCCAAAGTGGTATATTGGATTTGCCAATTTGATGTATTAAATTGATAACCAGTTGAAATGATATTCTACTGATAGCAATTGATACAATGATATTCAGTTGAAAAAGAAAAAAGACCCAGTGGACAGGGTGTGCAAAGGGGGCTTCTTCTGAAGTTCTGGTCATGTTGTTTCTTCAGCTGGGTGCTGGTTACACAGGTGGGTTCAGTTTGTGAAAATGTATCTACTTGTACACTTATGATACGTGCACTTTTGTCTATACATGTTCTGCATTAGTAAAAAGTTAAAAAGGAAGAGAAACCCTACATTGACCATTGAAAAAAGGTCATAGATTCTGTCAAAAATTTACTCACAAGCTTGTTTATAGAAGTGAGATTGATAGCCCCATGTTAGAAACCATCCAAATAAAAAGTACTTGGCTAAATAAATTAAGGTTCTGCCATACAATGGAATACTGTGTAGCTATTAGAATTCTACACTGTATAAATGTGATTCACCATGTAAACAGCACCAAAAACAAAAACTACATGATCATCTCATAGATGCAGAAAAGGCTTTAGATAAAATTCAACACCCCTTCATGTTAAAAATTCTCAATAAACATACCTCAAAATAGAGCCACCTATGACAAACCCCCAGTCAACATCATAGTAAATGGGCAAAAGCTGGAACCATTCCCCTTGAAAACTGGCCTAAGACAAGGATGCTCTCTCTCACCATTCTTATTCAACATAGTATTAGAAGTCCTGGCCAGAGCAATCAGGCAAGAGAAAGAAATAAAAGGCATCTAAATAGGAAGAGAGGAAGTCAAATTATCCCTGTTTGCAGATGACATGATTCTATACCTAGAAAACCCATAGTCTCTCCCCACAAGCTCCTTTATCTGATAAACAACTTCAGCAAAGTTTCAGGATACAAAATCAATGTACAAAAATCAGTAGCATTTCTATGTACCAGCAACATCCAAGCCGAGAGCCAAATCAAGAATGCAATCTCATTCACAATAGCCACAAAAAGAATAAAATACCTAGGAGTACAGCTAACCAGGGAGGTGAAAGATCTCTACAAGGAGAACTACAAAACACTGCTGAATAATATCAGAGATGACTCAAATAAGAAAACATTCCATGCTCATGGATAAAAATAATCAATATTGTTAAAACGACCATACCAGCCAAAGTAATTTACAGATTCAATGCTATTACTGTCAAACTACCAATGACATTCTTCACAGAATTTTAAAAAGAAAAGTTTTAAAATTCATATGAAACCAAAAAAGAGCCCTAACAGTCAAGGCAATCCTAAGCAAAAAGAACAAAGCTATAGGCATCCCATTACCTGACTTCAAGCTATACTGCAAGGCTGCAGTAACCAAAGCATGGTACTTTTCAGACACATAGACCAACGGAACAAAATAGAGAGTGCAGAAATAATGCTGTGCAGCTACAAACATCTGATCTTCCACAAAATCAACAAAAACAAGCAATGGGGAAAGAATTCCCTATTCAATAAATTGTGCTAGAATAACTGGCTAGCCATATGCAGGAGATTGAAACTGGGTCCTACTGAAATGGTTTGGCTGTGTCCCCACCCAAATCTCATCTTGAATTCCCACGTGTTGTAGGAGGGACCCAGTGGGAGGTAATTGAATCATGGGGGCAGGTCTTTCCCATGCTGTTCTCGTGATAGTGAATAAGTCTCACAAGGTCTGACGGTTTTGAAAAACAGGAGTCTCCCTGCACAAGATCTATCTTTTTGCCTGCTGCCATCCATGTAAGACGTGACTTGCTCCTCCTTGTAAGTCCAATTAAACCTCTTTCTTTTGTAAATTGCCCAGTCTCGAGTATGTCTTTATCAGCAGTTTGAAAATGGACTGATACACTTACCTTTCAACATATACAAAAATCAACTCAAGATGGATTAAACACTTAAATGTAAAACCTAAAACTATAGAAACACTTAGAGAAAACCTAAGAAATACCATTCTGGACACAGGCCCTGGCAAAAGTTTCATGACAAAGATGCCAAAAGCAATTGCACCAAAAACAAAAATTGACAAATGGGACCTAATTAAACTAAAGAGCTTCTGCACAGCAAAAGAAACTATCAACAGAGTAAACAGACAACCTACAGAATGGGAGAAAATATTGTAAACTACGCATCTGACAAAGGTCTAATATCCAGCATCTACAAGGAACTTAAACAAATTTATAAGATAAAAACGAACAACCTCGGCCGGGCGCGGTGGCTCAAGCCTGTAATCCCAGCACTTTGGGAGGCCGAGACGGGTGGATCACGAGGTCAGGAGATCGAGACCATCCTGGCTAACACCGTGAAACCCCATCTCTACTAAAAATACAAAAAACTAGCCGGGCGAGGTGGCGGGCGCCTGTAGTCCCAGCTACTCCAGAGGCTGAGGCAGGAGAATGGCGTAAACCCGGGAGGCGGAGCTTGCAGTGAGCTGAGATCCGGCCACTGCACTCCAGCCCGGGCTACAGAGCAAGACTCCGTCTCAAAAAAAAAAAAAAAAAACGAACAACCTCATTAAAAAGTAGGCAAGGGACATGAACAGGCACTTTTCAAAGGAAGACATGCATGCAGCCAATAAGCATAGGAAAAAATGCTCAACATCACTAATCATTAGAGAAATGCAAATCAAGACCACAATGAGATACCATCTCATACCAGTCAGAATGGCTATTATTAAAAAGTCAAAAAATAACAGATGTTGGCAAGGTTGCAGAGAAAAGGGAATGTGTATACACTTCTGATGGGAATGTAAATTAGTTCAGCCAGGGTGGAAAGCAGTTTGGTAATTTCTCAAAGAACTTAATGTAGAATTACCATTTGACCCAGCAATCTCAATACTCGGTACATATCCAAAGGAATATTAAGAATTCTACCATAAAGACACATGCACATGTGTGTTCATTGCAGCACTATTCACAACAGCAAAGACATGGAATCAACCTGAATGCCAATGGTAGACTGGATAAAGAAAATGTGGTACATGTACACTATGGAATATGACGTAGCCATAAAAAAGAACAAGATCATGTCCTTTGCAGCAACATGGATGAAACTGGAGGCCACCATCCTAAGCAAACTAACACAAGAACAGAAAACCAAAAACCCCATGTTCTCACATAAGTGGGAGTTAAACATTGAGTCCATATAGACACAAAGAAGGGAACAAAAGACACTGAGGCCTACTTGAGGGTGGAGAGTGAGAGGAGGGCAAGGATAAAAAAACTACCTATCAGGTACTATGCTTATTACCTGGGTGATGAGTAATCTGTACACCAAGCCCCCAGGACACACAATTTACCTATATAACAAACCTGCACACGTTTCCCTGAACCTAAAATTAAAGTTAAAAAAATTACATTTAAAAGATTATGTCATGACATGGAAAATGGCTCACAATCTATTTTAAAGTTAAAAAACCAGACTAGGCATGGTGGCTCACAGCTGTAATCCCAGTACTTTGGAAGGCCAAGATGGGAGGACTGCTTGAAGCTCCAGGAGTGGGCAACATAATGAGACCCATCTTTACAAAAAAAATGTAAAATTAGTCGGGCATGGTGGTCCACACCTGTAGCCCCAACTACTCTGAATGCTGAGGCAGGAGGATTGCTTGAGCCCATGAGTTCAAGGCTGCATTGAGCTATGATCATACCATTGCACTCCAGTCTGGGTGACAGAGCAAGACTCTGTTGGTTAAAAAGAAAAAAAGATGGAATATTGTTATATGTGTATTACATATTACTATGCATTTTTCTACGTACACTGTTTTTTGAAATAAAGAAACATATTAGGCATATTTGAGATAGAAAGTCCAACAGACAGAAAGTATGCAGATGGGACCTGGATTCAAGTCCTACCCCAGCTATTTACTAATAATCATTTGCCCTTGGCTAAGTTGCTGAACTTCATAAAAACCAGTTTTATTGAGATATAATTCACATACCATACAGTTCATCCATTTAAATTCAATTTTTAGTATATTCACAGAGTTGTGCGACTATCACCACAATCCCATTTTAGAACAGTTTCATCATTCCAAGGAGAAACCCCGTGCCCATTAGCAGTTGCTCCCCATACCTACAAAGCCTCCCAGCCCCTGGTGACCAGTAATCTACTTTTTGTCTATTTACAGCTGCCTATTCTGAACATTTCACATAAAGGGAATCATACAATGTACGGTTTTTATATGTGTGTTTGGTGTCTTTCACTTAGCATGTTTCCAAGGTCGTCCATGTTGTAGCATGTCTCAGTACTTCATTCCTTTTTATTGTCAAATAATATACCATTGTATGGATATACCACATTTTGCTTATCCATTCGTCAGTTGATAAACATTTGGATTGTTTTCACTTTTGGGTTATTAAAAATAATGCCAGTATGAGCATTCGTGTGCAAAGTTTTGTGTGGATATATGTTTTCATTTCTCTTGGATTCATACCTAGGAGTGGAATTGCTAGGTCACACAGTAATTATGTTTAACCCTTTGAAGAACTGCCAGACTGTTTTCCAAATCAGCCACACCATTTTACAGTTCTCTCAGCAGTGTGTAAGGATTTCAATTTCTCTACATCCTCACCAATACTTGTTATTGTCTGTCTTTTTTATTATAGTCATCCTAGTAGGTATAAAGTGTTATCTCATTATGGGTATTTTTTAGAATAATTTTTCTTTTTTCTCTTTTTTATTCATGTGTTCTTTTTACTGTCCACATTTAAGGTGTACAACATGATGTTTTGATACATATATACATAGTGAAGTGATTTCTAGAGTCAGGTAAATTAACTTATCCATCATCTCTCATAGTTATAGTTAGTGTGTGTTAAAAGTACCTAAAATCTACTCTCAGCATATTTCTAGTATACAATATTATAACTCAAGCAATATTATAGCCCTCTTGCTGTTTTGATTTGTACTTCCCTGATAACTAAGGATGTTGAGCAGCTTTTCACGTGCTTATTGGTCATTTGTATATCTTCTTTGGAGAAATGTCTATTCAGACCTTTTGCCCATTTTTTAA
The DNA here is from genome assembly GCF_049350105.2 of Macaca mulatta. Taxonomy (NCBI): domain Eukaryota; kingdom Metazoa; phylum Chordata; class Mammalia; order Primates; family Cercopithecidae; genus Macaca; species Macaca mulatta. The sequence continues at coordinate 24,231,254 of NC_133426.1, read as the reverse complement.
TTGGGTTATTTATATCTTATTATTGAGTTATAAGAGTTCTTTATATATTCTGGATACAAGTTCCTTATATGATTTGTAAATATTTTCTCCCACTCTGTGAGTTGTCATTTACTTTCTTGATGGTGTCCTTTGAAGCACAAAAGTTTTTAATTTTGATGAAATCCAATTTATATTTTTTTCTTTGTTGCTTACGCTTTTTGTATCATGTCTAAGGAGGTTTGTGGAACCAGATCTTTTAATTGTCATATTTTTGGTGCCAAGCACAGAGCCTAGCATATAGCAGACACACAACAATTGAGAACTGAAATGACATATTTTTCTTTATCTGAACTTAGGAATTCATTGAGCACTGTATCAATTAGCTATCATTTTACAACAGATGACCTCAACTGAGTGGCTTGAAACCAGAAACATTTTCTTTTGCTAATGATTCAGTGGGTTGTTTAGGCAGTTCTTCTGGTCTGTGCTGGCTGATGTGTCTCTATTCAGCTTGCAAGTTGGCAGGTGGTTGGATGATCTAGAATGACCTCACGCATATGTCTGATGTTTGGCAGATGGTTGGATGGGATGCCTTGGTTCTTCCCCATGTAGCTTTTAACCCTCCAGTTTAGGCTACCTCAGGCTTGTTCACCTGGTGGTCTTCAAGTTCCAAGTCCAAGCTCCAATATCCAAGCACTTTTTAAGCTTCTTCTGGTATCACATTTGCTCATGTCCTATTGACCAAAGCAATTCACATAGCCAAGCTCAAATTTAAGCGATGGAGAAGTAGACCCCAGCTCCTGTGACAAGGGAAGAATTTGTGGCCATTTTCTATGATCTACCACAAGCACCTTCTGTGCTCCTAGCACTGTTAGGCTTTTATGGGGGAAGTAAAAGGAGACTCTCTCCTCCTTTTAGTTTACAACGCTACTGCAGGTATTCATTCATTCAACAAATATTTAATATTGTCTTAGTCCATTTTTTGCTGCTATAGTAAAATACCATAGACTGGATAATTTATAATAAACAGAATTTTGTTTCTCACAGTTCTTGAGTCTGGGAAGGCCAAGGTTGAGGATCTGGCATCTGGTGAGGGACTTTTTGCTGCATCATCCCATAGCAGAAGACAAGAGGGCAAAAGAGAAGAAAGGGAGCCAAACTTGTCCTTTTATAAGGAACCCACTCCTCAAATAACAAACCTACTCCCCAGATAATAGCATTAATCCATTCATGAGGATGGAGCTGTCATGGCCTAATCACCTCTTAGTCTCACTTCTTAATACTGTTACAATAGCAAGTAAATTTCAACATGAATTTGAGAGGAGACAAACATTCAAACTGATTCAAGGCACAATGCATCCTGAGGCAAATTTCCCTCCAGCTCTGAGCCTATGAAATCAAAATAAGTTATCTACTTCCAAAGTACTATGGTGATACAGGCATAGGATAGACATTCTCATTCCAAAAGAGAGAAAAGAAATAGACAAAAAGAAAAGGGTAACAGGACAAAAGTTCAAAAGCCAACAGGATGAACAACATTAAATCATTTTTTAAAGAGTCAGTCTTTGGTGGCTCACTCCTGTAATCCCAGCACTTTGGGAGGCCGAGGCAGGCGGATCACTTGAGGTCAGGAGTTTGAGACCAGCTTGGCCAACATGGTGAAACCCCGTCTCTACTAAAAATACAAAAATTAGCCAGGCGTGGTGGTGGGCACCTGTAATCCCAGCTACTCGGGAGGCTAAGGCAGGAGAATCACTTGAACCCAGGAGGTGGAGGTTGCAGTGAGCCGAGATCATCGTGCCATTGCACACTCGCCTGGGCGACAAGAGCGAAACTCCGTCTCAAAAAAAAAAAAAAAAAAAAAATCAGTCTTGCTCTGTCACCCAAGCTGAAGGGCAGCGGTGCAATCATAGCTCACTGCAGCTTGACCTCTTAGGCTCAAGCAATCCTCCCACCTCAGCCTCTCAAGCAGCTAGGACTACCAGGCATGGACCACCTCACCTGGCTAATCTTTTTATATTGTAGAGGTGGAGTCTTGCTATGTTGCCCAGGCTGGTCTGGAACTCCTGGCCTCAAGCAATCCTCCCGCCTCAGTCTCTCCCAAAATGTTGGGATTATAGGCATGAGCCACTGCACCTGGCCCGTTAAATCTTAACACTCCAGAATAATCTTTGACTCCATCTGCTGCCTTCTAGACACACTGGGATTGGGGTTGGGCCCCCAAGGCCTCAGGCAGCTTTGCCCATATGGCTTTGCTGAGCTCCTCCCAAGCAGCAGCTCTCATGGGTTGGAGTCTCATGCCTGCCGTTCTTCCAGGATGGTTGCTGTTGCATGTTGGTGGCTCTACAGTTGTGGGATCTCAGGGGTTTCACTAGGTCTAGTGGGAACTCTGCGGTGGCTCTGACCCTGCAGCTCCACTAGACATTGTCCTAGAGGGGGTTCCCTGCCATGGCTCTGCCCCTATTATAAGTCTCTGGCTGGGCCCCCAGGCTGTCTGATACATCCTTTGAAATCTAGATGGAGGTAGCCATGCCTCAATGGCTCTGAAACTCTGCGCACCTCAGAATTAGCACCATGTGAATGCCACTAAAGCTTATTGCTTTCTCCTTCTGGAGTGGCAGCATGAGCTAAACCTGAGGCCACTTGAGCCACAGCTGGGATGGCTACATAGCACTACACTGGAATGCAGGGGCCACTCTGCCCTCCTAGAACCCTGGGCCTGTGATGGGAGGGGCAGCCCCAAAAATCTCCAAAATGGATTCAGGTTTTCACCTATGTCTTGATGAATAGCACCTAGCTTCCTTGGATCCATGCTAATCCCTAATCAGAGGGTTGCTTGGCTGTACTCTTGCACACTCTTTGTTCTTTATATGTCCAGGCTGCAAATCTTCCAAATGTTCTGCTTTCCTTTTAATTATAAATTCCATCTTTAAATTATTTCCCTCTTCTCTCATTGTACTAAACGCAGTTTAAAAAAGACGTGCAGTTCCTTCAATATTTTGCTTAGAAATTTCTTCTGCCAGATACCTTAGCTCATTCTTCTTAAATTCTGCCTTCCACAAAGCCCTTAGGTGTTGACACAATTTTTCCACGTTATTTGGCATTTTATAACACTGTCTAGTTTCCAGTATCTTGTTCCTCCTTACCATCTGAGACCTCATCAGAATGGCCTTACATCCATATTTCCACTAACATTCTAATCACAACCATTTAAGTAATCTCTTAAGAAATTTCATATTTGGAGCATAATTCTGAAGCTTAAAAAAAAAAAAAAAAAAAAAAAAAAAAACAAGAAAAGAAATTTCAGACTTTCCCTACAGCTCTTGTCTTCTTCTAAGCCCTCATTAGAATTGCCCTTAACATTCCATTCACAGCAATACAGGCATTTTCTAGCCTGCTCCTCCAAATTCTTTTTATTTATCTATTTATTTAAATTTGTTAGTGGGGTCTTACTATGCTGCCTAGGCTGGAGTGCAGTGGCTATTCACAGGTGTGATTATTGTGCATCGTAGCCTTGAACTCCTGTGCTCAAGCGATCCTCCCCACTCAGTCTCCCAAGTAGCAGGGGCCACAGACGGCGTGCCATCACACCAGGCTCCTCTAGATTCTTTCAGCCTCTACCCATTACCTAGTTCCAAAGCTGCTTTCACAATTTCAGGTACTTGTTATAGCAACACCTCACTTCTCTTTACCAATATTCTGTCTTCGTCTGTTTTGTGCTGCTATAACAGAATACCATAGACTGGGTAATTTATAATGAAAAGAAATGTATTTCTCACAGTTCTGGAGGTTGGAAAGTCCAAGATCAAGGAACTAGCATGTTGCAATGGCCTTCTTGCTGCGTCATCCCATGGCAGAAAGTGAGAGGGAGAGAAAAGGGGGTTGAACTTATCCTTTTATAAGGAACTCACTCCCACAATAACAAACCCACTTTCGAGATAACGGCATTAATCCACTAATGAGGGCAGAGCCCTCATGGCCTAATCACCTCTTGAAGGCCCCACTTCTTAACACTGTCATAATGGTAATTAAATTTTAACATGGGTTTGGGAGGGGACAAACATTCAAACTGTAGCAAATATCTACTACATGTCAAGCATAGCTCTGGGCCCTGGGTATATCTCAGTAAGCAGAAAAAAAACTAAGATCCTAACCCTTGTGTTATTTACATTCTAGTGAAAATTATAATAGGAAAAATTACAAATAAACTCCCAACAAATTGTTCTGGTGGTAGTGAAATTTTTTTATTGCACCTATCTATAATCAAGATGGAATCCAGGACTTAAGTCTCTGGAAGAAGAAGGGAAGTAGAAATTCCTCTAAGAACACATAGCGAAAAGGGAGAGAAGATTGCAAGAGATCCTAAGAAAGAAAAACAGACTTCTATAGAAAATGGAGCTTTGTTTTTACAATATTTTTAAAGTGAGTTTGTATCAGTCAGGGTTCAAGCACAGAAATATAACCAATAGGAAATATATAGGGATTTGTTGCAAGGAGTGGTCTTATACAGTTGTGGAGGCTGGTGAGGCAAGTTTGAAATTCATGGGGCAGCCTGTCAGAAAGGGCAGGGAGGAATTCTCTAGCAAGAGCTGAAGCTGCAGTCTGCAGGCAGAAGTTCTTCTTCTAGGAAACCTCAGCTCTGCTTTTAAGACCTTTCACCTGATTGAGTCAGGCCTGCCCAGATTACTCAAATAATCTCCATTAACTACAAGTCAACTGATTATGGACTTTAATCACATCTACAAAATACCATTACAGAAGCACTGGAATTCGTGTTTAGTTGAATAACTGGGGACTGTAGCCCATGTTGACACCTCAAACTGACCATCACAGGATTAGGTTGATAGCTCTGTGAATATACTAAAAATCACTGTACACTTTAAATAGGTAAGTTATGTGGTATGTGAAATATATCTTAATAAAGCTGTTAAAAAGTGGGTTAATTTCATACTTTGGGAGGCCTAATTTTTAAAAATTAATTGGGATTCTTTTTTTTAAAAAGTGTGTTATTATGAATGTGTTTACTCAGCCTGGGAAGTCAGAACAGAAACTGTAATACATGCAAAATGTGAGTTAACTCACCCTAAGCGTGGCACAGTTTTGTCCCCTCAGCTAGAAGTTAGAGCGATTCCCCATGGCTTCCTTCTTTACTGCCTCTGTGCAATAGACTAATTAAGGTTTTCACTCCCCAGCCAGTCAACAGGAGAAGACAGATGCTGAGAGAGTCAAAGAGCACTGTCTGTGCTAAGAATCCAGGAGGCTCCTCAGGCCCGTGGGCTGGTCTTGGGATGTAGAACCTGGTGCCACCTAATAAAAACCATGTCATCTCCAATTAGCTCTCTGTCTTCTGTGTACTCAAGTAGCTTTGGCCTGTGGGCAGCTTTTACAGCTCAGCTGTAGAGACAAATAAGTAGGTGTTGAGGTTTCTTTGTTTTTGATTTTTAAGCTTGGTGAGGGCTAGATGTGTTCCAGGCATTTGGAGCAGAGTGAGATCATTCTAGGCTGAAAAGGTTTGGAGAAGGCCCTTGGGGAAGGAAGGACGAACAAAACGTGGATGACAGGAGGCAGGAGGACACACATTAGGACCAGGAACAAGGGGCTAGGGGAGGTAAGAGGCTGGGCTGACTGCAGCAGAGTGCCTTGGAGAGATTGGGCAGGTACAAGGAGGTGGGTGCAGGGCAGAGAGGCTCTTGAAGGATAGGTGGAGATATGGGGACTGAATGCAAGCAAACTAGTGGCCTTCAAAGTAGTGGGTGCATAACTCAAGGAGGGGGTCAAGATGTCTCACTGGAGCAGGGTAGGAAAAGATAACTTCTGTTGTATTTCTTTTTGATCCGAAGAATAACAAAATAATCTCAACTAGCAGGTAGTATATGGAATGATGATGCCACTCTCCTCCATCTGTATTTAGGTCACATAATCACAAGACAAGGTAGGTTATAGTCTCTCTGTATAACAGATTAGGAAACTGAGTCATAGAAAGGTTAGGTGAGTAGCTGTGTTAATTCATCAGGTCCTCTGGGAAGCAGAGGCCAAGACGGGATTAGGTGTGTGAGAGATGTCGGTGGGGGAAACGTCTGTGAAGCTCAAGGAGAAAGAGCAGGGGAATGAAGAAGGAGGATTTTCAGATGGTGATATCATCTGATGTCAGACGCCAGTCTGATCCCTGTGGAGGAGAGAAGGAAGGAAGCAGAAATGAAGGAAGTGTCTGGGGTCGCAGTCAGCCCTAGGAAAGTCTCAGCCAGGTCTTGAGCCAAAGTGGCCTGTTGGAAGAATCCCATATCTCCCAGAAATAGCCTGTGCAAGTGACTGTGCTTAGTCATTGGCCAGGGAGCACGGCCTGGGTTCAAATGCAATGATCTGGATGGTCAGGGTCTGGAGAGGCAAGAGCTAGACCATCAGTCAATTGTGCTTCCAAAGCAGGAAGTCTGAGTGGCCCACTTTCATGGCCACTGCAATAGCCTAAAACCACATGACCAGTAAATAAATAATAAATAATGGGACTAGGATTTGAGCTGAGACCTGTCTGACTGAAAATCCCACTTTTTTTGCCATGACATCCTATACCTATGGTCTTGGGAAGACAGACTTTACAAACTTCCCGGTCATGCTAAAGGTTTTCCTGATGCCATAAAGTGCAGAGTTGATAAGAAATGCCACTGGGAACGTGTTTGGAACTTTCTCAGATCATTTCAAAAAGCCATGCGGACTCCTGCAGCACAGATTTCTAACACCAAAATCTATCTGGGTAATGTGCACTTTATTTATGTTCTGTGGGAAAGTTCAAGGTGCCCTGAGAGAGAAAGCAGGAGAGACCCGGTGGAGATGGGGGAATGGGGAGTGTCAAAACGTCTAAGCAATGGATGCTCCAGGGAGGAACGGGGTTGGTGTCAATAGACCAGGGTCTAGCCCAAGGAGTGTGTTGTTGGCTCCTCTGAGCATGAGAACTGCTGGAGGCCAAACCCCTGCACTTGACTTCTTTTCCACAGGCCCTGTTTGTATCTTCCAGTGGGCTTAGCACATCATTTTTAGAAGAGGGTGTTACTTGACTGCGATGTTTACAGTGTTTGAATTCTTAATCCCTTGCAGTTGATTTGGAAACATATAAATAAAATAAACACATCACATGGTTCTAAGCTTATTTTTTTTTCCTGGGAATAAACTGGATTGATCAGCTGGCTGTTTGAACTATCATGCATATAACGATTAAAACCCACATATTTTATGCTGGCGGTTGGTAAAATAGCAGGGAGTGCTCTTCGATTATATTGCTTAAAGGTTGTAAAGCTCCCCTCTCTCCTGGTTACAAAAATGTTTGCCTTTTGGTTGACTGATTTTGAGGCTCACTTGTTATACTACTTATTCAGGTTGGAAATCATTAAACAAAATGATAGCTCTTGGTTTAGGAGACTGACATCTAAAAACAAAATGCTTCTTGCTACTGAGTGCTCATCAGTTTCTCACTCCTACTAAAAATCATTCTTTTCCCATATGGAAGCCCACAAGACCAAGCTTTTGTTAAACAGATTTAAAACACTTACCAATCATCACCTCGTTAATCTTCACACTCTTCCTTGTTAAATGGGGACAAGTGCCATTACACCACACTGGGCCAAGACCAGAAAGAGTGCAGTTCAGTGGGCAATTATAGGTCTTACAGGAACAAACAGGGCACTCAATTTCCACTAAAGTATCAAGGTTGAATTGCAGAATGATAAAGTATTAAAGCTGGAATTTTCTGTAAAGATGGAGAGGCAGGGTTTAAGAGCAAGTGCCCTGGAATTACCTAGAGCTCCTCTCAAATGGAAGCTCTGATTTTTACCTGCTTTGGCAAGTTTCTGAACCCCATTAGGCTCAGTTTCCTCATCAATAAAATAAAACTAGTGAAAGTATCTGCTTCATACTGTGGTTGTGAGATCATGCACATGAAGCACTTAACACTCAGAAAAGTGTAGTTTAATATTATTATGGTCAAGCTCAAATCCTCAGAGATTTTAGAGGCGAGGCTACTGAAGCCAGAGAGGTTGTGCCCAAAGTCCCAGAGTTGTGCAAGTTCATTTAAATTTAACCCTGCTGGACAGACCGGAGCAGACTCACTGCCTCCCCGTCCCACCCCTTTACACAGGGAAGACCTCACACAAGTCATCTCTCTCTTCTTTTTTTTTTTTTTTTTTTTTTTGAGATGGAGTTTTGCTCTTGTTGCCCATGCTGGAGTACAATGGCACGATCTCGGCTCACCACAACCTCTGGCTGCCTCAGCCTCCTGAGTAGCTGGGATTACAGGCATGTACCACCACACTGAGCTAATTTCGTATTTTTAGTAGAGACAGGGTTTCTCCATGTGGGTCAAGCTGGTCTCGAACTCCTAACCTCAGGTGATCCGCCTGCCTTGACCTCCCAACGTGCTGGGATTACAGGTGTGAGCCACCATGCCCAGCGAGGTCATCTCATCTTTTTACGTCTCTGTTTCTTTTCTTCAAAATGCAGAGTGCTCACCTAGGGTCCATGGATGATGCTCTGAAGGTGACTGTACTGAAGCTTGACTGAAGAGGGTCAGTGGCTTTCATTATGGGCTCTGAGACCCATAGAAAGTATTACTTTCGATGGCAAAAACCGCAGTGACTTTTGCACCTACCTAATAAAAACTACTAAGAAAGATGCTCAGATCTCTCTGTAAAATTCTGTGACTCTAAGGGTGGACAATGGCCCAGCTGGGCCATCTTAACTGACTGAACACACCTGCTTCCTGAGCAACAACTCGTTTTTGTGTTGGACCTTGTCAAAGCAGTATCACATAATATTTCACAGCAAAACCCAAGGTGGGCATTTGGGCACCACTTTATAGAACTTGAGATACAGAGAAAAGAAGTAACATAAAGGAATAGTGAGGCTTTAAGGAATAAAAAAATTTAGTTTTCCAGCCGGGTGTGGTGGCTCATGCCTGTAACGCCAGCACTTTGGGAGGCCGAGGTGGGCAGATCACTTCAGGTCAGGATTTCGAGACCAGCCTGGACAATATGGTGAAACCCCATCTCTACTAAAAATACAAAAATCAGCCAGGCATGGTGGCGGGCGCCTGTAATCCCAGCTACTCAGGAAGCTGAGGCAGGAGAATCACTTGAACCTGGGAGGCGGAGGTTGCAGTGAGCCGAGATCACACCATTGCACTCCAGCCTGGGCATCACAGTGAGACTTCATCTAAAAAACAAAAAAAACCAAAAATCTAGTTTTCTATCATGATGTGAGGGGAAGGGAAAAAACAATTTCATCTTTTTTCTGGAAATGAGCAGAAAATGGATAATATTAATTATGTCAGTGAGGATCTTGAGAAAACAGAGGATGAGTCAGAGTTAGGAGTGTGAGCGATTGATTTGGGGAGCGGGGAGAGTGAAAAATAAAAGGGAAAGAAGCCAGACTGGGCAGGAAAAATCTTCAGACCCTGATGCAGCTCTGACATCTGCAAAATGAACGTGCATGCAAAGCATGGAAAGCATAAGTGGGCACAGAAAGCTTTGGAGCACCATGTAGCTCTGGCAAAGTCTTGGCCAACCCATGAGAGGAGTTTTGTGTTGGGCAGAAATATCCGTGCCCTAGTGCCCCCCACCAGCACCACGCACCATGCCCAGTTGTTGGCTGAAGGGGCTAACAGCTAACTGCGCTCTTTACAGCTGAATGAGAAGTTCATTCTTGGAGGGATATCTACACAGTGCATCTCAATGACCACCACTCAAATTTAATTCATTCCCTGTACTTTGGGGAAGCAAATGAAAGGCAATCATCTCTGATCCCAGTGGAAACAAGGGCTGTTTGGTCAAATGTCAGCAGAAAATGTCATCACTTATTGGAGTAGTTTGTTGCCAGGTACCAGAGACTCCCCTGCAAAGGTCTATTATTTGACTGGCCAGCAAGTCCTTGATAAGGGATGCATATCCATTTGTGAAACCTCCGCAAACATCACGGATGGATAACCAGACTACTCTTAACCCAAAGTCAATTTCCACGGACACACTATAGGGCACGGATATCTGATTTGGAAGTCTGAAGTTTGGAGTATAATTCTTTTTCTCTTTCCAAAGTGGGAAGTGGTGTTAGATTTCATGTTTCCATAGTAAGATGAACAGATGAACGTGGTACTTATGTTTTGAATTATGTAAGTGATTGTTTCTGTGACTACCTGAAGAAATAGAGAGAAAATGAATAGGTTGTGTAGCTGTGTCCTCTCTGGAAGGGATCCTCCTAATTTGTCTTTGGATTGGCTCAAGGTGATTTGTAATCCTTTACTCTTTCCTTGGGCAGCTTGGGTTCCAGTCTTGAGTCTATTTTCCTCAGAGAGTAGCCCATCAGGGCAGCCTCTGTCTGGGAGTGATCAAAACCAGCTCCAAACTCAAACCAGTTAGGGATGTCTGGCACTAATCTATAAGATGAATCTCATCAGCTCTCAGGCACAGTCCCTCTGGAGAGCTCCTTGTTACCCCTCTTTGCCCGCAAAACTTCCATGAGGGAGTTTTTAGGGTGGGGTTCAACTCTGGCTCCTGCCAGGGAGACTGATAGGAGCCAGAATGCCCGCCAGTTAGGATAATTTTGGCTGTAAGTAGCAGAAAGCCCTGATTCAAACTGACTCAATTATAAGGACATTTCTTAGCTCATTATATATCAAAAACTATTGTAAAGTTTCAAATACAAATTTATTTTTTTAATATTGATAAATAGTAGGCTGGGTGCAGTGGCTCACGCCTGTAATCCCAGGACTTTGGGAGGCCCAGGTGAGTTGATCACTTGAGGTCAGGAGGTTAAGACCAGCCTGGCCAACATGGTGAAACCCCATCTCTACTAAAAATACAAAAATCAGCTGGGCACGATGGTATATGCCTGTAGTCCCATCTACTCGGGAGGCTGAGGCAGGAGAATCACTTGAACCCGGACAGAACGCGGAGATTGCAGTGAGCCCAGATCGCACCACTACACTCCAGCCTGGGCGACAGAGTGAGATTCTGTCTTAAATAAATAAATAAATAAATAAATAAAGTTGATAAATGGCGCTGAGTGCCAGGGACTCAGAGCTGGGTAGTGTATCTAGAGCCATAAGTACTGAAGCATGGAAGTTCCTCTGGACCTGAACATGAAGTAGTTAGGAGCTTTGCCTATTTCTCTAACTGTGCTGTGCCTGGCTGTGTAGCTTCTAAGCCTGGCTCTCTGGCCCTCCTGAGGCTCTGAAAGCTACCTAGTATTTTTAATAAACTCCTTAAACTAGTGGGAGTGGATTCTAATGTTGGCAACTAAGAACTCAGCTGGATTCAGAAGAGCATATGTTTAAGATTAACCCAAGCCAGGTGTGATGGCTCATGCCTGTAATCCCAACTACTTAGGAGGTGAGGCAGGAGGATCACTTGAAGTCAAGAGTTGCAGACCAGCCTGGCCAATATAGTGAGACCCCGTCTCTAAAAAAAAATTCGAAAAATTAGGCAGTCATGGGGGTGTGCACCTGTAGTCCCAGCTACTGAGGAGGCTGAGGTGGGAGGATTGCTTGAGCTCAGGAGTTTGAGGCTGCAGTGAGCGGTGATTGTGCCACTGCACTCCAGCCTGAGCAACAGAGCAAGATCCTTTCTCAAAAAACAAAATTAAATTAACCCAGTAATGTTGCCACAATTCCCAAATGGTTGAGAATCAGTATCTCAGATTTTTTTCCAAAGTAAAAGTACCTCTTTCAAACTGTAGCAAAATAAGAATGCTTTTGATTCTTCTACATGGGCATTTACCTCCACTAATGTCAGCAATCACCAAGCAGAAGAATGTTCATAGGCAAGGAATCTGTTGAAACAGAAATTCCTACTTTGCAATGATATTTTGGATGTTTCTTCCATGGTCTAACAGCCTCATTAGCAAATGCTGACCTGTAAGAGGATCCTCAAAGTTGTACCTTTTCCTTTACTAGTACCACCATCCCTTACTCTTGTAATTATGATACTGAAACACCATGTATGATCCACTTACTGTAATCAGAAATCTCCAGAAGCCCTGGGGAGGATATAAAACAGAGGCAGTGTTTTATATCCTTCACCGGCATGGTGAAAACTATTTATGGTTATCAGAAATCTCCCTAGAAGGGTAAGGGAATAGAAATGTCATTGAAAACAAAAATGTCGGCCGGGCGCGGTGGCTCAAGCCTGTAATCCCAGCACTTTGGGAGGCCGAGACGGGTGGATCACGAGGTCAGGAGATCGAGACCATCCTGGATAACACGGTGAAACCCCGTCTCTACTAAGAAATACAAAAAACTAGCCGGGCGAGGTGGCGGGCGCCTGTAGTCCCAGCTACTCGGGAGGCTGAGGCCGGAGAATGGCGTGAACCCGGGAGGCGGAGCTTGCAGTGAGCTGAGATCCGGCCACTGCACTCCAGCCTGGGCTACAGAGCGAGACTCCGTCTCAAAAAAAAAAAAAAAAAGAAAAAGAAAACAAAAATGTCACATGCATGAATATGATAACAGACTTAACTAACAAAGTCAGCCCACTTCCCTCCATTATATAACGGACAATGGTAACTGTTATACAATTAATCCACTCTTTTTTTTTTTAATCTGAAAGGGGAAAATAGATGGTGCCATGAATTTCAGGGTTACTGGAATTTGCAAAAAGCTTTCTCTCTAGTGAAGTTTCAACTTCCCTTTACAAGAACTATCTAGAGACTCATAATTCCAGTCATACATTAATATTTTATTCTTACATTAAGATAGCCTTTAAAGGCTGGGTACGGTGGCTCACGCCTGTAATCCCAGCACTTTGGGAGGCCAAGGTGGGCGGATCATGAGGTCAGGAGATTGAGACCATCCTGGCCAACATGATGAAACGCTGTCTCTACTAAAACTACAAAAATTAGCTGGGCGTGGTGGCACATGCCTGTGGTCCCAGCTACCCGGGAGGGTGAGGCAGGAGAATCGCTTGAACCTGAGAGGCAGAGGTTGCAGTGAGCCAAGATCACACCACTGCACTCCAGCCTGGTGAGAGAGCGAGACTCCATCTCAAAAAAAAAAAAAAAAAAAAAAAAAAAAAAAAAAAAAAAAAGATTACCTTTAAAAAAATTCTGTACTCCAAAACTCCAATGATTCTACACACAAAAAGCCTGTTAGAAATAATGAATTCAGCAAATTTGCAGGATACAAAATCAACTCACAAAAATTGGTTGTGTTTCTCATACTAACAATGAACAATCTGAAAGGGAAATTTAAAAAACAATTCTATTTACAATAACACCAAAACAATAAAATATTTGGGAATAAACGCAACCAAGGAAAGACATATACACTGAAAACTACAAAACATTGATGAAAGAAATTAAAGAAGACATGAATAAATGGAAAGACATCCCATGTTCACGTATTGGAAAACTTAATATTGTTAAGATGCCAATACTACACAAAGTGATCTACAGATTCAATGCAAACCCTATCAAAATCAAAATCCCAATAATTTTTTTGCAGAAATAGAAAACAAAATCCTAAAATTCACATGGAAGCTCAAAGAACTCTGAATAGCCAAAACAATTTTGAAAAAGAACAAATATGGATGACTCATACTTCCTAATTTCAGAACATTACAAAGCTACACTAATCAAAACAGTGTGGTACTAACATAAAGACAGACCTATAGACCAATGGAATAGAATAAAGAGCCCAGTAATAAATGCAATCATATATGGTCAAATGATCTTTGGCAAGAGTGCCAAACCACTCAATTAAGAAATGGCAGTCTCTTAACAAATAGGGTTGGAAAAACTGAATATCCACATACAGAAGAACGAAGCTGAACATTTATGTTACACCATACAAAAATTAACTAAAAATAGATTAAAGACCCAAACTTAACACCAAAAACTATAAAATTCCTACAAGAAAACAGAGGAAAATCTCCGTGACATTGAATTTGGCAAAGATTTCTTGGATATGACACTAAAAGCACAGACAGCAAAAGAAAAATAGACAAATGGGACTACATCAAACATAACTTCTGCACATAAAGGGAAATGATCAACAGAATGAAAAAGCAATCCATGAAATGAGAGAAAGTACTTCAAATCATATATCTAATAAGGGTTAATATCCAGAACACATACAGAACTACAACTCGACAACAACAAAAAATCAAATAACCTGACTAAAAAGTGCACAAAAGACTCGAATAGACATTTCTCCAAAGATGATATACAAATGGCCAACAAGCTATATGAAAAGATGCTCAACATCATGAATCATCAGAGAAATGCAAATCAAAACCACAATGAGATATCACCTCTTACCCATTAGGATGGCCACTATTAAAAAACAAAAACAGAAAATAAGTGTTGGTGAGAATATGGAGAAATAGGAATCCTTGTGCACTGTTGATAGGATTGCAAAATGGTATGACCACTATGGCAAACAGTATGGCAGTTCCTCAAAAACTTAAAAATAGAACTACCATATGACCCACCAATCCCACTTCTAGGTATATACCCAAAAGAATAGAAAGCTGGGTCTCAAAGAGATGTTTGCACATCCTTGTTCAAAGAAACACTTTTCACAATAGCCAAGAGGTGGAAACAGCCTAACTGTCCATCGATGGATGAATGTGGTATCTACATACAATAGATATTATTCTGCCTTAAAAAGAAAGGACATCCTGTCAAATGGTACGACATAGATGAGCCTTGAAGATAGTGAAATAAGTCCGTCACAAAAAGACAAATAATGTATGATTTTATTTACACGGAGTATCTACAAGTAGTCAAATTCATAGAAACAAAGTAGAATGATGGTTGCCAGGCACTGGGAGGAAGTGGGAGAGGAGAATTGTCTAATTTGTATAGTGTTTCAGTTTTGCAAGATTAGAAAGTTCTAGAGATCTGTTTCACAACAATGTGAATATATTCAATACTGCTAAACTGTACACTTAAAAATTAAGATGGTATCTCATGCCAGTCAGAATGGCACTTATTAAAAAGTCAAGAAACAACAGATTCTGGCAAGGCTGTGGAGAAATAGGAACGTTTTTACACTGCTGGTGGGAATATAAATTAGTTCAACCATTGTGAAAGACAGTGTGGCAATTCCTCAAAGACCTAGAACCAGAAATACCATCTGACCCAGCAATTCCATTACTGGGTATATAGCCAAAGGAATATAAATCATTCTATTATAAAGATACATGCACATGTATGTTCACTGCAGCACTATTCACAATAGCAAAGACATGGACTCAAACTAAATGCCCATCAATGATAGACTGGATGAAGAAAATGTGGCACATATACACCATGGAATACTATGCAGCCATAAAAAGGAACGAGATCATGTCCTTGGCAGGGATATGGATAGAGCTGGAAACCATTATCCTCAGCAAACAAATGCAGGAACAGAAAACCAAACATCGCATGTTCTTACTTATAAGTGGGAGCTGAACAATGAGAATACATGGACACAGGGAGGGGAACATCACACACTCGGGTCTATGGGGAGGGGACAGGGAGAGGGAGAGTATCAGGTAAAATAGCTAATGTATGCTGGGCTTAATACCTACGTGATGGGTTGATAGGTGCAGCAAATCACCATGGCACACATTTACCTATGTAACAAACCTGTACCTCCTGTACATGTATCCCAGAACTTAAAATAAAATAAAAGAATTAAAAAAAATTAAGATGGTAAGTTTTGTGTTATGTGTTTCTTACTACAATAAGAAAAAAAAACCAAAAATCTCTGTACTTCAAAAAATATAACATGAAGGTGCATGTCAAATCCAGAGACCTCTGCCATAAGCATGTACTCCATTAGCATTTGAGAGCATATCAACGTTTTCCATATTGATTTTTTTTCTTGTCCCATATTACTATACAACTGGGATGTCAGACTTTGATTTCCAGTTCAAGTGAAGGCTGCTCCCCAGTGTTGTCCAGAATGCAATGCTTAGGCCCTTACCTGCCCAGACTAGTAGAAATCCATTTATTCCCTCTCTCGATGTCCTCTTACGTGCTGAGAGCCCCTTGGGATTTTTAGCATCCTAGCCTGAAAATTCCCACTTCTCTTTGTGAGAATCAGAACTCATAGCACCCTCTTGACATTGGATAACACCACAATCATCACCAGCTGGCTGCAGACCACCAGGCCAGGGGAACATTGCAGCTGATGGGACCACTTGTCCCCACCTATAGCTGCCAAAGAAAGGATGTAGCCAGGTGTGGTGACTCACGCCTGTAATCTCAGCACTTTGGGAGGCCGAGGTGGGTGGATCACCTGAGGTCAGAAGTTTGAGATCAACCTGGCCAACATGGTGAAACCCCGCCTCTATTAAAAATACAAGAAATTAGCCAGGCTTGGTGGCAGACGCCTATAATCCCAGCTACTTGGGAGGCTGAGGCACGAGAATCGTTTGAACCTGGGGGGCAGAGGTTGCAGTGAGCCGAGGTGGCGCCACTGCACTCCAGCCTAGATGACAGAACGAGACTCCATCTCAAAAAAAACAAAAAGGGAGAGAGAGAAAAGAAAAAGAAGAAGGGATGTAGACTAAGAAGCCATGTGATGTGCGAAACAACAAATCCAGTGGCTAGGACTCTTTGGACCCATCTACATGGCCAGGCTAAGCCTGTCCCCAGGAGGACTGCACTGGGACAAGTTCATTGGTGCCCTACACTCCAGACCTAGGAATACCAGTTCTGATTCAAACTGCAGCCAGACCACTGCTCCAATCTCCCCCAACCCCATAGCAACTGCATTGCAGGGTCCTTGGTGCCATTTTCTAACCCCTGTGTTTGCTTCTGTCGTCCAGGTCCACATCAACAGATTTCATACTGGATCTCAGTGAGAAGGCTTGGTGCTGACAGTGCCTTTCCTTCCAGAAGGCCCTTGGCCTTCTTATACAAATTTTCCCATCCCCCTGCCAGCAACCTTCAAACTCTGTATATCATAAATTTGCTGAAGGAGGAATAGAAGGAGAAAAACTTACCAGGTACAAAATTACAACCCTTCTATATTTTTTAAATGGATGAGTGGGATGGAGGTAGGGTCAGTTAGAAATGTCAAGGTGGAAGGACTTGGAGAATATTCTTCACTACAGCTTTTTACCACCAGCCAGTGGATTCAACTCTGAAAAGCCCAATGACCTTTTAATACTCCAATCTTTCTCACCCCTACGTTTCTCTTTGGATCTTTAATTCTGTCTTTGACGACTTCCTATAAGTGTTCATTGAGTTGAATTGTGTGTGAGGTAGAGAGACAAGGGTTATTTCAACAGGCACACTCCCTTGGCTTCAGATCAACTGTCAATATATTTTAATAAGGCACAATTACCCCTAAAGGCAGCGGAAGGTGGGTTCGTTCTGGGTTTGGCAATGAGGATTCACATTAAGCTTTAAAGGTCATCACCCCCAGAATTCCTTGCCTGGGCCTTGAGAGGTAGACATCTGCAGAAGAGGGGTGTGTGTGTGTGTGTGTGTGTGTGTGTGTGTGTGTGTGTGTGTGTGTTGTGGGCAGAATCACAAAACCAGCTATGGGGAGGAGAAATGATGCAAAGTCTGAGAACCAGGTTAGGAATAGAATGACCCTTGGATGGCCTCCAGGTGCAGAGGAACCAGTTCTGAGTTTTCCACAGGGCAGTTCAAAGTCATCTTTTTTTTTTTTTTCCTAAGCGCTGAGCTTACTTCTCTATGAAGGTCATCTCGACACTGGTTGATACCTCATACCTTCCTGGAAGACAGTGGAAATTTTCCCAAGAAAATAGCTTACAGTCTAATGCATCTCCACAGGTTTTAAGGTTATGATCTAGATTCTAAATTCCATCCAAGATAGGCTTATATTTGGTGATATTGTCTTCCAACCAAAAATATGTATCAGGTCCCTTCTGTGTGGTAGGCATCATGCTAATTGTGAATAACCTCTATTATTTTAACCACACAACATCTTATGAAATATGTGCAATTATCCCCACTTTGTGAGTCGGGGAGCTGAATGTCAGAGAAGCCTCCCCAAATTCACATGGCTTGTTAGTGAAAAGTAGGAATTTCAAACCCACATCAGGCTGCCTGCTTAGCCTGTATGTGCCCACTATACCACGACACTGCAGTACCTAGAAGTTCCAGCTTTCTCCCTTCACCCTTTGGGATGGAGGTGGTGGCAGCCATAATGGATGGAGAAAGACGGATGGCAGGTGTGTGTCTAAGCATGGCAGAGAAAATGGGCAGAAAAAAAATGGCCAGACAAGTGAATAACTGAGTAATGATGGAGAAGTGAGGAACACATTCCCAGGTATTGTACAGCCTAAAAGACCTGGGAAAAGTTTACTCCAAATACTAGATCGGAGAAGCTGTGTCTTCTGTGGTATTATATACTAGAGTAGCAATTCTGTCTGTTCTTTGCCTATATAGTCCAGAACTTGTTCGGAAGTTTAAACCATGAGTTCAGGGTCAAAAGCTGATTCCTGTGTGATTCAGTTTGGTAAACATGTGGCATAGCAGATTGCATTGTTGTCCTCAATTCTTTGCCCTTCCCCACATCATACCCTTTGTCTTGTGGCTTTATAATTCCTCTCACTAGAAGCAGAGTGTATTTCCCCATCTCACTGATGATATTGGGCTTGGCCATGTGACATCTTTTGGCCAGTGGGATGTTGGCAGAGGCTTGAAATGTACTTTGCAGTTGGGCTTGTTCGCTTACGTCTGTGCCATTTTTGTGAGCAGAGCATGGCCTACACATCCTACTAGTGCAAAGAGGATGAGAGGCACTTAGAGTATACCTAGGCCCAGCCTGGTCCTTAGAACCAAGCCCAGTCGGGGCTAGCCTAGATAAGCCAATCCACAGATGCATGAGCAAGAATAAATGATTGCTGTTTTAACATAATGAATGTGTTTTGGGGTGGTTTTTATACATCATAATTGTCACAGTAGCTGACTGATACATAAGGACATACAGGCATAAGCAGCACCTGACAATAAGTATCTAATGGGGTGTGTGTGTGTGTGTGTGTGTGTGCACCTTGAAGGGGGTTTCAGCATGCATCTTTCACCATGATGAGATGCAACACTTCTTCCACAGCATCATCCTCACACAGCCAAAAGGACCATGCCTCTACATGCATACCAATACCAAGGGAATTTCTTTCGCTTTTTTTTTTTTTTTAACTAAACAGTAGGACAGCTGTTTCTACAAAGCCCATAATTCGAATGTTGTGACTGGGATGCTTCTAAAGTTTCCCTTTTCAGTGGGTAACACCTGATAAACCAATTCCCTCCTGGGTATTCATGTGTAACTAGAAGCCTCAATGATGTAGACACACAGCTGTGGTAGGCATAGAAAGGATTGGCTATGGGGTTCAGACCAGTGGTGTGCTATAACAGACTTGCACCAACTTGCAAGAGCTGATTGTTAAATCACCAGGAATTTTGCAAGCCAGTTGTTAAACACAGTCATTATTAAAAATTAAATTACATAAACATACACTAGACCTCACCCTGCAGCTCAACTCTGCCCTCAGTTCCCAGGGCCCATCCTGTAAGGTGGCTATAGTAGCAGGTCACGTGACTGTGGCTGTGTCCCAGTTATGATTCCTGAACTTTTCCCTTGCGCCCAGGCACTGCCTCGTCATAGCTCCTCTCCCAAGCCCAAGCCCAAGCCCAGCTCCTGTCATAAGGAGTCTTCTTTGGTCCTGTTGTCTTTCTCTTCGGGGGATCTGATTTGGGCTGTAACTCAGAGCTCCTTGTAGGTTTGACTCTTGCTTTACTCTTGAAAATCACTCTCCCAGATTCTAATATCTTCTGCCAAACCCTAGCCAAGTAACCAGCACTTTCAGCCACTCAAAAGAGCTGTACGTTGACTGCGTGCCCTGACCCAAACATTAATCATAACTCCTAACCCTAATCCCTATCCTCTAACCCTACACCAAACTTGAAATCCTAATGCTAACCACAAATCTAAACTCCTAAAACTCACCCTAAATCCTAGCCCTAATGGTTGCTCAAACCCTTAACCCTAACCCAAACACCAAACTCCACCCCAACACTAACCCCAAATTCTATCACATAACTCCAATCCTTACTCCCTAACCCTAACCCCCAAAACCCAACCCTAACAAGTAACTCCAATGCCTAACCTTAATCCCCAACCCTAACCCTAACTCCTATCCCTAACCTCACCCCTAACCCCTAATCTCTTTCTCCAGGATCCTCTGCCCGCCTTCCCACCGCTACAACCACTTTTCCACGCTCCCTTACAGGGTGAGCTGCTTTTCTAGAGAAGGACTCTATTTCCCCGTGCCCTTTAGGCCAGTCTAGGCCAACCGACTGGAAACTCTTTGGTCAACACTTGGAGGCTTCTCTGAGTGCCTGAACCATATTTGGGTCTGTCTTTCCAATCCCAGCATCTCCCTGCCAACCCAATCCTGCTCTCAAAAATCGTTTCTCTCCCAGCCCAATCCCAAGACAGACGACAAGCTTCAGTTACCTGGGAAATTAATTTAGGGGAAAAAACTCTTCCTTCCAAATGTAAATTAGGAAGCTTGGACTCTGGAGCCAGCCTGCTCAGACCCTTAACTCTTTGCGTAACCTTGGGCAAGTTACCTTGCCTCGATATCTTCCTCTATAAAATGATGTAATAACAGCACCTCTCTCATAGCGTGGTTGTGAGGACTAAAATAAGTTGATATATAAAAGCACTTAAACAGTACCTGGCACCATAGTAACCACTAAGGAAATGTTTGCTTTTGTAACATTATTATGACTATTACCCAAAAAAAGTGTACATTTTCCTCTTCAGACTCAACTTGCTTTTATAAAGAGGGCAAAAAAAAAAACCCAACAAACTAAAAATGCTTATTTTAGAAATTCAACAAAGAACAGAAAAATATTAAAAAGAAGGAAAAAAATAACCCACATCCAGCCGGCTACTTAGATTTCAAGGACAAAAGATAATTTGACTTTGCGAACAGTCTGCATTTTAGTAGATTTTGAATTGCTGCAGCCAGGCCCAGCCAAGCAGAGCTGTACTTTGATTTTATTTTGCTCTTGGCACTCAACTATAATTCCAGGCATAACATGGGGTCTCTGTATGTTTGTCTTTCCCACTAGGCTGGAAGCTCCCAGAGGAGAGAAACAGTGTCGTTTTAATCTCTGCATTGCCAGTAATGCCCAGCACAGAGCCAGGCCAGGAAAGATGCTCTCTAAATGACTATATGCCTTGTTCCCCGCAGTTGTAACTAGTTTGGAATTCAGTTTCACAGCCCTTTGCTCAGAAATACAGGTTTCTAACAGAACTATCCTCGAAATAAAATGTAAGAAAAGAATTTCCCAGTGGAATTTGTTGGGGTTTTGTATTACCTCTTCTCACAAATCTTTCAAAAGACTGCTTTCCTCTATTGGGTAATTTCAAACATTTTTACCACTGGATAACATAGCTCATTAAAGCAGTGATTTTCCACTTGCAGGTACAAAAATGAAAAGAAGACTAGCCAAAACCATTCCCCAAAGAAACATGGCATCTGTTCAGAGCTTATTATTTTTACTAGCTGCCTGCCAAAGACCACAAACCAATGGAGGGCTCTTACTCAACACAGATAACCATTCTAATCGACACTGTTCCCTCTCTAAGTAAGCTTACCAAGTGATAGCAAGTGCTACCCAGGCAGTAAAATGAGAAATGGAAACATGAGGCTTAATGTAGCATGAACATGGGGTTTTTAAAATTGCTTTTTTAAGAAAAATTCGGAGGAAGCAAGAAGATTGAACAGACATGTCCATTTCAGTGGGTAATCCCGCTTTCCATCCTAGCCCACTCTGCCCTCACCTTTCGCTTTGATCTTTTTTCCAGTTGGCCTGATATTTATAGCAGAAAAAGCTGGTCTAACCTCACTTTCCTCTTTCCATAAAGGCATTTTGTGATGTTTCCATGCACACCTAATATTCTTACTGACAGTGAAGTAGGGGACAGAGGCAATAAAAAAAGTGGATGTGCAAGCTTACAATACAAAAGAAGAAAGGGCTCTTCTCCCAAGTTATGAGCAGCTTCTGAATCGCATAGAGCATCAGCATCGGCAGAAAATAGATGTGTATGAAAGATATGCTTATGTGTTACATAAATCCATGTGTCTGCCTACAAAAGCTGATAATTAAGAAGCAGAAGAAAGTAATCAAGACTTGACTCTGTATCCCAAAACTCAGGAAAGTGCCAGGGCTGTTTTGTCATTGGTGTTTTTCCTCCCCGGTAATAGATTCTCCTCCCTCTTCCACAAGCATTTTGTAAGGCTATGTTTAGAACAGACCAGAGCTGGGAAACCAACCTGCAAAGCAAGACTTTCCCAAGGGTGTCATCTTGTGGTGCTTCTGTGTATTACAACATTGCTTCGACCTGCTAAACAGACCACAGCTGGAAACAAGAGGCAAATAACTGGGAATCATCAGTCCTTTGATTTACAAAGTTGAATCAGTCCTTTCATTTACAAAGCTGAACCTTTGCGACTTGGCATTAGATAGTGTGTGGGGGGTGTCAAACGCACAGGTGCTGAGAGATGGTTTAAAATTTTTAAGTGCTGCCATAATGTGGAAGTCATACATTAGGAGATGGAATGTTTCGTCGGCCTGAACATTCAGCTAGTTTCATAAAATAGCACACTCAGCATCCCCCTTTTTTTGTATCAAGACATAAAAATGTTTACAGGCCGGGCACAGTGGCTCACGCTTGTAATCCCAGCACTTCAGGAGGCCAAGGTGGGCAGATCACCTGCGGTCACGAGTTTGAGACCAGCCTGACCAACATAGAGAAACCCCCATCTCTACTAAAAATACAAAATTAGCTGGGCGTGGTAGCACATGCCTCTGTAATCCCAGCTACTGGGGAGGCTGAGGAAGGAGAACTGGTTGAACCTGGGAAGCAGAAGTTGCAGTGAGCCGAGATCGCGCCATTGCACTCCAGCCTGGGCAACAAGAGCGAATCTCTGTCTCAAAAAAAAAAAAAAAAAAAAAAAAGTTTACAAAGGGTCACCGAGGAAGGAATCATGAAAATACAACTTCTATAGAAAGGACTTAGAATCACTGCATTTTAGAGATAGAAGAATCCCTTTAGAGGTGGGCTTAAGCTGGCTGGGGACCATAGTCCTGCTTTAGGAAAAATGAACTCCCTGAAATTGAACATAAAGAGTAGTGTGTTGGCACATACCGGCATTTTAATACATACAGAATCTATCATTTTTATCAGATTATCAAAAGAGTCCGTGGCCTAAAGAAGATTAGGAACTAATGCTTGGGGCCAGGCGTGGAGGCTCATGCCCATAATCCCAGCACTTTGAAAGGCCAAGGTGGGCAGATCACTTAAGGCCAGGAGTTCAAGACCAGCCTGGGCAACATGGTCAGGGGGGAAACCCCATGACCATGGGGAAACCCCGTCTCTACTAAAAATACAAAAATTAGCCAGGCATGGTCATAGGCACCTGTAATCCCAGCTACTCGGGCAGCTGAGGCAGGATAATTACTTGAACCTGGGAGGCAGAGGTTGCAGTGAGCCAAGATCGCGCCACTGTACTCCAGCCTGGGCGACAGTGAGACTCCATTTCAAAAAAAAAAAAGAGCCGGGCGCGGTGGCTCACGCCTGTAATCCCAGCACTTTGGGAGGCCGAGGCGGGCGGATCACAAGGTCAGGAGATCGAGACCACGGTGAAACCCCGTCTCTACTAAAAATACAAAAAATTAGCTGGGCGCGGTTGTGGGCGCCTGTAGTCCCAGCTACTCGGGAGGCTGAGGCAGGAGAATGGCGTGAACCCGGGAGGCGGAGCTTGCAGTGAGCGGAGATCGCGCCACTGCACTCCAGCCTGGGCGACAGAGCGAGACTCCGTCTCAAAAAAAAAAAAAAAAAAAAAAAAAAAAAAAAAAGAATGAATGCTTGAGATCCTAGCCTCCTATACTGTACAAAAATTCTGTCTACAACAGCCTTGACAGATTCAGTTACTCTCAGTTTAAACCTTACTGTTGTAGAGACACCACTACCTGAAAGCAGTTGTTTAATGCTAATTGCTTCTAAGCATTCAGAAGTTTCATACCGCATTGGACTGTCAATGGAATGTCAACCCACCGGGCTTAGTTCTACTCTCTACCCTACCACAGCCTGGTCCAGACCTTTTCCAAATGTCATCCCTTTGCATCTTTTGTGCTCGCTTGATGTCCTTCCTCCATGTCTCCCCCTTGCCAGACTATACCTACCCAGCACCTATAGCTTGCATTTGCCATGACTTTCAGAGCCCTCATTTCCCAGGTATCTTGTCCTTTTTTTATAAGAGACAATGATTCTTTGAAAACTTGACATACAAAACTGAATGCACTACCCCCAATGACAGCCCCTTCCACCTACAGATTGCCTTACTTGAACTTGTTCAAAACACTCACACTCTTTTCTATTTCTGCCTCTCTCTCTACTTTAACCAAGAGTCTCTCACCATTTCCAGTTTAAAGAGCATTCTCTTTAATAAACAATAAGAAAAAGGGGGAAACAAACTAGGGGTTGTACAATTCTTTTTCCTGGTCTTTTGCTTGTATCACTTCACTCACCCCAAGCAGACCTATTTTTTCCTTATTTTATTTCTGGTCTAAATATAGCATAAATGATTTTTGTATTGCTGACATTAGACTTTCTGAAAATCTGGGCCATTCTAATCTTTTGATTTCCAGTCTAATAAATTTTTGACATGATATGTGTTGATCCTTTACTGATGTCTGGTTTCTGTTTTTGTACATATCCCTTCAAAATCAAAGCTATTGAAGAGCTGAAGCCTTGACGGCTTCTTTAGATCCACCCCATTCCTCTCCTCTCCAGCTTCCTTTGTGGTTATATATTATGAACAGTTCTTCAGCAGTCATTTTCTCTTGCTCATCTCTGGTTTTTGGACTCTCCAGCCATGAGCTCATGACCATATTTTTTTGGTAAATGTTCTTTCCCAAACTCTGGGGACATGCCTGGGGATCCCTGTCTTGGCTATGTCAAATTGTCCTTGTCATTTTCTCCTGTTTCCTGTCACCTCCACCATCACCTCATTGATGATCATTAGCACTGGTACATCAGTTCTCCTCATGGCTTCATCAGCACTGTAAGGTAATGACAGGTAAACAAAAGGGACAGTGACAAATGATCAAGGCTGGTGATGAAACTAGAAAGAAATGGATAGGAAAGACAGCTCAAGAAGAAACTCTACAAATGCTGACTGTCTTGCAGTTCTCTTCTTGGGCTCGGCCTGGTACAATGGTGGCAGGCATGGATTTTTAGAGATCAGACATGGCTCCAATAGCTAGCAACGCAGTGAACAGAAAATGTGCAAGGCCAGGGTGGGTAGAAGCTAATTCCTGGGCCACCAACAGCACACATCTTCAGAACCTCATGAACTAGAGGACCTGGACCTCTTACAATCCTTTGGCTGGGATTTTCCCAGAAATCTGGCCAAACTGAAAGCATCAGAACGTGAAGCTGAGGGACTGAGGACCATTGTAGACAAGCAGATCCACCTAACATAAGCCCTGTAGGTAGCAGGCAATTTCATGTGAGAAATCATCCTTGTTTGTGAAATGAACAATTTCCACTCCCCCTGGCAGACGCTATAGGAGTCCTGCCAGTATCCGCTCAGCACTCACCAGCCTTGTACATGCTGACAGCTTTCTATTGCAAGCATCTGCAACTCTGCCTGGGGCTTTCTCCAGCTGCAGAGGGGTGCTCAGCAAATACCCAGGGTATGCCAGAAGTTTCGGGAAGCAGCAATGGCAAAACACCCCAGCTTCTCAGATGTGCATGGTCTGAGAAGCTGGGGTCTCTCAGATGTGCCCAGCAGGATCAAACCCCAGTTGCCCACAGTGGTCAGCTGCTGACACTGGTAACATATCCTTTTTTTTTTTTTTGAGACGGAGTCTCGTTCCGTCACCCAGGCTGGAGTGCAGTGGTGCAATCTCTGCTCACTGCAACCTCCGCCTCCCTGGTTCAAGCAATTCTCCTGCCTCAGCCTTCTGAGTAGCTGGTACTACAGGCGCACGCCACCATGCCCGGCTAAGTTTTGTATTTTTTAGTAGAGACGGGGTTTCATCATGTTGGTCAGGCTGATCTCAAACTCCTGACCTCGTGATCCACCCACCTCAGCTTCCCAAAGTGCTGGGATTACAGGCATGAGCCACCGTGCTCAGCCCAGTAACATATCCTGTACTGAGTGGCTGCCTTCTCTGCCCTGTCCCTCCATTCCCCACTTCCCTACTGGTG
The DNA here is from genome assembly GCF_049350105.2 of Macaca mulatta. Classification (NCBI taxonomy): domain Eukaryota; kingdom Metazoa; phylum Chordata; class Mammalia; order Primates; family Cercopithecidae; genus Macaca; species Macaca mulatta. The sequence continues at coordinate 24,205,042 of NC_133426.1, read as the reverse complement.
CTTCCTGGGATCTCTTCCTAGTAAACTACTTGAACTCAGATCCTAGTCTCAGGCTTTCTAGGGGAATCAGCTGAAGACACTCCCTGATTGTAGTTCTTTAGATTACATCCCTTGCTCCCCTTTCCCTCAGGGCTCACACAATGGCCACTCCAGGGAAATTGTTCTTCTGCATCCTACCTGAGACGAGCCATCTTGTTTTGTGCCTCCCCAGGAAGGTAGTCATGAAGCAGTTTCCACACTTTTCCATGTCTGTTCACCAGTGCACTGCTGATAACACTACGCACAGTGGGAACCCTGCCTGTGAGCCAGCCTGACCACTCAACCTCATCACCTTCCTGCCAGTCCCCTAAGGCAGTGATTCTCACGGCATGGTCCAAGGATCCCCACATCCGAATTATCCAGGGAGCATGTTGAAAATGAAGTTTCCTGAGTCCCACCCACTGAATTACAATTTCTGGAGATGAAGCCCAGGAAATCTACATTTTAAACAACTTCCAGGGGATCTTACACAGCCTGAAGTTTGAGATCCACTGTTTGGAAGTTCGGGTGGTCACCAATTAGCAGCATCAATTTGCCCCAATAAGTTCTTTGCCCAGCCTTCTTCAGCAAAGCCCATAATATTCAGTGGACAATAACAGCTGCTTCATTCAAGTGGCGCCATCCTTTTCCTATTTCTGAGTGACCTTCCCCAAAATTCTGTATGCTTTTCCTGCCCGCGTGGACTTCTGACACTGCTTTACTCATTGTGCCTGGAGGTTTAGGCTCCCTGGGGTGGAATTTAGCTAATGACCAGCAGGCGTGAGCATCTCAAAGTTCAGCTGCCTTGTTTGGATTTATGACACACTCCTGGGGTGTAACTTACCCCCAAGAGCTCCGCTGTGGGATCAGTCTGGGGCAGGGACTTCACTTAAGATCATCCATTTGCTTAGCTTCCTCCCCTTCTCTGTCCTGTCCTCCATTCCCTCCCTGCCTCCCCTGGGAGCATGTCCTTAATAAATCACTTGCATGTGAATCCTCATCTCAAGGTCTACTTCTGGGGACATTTACCTAAGAACCTATTTTCCTTACTTTTTCCTGACTTCTGCTACATAAGTGAACTTGAAAGTAGCTAATTACACCATAAATAACAGTTCTACTCAGTATCAAGTTGATCACAAGGAGTTTAAGTTATATTTAAAGAAGGTGCCTGAGTGGATGTAGGTCATGAAAGCTAATGCCCTTTTTCCTACTCTACCGTTTCCTTCTCCCCTTCAATGACAGCTAATATTTAAGTAGCACTTACATATTCCAGGCACTGTTCTAAGCACTCTCACATATGTCATTTAAGGCTCATGGCAACCCTATAATATTGGCACATTTATCATTTCATTTTATGATGAGGAAACTGAGCATATAGATAGCAAGTGACTTGCCCAAGGTCATGCAACCAGTAAGTGGCAGAGCCATCAATCCAGGCAGTCTGGTTCTGATGTCTTGGCCAAGGCGCATCTCTCCCTTCTTGGAGACACATTGTATTTATTTGTTTGGCATAACTTTGATATAATGGTGTTTGGCATAACTGACATTATGACATTTGGCATAACTTTGAAATTAGGGCATTTGGCATAACTGTGACATTATGGCGTATCTTGTTTACCATGTACTTCATGTGACTATATCTTGTCTCATCCCAGACATAGTAAGCCCTTTGGGAGTGGATCCAACTTTTCATACCACTTGTAGCTTCTCCCTAGGACAGAACATGCCCTATATGTACCCGTATAGTGATTGATCATATTCTTCATCAATTTCCTCCTGCCCTGTCCTTGGTCCTTTAATCACCTCCTTTGACTACAGGCCCAGACTTCCTCTTCTTCCTCCTCATCCACCACCATCACAGACAATGACCAGCAGGTTGTCTAAATCTCAGATACTATACGATCACATTGTGTGTACACAGGCCCAATATCATGCATATTAGTAAAATGTAAACCTATATAAATCCTCTAGTCCTCTTCCCAAATTAAGATATATTTTGCATACTTTTCTGTGTTGTCCAATTTGGTAGCCACTAACCACACGTGGCTATTTAAGTTTACATTTATCAAAATTAAATTAAATTAAAAATTCAGTTCCTCAGCCCCACTAGCCACAGTTCAAGTGCTCAATAGTTGCTGATTACCACAGGGGACAGCACAGACACAGAACATGTCCATCATTGCAGAAAGTCCTCAGACAATGTGACTTTGGAGGCTGGCACAGATGATTTTTCTCTTGAAGACTAAAAGTTATTTCTTTCTTTCCAGCTTCTATAGACTCCTATACACTACTACTAAAATCACATTCATGTCTGCCCTAATATACAAGAATGCTGGCCGGACACAGTGGCTCACGCCTGTAATCTCAACACTTTGGGAGGCCGAGGTGGGCAGATCACCTGAAGCCAGGAGTTCGAGACCAGCCTGGCCAACATGGCAAAACCCTGTCTCTACTAAAAATACAAAAAGTTAGCTGGGCATGGTGGTGCATGCCTGTAATCCCAGCTACTTGGGAGGCTGAGGCACAAGAATCGCTTGAACCCGGGAGGCAGAGGTTGCAGTGAGCCCAGATTGTGCCACTGCACTACAGCCTGGGCAAAAGAGTAAGACTCTGTCTCAAAAATAAAATAAAATAAAGAATGCTAATATGCTGCCTAGGATGTGGGCTGGAGGATGGAGATGAAGGTAATCTCTTCCCCAACCCCACTGGGTTTCAGAGAATATTGGAAGCTCCTGGAGTTTTGCTGGCTGCATCCTTGCTTCTTCATTTAGGGAAACTTTCTGGATCATCAAGCACAACCCACCTCCCCTGAGCCCCCAGTCCTCAGAAGACATGGGAATGTGAAGGCTTTTAACACAAAACTACACAACACACACTTTCCCTATCAATGTCAAAATCTCTAGTTAAAAACAAAATGGGACAACTCATTAACAAAAAATCAAATCACTTGATCAAAAAATGGGTAAATAACTTAAATAGACATGTATCTAAAGCTGACATATAAATAGCCAAGCATAAGATGCTCAACATCATGCATGATTAAGACATGCAAATCAAAACCACGATGAGATATCGCCTCACACCCATTAGAGATGGCCATTATAAAAAAAAATTTAAAAAAAAAAAACAGAAAATAACAAGTGTGGGTGAGGATGTGGAGAAATTAAAACCCTTGTGCACTGTTGATGGGATTGTAAAAGAGTGCAATCACTATGAAAAACAGTATGGAGGTTCCTCAAAAGTTAAAAATACAACTATTGTGTGATCCAACAATCTCACTTCTGGGTGTACACCCAAGAGAATAAAAAGCAGGGTCTCAAAGATATGTTTGCACATCCGTGTTCATAGCAGCTTTATTCACAACAGTGAAGGGATGGAAGCAATCCAAATGTCCATCAATGGATAAATGGATAAACAGCATGTGGTTTATCTTGGAATCTTATTCTGCCTTTAAAAAGAAAGAAATCCTGTCACATGCTACAACATGGATGAACCTTGAGGACATAATGCTAAGTGAAATAAGCCAGTCACAAAAACACAAATACTTTGCCTGAAGGGGCAAAGGGAAGGAAGAGCTACCAAAACGGGTGGGAGCTATAGCTCTGGGAGAGGGCTGCCTGATGGAAGTTGTAGCTCTCACCAGAGGAAAAAAGTTGCCAACCAGCATAGCCTGGCAGGGAGTGAGCTGTAGGAATAAGTATGCCTACATCTCTCTCTTCCTATCTCAGATCTCCTACTGGTGTCCTCCATTGACTGGACCAAACCAGAAGCAGCCACTCTCCAGACTGGATCTGGAGGGACAAATGGGGAATATTCAGCCCAGGGACTCAAGCTATTTTCCATTTGGCATTGAAGGCATCTGGAGACTTTGAAGACACCTGGGTTACACATATACCCACCAGAGCCATTATCTGTGGCTTATCTCTGTCTTATCAAAAGGCAGCCCCCAATTCATTTCTTTTCTAACAAAGAGCAGCCTGATAAATTGAGCTACAGACATAGATAAGCAAGCTGGAAGCTTGCACAGGTGAATACCGGCAGATGTGCCAATAGAAAAGGGCTACCTGGAAGTCAGCTATATTCAACATGGAGGCTGCATCTTCCCTTTTCTTTGTCACCATATGTACAGTAAAGAACCAGGCAACAGCACCAGCCAGGTAGAGAACCCATCTGCATAATAAAAGATTAGGGTGGAGCGGCCAGCTTCTTCACGCACTATGCAAATGGCACACCTGATCCAACCAATTTTTTGTGCCCTATGTAAATCAGACACTGCCTCCTCAAGCTCATCTATGGAATATTCTGCATCTCACTGCGGAAGTGGCAACCCATTTTCTCCTGGACCCCTCTCTGCACAGAGAGCTCTTCTCTTTCTTTTGCCTATTAAACCTCCATTCTTAACCTCACTCCTTGTGTGTCCATGTCATTGATTTCCTTGGCATGGGACAACGAACCTTGGTTACTACCCCAGAAGAATGACACCACTTCACTGGGATGATAAGAGCTTTGACCTCACCTCTCTTCATGTGGAAGAATATCTAGGAGATAAAGAGATCAACACAGAGAAAATCAGAGCTGAGTTGAGAGAGGGCATGGCAGAGAGCACTTGATGTCTTAGAGTCTCTGAAAGAAGTTATATCTCTGGACTTGCCAGTTTCCTAAGCCAATAAATCCCCCTCTTTGCTTAAACTGGTTTGAATTGGATTTCTATTACTTGCAACTAGAAATGGTGTAATACAAAAGCCCTAACAGAAAATATACATTAAGACACACTGATCTATCCTAACCTCTCCACTGCAGTCACCCTTACTGTCTTCTATTCCCTGTCCTTAAAAACTGCGTTCATGAAAATCTGTAATCTCATTAACCCCCACAAAATTGCTAAATCATTGTGTCATTGTAGTATGGTATAGGACAGCAAGCAACTTTAAGTTTTAAGGAAAAGGAATTTGGATCAGTATATTATTAAAGATTGTATCATCATTTGCAGTTTAATGTATTCTTTAATAATATTTATAATAAGCCCAGGCACAGTGGCTCACACCTGTAAACCCAGCACTTTGGGAGGCCGAGGTGGGTGACTCACTTGAGGTCAAGAGTTCAAGATCAGCCTGGCCAACATGGTGAAATCCGGTCCCTACTAAAAATACAAAAATTACCCAAGTGTGGTGGTGCACACCTGTAGTCCCAGCTACTCAGGAGGCTGAGGCACAAGAACTGCTGGAACCTGGGAGGCAGAAGTTGCAGTGAGTCGGGATCACACCACTACACTACAGCCTGGGCAACAGAGACTCTGTCTCAAATAATAATAATAATAATAATAATAATAATAATAATAATAATATTGAGGATATACAAGGACAAAGTTTGACCTTTCTCCATTTAAGAAGTGATGCATGCTGTTTAATTTATTTTTAATTAAGTATACAAGAAACAAATATGAGGATGAGATAGTTCCTGGGGCCACAGAAAAGTGAAAAATCTCTGAGAAGATGGTAAGAGAATGGGACTTCCATATCTGCAACACCTCTTCTCCCAGTCTGCCTGGCACCAAGCTTGCAGAAAATTTTTCTAGACTCACAGTTTCTACACTGGAAAAAGTGAAATTGAGGTGGACAACCACCTTCCCCACTATTTTTGGTTCCCTGGCAGGAGCTCTATCCCTGCCTCAACCCACAGGAAGCACTGGGAGTGCCTGAAGGGAGAAATATCCCTGAGGACAGCCAGAAAAAAAGGGAATCAGGACTACCACCCCCAGCCCTGGAAACTCTGCCCTGTAACTTGGCCAAAGGAGATGCCAAATCAGAGTAGCTGTTCAGTAGCACCTTGTCGTAGAAGGTCTGGTGGCATGAACCCCAAGCCAGCTCTTCCACACTGCCAGGTTATCTCCTTTGGGACCTCCCCTACTCCCGACTGACAGCACTCCTATCCTTTGCTAGAGTGGAGGCAAACTTGAGCTTTAAGTACCATCTAATGCCAAAAATTGAGGCAATGATCTAGTGGAAAAAAGAAGAAATTCAACAGGTAAATTATGAAGAATCTCTAAGCAAACATAGCCAATAAAATCCAAAACAGCCGGGCGCGGTGGCTCAAGCCTGTAATCCCAGCACTTTGGGAGGCTGAGAAGGGCGGATCACGAGGTCAGGAGATCGAGACCATCCTGGCTAACACAGTGAAACCCCGTCTCTACTAAAAAAAAAATAAATACAAAAAACTAGTCGGGCAAGGTGGCGGGCACCTGTAGTCCCAGCTACTCGGGAGGCTGAGGCAGGAGAATGGCGTAAACCCAGGAGGCAGAGCTTGCAGTGAGCTGAGATCTGGCCACTGCACTCCAGCCTGGGCGACAGAGTGAGACTCCATCTCAAAAAAAAAAAAAAAAATCCAAAACATGCCAGAAAGAAAAGACTAGAATAAATAATCCTTCAATGCAAAGACATAGACATACATCCACAAGAGACAATAGCAAATAAGGAAACATTATCCAAACAGACAAAGCAAGGAACCAATGGCTGATCCTAATAAAATGGTGATACATGAGTTATCTGACAAAGAATTCAAAATAACAGTTTTAGGGAAACTCAGTGATATCCAAGATAACACTGAAAAGCAATTCAGAAATTTATAAGAGAAAATTAATGAAGAGATTATTGAAATAATTTAAAAAACCAAACAGAAATCTTGGAACTGAAAAATACATTTTCTGAACAGAAAGATTCATTAGAGGCCCCCAACAGCAGACTAGATCAAGCAGAGGAAAGAATCAATAATCTCAAAGACAGAATATTTGAAAATACAGTCAGAGGAAAACAACAGAATTAAAAGGAATAAAGATAACCTGCAAAATATAGAAAATTACCTCAAAAGACCAAATCTAAGAATTATTGGTGTTCAAAAGGGAGCTGAGCAAGAGCAAGGGTTAGGAAGCTCACTTAAGGAAGTAAACAACAGAACATTTTCCAAAACTTGAGATAGATATAAATATCCAGGTACAGGAATGTCATAGAATGCCAAACAGATTTAACTCAAATAAGACTGCCCCAGAGCACATGATAAAACCCCCAAAGGTCAAGGACAAAGAGAGGATTCTAAAAGCAGCAAGAGAAAATAAGCAAATAACATATAAAGGAGCTCCAATTCATCTGGCAGTAGACTTCTCAATGGAAATCATACAGCCTCAGAGGGAGTGGGATGACATTTCCAATGTGCTGGGGGAAAAAAGAAACATGCCATTCAAGAATACTGTATTCTTCAAATATGAAGGAGAGATAAAGCCTGAGAGAAAGGAACACTAATGTGCAGAAAGGAAAAAAATTGAAGGTATAAAATTCACTGTTAAAACTAGGTATGCAAACTCAGAACACTCTAATACTGTAATTGTAGTGTGCAATTCACTCATAACTCTAGTATAAAGCCTAAAAGATAAATCTATCAAAAACAATAGCTATGGTAAGCTGTTAAAAGATAGACAATGTAAAAATATGTAATTGAGACAACAGAAAGTCAAAATATAGGGGAGGATGGAGTTGAAGTGGAGAGGCTATTTTTTTTTCATTTTTTTCTTTGTTTCTATTATTTTCTTTGTGATCTAAGATAAGTTGTCATCTCTTTAAAATAACTTGTTATATCCATAAGATGTTTTGTAAGCCTAATTGTAACCACAATGCAAAAACCTATAATAGACTCACTAAAAATAAAAAGCAATGAATTAAAACACAATACCAGAGAAAATTACTTAACCACAAAGGAAGACAGTAAGAAAGGAAAAACGGAGTTACAAAACAACCAGAAAACAAGCAACAAAAATGGCAGTGGTAGGTCCTTACTTAATAATAACACTGAATGTAAATGGACTCAGTTCTCCTATTAAAAGACAGAGTGGCTAAAGGAATACAGAAACAAGACGGAACTATATGCTGCCTATAAGAAACTCACTTTACCTATAAAGACACACATAGACTAAAAGTAAAGGGATGAAAAAAGATATCCTATGTAAGTGGAAACCAAAAAAGAGCAGGAGTAGCTACACTTATATCAAATAAAATAAACAAGTAAAAAGAGAAAAATAAAATCACCACATAATGATAAAAGGGTCAATTCAGCAAGAGGCTATAACAATGATAAATATTTATGCACCCAGAACCACAAAAGACACAGAATAGCCAAAGCTATCCTAAGCAAAAAGAACAAAACTGGAGGAATCACATTACCTGACTACAGAGCTATAGTAACAAAAACAACAGGGTACTGGCACAAAAACAGACACATAGACCGATGGAACAGAATAGATAACCCAGAAACAAATTTATACATCTACACTGAACTCACTTTTTACGAAGGTGCCAAGAACATACATTGGTGAGAGGACAGTCTCTTCAATAAATGGTGCCAGGAAAACTGCATATCCACATGCAGAAGAATGAAACTAGACCACTATCTCTTTCCATACACAAAAATCAAAATAGAAATGGATTAAAGACTGAAATCTAAGACCCGAAACTACGAAACTACTACCAGAAAACTTTGGTGAGACTCTCTAGGACATCTGACTGGGCAAATATTTGAGTTATACCCCATAAGCACAGGCAACCAAAGCAAAAATGGACAAACAGGATCAAATGAAGTTAAAAAGCTTCTGCACAGCAAAAGAAACAATCAACAAAGTGAAGAGATAACCCATGAAATTGGAGAAAATATTTGCAAACTACCCATCTGACAAGGGATTAATAACCAGAATATATAAGGAGCTGAAATAACTCTATAGGAAAAAAATCTAATAATCTGATTTAAAATGGGCAAAAATCTGAATAGGCATTTCTCAAAAGAAGACATACAAATGGCTAACAAATGTATGAAAAAAATGCTCAACATCACACTAATTATCAGATAAATGCACATCAAAACGACAATGAGATATCATTTCATCTCAGTAAGAATGGCTTTTATTTAAAAAAGGGGGAGAATAACAGATGCTGGCAAAGACGTGGAGAAAGGGGAGCCCTTGTACAGTGTTAGTGGGAATGTAAATTAGTACAATCACTACAGAGAAGACTATATAGGTTCCTCAAGAAACAAAAAATAGATCTACTACAGGATCCAGCAATTCCACTACTGGGTATATACCCAAAAGAAAGGAAATCAATATATTGAAGAGATATTTGTACCTCCATGTTTATTGCAGCACTACTCATAATAGACAAGATATGGGATAAACCTAAGCTCTCATCAACAGATGAATGGATAAATACAATGTGGTGTACATACACAATGGAATATTACTCAGCCATAAAAAAGAATGAAAACCTTACCACTCAGAGTGATTGTGAGGATAAAATCCTATGTGGTGAGAATATTCAAAAGCCTCTTCCAATAAATGCATGAGGTTATAAAAATAAATAAATAAATAAATAAATAAAAGCACTGGACCCCCCAAAATCCCATGTGGACTTGGATATGCTTCGTTATCTGCAAAGCCCCATACAAACATAAAGGATTTGTTTCTCTCAGGAGAAATACTAATGTCGTTGGCAGAAACATAAATGGAACTGGAGGTCATTATGTTGAGTGAAATAAGCCAGACACAGAAAGACAAATATCACATGTTCTCACTCATATGTAGGAGCTAAAAAAGTGAATCTCATGAGGGCAGAGAGAAGTTTGGTGGTTGTCAGAATCAGGGAAGAGGGAGTGTATTAGTCCATTCTCACGCTGCTATGAAGAAACACCGGAGACTGGGTAATTCATAAAGAAAAGAGGTTTAATTGACTCACAGTTCTGCATGGCTCAGGAGCCCTCAGGAAACTTACAATCATGGCTGAAGGCACCTCTTCACAGGGTGGCATCAGAGAGAATGAGTGCCAGCAGAGGAAATGCCAGATGCTTATAAAACCATCAGATCTCGTGAGAACTCACTATCACGAGAACAGCATGACAGAACTGTCCCCATGATTCAATTACCTCCCACTGGGTCCCTCCCGCGACATGTTAGGATTATGGTGATTACAATTCAAGATGAGATTTGGATGGGGACACGGCCAAACCATATCAGAGGGCATGAAGAGAGATCAATTAATGGGTACACACACACACATAGAAGAAATAAGACCTAGAGTTTGATAAATCAATAGAGTGACTATAGTTAACAATAATCTATTGTACATTTCAAATAGCTAGATGAAAATAAATTCATCCTAGAATAAACAGACGATAAATATTTGAGGTGATGGATATCCCAATTACTCTGATTTGATTTTTACACATTATATGAATATATCAAATTATCACATGTACCCCAAAATATGTACATCTATTATTTATCAATAAAAATAAAAACAATTCAAAAAAGTCATAGCAAATAATTTTTTAAAGTATACAAGCAAGAACATGGTTTATCTACAAATTCAAAATGGCATATTAATATCGTGTTTGGGGATCAAATGTGTATTAATAAGTGGATTGACATTTAACTATGTGTTGAATCCATCCAGACTGCTTCCATGGCCTGTTATTTGGAATTCTTGACTTTTGCACTTTAAAAAAATACATTCCTTTATTATTATAATTTTTGTGTTTTGTTTCTAAAAGAGGAGACATGAGCACTTTTTGGCAGCTATTTGCAAGCACTTCTTCAGAAGTAACAAGCTGTGGAAATGGATAATTTTATTCTCGATAAAGGAAAAGCCAAGTTGGATAAAAACTTTTTATCCATATAAAATATTTTAATCCATATCCACTATCTATATAGTGCATATTCCTTTTCATCCTTTTAACTTTTATTTTGAAGAACTAGAGATATATTGATGTGCTAAGAAATGATAATATGAATGTTCCTTACAGGTATAAGGTCAAAATTCAGAATTATCATTTTTATTTCCCTCATTAGCTCATTCTATTTTTTTTACCATCTTAACCATTTTAAGTGTATACAGTTCAGTAGCTCATTCTATTTTAAAGTCAGTATTTTTGATGCCTCCTTTCTGAACCCAATAATCCATTGTGAGAATAAGTTAGACAATTGAATAAAAATAATTGAAAGCTGTAAAATGGTCAAAACCCCCATAGCAGATGAGGCCGTCACCTGAGTGACAAAAGAACCAAGTGACTGATGCTGGAACAGGCCTGCTACTAACAGGCACAGGATCTTGACTGCCCCAAACAGCTAGTCAACATTTGGAGGCTTTTACAGTTGAAATGAAAACAGATTCCACTATTATTTTTTAAAAATCATAAACCTCAGAACACTTTCACAAACCCCAGAATATTCTTAGTACCAAAACTGAAGTTGGAAATCTTAGATTCATATCGTGGTTCCACCTCCCCCTAGCTCTGTGACTTGAGCAAGTTATTTTCTTTTTCTTTTTCCAGTGCTCAGTTTGTGAATATACACGTGAGGATTTAAAATATCTACCCAGTGAGCCTGGCCAGTCTACAATCTGGGCACACCACAGTCAGATGCAAAGACAGGGAGAATGTCAACTTGAACTTGGCTTAAGTTGTTCTCACTTCAGTTTATCATCAAACCAGCAGATGGATAAAAGCTGTGCAAAGAATAAAAGTGATAATAACCCAAATAAGTGAACAGATGTAGCTCGTCAAAGCAGCTCTAACAGAGTGAGGAGTCTGCCAGGTCAGAGAAACAAAAAAAAAGTCTAAACTCATTATATCATTAGGTTGGGGCAGGGCCATTTCACAATAGCAGTGGTTTTCAAAGTAAGGTCCCCAGACCATATTTGACCTGGGTATTTGTGAGAAATACAAATTCTTGAGCCCCAGCCCAGACCTACTGAATCAGGAACTTTGGGGCTGAGTCCCAACAATTTGTGTTTTAACAAGCCCTCAGGGGCATTCTGATTGGAAGCCCAAGTGTGAGAACCTGCATTAAGGCATGAGGCAATTCTTTTGGAACTGGTTTCATGTTCTTGTTATTTTTCTCATGGGTCTGATTACCACCCAGGGTGACTGTTAGGATAAAATCGTATGTGGTAAGAACATTCAAAAGCCCCTTCTGATAAAGGCATGAGGTTATATAAGTAAATAATAGCACTGGCCAAAAAAAGAAAAAAGAAAAAATCTCAAGTGGAATTGGAAATGCTTCGTTATCTGCAAAGCCCTATACAAACATAAAGGGTTTGCTTCTCGCAGGAGAAACGCTAATGGCTACGAATTTAACGACCGGTTCTGCACAGCACTGGCCAATTCAGCCCTATAATAGGTACAAGATTGAGCTATCCCAAAAGGCAATGGCCGGTAGGATCCTTTCCCTCTGGCCTTTGGTGATCACTTGCATTTTTATATGTGAAGGAGGAATAGATGGTGCATCAAGAGCCTGCTAGCTTGAACTATCTGCCTGGGCCCCAGTCTCCAGGAACATCTCCCTGGTTTGCTGTAAACAGCAATGTCCAACAGAACTTTCTGTGATGATTCTACAGCCCACACTAGGCTACACTGTCCGTTGTGCTAGCTACTAGCCACATGTAGCATTTAACAATATGACTAGTGCAATAAAGCAACTGCCTTTTAAATTTTATTTCATCTTAATTTGAATCTCTACATGCGGGATGTAGTTATATTAAAACATAATTATTCTTTGTTTACCTGAAATTCAAATGTACTTGGGCAACCCGTATTTTTATTTAGTAAACCTGGCAACCTCGGTTAAAGATTATCAGTGACATTGACATTAACTCCTCCCGTGGAAAGTTTCAGAGATTTTCGCCCATGACCAGAGGAAGCAGATTTGATCTCACTTTGGTCAGAAAGGGCATGGTGTTCTTTTTCGAAGAAAATTTTTGAAGGAATAGTGGCTGAGAAAATCAGTGTAACAGATGACTAGAAATACAAAATTGCACTATCATTCGTATACTCATGCTTATTTCTCTGCAACTGAATCCATTCTCCACAGACAGGTTTCAATGGGAAATGGAAGGCAGTCCAAAGAGCCTAATTCAGTCCGGGACAATTCTGGGCTTGGAGCGTAGTCCTAGGTATTACAGAGGAGCAGAGAGGAATGGTATCTATAGGTCATGCAAAGAAAGGATTGTAAAGCAAACCTTCCCTTCTTAATTGCTTAATCTCTTAATCACCTCAATGGCTGATTACCTTATGAAAGTAATCATGAGATTGAAAAAAATAAGACCAAGATTCTTGCCTTATGACTATGCTTATGCTTTTGCTTTGCTTCAAAGACAAACAAAAAAAAGTATGGTGACCAGAATATTACTAGTTCTCAGACAATATTTTCTGGCTGGGTGTGGTGGCACATGCCTGTAATCCCAGCACTATGGGAGACTGAGGCGGAAGGATCGCTTGAACCCAGGAGTTCAAGACTAGCCTGGGCAATGAGGTGAAACCTCATTTCTACCAAAAACAGAAAAATTAGCCGATCGTGGATGAGCGCACCTGTAATGCCAGCTACTCCAGCTGAGGCTGAGGTGGGAGGATCGCTTGAGCCCAGAAGGCCAAGGCTCCAGTGAGCCGAGACCATGTCACTGCACTCTTACCTGGCAACAAAGTGAGGCTCTGTCTCAAAAACAATAATAATATTATTATTTTGCTGACAACCCTATAATTTCAAGATGTGATCAAATACAGATGCCTTTATCCCTCTACACACTCTAGCCCTCACTTTTTGCCATAACTATCTCCTCTTTTAAGAGACATTGACAAGAAATCAGTTCTTAAGGCCTCTAAGCTCATCTTTGATATAATAAAGAAGGTATGATTTTGCAGTTACTTATTAAGTAGATATTTGATAACATTATTTTTAACTAGAGGAAAGGATTTTGAAACTGACACTCCTTCCCCAGGAATAGCAAAGGAACATGGTGTTTTTATTAACTAAACAGCATTCCAAGAGTTGATTCTTACAAAATTCACGTCTTCCATTTTCCAATAATTTTTAGGTCAAAGAGTAATGGTTGTAGTTTTCCTCTTTCAAAAGAAGGTTTTGATGTAACAAACATAGCCAGCAGGTTTAAAAAATGAGTCTTAATAGCATTGTGTCTAAACCATCACCTTTGATGTTTTCCTATTTTCTCTATGGCCTAAAATACTCACATGGATATAATTTTAGCTTTGGAGATCTGATGACTTGGGAACCAATGGGTCTCCAGCAAGAGATTATTAGCGGATGCAATTGTTCTCCTCTCTCTCTTCTCTCCCCTCTCATGGGGTCTTTCTCTATCTTTTCTACCCATTTCCCTATGAAAAGGTATTGAGTCTGGAAGACAGCCGGCATTCTAGTATTTGAATGGTTTAAATGGGTTGAAATTTCAATAACGCAGGTTTAAATTTGGAATTACAGCATTCACCCTGGAGGGCCGCCATGTGATTTGCATCCAGACAGGTTCTCAGAGTGTGGATGGTCCCTGATCCAGCAGCAGCAGCAACACCTGGGAACTTGGAAATGCTCATTCTCAGGGCCCATCCACCCAGACCTACTTGGTTGACTTCAGTTACCTGAGTATTCTATCCTTTAAAAAAAAAAGACTTTCATGCTTCTCTTTCTTTCTTCAGAGTAGAAGAGTAGATCATCCTTCTCACTGGCACATTCAGACTCTTCTCCATAGAGTAGAGCATTTTTCAAAGAGTGTATGGTCCCAGGACCACCAGCATCAGCATCCCTGGGAACTTGTTAGAGATGCAAATTCTCACGCCCCACCCCAGACCTGCTGTATCAGACACTCAGATGGTGGGGTTCAGCAATCTGGGTTTTAACAAGCCCCCTTGCGATTCCAATGCATGGTTGGGTCTGAGGAACAATGAGATAAGAGCATTTCCTGCTATTGAGCCTATTCTATGACTTAGATTTATTCTGAGATACCAAACAGCTACTGCAGCCCTATTTAAAAAGCCCTGTGAGTAGTTTACAAGCCCATGGGATTGGATTCTTTTGTCAGTCTGCCTTATCCTCAAAAAGGTATTAAAAACAGTAAACACCATTCACAATATTACTCTGTAGATATAAATCTGTTTCTCAAGAGGATTCATTGGAGGGAGGGTGTCTGAACCAGCTGTGTGGGATCTGTGTGGATGAGATTGCAAGTGGGGAGAGTCGTGGATTTGAAAATGCCTCCTTTCCTCCTTAATGTAGGGGTGTGTTTGTGTGTGTGTGTGTGTGTGTGTGTGTGTGTGTGTGTTTAAATTAGGTTGGTAGAACAGTCTGCCAAGATTCGAATCTACTGGGGTATGAAAGCCCATTTTTATAGTCCACCCATTGTGGCCTATCATTGAACTCTTGATCTTTTTTTAAAACCATACAAATGTGAGTTTCCTTATTTAAAAAACAAGTAAGTACAATTTGGTGACTATTCACTACATCATGCTATGCTCTACGTATGATCCTTAATATGCATTATCTCTATCAGTCATCACAGCAACTTGGGGAGGTTGGAACGCTAAAATCCATTTTATAGATAAGGACACAGAGGAGGCTTATACAGATGAAGCAGTTTGCCCAAGGTAAGTAGACAGCAAGCATCAAGAGTCAGGATCTGAAAAGCCACTGTTTCAACGATGCTATGCCACCTCATGTGAACTTTGCATTTTCTGATTTGATCAGGGAAGACAAGGACCATGCACTAAATGTTGAAAAATGACACATCCAATGGATGGAAAAGATATTTTAATCTGAGTGTAATTGGTTTGGGATTGAGCTGTCCTTTTCAAACTTGACTGTGTATACAAATCACCTGGGAATCTTATTAAAAAGCAGATCCCACTGGACGTGGTGGCGCACTCCCGTAATCCCAGGGCTTTGGGAGGCCAAGGCAGGAGGATCACTTGAGGCCAGGAGCTTGAGACCAGCCTGGGCAACATAGAGAGATCTAGTCTCCACAAAATAAATAAATAAATAAATAAATAAATAAATAAATAAATATATAAATAAAATGCAGATCCTGATTCAGCAGGTTTGTGGTAGAGCCTGAGATTCACATTTTTTTTCATTAAAAAATAGTGCTCTTTATTATAAATTACTGAAATGTTTCTTTTCTGAATATAAATATAAATATGTGCAAAGTTTAACTTGGATTAGGATTTTATTGAGTTCTTCAAGTATCTCCTAATAGCCTCGAGGGCCTGAGTAGGCGGGGAGAAGAGAGGACTGGAGGTGGAATCTTTATAAAAGACACAGTGATTGAGGCAGATTGTAAACATTATTAAAAAAACAAGAAACGAACAAAAAACCACCCCAACACATAACTGCCCTGTCCAGCCCAATACCTGACACAGAAAACTTTGTGTTTGTTTAGTTGCACCACTCCCCGCCCCCGCCCCCAACACACACACAAACTGTTCCAGGTAATTCCAACACTGCTACATTCCTATAATTTGTCACTGATCAGTGCTATGACAGCAGTCAGTGTCTCTGATGACCTCCAGCCTCCCCCACCCAGGCAGGAGGGAGGGCTGTGCAGGGCTGGGGGCAGTGGGACCTAGTGGCTCTGCTCTGGCCACAAGGCGCCTGACTGGCCAATACTTACTGAGCTAACACTTCCAGTGCTCAGCTGGAAGGCATGGGTTTCCGTCCCCTCCCCACTTCCCTGACTGTGGGCTGGCTGGGTGCCCTCCGGTGAGTCCTTCAGCCTCTCCACGAATCCAGGCTGAGTGTGTGGCTTTTCTATGCTGGGTCCCTCCCCATGGGACAGGGAGCATTTAAGGCGAATGAGAGTCACATTTCTAACCGGCTCCCAGGTGATACCTCTGCTGCTGAGCTGCAGACATTTCAAGTAGCAGGAGATAAGATACAGTGTTTCTAAACGTCTTGTTCATGTATAATATCATTTGATCCTTACCTAAGCCCTGTGAAGTAGCCATTATTATATCTACCTCTTAGATGAAGAAGTTGTGAACTCTCAATCTTTAATTTAAAAGGTGAATGCTAATGTAGCTCCTCAGTGCATTTATACTATCAACGAATCTAGGGGTATTCTTTCAAGTACAGTGGGTATAAAGCATGGTTTGACCCCCAGGCTCACCCCCTCCAATTCCTCCTTCGCATTCCTGCCTCATAAACTATGCTAAACCACAGCTCCAATCATAGCCTTTCTCCCCCAGTGGTGGCTCCCCAATATTTCCCAAATTAACTTCATATTTCTCATTTGGCATTTAAGACTGAAACTGTAGATTTTACATTGAATTGTATGAAATTGCCATTTTAATGGGGCAAAAGTATCAAATATCAGCAATCTGATATGGTTCGACCTAATATTATCTACCTCATATTTACTTTGTTAAACTTCTCTATAGCCTTTCTTTTCCATATTGTTTTTGGTTTTTTTGTTTTGTTTTTTGTTTTTTTTTTTTTTTTTTGAGATACATTCTCACTCTGTCACCCAGGCTGGAGTGCAGTGGCGCGATCTGGGCTCACTGCAATCTTTGCCCCTGGGTACAAGCAATTCTCCCACCTCAGCCTCCCCAAGTAGCTGGGACTACAGGTGCGTGCCACCCTGCTCAGCTAATTTTTTAATTTTTTGGTAGAGACGGGATTTACCATGTTGGCCAGACTGGTCTTGAACTCCTGACCTCAAGTGATCTGCCTGACTTGGCCTCCCAAAGTGCTGGGATTACAGGTATGAGCCACTGCACCTGGCCCATATTGTAATTTTTAAGCTTCTTGGAATTTTAATACTTAACATGCTAATGACCAGCCCCAACTTCTGGTGAAAAAAATCTCAGAAAAATAAAGAGAAAATGTTCCCTCTTCCCTGCAGCTTCAGAGAAGCAGACACTATTATGTGACACACAGCCAGTTCCATGTCATAAAATTCGAATGGGGAACATTCATGCAAGTATCTATCCCACTCTCCTTGCCAGTGTGGAGGCTTGGATGAAAGGCCATAATCCTAGTCTGATTTGTTACTATAAAATTGTCCTTGGAAGTGTTCTTCTAAAGAAATGTATCTCTTAAGTTACCTGGATATCAGAGTGTGTTGCTATGTCCTGTGAAATGGCACCTATAACACCTAAAAGTCTGCAACTCTGGTTGGATAGTCATCTTATTAAATAATGTGTTGCTCTGGTAATAATAATATGGACATTGTCAATTCTGTTTCCACAAGGTAACAAATATTTCTGTTAGAAGCCTTTGTTAAGTGGAAGAAGGGCTTTAGAATTTCTTTTTCCCCCTTTAGGCACTGTCAATCCTGTGACTCTGTTGGCTTCCTTATTCTTTTTCTTTTTTCTTTCTTTCTTTTTTTTTTTTTTTTTCCAACAGGGTCTCAGGGTCTCACTCTGTCACCCAGGCTGCAGTGCAGTGGTGCAATCATGGCTCACTGCAGCCTCCTTGGGCAAGCAATTCTCCCACCTCAGCCTCCCGAGTAGCTGGGACTACAGGCACGCACCACCATACCTAGTTAATTTTTTTTTTTTTTTTTTTTTTTTTTTTTTTTGAGAGAGAGAGACAGAGTTTCGTCATGTCGCCCAGGCTGGTCTCAAACTTCTGAGCTCAAGCAATCCGCCTACCTCAGCCTCCCAAAGTGATGAGATTACAGGTGTGAGCCACCATGCCCCACCTGGCTTCCTAATTCAAACAGTAGAATCTGTCTCATTTAAATTACCAAGAAGATCCATGCTATGGAGCCAGCCTATCTTAGCCCTTTCCTTCACTTCTGCTCTGCACATACACCATGCTATAGATAGCGCCTCTTCTGCGCTGATCATCCTCCACTGTTCCTTTGCTCGTGTGATTCCTCTACTTAGAATACCTTCTTCCCGCCCCCATCTAAACCTATAAAAAATCCAAGCCAAGGTCACCTGAAGGTCACCTCCTTTGTGAAGCCTTCCCCAATTCCACCCAGTAAGATTTATTTTAAATGATATTTGTCATAGTCTCCTTGATGTAAAATCATTTATTTCCCTTCTCTCTCTGAGTAGACTTTAATCCCACTGAAGACAGAGAATGTGCCCTACTCTTCCCCACAAGTACCTAGCAAAAGGCCTTGCATGTAAGCATGCTCTTAATACTTTAAAAAATGACACTGAAGGCCAGGCACGGTGGCTCACACCTGTAATCCCAGCACTTTGGGAGGCCGAGGCGGGCAGATCACATGAGGTCAGGAGTTCGAGACCAGCCTGGCCAACATGGCAAAACCCCGTCTCTACTAAAAATACAAAATATCAGCCAGGCATGGTGGTGGGCGCCTGTAATCCCAGCTACTCAGAAGGCTGAGGCAGGAGAATCGCTGGAACCCAGGAGGCGGAGGTTGCAGTGAGCTGAGATTGCACCACTGCACTCCAGCCTGGGTGAGAGAGCGAGACTCTGTGTCACACACACACAAAAAAAGACATTGAAGAAGTTTCCCTACAACCAGTATTAAGGGTCATCTTGATGTAATTGACCTCTAAAACCAAACCCCTCTTCTTCCCCACCATACCCTGAAGATTCTAGGTCCTGACTCATTGTCATCCTCTTCAACACTATGCCAGCAGTATGAATTCTTGATGATTTTAGTATCCACATAGATAATCCTTCCAGTAGCCTGGGCCTTCAGTTCCTTAACCTCCTCTCCTGCAAAGATCCTGTTAGACACCAACCACAGGCAATCATTCCCATGGTTTTACAGTAGAACTCATCATTATCAACAACCATAAGGGCCTCCATAATCTCAACTTCAAACCTCCCACTCTCCAAACACTGCCAAACAATCATTTCAAAATAACTGGCTTCTCAGGGAGTATGAAAAAGATGCATAGCTCCAAATACCACTTGTTAAAAATCACCCCATTCCCCTTCCCCTTCTTACTTCCGGTGGAAGCTTTAACATTTCTGTAGAGCAGCCGCTTACAGCCCAAGAGTAATCCTGCTTAGAAGAAGGCAGGGCATTAGGGGATTTGTTTTGAAGCTCTATTTGCATAACACTTTACACAATTCTTAGAGAACATCACTTTTCCATATCAAAGAATGCGCTTCATAGCGGAGACAGGCGTAGAGAGCTAAAATTTCTCAAGCCGCCTCCCGCTTCACACTGACTTTCTCAAGTCTTACCATAAACTCATTAGAGTTTATCAGACTCACCCAAAACAGTCCTTCCAAAACCTGTCTCACCAGCCATAGGCCTCATCGCTTTTCCTTCTGCTCTTTCCCATTGGAAATTGGGAGGGCAAAGCCAGACATTTTAAATAGGCAAGGATGGGAGGCTGGGAAGCACTGTGTGTGTGTGTGTGCTCGTGCGTGTGTTCGCGCGTGCGTGCTTGTGTGTGCGTACTTGTGTGCGTGTGTGCGTGTGCGCACGCGCCTGTGTGTGCTTGTGTATGTGCGTGCGTGTGCGTGTGCGTGTGTGTGGCGCTCACTCATAGGACTTTTCCTGTTGTCCCAGAGTTGCCAAAGGCGGAAACAAAAAGCATCAGGAGCTCCCACATCCTAACGAGAGGCTGCAACGAGCCAGCAGACACGTTCTCAGAGAGTACTAAGAGATGGCAGAACTGGCCCTATTTGGACTCTAACCGTTCCCTTCAACCACCCTTCTCCAGCCTCTGTAGCTACAGGAGAATGGGGAGGGGAGGGAGAGAAGTTGAGTGCTCCTAGGGAGGGGCTTTTCTTTTCTTGGGACAGAGTAGGAAGGGGTGGGGAAGGGAGTGCTGGGACTCCCCTGCTCTCCCAAGCCAAGAGTTGTATGTAGAAGGAAGACCTCTAAGAGGGTCGCTCCGGGAGAGTGGGAGGTCTGCATGAAGGCAAAGTTGGCATCCAATTTTACTGCCTGGGCTCTTGTGGAGCTGCACAGAACCGCAGGCCCACACTGGACCACCCTGGAGCCTTGGGAACTGTGGGCGAGCTTGACAAATATTCTTTGAGGGACGTGTTGTGTGTGAACCTGGAGTCTGGTGCCCCCTTGTGGTCTAGAGATATCTGAACGTGACCGGTTCAAAAGGTACTGAGGGGGCGGTGTGCCTGGAAAGCAAATGGGAGCATCACTCCCACCTTGATCCCGTGAGCCTACAGCTTCTGAATTTGGAAAGGCTCCACAGGAAGGAGTACAGGGCTTACTTAGAAAGCCGCTCTTCAAGTGGCCTCAGAGGAGTCCGAATCCAAGTGAAGTTCAACACCGTCGCCTCAGAAAAATGGACCAGCCCCGTGCTCAGAGACCCTTCACCTCACTCGGCAAATCAGAGCTTCACACCTGGAAAAGGACCATTTTCACAGGAAGATTTCTCTCTCCCTTCTCTCGTCCTCCCCCACCCCGCAGGGAATACGATGTTGAAATTGTAATTGGGACTGTCAGCTTTACCAACCAAGAGAGCCCAGCAAGTCATGAGGTCCACCCAAGGTGTCATTAAAGGATGGGAAAAGGGACTTGGTGATGCATGGTTGAAAGCAGTGATTGGGAAAAATAAAATGGTTTCACCTGTATAGTCCACCGCTGAGTTGAGACTCATCAATGCATCAGTTATACGTACCCAGGCACAAGGCATAGACTTTGGAAGCAGACAGAAAGGGAGCTGAAAAATTGTGCCACTTAATAGCTTTATTGCCTCAGGCAAGGCCTATCTGAGCCCGTTTCTTCACTTGCAAGTAAGGATAATCATACTAATGGACATTATGACTAGGTTATTAAAAGGATTAGAGGCAGCATATATAAATGAATAGAAGCTACTACTTATTGATGGATGTGTTGACACATAGAGGGGCTGTTCCCAGTTTCCCAAGACAAAAGACAAATAAAAAGAACTAGTAAAGTAGAAAGAAAAAATAAGAAGTGAGGAATGCTGAAGTGCTAACCATAAATGTAAACGCAGTGATTTGAGCTACAAATTTGGTTTTGAGTTTCCTGGCAGCTGAGGCACAAAGAGAAACCTCAAAACTTGCACAACTACAGTTATCAGAAAGGAGGAAGGATGCCTTCTCAGGAGAGACAAAGCTTTTCCTGGCTCCAAATTTCAAAAGCAACATCTCTGAAGTTTTTCTGCATTGGCTTGTAAATTACCTGAAACCTTGACTAATCTTTACCAAGTGGTTTCTAAAGCTTTAGAACTAGTGATGTAGTAATTGGGACTGGGACAAATTATTGAAGGTGAATGACCTAGATCTCTATACTCTGGATCACAATGGTATTCTGCGGCAATTACTCTCCTATAATTCTGTAAATTCTCTCAGTTGAGCTTTCCTTGCTACATTCATTGTGAGATTCTCACCCCTTAAACTCACCCCTTCTACCTCAAAGAAATGTTTTTATTTCCAACTCATGCAGAAGCTTCAGACTAAGGACAGATTTAAATAAAAGTATAGATATATTTTTAGATGAAATAGCTACATTCAAAAGGCTCTTCTCTTTCCCAGGTGTAATTTCGGCCTACGAAAGTCACACTGCTCTCCCTTCAAAGGCCATAGTCCCCTTTCCGGGGCATTAGCACATGAAGTAAACAGCCTTTGCAAAACAGTGCTACAGGTGAACTTTCCCACCCCAAATGCAGGGGCACCTCCACTAATCTGCATATGCTAACGTGGGTTTCCAGGGAAGCTGCCAAAAATAAGCTCTTGTCCTCCCTCACCTTTACTTTAATCCCCACATAGGTTTTGCTTTTACCATATGGTAATTATTTCCAAATCACAAGTGCAAACACTCACTCTGATTGGAAAATTAGCAGATTTCAAACTCAGGTAATTTGTCCCTAATGAGGAACTTGTTGAACTGAATTTAACAATTAACTCACACACCCTTTGCTGCCTGCAGCTATGGGAGTAAAGCAGGGAAGACAGAAGGGCAAGTCGAAGGCTGGGGCCTGGACTTCGAGTACAAGATAAAGGTTGGGATGGGGGGAAGGTGTGTTAATGGAGCTGTAGGAATATCAGGAACTTGACTATTCAAATGGACATAATATCTATGAATTCATATATAAGTGAATTTCAAACATATGCCGAAGTAGAATAGTATAATGAGTCTCCATATACCCATCAACTAGCTCCCACAAATATCAACTCATGGCTGATCAGGTTTCACTTCTGCAGGAGGAGCTAGAGACCCAGAAGATGCACAGGAAGGAGGTGCAAAAGGAAGAATAAAAGTGCGGTGCCGGCCGGGCACGGTGGCTCACACCTGTAATCCCAGCACTTTGGGAGGCCTAGGCGGGTGGATCACCTGAGGTCAGGAGTTCGAGACCAGCCTGGCCAACATGGTGAAACCCTGTCTCTACTAAAAATACAAAAATTAGCTGGGCGTGGTGGTGGGCACCTGTAATCCCAGCTACTAGGGAGACTGAGGCAGGAGAATCACTTGAACCCGGGAGGAGGAGGCTGCAGTGAGCTGAGATCACGCCACTGCTCTCCAGCCTGAGCGACAGAGCAAGACTTCATCTCAAAAAAAAAGTGCAGCACCTCTCCTCTCTCCCACTCCCTTAGGTTCCAAGCACTTTAGGGTAGATACGGGTTGGTGAGTTGACTGCTGGGAAAATGAGTGTCCTCCTGGTAGGTATTTTGCATATGGCTGTGCACAGCCTGGCAAAAGGCTGACCTTTTCCACCCTCCTTGCTCCATGGCTGGGGCCACTTGATCTTTAGCTGCAGACCCTGGCCCAGGTGACCATAGGCCATGAGGATTTCAAGAAGCTCCAGCCCACTACATGCATGAGCATCATAAATCTCACTCCACCTGTGTGCCCCAAACCCAGGTCATGCCTGATGCTCTGTCCCCATAATCTGCTTTGCTCCTGTCCCTCTAGAACTGCGCTGACCCACACAATAGCCACTATCCATACATGACTATTAAGCACTTGAAATGTGACTAGCGAGACTGAGGAACTAATTTTAAATTTTATGTACTTTTAATTAATTTAAATTTTAAAACTGGTACTTGATTCAATTATGGGAAAACTTCCAAGTATGTTTGGAAAGTGAATCTACATTTTCAACTGTAAGGTTTACAAAATCTAAATACAGATCAAATATTTGATGAAAATTTGATATATGAATTGAGAGTCTCTGGAGTTGGAAGCCTTATGTAAAATGTCTCATTGAGAATTTTAAAATATTGATAAGATAGGAATGATATTTGGGATATATTTGGTTAAATAGAAATTATTATTCAAAGTAATGTCTCATTTCTTTTTACTTTAAAAAATGTAACTACTAGAAAATTTAAAATTATATAGGGGTCTCATATTATGATTCTATTGGATAGCACTGCTCTAGGGCTAGGGTCCTCTCTTCACTTGCAATTATCCTCAAGGAATATAATCCTGTTCCCAAATTCCCACCCTGTGACAAAGGCTCAATTCTGCCTGACATGTCCCGTTGTGCTGGGCCTACCTGGATTTTCCTGGATGCTCATCTGCAGGCCTACCTTCTCTGCAAACTGTCAGAACATTCTAGGGACAACTGCTTTCACACAACCACTTCACCATCAACGTTCTGCTGTTAAGCCCTGAAGATGCAACCTACAGAGAACTAATTTTGAACTTGTCCTGGGATAGTATCTAGGTTCTCATGATACTAAAATAAATAAAGTTTACTCACAAAATGTAGCCAGCTAATGTCTTCAGAAGGTACCCTGTATCAAACTACCAAGTAGGTGGGGATAATTAGAAGGAAATCAACAAAGTTTGCCAAACAGTCATCTGAAACAAAGCTGAATTTATTTGCCTGACTGGGAAGAAAGAGCCACATCACTCAAGCACAAGTTTGGCTGGTAGCTCCATGTAGTACTTGAAAGGACCAGATAGACAACAAAGGAAGGAAGTAGACCAAATCTGATGATATTCTGAGTTCAGGTCTCTAGTTGGCACCCAAAGCTAAGGAGAAACTCTTCTTTGCAACCAGCTGTTGCACCGGTTTGCTTCTTAAAAGTGCAGGCACCATTCCCAATTATGCCCAGGATGATCTGATGGACTTGGTGTCACTCAGGAAATTCGATGTGTTTTCTTGAAGTTGGCCAAATCTTTCTTTAACAGCATCACTAGCACATTAGTAATAGGTTTTGTCAAGTAAGATTAACCAGTTACCTGCCTCTTCACTGATGTCTTTTGGGACTGCCAGACCAACCTTCTTTTCATTTAGTTAAGGCAAAAGGCAGAGAAACATACATGTGTACTTAGAAAAACAAATATTATATAAACAGGGTACCCTTCAAAGGTGTAACAGAGCAAAATATAAGAGGCACTAAAACAAATACTTGTACACAAATGTTGACAGCAGCCATACGCACAACAGCCAGAAGACAGACAAAAATCAACTGTCTATCATCGGATGAATGTACAAAATGTGCTGTATACAAACAATGGAATGTTATTGAACCACAGAAAGGAATGAAGTAACAATACATTTTACAACATAGATGAACTTCAAAAACATTATGCCGAGTGAAAGAGGCCAGACACAAAAGACCACATACTGTATGACTACATTTACAGGAAATATTTAGGTAAATCCATAGAAACAGAAAGCAAATTGGTGGTTGCCAGAGGCTGGGGGTGTGAAGATGACAAGCTAGTGCTTAATGGATACAGAGACTTCTTGGTGGGTGATGAAAATGTTTTGGAAACAGGAGGGGTAGTTGTACAACATCATGAATGTACTACATGCCACTTTACAACTGTACTTTACAATGGTTGGTTGTTCTGTGATTACCCCTTAGTTGTTAAAAAAGGAAAAAGAAATGGAAAACAAAAGCGCACAAAAGTTCATGTTTCTTTGAGTCTCACTGCAATGAGGGAAAAAATGAGGGAACAGAAACGGCTGAACAACTGATGATGACGCATCAACAAAGAGAAAAAGACAAAGACGGGGGTTCTACTTAAGAAACAAGGCTACAAATATTTGAAAAGCAAACCAATAAAATGGATTTTCAAATGTTTCACTATTAACTTCTTGCAAACAAACTACAAAAAATGTAAATGATCTTATAAAGAGAGAGCACACAAAACATCCAGGAAGAGCCTTTTCAAAGCCAGTGAGAGAGCCTCGCTCTGTGGAGCACTAGGTGCAGACAGGGCCTTTGAAAGGGCAGGGGACTGTCACACAAGCAAATCTGCCACTAATTCTATTCCATAGCTTTGGAAGTCTCCCATGTACTCAACTGCAGTGTAACAAGCATCACTGTACTGTACTTTCATTTTATTTTTCAAAATGAATGTGTAATAATTCCATTCCATATATTGTGCATAAACCTATTTAAATACAATTACGCTCTTCTGAAAGAGGTTTCTCAGAGTTCATGGGTCACTTTCATATATATTATGTACAGTGAGACCATTTTTAAAAAGCAATGACCTTCATGTGACATGAGACAGCAGGGATAGATCGTGAGGACATTATGCCAAGTGAGATAAGCCACTCACCAAGGGACAAATGCCATATGATTCCACTTCCATGAAGTGGCCAGGGTGGTGAACTCATAGAGAAAGAAAGCAGAACAGTGGCTGCCAGGGACTGGGCAAGGGAGAATGGGGAACTGGTATTCAATGGGCATGAGTTTCAGTGTTGTAAGATGGTCTGGAAACCTGCGGCACAACTGTGGGGGTGGACTTAATACTATTGAACCGCGCACTTAAAATAATTAAGGTGGTCCATTTTAGATTATATGTTTTTACCACCATTTTAAAAAACTTAATCCTGCTCTTCTTGTTAAAATATTAACTTAAAATTAAAATCTTGTTAAAATATTAACATTGTTGGTATTGCCATCTTATGGCTTTAGAGAAATTATACACTTCACAAGTTTAAACTCAAACTGGTTGGGATTTGGACACTTTAAAATACTATATTAAAACTAATTATATCAACAGCAACGACAACAAAAGGAGTAACTTAAGCAAAACAATGCTCCTTTAGGAGATCACTTCCCTGTTTCTAAATAAAAATTAGTGGATTGTGCTTCTGTGTAAAATGTGTATTTTAAAATGTAAAATACCAAAACATGAGGGAAAAAAACACCAAACTCAAGTAAAAACTGGGAATTCATTTGGGTCAGTGCTCCTGTGCTTTTAAAAGAGAGACAAACAACCAGAAGCCTCAGGGCGCTGGTGGGGTTGGCTTGCCTCCCTTCGTCTGCACTACCGAATGGCTCGCTGCTTGCCCACCTGGATGTGGCTGCACTATCTGAACAGCGCCTGTTGCCAAAAACACTGGCTGCTGCAGGACTCTCAACTGCTGCGTCTGGAGCTGGATATGCTGCGGCTGTGGCTGCTGTGACTGTGGCTGCTCCTGCTGTGGCTGTGGCTGCTGCTGCAGTTGCAGCTTCGGCGGCTGTGGCAGCTGCGGCTGTGACCGCGGTTGCAGCTTCAGCCGCAGCTGTGGCTGCTGCTGCTGCCTCAAGACAGAGGGGAGCTGGATACCCTGCTGAGGAACCTGGGCAGAGCCAAGTAGACCCAACCCAGTGTGGGGCTGCAGACCACTACCTGCTCCAGTGGGGTTCACCTTAAGAAGCTGCTGAGCAGGGAAGGCCTGCCCTTGAGTGCTCATACCTTGTGCGGAACCCTGTGGCCCTGGCTGAGGACGGTGAGCAGCTGTGGGCTGCTGGAGCTGCTGCAGGGAAACCAGCTGATGGAACTGCTGCTGCGTGCTGCTCAAAACCACGGAGCCCTGTGGAACCTGGAGGACAGTCATGGGCCTGAGACCTTCAGGAGTATTTAGGAAAAACTGAAGGGGTGCTTGAGAAGATGCCTGTGCTGCACTGGGCTTTGCATCTGGTAGTGGACCTCCTGAGGACTGAAGGCCACTGCCACTGATTCCTGCAGGAGCCGGGCCACCCGAGCCAGGGGACTGCACAGGCTTGAAACTGCTACCCAAAGCCTGGGCTGCCCGGACTGGGCCCTCCATGTTGATGGCCTTTAGGCCAGTGGAGCCTGTCCTGACCTGAATGGCTGGGGCTATTTTTATGAATCTGGTGGGGGGCTGGGCAGCTGGATAGGGCCTGCTAACTTGAATGAAATGCACAGAGGGCTTCTGAGAATGACTTGGTGCTGCAGAAGCAGCAGCTACAGCAGGAGCAGGAGCAGGAGCAGGAGCAGGAGCAGGAGCAGGAGCAGGAGCAGTGGCAGGAGCAGGAGCAGGAGCAGGAACAGGAGCAGGAGCAGGAGCAGGAGCAGGAGCAGGAGCAGGAGCAGCAGCAGCAGCAGCAGCAGCGGGAGAAGCGGCAGGAGCAGCAGCAGCAACTGCAGCAGCAGGAGATGCGGCAGAAGCCGCAGGAGCGGCAGCAGCAGCAGGAAAAGGACGCTTAAGAGAGCTGCCTGCCTGTTGTGGGGGAAAACTGGTACCTGAGGAATTCTTTCCTGAGCTTGAGGGAAGTTGGTTTCGGGGAGGTGGATATTTCTCTCCTTTCCCCAATACTGAAGACTGGACCCACACAGGCTTAGGCTGTTCTGGTGTTTTCCATGAAGAGAGCTGACTGACACTGGCTGGGCCACTGGAGCTGTGTGGCATCTTGCCTGGACCTTTGACTCTGCTCTGCACTGATTCCTGGGCCTGACTCACTGCCCTCCCAGCATCAGTCTCTGACCCAGGCCTGAGACCAGCTGCATGGTCATCTGGGAAGGGCTGCCAGGGAGACTTCTGGCTCTTCTGCCTGGCTTTTTTACGGGGCCGTATTTTACCACAGAGAAGTGGATCATTAAACGACTGCATGATGCTTGGCTTGGTGTCCCAGGCCTGAGAGCCAGCTTCCCATCCAAATCTGAAAGGGTCTTCTACCTCCTGGGCTGGCCAGACTGGGAGCTGTGGCTCAGCAGCTGTGACGGGCTGACACTCTTTAGCAAGTTTCTCCACATCCACTTCCGAAGGCACGGCCAAATCCCAGGATCTGCGTTTCCACATGTCTACACAACGTCCTGCTTTAGCAATGTCCAGCTCATAAGGCTGACCTGCTTTTCTTTCTTCTTTTTGGCCAGAAGTCGACACTCTCATCTCAGGAGGAGGTGGATAGTCAGACCGCTCCTGCTGTGACCTTACAGAGGGCCACGAATACCTCTGGAGGCACCGTTTCATCGGGTCGGTATTCATCTTTTGCTTGTTGTACAGCAGCCTGTTTGCAGTGCAGGCGACTGCTACAGAAGGATCGAGACACAGTGGTTCAGCTGTCGCTAAGATCAGTTGGCTCTCAAGCTGCAGCTTGTCTTCCTGGCTCCATTTCTGGACATCTCTTGTCATCATCTTCACATCATGGGCTAAAGTCTGCATTGTTGGACGTAGGAGAATATGCCTGCTTTGGTAACCAGGAGGTTGCATATTACTGGACTGCCTGTAGTCACGAACTTCTACTATGACACACCCACTATGAAAAATGTTAACCGAAGCTTTATCAAGGACATCAGCCAAAGCAGGGGGTAATTCTTCTGCATCCAAGTAGTCGAGCAATGCCCTCTCATCATAAGGGAGTCGAATGGTCTCTGCAAAGGACCCATCTTTTCTCTGGAGCATCACAGAATACCCCTGATTGCCTGGGTATAGATTGACCAGTAAACATGGCAAGGACTCTCTCCTAACAAGCTTTTCTAACAAGTTTACATTGCTTCTCAATTCCTGAGGATCCTCAGGCTCTTTTCCACATTCTTCTACATAAATGTCATAAAGTTTTTCCTGCAGAGTTTTTCCCGCCCTAGGTGAGTATCTCCTTCTAGGAGGTCTCTGTTGGGCAATTTCAATGATATTCTCTGCGCGATCCAGAGCCTGTTCTAAATCTCTATCCATTGTAACAGAAAACAGGGCCCCTAAGAGGAGAGAAAATGCATGTGCGTGGTGAATCAGGATGGAATTACGGCTGTCATATTAATGTACAGAACCGCAAGATGCCGCAAGTCCACACTGAGTTCTACATGGGCATCTGCCCAGAAACCCGCCCCCAGGGAAGCGCTACCCAATCTGTTTGACGGTTTCTGAAAACATCGGTACCTGAGGGGTAGTAGACCTGGCACTGGCTTCGCGTCTCGGCGTGCTGGACCGGAAGTGAGCGGGAGGGCCGGGGTCAGCTCCTGGGCACTGTCCGGGCACCTGCCCAGAAAACCGCCCCCAGGGAAGCGCTACCCAATCTGTTTGAGGGTTTCTTAAAACATCGGTACTTGAGGGGTCGTCGTCGTGGCCCGGGGCTTTGCGTCTCTGCATGCTGCACCGGAAGGGAACTGCAGGGCCGGGGTCAGCTCCTGGGCCCCGTCTTTGCGCATGCGCACTCGCTGCACCGCAGGTTCCGGGGCTCCTGCTTCTCTGGCCTCCTGGGCGCGAGGCTCACCCGCTGCACTTCCGGGTCTGCTACCAGCACTTGCACTCGACCACTTGCCATTTCACCTTGAAAGCGTACATGCAAAAGTACAGGCTACCGACGACGGTATAGATGCATCTTTCGTACGGTGCATAGAGATCACTTTCCACAGGAATGACACTGTCGGGAAATCATGGGAAGTTGTCACTGGTCTTGGTGGAAACTTCAACAATTGTTGGCATTTTTGGAATCTCTTGCCATCAATGGCAGCGCTGCTGCCGGTATCCGTCAGCCACTGGGCTGCGGAATGAGCCCGAAGTGGCAATGCTTCCATGCCCGGAGAGCCCACAGGTTGTGGCAAGCGTCAGGATTCTTCGTGTCGTCGTCCAGTGAGCTCCCGCCTGGGGGTGTTCATGTAGATGCACCAGTACATGACGTTCATTTACATAATTACTCACCTTTTATTTCTCCATGTGTTGAGTTAGGGCACTTACAGATTAAAAAATTACGTGGTGGGTCATTACATTGTCTATGGATTGCAGTTCAGGATGGTAGAGAGACATGAAACCATTCATTTCTACAAGGTGATTTGCACCTGATAAGGATGAGAACAATTGTTCCAGGTGATGGCAATACATTTTCAATGATGAGACTAAACTGTAGACCTTAGCTGAGATCCTAATGATAGATTTGCAGTGTTATCGTTCAATCTTAGGTAACCTATGGGACATTGTTTTCCATTAACTTTGTTGCCTTGAAATCTCCCAGTTTGTTTGTTTGTGTTTGTTTTATTGGACAAGATCAATAATGCTTTTCTGGGGAGAACTACTCCATAGCCTGTTTTTCTGATCCATGAGTGTGATCTAAATTCTGCCCCTCCCCCAGCTGATATCCCAGGGTGCATCTCACTTATTAGAGAGGTACGTCTGCCCGCCCTGCCATGGGATGGACTCGATCTTCAGCTGGTGAATTGCCCGTGTCTTCACTTGGGTTTCCCCAAAAGCATTCCCAGAGGAGAGGATTTGAGTGGGAGTAGTTTCTTTGGGTGCTAATCCTTAGAAGCATTGGTGACAGAAAGGGGAGCTGAGTCAGGGATGGGGAAACAATGGAAGACGTATTCCTGAGCACAAGCAGCTCCGGAAAACTGGTCCATGCTGAGGACCTTGGAAGACAGTACAGAAGAAGCCTCAGATTGTTCTGCCCTAGAGGCAAGGAAGCTGGGGTATTTATTCATCCACTTCTTTCTCATTGACTTAGGACAGTGCTGGGAATGTTATTTCCTGATACTTCTGGTTGCCACATACAGGGGCCACCCATGCTGATGTGGCTTGAGGATGCTCTCAGACAGAGTTACAGGTGATTGCAGTAAGACTTTGTGTGTACAGAATGATGAGTGCCTAGGGGAGATGGACATGGTACTGGCAGCATTTGCTGCATTTAGGACTGAAGATAAGTGAGACAAGTCAGCCATTCATTCTTAATGATGTAGATAATGTGCTATGTAATATATCTGGGCATATGGAGAAGTGAAATTGTATTCCATCCTAGTGAAATGGGCAATTTCATGTAAGGTTTTTTCAGGTATTAACACTAACAAGACTAAAAATGGAAGATGTGACTCACTCTTGACTTCCCAGAGAGAAGATGCCAAGGCTGCCTAGGCCACAGGTGCACTGGAAGAGGCTGTGAACCTGTGTGTGTGTGTGAGTGTGTGTGTGTGTGGGCCTGACACTGCCTATCATGGGTTGGCTATCCCCTTTACTTGAGCTGCCTAATTGCCTTGTTTTTACACAATATGATGTTTTTAGAAAAAAATTACTCTGTGTACACACCATCCTTTGAGCCTTCCAAGCACGTTAATGAGCGCTCTGGTTCATTAAAAGATCTCCAACTACAGCCCTCCCCTATAGCAGCTCAGCAGAGATTCACATGCTAAGAAATGTCCTGGCTAGACTCACCTTTGCTAGAGAAATAAGAGAATTCAATTAATTGCAAGATAATTTACATAATTTTCAATTCGTAAATTTCTTTCTTTCTTTCTTTTTTTTTTTTTTTTTTTTTTTTTTTTGAGACAGGATTTTGCTCTGTCACCCAGGCTGGAGTGCAGTGGCGCAATCACGGCTCACTGCAGCCTTGACCTTCTGGCCTCCACTTCCTGGGCTCAACCAGTCTGCTTGCCTCAGCCTCCTGAGTAAATGGGACAACAGGCATGCACCACCATGCCTGGCTAATTTTTGTATTTTTTTTTAGAGATGGGATTTTGCCAGGTTGCCCAGGCTGGTCTCCAACTCCTGGGCTCAAGCAATCCTCCTGCCTCAGCCTCCCAAAGTGCTGGGTTTACAGGTGTGAGCCACCGCACTTGGCCTAATTTCTTTTTCTATACCCATTCTGGGTCAAGCATGAAATTTTAAAAAATTAAATATAATAGACACAGAGTAAAATTCATCCTTTTCAGTTCTGTGAGTGTTGAAAAATATGTATAGCCATGCAACCACCACTGTAATCAAGTGATAGACTGTTCCATCTTGCAAAACAAAATTCCGTCGTGCATCTTTGGAGTCAACTTCTTCCCGCCACCCAGAATCCCTGGCAACTGGTTATCTTTCTTCTGTGCATATAGATTTACCTTACCAGAAGGGCATGTAAATGGAAGTCATATAAATGGAATCATAAAGCATATAGCCTTTGTGACTGGCTTCCTTCGCATACCTATGTTTAAGATTCATCCACGGCCAGATACAGTGGCTCACATCTATATTCCCAGCATCTTGGGAGGCTGAGGCATTACATTTAGGCTTATGGTCCATTTCGAGTTCATTTTTGTATAAGGTGTGAAGTATAAGTCATGGTTTATTTTTTGCATATGGATATCCAAACATTCCAGCATCCTTTGTTGAAAAGACTATTCTTTGTCCACTGAATTGCCTTTATACCTTTGTAAAAAAAAAAAAAAAAAAAGATTGACCATATATATGAAGTTCTATTCTATTCCACTGATCTATTTGTCTGTCTTTGTACCGATATCATTGTGTCTTTATTACTGTAGCTTTACAATAATTTTTTAAATCAAGTAGTGATACTTTCCAACTTTGTTCTTCTTTTGCAAAGTAGTTTTGGCTCTCCTAGTCATTTTGCTTTTCCATAAACTGTACATTTTAGAACCATCTTGTCAATTTCTGTAGCTTACAAGGCCCAAATCCTTGTTCCATTAATTATTTGTGTGCCCTTGAGCAAGTTATTTAACTCTTCTGTGTTCCTGTTTCTTCACTTACAAATTGAAATGATGATAATGATGATGATGACTACTCATTTAGTTGTTTTAAAGTTAAGTGACATAGTCCAAATAAATTGTGTCCATAGAACAATGCCTGGCACATTGCAAGAACTCATTAAAGGTTAGCTATTTTCCCCCTCACCACCATCCTTCTAATTGCTTCAGAAACCTTTTATTTCCTGGGGACAGTGGGGAACTAATTAACAGTTTGGAGAGGAAGAGTAACCTTTTTTAGCATGTTAACTGTAGTCATGGTGACAACAGTGGACTGGAGTGGAGTGAGATTGGTGGCAGGAAACAGATTAGGAAGTGATTGCAATACCCCAGTGGCAACTAATGAAGTCAGTGTTTGTGAAGATGTAAAGGAAATACTTAAGTCATATCTCAGATATTTTGAACAGGGCTTGCTAACTGATTGTAGGAGTTGAAAACAAGACAAGACTTGGTTTTTTTCCTATTTCTAATTCTTCCCAAGGTGAAGCACTTCCTCAGGTGAAGCTTACAGTCCATTAGAACCTCACTCCGCAGACCCTCAAAACATTAGAAAGAGGAAAATCACAAGGAAATGAACAGGTCCAAAATGTATTCACATCCACGAGACATCGTGAAAACAACATTCAGGATCAAGATGCAGAGACAAAGCAAGATTAACATTGTTATGAACTCAATGTTTACATCCCTCCCAGATTCATATGTTGAAATCCTAACCTCCAATGTGATGGTATTAGGAGGTGGTGTCTTTGGGAGGTGGATTAGGACATGAGGGCAGAGCCCTTATAAATGGGATCAGTGCCCTGATTAAAAAAAAAAAAAAAGGCCCTAGAGAGCTGCCTTGCCCCTTCTACCATGTGAAGACACTGCAAGAAGGCACCATATATAAAGGATGAAGTGGGCCCTCACCAGACGCTGAATCTATTTGCACCTGGATCTTAGACTTTTCAGCCACCAGAACAGAGAGAAATAAATCTGTTGTCTATAAGCCACTCAGTCTATGGTAGTTTGTTTTAGTAGGCCGAATGGACTAAGACAAGCATCATCATTCAAAGACTCACTTACATTCATTGTACCCTACCTGCAGAGGTAGAAAGTAGGCCCATGCTACCACTTAGAAAGGCTTCCAAAGACAAGGGCTAACACCCAAAAATCTTTTTCACTATCCACAATACTCTAGTGCCTAAATCAGCCCATAGATTGCATGGTTTTACAAGAATTACCAAATGTGGCTTGGAGAATTAAAATTATAATTGGTGTTCAAGCCGGGCGTGGTGGCTCACACCTGTAATCCCAGCACTTTGGGAGGCCAAGGCGGGCAGATCACCTGAGGTCAGGAGTTCGAGACCAGCCTGGCCAACATGGTGAAACCCCATCTCTACTAAAAATACAAAAATCAGCCAAGTATAGTGACAGGCACCTGTAATCCCAGCTATTTGGGAGGCTTAGGTGGGGGGGTTGCTTGAACCTGGGAGTTGGAGGTTGCAGTGAGCTGAGATCATGCCACTGCACTCCAGTCTGGGTGACAGAGCAAGACTCCATGTCAAAAAAATTATACTTGGTGTTCAGAAAAATAAAATTCTATTTGTATGTATTTGTGTCTATATGTTTAATTATATATATATAAATACTAAAATTTTATATGGAAATATCTCAACAGTATAGATAAATATATAGGGTTAATATGAAAATATAAATATATAAGGGAAACTAGCAGGTTCAGTATATGTATAGCTTTAATATGTGTATAATGTATTCATATATTAAAATTATATGTATATCAAATTTCACTGTTTTACCTTACCCAAAGAAGTTCCTGTAGACAAAGTACCTCCTGTTTAGTCATTCCACATTTTGAAAAGAGTAAAAACTTAAAATATTTTTAAAAGAAAAAAATTGTGTCATCAGATCCATTTTAATAAGGCTGACTAATGTTACTAAGTATGTAACACTGTCTAATACCAAATTACAGTCAAAATGCATTGCTAAGAAAAGATGATAGCCCCAACTATAATTTTAGTTTTGTCAGATATGAAAGCTGGATATGACTCCTGGCCTACATTTTTCTGGAAAGATTGTTCATTATCCATTCTTCTGGCTCAGACAGTCATTGCCTTGTGCCATCACCATTTTTATAACAATCTGGCCTTTACAAAGCCAACATACAAAAGTATCATCTCTTGTAAGAACCTCTCATATCTGGTGTGAAACTTAAACTCTAAGTGTAACGCAAACATTAGCTTCCTCTACTCTCTTCAAAGATGACTTTTTTCCATTATATTTGCAGAAAAAGAGGTTCGTCATCTGCCTGCTCCTGAGTCATCCACTTGGCATCACCCTTTCTGCTTTGTGAGCTCCTGTTCTGGGCCACCACCTGCGGATATGTCTTCCTCTATGTGACGATGCTGTCATGGAGCAGTGAAGGGTAGCCCGGGGTGGGCCGTGTTCCCAGTTGTGCCCTGCCCTCAATAACCCCACAGTAGTAGGTGATAATGTGTTTCAAGACTTGATTGACCGAGGCCAGGTGCAGTGGCTCCTGCCTCACAGGAGTGGAGTGGCTTTTTTTTTTCCAAGACAAACTGTATCCAGCTTTATTAAAGATACTTTCCATAAACAATCCTGGTATTTCAGGCAGACACGGGCAGACAATCGTTAACAGTATGCAACTTTCAAACTCCCTTCTTCAATGGACTACCAAAAATCAGAAAGCCACTATAGAACCCAATGAAGTTTTCATCTGATGCTCTGAACAGGGAAAGTTTAGAGTGAGGGTTAACATTTCACATTTAGAATGTTGTTTAACAACTTTTCACGAGCTGACCCTGACTTTCAGGAAGTGAAATGAAAATGGCCGAATTTGTCTGAAGATCCACCATCTAGGAACAGAACCACTGCTCTTTTGAGGGGTGCTATCTCAGTGGCATCACTGGAAAGTCCAGATTGCCTGACACACTGGTAACCAATGACTGGGGGTGAGATCCCAACATATGTCTGGGTTTAAGGGAGTTAAGTCTGTGCTGAAAGGTGGAAAGGGAAAAGAGGACATAAAAATGAATTTGTTTTTCCATACCACAAGACTTTTGAAATGCCAAGGTGGCCACGTGTGTCAAAGTTAGGGAGTCCCTCCTCCTGGGAGCCAAGACGAAGTCTTGGGAAAGGTGTTTTCCCCACATCAATCCAGCTTCTGAAACGTTCTATTAGTGACATAGTATTTCAAACTGTGCAGTCACTAGAAGTACACAGTTATCAAAAATGCACACACTTCCCTCAGCATCTCTGGCACCTTCAGCTCTCTGTGCCTGCTCTGTTTGGCATCTCCATTTTCTGCAGGGTTATTCCCCTCCTTGCCGACATCAGCCTTTCCCTTTTTCCTTTTGGGTACCTTCTCTCCCTTATTTGCAGGGGCCTTTTTAGGTTTGGGCTCTGACTTTCGAGGAGCAGGTTTAGCAGACAACCTCGTGGATCTTCTCTGTGGTTTGTCCGCACTTTGGCTTTATCTCCTTTAGCATCCCCTTCGACCTTTCTCTTGGGCATGGTGGCAGTGGTGGTGGCGATGGTGGTGGCACGTAGGCACAGGATGCAGTCACGTGCAAGCTTTGGTTGGTCCAGGGTTCATTCTTGCCTCTTCTTCTTGGATTTTATTATTGTTATCATTATTATCATTATTATTATTATTATTTAGGCTAGTCAAGTGAAGGAATAGGAGTGGCGAAGGAACAAAGAAATCTCTAACTGGTTGTGATCAATTAGTTGTAAACACCACTGCACTTGGACCAGCCAAGTTCTGGATTTTATCTTTGCCGAGACCAGCTCAGTCGGGGAGATACTAACCCAGTGGCGCTAGAGGAATTAAAGACACATACACAGAAATATAGAGGTGTGAAGTGGGAAATCAGGAGTCTCACAGCCTTCAGAGCTGGCAGCCCCAAACAGAGATTTACCCACATATTTATTAACAGCAAACCAGTCATTAGCATTGTTTCCGTAGATATTAAATTAACTAAAAGTACCCCTTATGGGAAACGAAGGGATAGGCCAAATTAAAGGAATAGGTTGGGCTAGTTAACTGCGGCAGGAACATGCCCTTAAGGCACAGATCGCTCATGCTATTGTTTGTGACTTAAGAATGCCTTTAAGCGGTTTTCTGCCCTGGGAGGGCCAAGTGTTCCTTTCCCTCATTCCCATAAACCCACAACCTTCCAATGCGGGCGTTAGGACCGTTATGAACATATTACGGTGCTGCAGAGATTTTGTTTATAGCCAGTCTTGGGGCCAGTTTATGGCCAGATTTTGGGAGGCTTGCTCCCAACAATCTTCCTCTCCTTTGCTGTATGTGTTCATCTTGGTGGTTTTCTTGATTTTCCAGTCAGTGATGTAACCGCCTGATGGGTTCATCTTGCCCACTGTCCAGATAGATCTGATTTATCAAGACAGGGGCGTTGCAATAGAGAAAGAGTTTAATATACATAGAGCCAGCTAAATGGAAGACTGTAGTTTTATTATTACTCAAGTCATCCTCTCCCAGAATTCAGAGGCCAGGGATTTTTAAAGATATTTTGATGGGCAGGAGCTAGAGAATGGGGAATGTTTATTGGTTGGGTCAGGGATGAAATCACAAGGGGTAGAAGCTGTCCTCTTGCGCTGAGTCAGTTCCTGGGTGGAAGCCACAAGACCACATGTTTGGAAGAACACACATGAGAGCATTATAAGAAAGCAAATTATTTGCACTTTTTGTGGTCCAAGCAAGGGTTGGCAAACTTTTTCACTAAAGGACCAGCTGGTAAATATATTAGGCTGGCGACCACATATAGTCTGAGTGGCACCAACTGGTCCATTAGAATGGAGGGTCTGAAAAATACTTCAAACATCAATCTTAGGTTTCACAATAGTGATGTTATCCTTAAGAGAAATTGGGGAGGTTAGGAATCTTGAGGCCTCTGGCTGCGTGACTCCTAAACCATGATTTCTAATCTTGCGGCTGATTTGTTAGTTTTACAAAGGCAGTCTTGTCCCTAGGCAAGGAGGGGGTTTGTTTCAGGGAAAGGGCTATTATCATCTTTGTTTCAAAGTTAAACTATAAATTAAATTCCTCCTATAGTCAGCTCAGCCTACACCCAGGAATGAACAAGGGCAATTTGGAGGTTAAAAGCAATATGGAGTCGATTAGGACAGATCTCTTTCACTGTCCTAATTTTCTCACTGTTATAATTTTTGCAAAGGCAGTTTCAGTGACATCAGCATGATTCAGATCACCCCATGCTTCCCTATACACAACCTTTGAGGTCACCACTAATAAAAGAAATATGAAGACTTTGAGACATGATGAGCATTAAAATGAGTTTACTGATAGACAAGATGGGAAAACCTAAGTAGAATTAGGTCCTGTAGGATGGAGTCTTCAAACTGTCAAAGAATCATTCAGAGACAACTGAAAATTGAAGTACTGAGACTTTTTTTTGTTTGTTTGTTTGAGACAGGGTCTCACTCTGTTGCCCAGGCTGGAGTGCAGTGGCATGATCTTGGCTCACTGCAACCTCCACCTCCTGGGCTCAAACCACCCTCTGGCCTCAGCCTCCTGACTAGTTGGGACTATAGTTGCATGCCACCATGACTGGCTAATTTTTGTGTTTTGTTTTTGTTTTTGTTTTGTTTTTTGCTTTTTGTTTTTTGTTTTTGAGACAGAGTCTCGCTCTGTCACCCAGGCTGGAGTGCAGTGGCACGATCTCGGCTCACTGCAAGCTCCGCCTCCTGGGTTCATGCCATTCTCCTGCCTCAGCCTCCTGAGTAGCTGGGACTACAGGCACCCGCCACCATGCCCAGCTAATTTTTTGTATTTTTAGGAGAAACGGGGTTTCACCGTGTTAGCCAGGATGGTCTTGATCTCCTGACCTCGTGATCTGCCCACCTCGGTCTCCCAAAGTGCTGGGATTACTAGGCGTGAGCCACCACACTGGCCCCTAATTTTTGTATTTTTTAAAGAGACAGGGTTTCACCATGTTGCCCAGGCTGGTCTTGAACACAAGGGCTCGAGAGATCCACCCACCTCAGCCTCCCAAAGTGCTGGGATTCCAGGCGTGAGCCACCATGCCCAGCCTGACATATTAAGGATTTACTAGCATTTGGGGAATATACAAGGGAGAGCATACCCTCTGGAGACCCTCAGGGTGGGTCTTATAAAAGCAAAGTTGCAAAATTTCACAAAGACTGACTGGTTGAACAAGGCCAAGCTTATTCGTTCCAGATTGGGTCATTGTAATGAAGTTTGGCACAGGCCATTTACTGAACCCCAAGTCTGGTTGTAGTTTTTAGGAACTGTGTTGACCCATTAAGTTGTTAGGCTGACCTCAGATATACAAGCTGCAAACAGTCATAGTTTTATCAAGCTATTTTTTCTGCTGAATCAGACCAATTTTCTAGCAAGTGGTCACCCAGTTCCTTTTAGTGGAGCTCTGACCACATGCTGTCTTGCAATTTCTCATGCCCTCCAGGCTCAGAATTCTGCAAATCCTGTATTATACTAAACCCAGGTGTTGTCACTGTGATCAGGAACATTTCCAAAATTTAAAGTTGATGGTTTACATCTGGAGGAAAAGGACATTAAATGAACAAGGTAGGAAATAATGTACCCTGTGTTGGGAGGTCCCCAAGTCCGCCTTCAGGTCTGACAATTTGCTAGGAGGACTCAGCATATACTTGCACTCACAGCTATGGTTTATGACAGTGAAAGGATACCAAGCACCATCAGCAAAGGGGAAGGGTGCATGGGACGAAGCCCAGAGAAGATCAGGCACAAGCTTCCAGAGTCCTCTCCCAACAGAGTCACACAGGACATGCTTAATTCCCCCCAGCAATGAGCTGTGACAACATGCATGAAATGTCACCAACCAGATGAGCTCATTAGAGACCCAGCAATCAGGGCTCTTATCAGAGGCTGGTCACATAGGTAGCCTCTGCCTAGCACCTTCCCAAATTCTAGACTCCCAGAAGGAAAGCGGGGGTTCAGCAAAGATCATATTGTTTGAACAGTTTATGCACAGTGAACCACTCTTATCAGTTAGGGTGAAAACCCTCCCCCGAATCTAAGTTGCCCGACACCAGTCAATGGCCAACCTTGCAAGCAGGTTTTTAATTTTAATTTTTATTTATGTATTTATTTATTTATTGAGATGGAGTCTTGCTCTGTCACCAGGCTGCAGTGCAGTGGCGCAATCTCGGCTTGCTGCAACCTCTACCTCCAAGGTTCAAGTGATTCTCCTGCCTCAGCCTCCCAAATAGCTGGGATCGCAGGTATGTGCCGCGACACCCAACTAATTTTTGTATTTTTAGTAGAGACAGGGTTTTGCTATGTTGGCCAGGCTTATTGCAAACTCCCGAACTCAAGTGATCTGCCTGCCTCAGCCTCCAAAGTGCTGGGATTACAGGCATGAGCCACCACGCCTGGCCACAAGCAGGCTTTTTAAAGGATAGCAATTAGGTACGGTATGTTAACTCTTTTCTGCACATATCCCCACTTGAAAACATTCATTATCATGTTCAACTTCTTTATGTAGAACACCATGGAAAAAATTAGACATTTCTATAAAGGATTTACCAATTTGGGGAATATGTCTATCTTTCAGCTTATGTTGTACAGGGCTTTTGTTCCTTTGGTTAATTTTTTTCTGTTGGATCTCCTAGACAAGGGGTTGGCAAATTATGGCCTGTAGGTTAAATAAAGCCTATGACTGCTTTTGTAAATAAAGTTTTACTGGAACACAGCCATACGCATTCATTTACATAGTGTTTATGGCTGCTTTCACTCTGGAAGGGCATATGTGAAGAGTTGCAACATAGACTGTATGGTTGTCAGCCTATTAAATTTACCAGCTGGTCCTTTAGTGAAAAAATTTGCCAACCCTTGTCTGAGAGCACAAAAAGTGCAAATAATCTGCTTTCCTGTAATGCTGGCATGTGTATTCTTCCAAACCTGTGTTTCCTGTATCAAATACAGTATTCATTCAATAAGGAGAAAATGTTGAGAATAAGACTACTAGATGAGTAACGGTTAACTCGTGGGTTGATTTCCTCCATGTAAATTGTTTACCTGTGCCCAGTATGCAAATCATCACAATAGTGGCTAAAGTGTTCTAAGAAAAAGTGTTCTCCCATAATACAAAGAACTGCTGCTACATTTATTTTTTCTTATCATAGTGCCAGGCCTCAGTGTGTTAGAAAATATCTAAATATTAGAGAAATGGACCAATTCTCTTGGTTTTGGAAATTCTGTAGTGATCATTTATGGGCTTTAAGACAGTTGGCTTAAGCTAATTCCTTTGAAGGCAATTTTCAGAGGAGAAGGTGGGCCATTTCTCAAAGTCTCACTACAGTACAGTGGGGGAGAAGAAGAGTGCAATCAATCAAGCACAGGCCTGGGATTCACAAATCCTACAGTCAATCTCACATTGCTTTGGATGGAATACACCTGAAAGTGGTTCCTGATTATATCCCTGCTTCAGTAACATCATAAGTACAAGATTCACTGTTAGACAAAGAAAGAAAAAACCAAACCAAAAAGATTACCACAAATGTCAAGAGACCAACTGTCCATGGACACCAAAATTCTGTACAGGAAGCTGAGGGTTAAGAATGCAGGAATCAGCTGGGCGCGGTGGCTCATGCCTGTAATCCCAGCACTTTGGGAGGCCACGGCGGGCAGATCACAAGGTCAGGAGATCAAGACCATCCTGGCTAACATGGTGAAACCCCGTCTCAACTAAAATTACAAAAAAATTAGCTGGGCTTGGTGGCAGGTGCCTGTAGTCCCAGCTACTCAGGAGGCTAAGGCAGGAGAATGGCATGAACCCGGGAGGCTGAGGTTGCAGTGAGCCGAGATTGTGCCACTGCCCTCTAGCCTGGGCAACAGAGTGACACTCTGTCTCAAAAAAAAAAAAAAAAAAGAGTGCAGGAATCATTTTCAACTGCTCCAGGATTTATAGAAGCATGAACTTGTATAGGGGCCATTCCAACTCCTGGGGCAGCAATCAAAAGTATTACCCTAGT
Organism: Macaca mulatta; assembly: GCF_049350105.2. Classification (NCBI taxonomy): domain Eukaryota; kingdom Metazoa; phylum Chordata; class Mammalia; order Primates; family Cercopithecidae; genus Macaca; species Macaca mulatta. The sequence goes on along the minus strand of NC_133426.1, from coordinate 24,162,608 downwards.
GTCTCCTTCTTATGGAAGGACAAGATAAGGCCCAGGAGCTCTCCAAGGTCTAGACACAGAAACAAATCTTCCTTCAACATGGAAGCTTCCAGAGTCCTCTCCCAGTAGAGTCACACAGGCTGCTGTGTGCTGCCACAGAAGGGATGTCAGCAGGCTGTGACCGCAGGTAGTAAGAGTGATTCTGAGGAGGTGCCCATAATCAAGGTGAAGAAAAGGAAGATCCTGAACTTTCAGAGGCATTTCTAGCAACCTAGGCAAAAGCACTGAATCACAAAAGCAGGTCTATCTGGTATTCATTCATTCATTCATTCATTCATTCTTCATTCATTCAGTCAGAAGTATCTATTGATCACCTGGTATGTCTAGGTGCTGGGTGCTGGGTATTAAATGGAGCTTGCAGCATAGTGGGGGAGATGGACATTAAATAAATAGCTATGAGCTGCAGTCTAGCATAATGGTTAACAGAGCAGAGTCAGATTACTTGGGTTCAAATTCTGACTCTGCCACTTGCTAGTATATGATTCTGAGTAAGCTACTTGACCTTTCTGTGACTCAGTTTCTTAGCCTATAAAATATGGTTAATAATAATTCCCACCTCCTTTGAGATGAACCAAATTATAACTTCACACAACAATATAGATAAATATTGAGCAAAAGAAGCCAAACACAAGAGTGGAGGCTGATGGTGTACTTACTGGAAGAAAACATGAGGGGGGCTTTAGATGCATGTAATATTTTATTGTGGCAATTCATTGAGCTGAACATTTACATGAACTTTTCTACATGTATATAAAGTTTCCACAAATAGGAAAAAACCTACAGGAACAAAGTTAAAAGACAGATTTAGGTAAGTATAATTTTTATGAAAAAAATATGTTCCTTATAGTTGTATTTATCTCTATGAAAAATTAGAGACAGTCTAAATGTCTGACAAACAACTTTTTAAAAGATAATCATGGCCAGGAGTGGTGGCTCATGATTATAATCCCAGTACTTTGGGAGGCCATGGCGGGCGGATCACGAGGTCAGGGGTTCGAGACCAGCCTGACCAACATGGTGAAACCCCGTCTCTACTAAAAAAAAATACAAAAATTAGCTGGGCATGGTGGTGCACGCCTGTAATCCCAGCTACTCAGGAGGCTGAGGCAGGAGAATTGCTTGAACCCGGGAGGCAGAGGTTGCAGTGAGCCAAGATTGTGCCACTGCACTCCAGCCTGGGCAACAGAGCAAGACGCTGTCCCCCACAAAAAATAAATAAATAAATAATTTAAAAATAATAATAATAATCATGGTGACAATAACATGGAAATTTTTTTTTTTTTTTTTTTTTTTTTTTTTTTTTTTTTTTTTTGAGACAGAGTCTCGCTCTGTCGCCCAGGCTGGAGTGCAGTGGCCGGATCTCAGCTCACTGCAAGCTCCACCTCCCGGGTTCACGCCATTCTCCTGCCTCAGCCTCCCGAGTAGCTGGGACTACAGGCGCCTGCCACCTCGCCCAGCTAGTTTTTTATAGCTTTTTTTAGTACAGACGGGGTTTCACCGTGTTAGCCAGGATGGTCTCGATCTCCTGACCTCGTGATCCGCCCGTCTTGGCCTCCCAAAGTGCTGGGATTACAGGCTTGAGCCACCGCACCCGGCCGGAAAAATTTTTATAATCTATAGCTAATTGATCAAAGCAGAACATAACATTTTGAATATACATGTTTATCTCTGTAATAATTGAAATGTATCATTAAAAAGAAAAATAATGACCTCATTAGGTTGTCGGGAGGATTAAATGGGATACTATACTTAAAGGGCATGGAAAAGTACTTAGCATGTAATAAGTGCTCAACATTGTTAGCTGTTTCTGTTTGGTTTGGTTTGGTTTACTGTTGTTGTTTTTGAGACAGGGTCTCTCTCTATTACCCAGGCTGGAGTGCAGTGGTGTGATCTCAGCTCACTGCAACCTCCACCTCCTGGACTCAAGCAATCCTCCCACCCCAGCTTCCCAAGTAACTGGGGCTACAGGCACGTGCCACCACACCCGGCTAATTTTTGTATTTTGTATAGAAATGGGGTTTCACCATGTTGCCCAGTCTGGTCTCAAACTCCTGGGCTCAAGTGATCCTTCAGCCTTGGCCTCCCAACATGCTGGAATTACAGGCATGAGCTACCATGCCCGGCCAGCTATTATTATGTTTATACAAATATATAAAATTGTAGACTGTGAAAATAAATATAATGAAACATGTGGTGCTCTAAAAGTAGACCCAGGTCTACTTTTTGTTTCCAAAACAAAGGATTTCTGACATCCAGGATGTCTTGCTGCTAACAAAGAGCTTCAGTCACTAAAACGCCTTGCAGCCAAGAGTCAGAGCCACCAACCTTGGAACAGACCACAAATGGACATCCAAATAGAAAGGGCTACAGATATCCACTGATAACAATAATAATAATAATACAGTACATGGGTATAGCTTGTTAAAGCTTAAAAAGTATTTTCATGCAAAAAAGACTCCTATGCTTATAAAAATAAACCAATGAGGTAGATAGTATTCTCATTCTTCAGATGAGGTAACAGCTGTACTAACTCCCTAATGTAACACAAAAAGGGGACAGCTGAGATTTGAGCTTCAGTTGGTTAAGTCATCTGTCTGTATGCCCGGCTCTAAAACCCTCATTTCCCCAGTGCCCCAGAGCTTCCACAATCTGGACAGCCATACACAAACACAGAAGGCACCCTGCCTCCCACTCCTGTTCTATAGAAACTGGTAAGGAAAGGGTTAGCATCAAGCTGCAAGCCAGTCTCTTCAACTGAAGGATTTCCTGGGAAGAAAAAAAAAAAAGTAAGTTACTCAAATCTCCTTGTACACATGCTAATAACAGACCTCCTGGCAAACATACTAATAATATTAAACTAGCGGGACAGTCCTTATCTATGGAATGCTTTCAGGAGAATGTATTTGGTTCATCTAGCATTGTTTATGGTAAACAAACTTGGAATGTGTGTATTTATGGAGCATGGCTCTCTGGAAAATGTCATGTGTTCAATCAAGTTTAGCCTGAAGCTGCCTTCTCACATATTTTAAGTTTGGCATAAAGGTTTCTCTTTACATCGTGAGCTATAACAAGTGGGGGTGTAAACAGACTGCAGCCCACATCTGTGCCAATCACCGAGTTTTGGCCAATCAAATGTAGCCAATTGTTCAAACTGTGTTCAAATGAGGCCAATGCCAACCTGTAACCAATCCAGATGTTTCTGTACCTCGCTTCCATTTTCTGTGCATCACTGTCCCTTTTCTGTCCATAAATCTTCCACTGCATGGCTGCACTGGAGTCAGAGCGTGTTCTGGTTCAGCAGGCTGCCCAATTTGCAAATTGTTCATTGCTCAAATAAACTCCTTTAAATTTAATTCAGCTGGCCAGGCACGATGGCTCACACCTGTAATCCCAGCACTTTGGGAGGCGGAGGCAGGGGATCACCTGAGGTCAGGAATTCGAGACCAGCCTGACCAACATGGTGAAACCCTGTCTCTACTAAAAAATACAAAAATTAGCCAGGCATGGTGGCAGGCACCTGTAATCCCAGCTACTCGGGAAGCTGAGGCAGGAGAATCACTTGAACCTGGGAGGTGGAGGTTGCAGTGAGCCACGATCGCACCATTGCACTCCAGCTTGGGCGACAGAGCAAGACTCTGTCTCAAAAAATAAATAATAATAATAATAATAATAAAATTAATTCAGCTGAAGTTTTTCTTTTATCAGATGGCATCAAAAGTGGGATTCTAAGTAGAGCTTCTAACAACCCACAGGAGTGCTGAGTGACCAAGCAGGGCACCTGCCGGACCCACTGTGCTGTTTCTCTCCTGGAGCAGCTGGAGATCATAGTAAGTTCTCTCTCCGGTTCCAAAGCTCCACAGATTTGTGTTTGGAGCTGAGTTTGAGCAAATTTCTGATCCAAACTAGGTTTGGAAGTCATGACAGAAACTGGACTGGGTCCAGGATCAGATTGGATCTGATAATTAACTGGCTTGGATCCAGTTAGAGGCCTATTACATCTGACTGAGTCAGAAAGAACCCAGTAGTAAATGGCAATATTGCAGGGGGTGTAAAACTTGGCTTTTGGAAATTCACAGGGATTTTTGTGTTCTATCCCTTTGTTTCATTTTTCTTGCATGCTAAGGTAGGAAAAAAAAAATCATTGGCTAAGTTGATCAAGGGAACCTGAAAGCAAAGACAAAATTTGAGGTAAAAAATGGGATTCTTAATTTCTGAAGAACTGAGTTCCTTCCGGCTTACACATGCATAAGTGTTAGGCCCTGGAAGCAGCAAAGTCTTACAGAAATGGTGAAATCTTACTAAAGATAACTTACCGTGAACATTCCAAATGAACAACACTGCACTGGAGAAGTGCATTTGCAAATGAGAGCTCCCAAATTAGTCTTATCTAAAGATGCCTATTGATACGCAGAAGCTCCTAAAATTTCAATATTTTTTTAAAGACTTTATGAAAGCCAAATAAAAAGCTTAAGTGACTAATTGATTTTTAAAAAAAAATAAATCTGCTAATCTTTTGGCTTAGTTACAATCGCTATCCAAAGGAAATAGACTGCACACCAATTGGCCAATTTGGGGTAAGTAGTGGGGTACATTGTACCTGGGTAAAGGATGGGATTGGGTTAGAGGCCCTCCCCTCAGTAAAGTCTTTCTTGCTTAAAAATGGATTTGGCATGATATATATATACACACACACACGTGTGTGTGTATATATATGTGTGTGTGTGTATGTGTGTGTGTGTGTGTGTGTGTGTGTGTGTATATATATAATGTTAACCAGTATTCTCTTTGAATTAGTCTGCCTTGCACTTTTTGCTGATGGCTATAGGTGACAGGATTAGGCATGTACAGGATCATGGGGCGTGGGCAACCTTTTTTTTCCTCTAAAAGGGAAACTTGCGGGCTGCTGGGACTGCTAGAAAAGATCCCTTCACAACTGATAAGCAGCCACCTGAACTTTTGATTCAGTGTTGCTGCAATGGATGGGCATTTCTCTGGCCTCCCTGAGCTCCTTGCCTTCCCCAACTCGCCGCAAACAATGCTTTTCTCTTTTTCTCCTTTCCCTTTCCTGTCTTTTCTGTTACTCAGGACAACCATCTTGCCCAGAGACCACATGTTAAAACTCCTTTAATCCACTTGGAATAGATTAAAGATGACAGAGCCAAACTAGGGGCAAGTTTAAGCCTGGCCAGTTTGATGTTGGGCGCTAAGCAGAGTGGCTAATGTCTGTTTTGTCACACATGTTTTGCTCTGGTGAGAAGGGAAAATGTTAATTCGGGTCCCCCATGCAGGCGGTTGGGCAGCAACTTATAAAATTGAGAGGCTTTTTAGTATTGTTCCATGAAACAACAAAAGATTTTCCTTTGTGTTGTGGCTTGGGCCCCATGGCTGTGGAACAGCTAGCAGGGTCGCTGGTGCTGCTCAGGGATAGGGAATCCAGAAACGTGGCATGCTGTCAAAAAGGCAATTTCTTACCAGTCAGACTTCTGGCCTCTTGCTCTCTGTGCAAACTGGTTGAATGAATGGTAAAAATCACTGTTAGCTCCCGTGTAAAGTTTTGATTAATGGGAAAATGGATTTATGAGGCTAGTCTTAAGCTGTAGCAAATCTGATGTATTTTGTGCTATGAGTTTGTCTTTCTGCGTCATTCTGTCATAAAAAGGGGTACTACCATAGGATAGAATGCAGGCCTAAGACCCCCATAAGCTCACTGTTAAAGCCAGCCCAGCAAACTGGTCAGTTATAAACTTTGCTGCAGGTCCCTGAAACAACAAAAAACTGGATGAGGTTTCCCTCTCATCTTGTTTTATGTCCTTGGGAGCCTGACCTTATAACCACATGGCGGTACTTTCTCTTGGTCTCTGCCATCCAGGGAACCAGAATTTGGGGGTTGATGTCATAGTTAGCTCTAAAAATTATCTTGAGCAGTTAAAAGCCTTTGCAAGCTCAAAATTGACTGCTGTAGGCTCCTTCTGGGAAGAGCAATGGAAACCCTCCAAAGCTATAGCTCACCAGCTGAAGCTTTGCCATTTTACAATGGCAGTCCAGGTTCAATCCTGGCTTAGGGATTGACTACTTTCTGGTCGATATCTGTGTGACACTTACCATTTGTTGATTCTCTGCCCCTCCAGGTGCAACTTCCGGCTTCCTTTCTTGAATCTTCCTTTCTGTGAGCTACTTCTGTTGATTCTAGATCTTGTAAAAACTGCTAACACCTCTTTGAAAATACCTTGCACACTTATGGTTAAGTCATAACCTTAGTTAAAGATTATTGGTTTCACCTGTGAGGTTGCCATTGTAAAGTTCAAAAGCCAGAAATATTGGCCATTTGGCCTGGCTAAAGTCAGGTAATAAGAGATTTAAGAGGACTTCAAAGGCCCCAACAGACCAGACCAAACCAAAATGGAATCACTCGTGCTAAATGTGACATAATCAAACTAAGACTTTAAGGAAGCACATAGATCCTAAAACAGACCAGGTTTTGTTTTTTCCCCTGTAAACAGGATGTTCCAGCATAAGCAACTACCCTCTACTCAGTCCTTCTTCCTACCTTGGAAAACTCACTGTTTTGCTGTTTCCCAGTGGGTTTCAAGACCAAATAAGTACATTTACAATGGCGATAGTGATATCAATGACTAGAGTTTTGGTCAGTCTCTCAAAATTGAAATGATGACCAAAAGAGGGGAATTGTTAAATCAAGTTTAGCTTAAAGCTGCCTCCTTTACATACATTGAGTTCGACCTAAAGGTTTTTCTGTTATCATGAACTATAACAAGTAGAGGTGTACAGACCATAGCCTACACTTGTGCCAATCACTGAGTTTTGGCCAATCAACAGTGGCTGACTATTCAAACCGTGCTCAAATAAGGCAAACACCGAGCTGTAACTAAGCTAGCTGTTTCTGTACCTCACTTCCGTTTTCTGTGTATCACTTTTTTTTTTTTTTTTTTCTGTCCATAAATCTTCCACTGTGTGGCTGCGCTGGAGTCTCAGAGCTATTCTGGCTCAGGAAGCTGCCCGATTCGCAAATTGTTCATTGCTCAATTACACTCCTTTATATTTAATTCAGCTGAATTTTTTCTTTTATCACATGTAAGCTATGTAAGAAATTTTCTTACTGATTGAGCCAGTTTGAATCAGGGCTTTCTGTTACTTGCAGCCAAAATTATCCTAACTGGCAGGCATTCTGGCTCCTGTCAGTTTCCCTGGCAGGGGCCAGAGTTGAACCGCACCACGAAGACCCCCTATGGAAGTTTTGCGGGCAAAGAGGGATGATAAGGAGCTAGCTCCCCAGAGGGACTGTGCCTAAGAGCTGATGAGATTCATCTTATAGGTTAGTGCCAGGCATCCCTAACTGGTTTGAATTTGGAGCTGGTTTTGACCACTCCCAGACAGAAGCTGCCCTAAAGGGCTGCTCTCTGAGGGAAATGGGCTGAAAACTGGAACCAAAGCTGCCCAAGGAAAGAGCAAAGGATTACAAATCGCCTGAAGTTGGTTCAAAGACAAATGGATCCATACTATCATCAAAGTAGCCCTCTTTTCTGTAAGTGATGACTATATACATTGTTTCGCTTCTTTATATGTTAAATCTGGGCTAGTGTGCATCTTAATGTTACCCAAAAAAGGACCAAGAGAGCTGCACTGGCAGTTGCTGACCTCTCTCTGCTTTGTCTGTGCTTCATAATTACTTGTATCCTTGAGATTATTAGTAAAGCTTGATACTGGGTGAGAGTTCTTCTTCTTGTAAGTCTAATTTGCCAATTTGATTCCTGTGTTATTTAGCTCAGAAGTGACGGGTGTAGAGCAGTTACTGTAGCTGTAGCTGTTAAGTGTCCAAAGAGCACACTAGACAGGAAACCATCTAGAGACTACAGTCCACAGGGCATCAGCCACATCAAGAGACATCCCAGGATGCTCCAAAGATGTGAGTAGCCCAAACCCAAACTAAGATAGAGTTACTCCAGATAAGGCTTAGTTTCCCAAAGTGCACAGGATGATTCCACTAAGAGAGATATATAGGTCTTTCTAGATGGTCACTTTTTTTTTTTTTTTTTTGAGACAGAGTCTCACTCTGTGTCCCAGACTGTAGTGCAGTGGCATGATCTCAGTTCACTGCAACCTCTGCCTCCCGGGCTCAAGCGATTCTCCTGCCTCAGCCTCCTGAGTAGCTGGGACTACAGGTGTGCACCACCACACCCAGCTAATTTTTGTATTTTTAGTGGAGATGGGATTTCGCCATGTTGGCCAGGCTGGTCTCAAACTCCTGAGCTCAAGTGACCCTCCTACCTTGGCCTCCTAAAGTGCTGGGATTACAGGCATGAGCCACTGCAGATGGTCACAGATTCTTGAGCCAGAACCTTAGCCCTAGAAAAGACAACATTATTTTTTACTACTTCTCATATCCAAACTCAGGTTCACCTTCCAAGTTTGCTGATCATACTTTATTTTAACTAAAGATCATTTGGTAAAGAAAGGAGAAACCCTTCTTCAGAAAGCTTACCGGTTCATAACTCACCTTTTCAGTAAGTGTTCCTGACTGGTCTAGTTGGTTCCAATCACTCTAATCACTAACTGGTTCCCAGAGAGACCCCCAGACACTCTATATTTTTTCCTTTTGCCATAAGTAAGCCCAAGTACTGCCCACAAGCTTGGACCTGGGACTCCCTTGTGAATACTTAAAACACCAAGCAAATGCAGAATTTTCCATTACTCATCCACAAGCTTCTCTTGCTGAAGCAGGAAGAGAAGATCCACAGGAACCACCTCATCTACCATAGCTAATAAGCTGATGGTGGATCAGAATAAGGCAAAACCGCAACCTCTTCCTGCTCCCATCCCAATCTAGAAATAAAAGTTGTTCTTTCATGACTATACAGAGTGGATTCATCTGTGGAAGTGTCCTGTTGTTACAAATAGGAACACTTCGTCTTCTGGTATGTAACCATCTTCAGAGATGATTCTTCTCTGATTGAAAATTAGGTCACAACTTTCAACTCTTAGGATGTGGTATATGCAAGCTAGGTCTTCCAACTTTATCATTTCAGGATGTGTCATAGTGGGGTAAGGCTGGCCATGGCTAGCCGGGAGAAATTGAAGAACAAAATTAAGTGGTTTCTGGTGGTGATATCTTTAGTTATGGAGCCTCAATAAAATATTTATCTGAGCCTGTTGTATTCCCTCTTGTGAGAATCAGTTCTGTCTACTTGGCTAATGGATACAAAAGCCTGAAGGCACCACAGTTAGATGGAGTTTACAGACATTTTATAATTCCTCATTTAAAAAAAAAATTCCACAGGCATACAGCAGGCTAGCCATAGCAAACTGAGAGAGGTCAAATGTACCTTGGAATCTATCATTTTTAATTTCTCTCTCTGAAATAGACATTCCCCTCATACAAAAGTATCCATTCTCCAAATATTACAGTCCCTCCACCCTACTCCCCCCAAAAAAATCCCTTGCTGTGTCCCAAAGGTCTCCATTAAGTAACAGCAACTCTGAAAATCTAATCATCTACTTCATTCATTCATTTATTCTCCAAATATTATTGGGCACTGTTTTGTGTCAGGCATATTAAAGTAGCTGAGAACATAAGGATATAAGAAATCCCTCCCTTACATCTTCCCTGCCCTCTCACCTGATTGTCACAAAATCCTTTTGTTTTGACATCTTAAAAATCTTTTATGTTCTTTCTTCCCTGTCTCTGTCCCTACCACCATCATTTTGTCTCAGCCTTCATCAGCTGATGTTGAGTCTATCGCAATAGTCTTAACTACCTATCCTCTTTCCAACCTGCTCCATCCCACTGATTTTCCATACATGGATTGATAATTCTAAAATGTTCTTGTTACTTTCTTACTGCCTTCAGGTCCTCCATAATCTGACCTCTATCCCCAGACGTGTCCATTCCCATTCTGTAATAGTTGGAATACACTATGCTCCTGTGCCTTCATGCCTTGCCATGTGTAGTATTTTTTCTAACAGCTTTTATTAAGATATAATTCACACACTGTTAACTCACCCACTTACAGTGTACAATGGTTTTAGTATAGTCACAAAGTTGTGCAACCACAGTCAATTCTAGAACATTTTCATCACCCACAGGAGATACCCCACACCCATTAGCAGTCACTCCTCATTCCCCTCATCCCATCCCCTGCCTCGGCCCTAGACAATCACCAGTCTACTTTCTGTTGCTACAAATTTGCCTGTTCTGGATATTTCATATAAATGGAAACATACAGTATGTGGTCTTTGTGTCTGGCTCCTTTTCTTTGCATAATGTTATAGCATATATCAGTATTTCATTCTTTGTTACTTACAAATAATATTCCATTGCATGGCTGTACCACATTTTGTTTAGTTGACAGACATTTGGGTTGTCTCCACTTTGGGCTACTATGAATAATGCTACTATGGATATTAATATACAAAATTTTGTGTTAACATGTCTGCAATCTCTTGCATATACATTTTGGAGTGGAATTGGAGGGTAATATGATAACTTCATGTTCAACTTTCTGAGGGACCAGCAGACTGGTTTTCAAAGTAGCTGCAGCATTTTACATTCCTATCAACAGTGTATGAAGGTTCTAATCCTTCCACAACCTCATCAAGACTTATTGTTACCTGTTTTTGTACATTATGGCCATCCTAGTGAGGGTGAAGTGGTATCTCATTGTGGTTTTGATTTGCATTTCTCTGATGACTAATGGTGGTGAGCATCTTGCTAAGTGAGTATAGGGATCTTCTTTGGAGAATATGAAGCTTCTGCTTTTTGCTCTTCCCCTGGCTTGAATGACCTCTTCTTCACCTTGGGTCCCATTCCTTGCTTGTTGGAAAGTACTACTTGTCCTTCAAAACCTGGCTCAACCATCGTATTCTCTCTGAGGCCTTCCCTGACTCTCCCAGGAAGAAATGATCTCTGTTCCTTTGGACCCATCCCTGTCTGCTCTGCAGCACTTAGCACCTTATATTTTCCAACATGTAGAAGTTAATTTCCCACAACATTGATTTTGGGCTTGGTCATGTAACTTGCTTTGGACAATGGAATGTGGATATTTATGACTTACACAACATCCTAATAGAAGCTTTAATGCTATTCATAATATGGCTGTGTCCCTCTTTTGACCTTCTGCCTTACACCATGCAAAGGCACATGGAGCCCAGTGGAGCTCAAAGATGCCCAACTATGTTCTGCCAAATTATAGCCTTTTGCTACATAAAGTGTGGTACATGTACCAGCAGCATTGGCATCTCCAGAGGACTTGTTAGGAATAAAGAATCTCGGGCTCTGCCCAAGTTCAATTTAATCAGAATTTGCATTTTAACAAGATCTCAGGTGATTGACATGCATATTAAATTTGAAGACCACTTCTTTAACCAACCCTGAGCCATCAGCTACATGAGCTTTTAAAACTTTGGAGGCTAGGTGTGGTGGCTCACGCCTGTAATCCCAGCACTTTGGGAGGCCGAGGTGGGCAGATCATGAGGTCAGGAGTTCAAGACCAGCCTGGCCAATTTGGGGAAACCCCATCTCTACTAAAAATACAAAAATTAGCCAGGCATAGTGGCACGTGCCTGTAGTCCCAGCTACTCAGGAGGCGGAGGCAGGAGAATCACTTGAACCAGGGAGGCGGAGGTTGCAGTGAGCCGAGATCACACCACTGCACTCCAGCCTGGGCAACAGAGCAAGACTCTGTCTAAAAAATAAAAGCTAAAAATAAAAAATAAAAAAAACTTTGGAGTTGTTGCCCCAATAAAAACCGACTGAAACATCCACAATGTACTCAGAATCCTGACTCATAAGGAAAAGAATCAGATGTAGCTTAGTTTTTCTCAGGAAGGAGCACTGAAAGTGTTTTAATATGTCTTTTTTACTCTCCAGACAGAAAGGCCTTAAACTTCTTAGTTTATTGCCCACCAGTCAGGGGATGACCAAGTTAACTTTTATTCAGTGAAGCATATATATAGGAGGGAGGGAAGAGTGGAGAAAGTAGTGGGGCAGGAATTACAGTCTGGAATTTTCCTGAAATGTAGATGATACCCATGAGATCTAAGAATCCCTGAATAACCTCCTAGTTCACACTTATTTTTCAGTTCTAAAAGGGCCTCTATAAGTCAGAAGAATGTGAAACATCAGTCTTTGTGAGAGGGGATCCCAACAGAGGTAGAAGGAAACTTGGTGAGCTCAACTTGCAACATTAAAAGATAATGAAAATTAGGTAGACCTTCTACCACATTATTTAAATTATTTTAGAATGTGTGATTACATTCTTTATCAAAGCATTTTTGACTATAAGTGAGGGAAAACTCAGCTCAAACTAGACCATGCAATAAGGAAATGTATTGGCTTAGATAACAGAAAGTCTAGAGTAGGTCAAGCATCAGGTTTGGTTTGATCCAGTAGCTCTACACTGTTCTCAAGGACTCAGATTCCTCCTGTCTCTCCACTCTGATGTCTATAGTATTGATTTCATTCCTAGGCTGGATCCCCTTATGTTTGTATTATGGGTGCCAGAAGCAAGCAGGGCTATATCTTCCTGAGAGAGTCTGATTTTCTATAGACTCCAGAAGTTTTACTCCAGAAGTTCCCAGCAAACTTCTTTTCCATATATCATTGCCACAAATTATCTAAAGACCTGCCATCCTAGAACCAGTTACTGGGAGGGGAATGAGATTATTATAATTAACTTAGACTAATCAGGCTTCACCCCTGAACTTGAGGTATAATGAATATCGGATTGTCAAACACAAGGTCCACTGCACATTTCACTGTCATTAGTTATTTAGTTATCCGTTTCCTCCTCTAATCAAACACAAGGTCCACTACACATTTCACTGTCATTAGTTATTTTAATTTTCCATTTCCTCCTCTAAGTTATACTTTCCTGGAGGTTAGGAACCATATTTTTTTCCTCTACCCCCACAAAGCCTGGCATATAATAGGTACTTAACAGATGTTAATTTAATGAGACTTAGAAAGGGCCAGCCAGTATAGGCAAACCCAATTTGAGATTTCTAGAATCTGTATACACCTCTGTTATATGTGTTACTCCTGGCCAGACCTCTCTGGTTCTCAGCAGTTGTTATATAATAAAGAATTTATCTGACTTTGTCCTGGGTTTTGGGCATAGAACTTCTAAAACCTTGGAATTTCCTGAGTGATAGGAGTGTCTTTGTAATTAATGAGCCCCTTGAATCACACCTGAGTTTATGCTAAAGCAATGATTCCAGATATGGGCTGGTCTCCAGAAAGACCAGCCATGTGATTGGAGGGTTGGGGTTTTGGGCCAGCCAAACCTTTGGGGAGGGGAGGAGGACTGGAGGCTGAGTTCAATCACATGGCTGATGATTCAGTCATAACTATGTAAAGAAACCCCAATAAAAATTCTGGACACCAAGGCTCAGGAGAACTTCCTGGTTGAACACATTGATGTGCCAGGAGAGTGACATGCCCAGATTTGATGGGAGAGGGCATGGAAGCTCTGCATTTGGGACCCTCCCAGACCTATGTATCTTCATTTGGCAGGTCCTGATTTGTATCCTTTATAATAAAACTGTCAATGTTAAGTGTAGTGCTTTTCTGAGGTCTGGGAGTCATTCTGGCAGATTATCAAACCTGAAGATATTGTGGAAATCCTTGAATCTGTAGCCAGTTAGTCAGAAGTGATGGTAGCCCGAGGACCCTCAAAGTGTGGCTGGCATTTGAACCGAGGGTAGTCTTGTTGGGGACCATGCCCTTTAAGTAATGGGATCTATGCTAATTCCTGGTGGATAGTGCCAGAATTATACTGCCGTATACCAATTGGTATCAGAATAGCAGTAAGTCTCTTAAAATGAAGAGAAACTGTAAAATCAACCATATCTTGGAAACTCTACCAGTGGAAAAGTGGGAGAGTGTAGATTCTCCCTGTATAGCCAGCCCAAGAGAAGAACACAGACAAGAGAAAAGATGGGGAGAGGTTCTGGTAGAGACACAAGACAGCAGGCTACATATCTACCCTTTGAGAAGTAAGAAAGAGGTCATGAGGGAATCATTGGACCTAATACATTGGCCCAGAATTTTATATGATAGAAAATTCCTATAAACTTAGCTACTATCCAAATATTATTCTTTCATCATCCCTTATTACTCATTAGGCAAATCTGGGGAAATTTTTATTTTCTAAAATCCAGAACATTTAACAGAATGCTATGCTGTTGTTCAAAGGCTCAAGATACTGTCAAACGGGGGAAGCCCCATAATATTAATTAGATAATAAATAAAAGCCAGTCTAGATTTAAAAGCTTCTGATAATTCTTCTACCGTCTAACATCATGTAAGAATAAAGAATTTCATTACATCATGGAGTAAGAATTTCAAAATCTTGAATAAATAAGGAATGGCCCTCCTCAAAGCAAAAATAAATTAAGCGAAGTTTAACTTTAGTCATAAATCACTATGGTTAGAATTTTGGGTGGCATTCATGTCAGTATAATTTAACAATTATATGACACTAGTATATTATAAAAGTAGGAGTTTATGATGATTTTTATATGCCAGATGTTATTCTTAAAATCCCGCTGTGATTTGGTGCAGATCCAGCTAGTGTCTAAAAGAAATACTTTAGAAAGGGAAAATTATAATAAATTGAGCCTTGACTGTCAGGTTAAAAGAGTCTATTTTTTTCCCGTCTCCTTTTGTTCAATATCATTGTGCATTTTTCTTCTAATGTTGGCAAATGTCGAAAGGCCTATTTTTAAGATGTGGAGATTGAAAACTATCTGAAGACTTTTGGCTAGCACAGTGTTTCTGAACGTCAGCACTACTGGCATTTTGGGCCAGATAATTGTTGTTAGGGGCTGTTCTATGCATCGTGGGAGGTTTAACCACATCCCTGGCTACTACCCACTAGATACCAGTCACATCACTCTCTCACCCACAGTTGTGGCGACTGAAAATATCTCCAGACATCTATGATAGATATTTTTATCCAGGAGGTTGAACTATAAAATGGCAGTCCTAGAGAGAACAATTTTGTCCCCTGGAAGACATGTGGCTCCCTACAACGAAAACAAAATCTGGCCCAAAATGCCAGTATGCCAAAGTTGAGAACTCTGCTATAAACTAATAAGACTTGTGATGGCAGTGGGTGAAATTTGTTTCATTTTTTTTTTATTACTGAATTATACTCACACTTAACCTTTAAGACCATCTTGTGAACTTAATTTGTTGCACTGCCAGTGTCGGTTTCTATTCCTCACCCCCACATTTTCCTTCCAATTTCTCAGAGGTGGAGCATTGGAGCAAAGCTAAGTCAATCAGTGCATTCCATCCTCCTAGACAATGATCGGTTCAGAGGTGGGTATGTGATATGATCCAGGCCAATTAGAGTAAATATCTGGACTTTTTCTGGAAAATCAACCAACTCTCTTTGTCCTGCTAGAGATGAAGGAAGAAAAAAGAAAGGCATCTTGGGACTGCAGGGGACTGTATCTATTGGTTGAATGACTCTGCAAAAGGAAGACTGGAGAGACAGGGTGATCCCTTTAGGGCACTGGATCAAGCCTCTCCAAATGCCAACCCAGTGTCTAGACTTTTTGCTTACATGGATGATATGGTTTCTTTATTGTGTAAGCCATTGTGAGTTACATTTTTACTTGCTACTTGCTACCAAAGGCAACCTACTGATGTAACCATCTACTATGATCTGTTTCTGCCTACAAAACACTTCTGGACAAAATGTGTGGGTTTTTCCTTGCACCAACAACCATTTATCCACCTTTCTGGACATCAGCTGGGTGTCCTACAGTTTAAGTAAATCCTGACATTAACTACCTGGAGTTAGCATTACATCCCACTAGTTAAAGCTTCAGTCCCACAAGGCTGCCCCACTTCAGATGTCAATTGTAAGCCCTGGACCACTGGGACTTCTGACCAACCAGCTAAAAATTCAGGTAGTTCCCACAACCCCTCCCTGGGTAGGAGAATTTGCTAAAATGGTTCACAGAACTCAGGAAAGCACTTTACTTTCATCTAGCAGTTTGTTAGAAAGGATGCAGATGAAGAGATACATAGGGTAAATTCCAGAAGCGTCCTGAGTGCAAGAACTTCTGTCCAGTGGAGTTAAGATGTGCCACCCTCCCAACATGTGGATGCATTCACCAACCCAGAAGCTCTCTGAACCTCATCATTTAGGGGCTTTTATGGAGATTTCATCATGTAGGCATGATCAGTTATTAATTCACTCTCCAGCCTCTCTCCCCTCCCTGGAGGTTGGGGAGAGTAGACCTGAACATTCTATGCTTCTAATCAAGGCTTAATCTTCCTGGCAACTAGCCCCCATCCTGAAGCTTCAAAAGTTTCCTCATTAAAACAAAAGAGGCTCTATCACCTAGGAAATTCCAAGGGATTTAGGAGCTCTGTGTCAGGAATGATAGTGAAGGACCAACTATTAGGCAAAAGATGTTCCTAGCATCCCTATCACTTAGGAAATTACAAGGATTTTAGGAGCTCTTTGTCAGGAACTGAGGCAATAATCAAATATATAGTTCTTTTTATGCCACACTGTCATTAATACTTTCCTTCAAGGCTGAATGTTGACAGTGGTTCCAGAAAGGAAAAAATGAATTAATCTAGAATGGTGAGGAGTTCCTGTGGTTTGAACAAGCTTTCCAGGTGATTCTGATGTTCCTCTTTTCTCATCCCCAATAAAGAACATTATTTTAAAGCCTTCTGTATTGGTCAACTCTTGGCTGAAATGAAGAAAAGGTTTTTCTTTGATTTTAACTGTCAATACAGTGTCCTAACAACTTGTGTTCTGTAATATGCTTTCTGTGCATTATCTCTGCTAATTCATCTATCTATTATTTTTCATTTACAGTTTCTTAAATTTATAGATAGTGGTAAAATAGTGGTTCTTTTCTTTTTTTGAGATGGAGTCCCATTCTGTCACCCAGGCTGGAGTGCAGTGGCGTAATCTTGGCTCACTGCAACCTCTGCCTCCCAGATTCAAGTGATTCTCCTGCCTCAGACTCCTGAGTAGCTGGGATTACAGGCATCTGCCGTCACGCCCCGCTAATTTTTGTATTTTTAGTAGAGATAGGGTTTCGCCATGTTGGCCAGACTGGTCTCGAACTCCTGACCTCAGGTGATCTGCCCGCCTCAGCCTCCCAAAGTGCTGGGATTACAGGCATGACCCACCACGCCCGGCAAAATAGTGGTTCTTTTACCCCCTAAAAAGTAGTCTATGAAAATGAAATTGTTTACAGGCACAGAATGGAATTTGGGGTTATAGTTTGACCAAATAATTATAGTTGATACATGTATTGTCAACCAATTTAAGATTATTCCCCAGCTTTTCTTCTTTTGAATATTTGCCTCACATTGATGGTGAAAATCAGATAGCACTGTAGATCAGTGGTGGTTCTTGACCTTGGCCACTACACTTTGGAACCGACTGGGGAGGTTTAAAAAGGACTAATGCCCAAGCCACCTCCAGAGATTCTGATTTAATTGATCTAGGGTTTGCCTTCCTCGTTATGGGATTTTTGAAAGCTCCTCAAATGATTCTAGTGTGGAACCAAAGTTGAGAACCACTGAGCTTGATGCCACATAGAATCTTATAAGTGCCACTTGGCACTTGATTTAACTCACCAGGCAGGGCTTTTTGTTTTTAGTGAGTAATATTTGGGTATGGTTTTAGGAACCTTCAGAAATTGACTGAATCATAAATTTTCATTAGTTACAGATAAGACTAAATATTGTGGTCTCCCAAGATAAAATTTCTTAATACTATAGGCTTGTTTAATGTTTCTGATTAGGAAGTACACAATATGGAAATAGAAGTTTCATATTAAAGCGTATCAATAGACCAGGAGACAGAAGAATGTTCAGTGAACACTTTTCTGGATACCTTACAGGAATAGGTTCCAGAGATATTCAAGACAGAAGACAGAGGTTCTCTCTCTCTCTGTTTCTCTATCACACACACACACACACACACACACACACACACATACACACACACACACCACACACACACACACACACCACTAATAACCTATTCCTTTTCGTCAAATGTATTCCCAAATATCAAAAATAGAGACTATTTCATTGGCTTGAAAATTTGTAATACCTCCTCCACTCTTGCAAGGTCAAATGCTAGGATATTACAGGTGCCACAAAACCCAAATTGACCAGGGAATTTATATTTGTCACCTTGATGGAGCACAAATTTAGGGGTTTTCTTCTTACAGCTGAGAATCACCTGATGTAGAAAACTAGTTCCAACTGGTTACAGGGCAATAATAGTGAAGACTTCAGTAGAACAGTGGACCCACATCACAGGACCTCAAGGTTTACCCAGGAAGGGAATGAATGAGAACCCTCTGGTTAGGGCTATGTCATGCTGTTCTTGGCAAATCCAATTCCCATCAAACAGAAGGTTCATGTGCCCCCACCTTAGACTGAACATGTGGAATTGCTGTAACATCAAGTACTTTCAAGAACCGTTGGTTGGGGCCGGGCACAGTGGCTCATGCCTGTAATCCCAGCACTTTGGGAGGCCGAGGCAGGCAGATCATCTGAGGTTAAGAGTTCAAGACCAGCCTGGCCAACATGGTAAAGCCCTGTCTCTACCAAAAATACAAAAGTTAGCCAGGTGCGGTGGTGGGCGCCTGTAGTCCCAGCTACTTGGGAGGCTGAGGCAGGAGAATCACTTGAACCCAGGAGGTGGAGGTTGCAGTGAGCCGAGATCACGCCACTACACTCCAGCCTGGGAGACAAGAGCGAGACTGTGTCTTAAAAAAAATAATAATAACTATTGGTTGGAACTGTTCTGCTCCAGTGACACCAGGAACAGGTCTCCCTATTACTGGTTGCCTCACACTAGGAGGACCTGCTCCTTGGCACAGTAAGTCAGATTTCCCCAACACTCAGGTCAGAAAGTCCCTTGGTTGCACGAGGTCAGAATGCAATTGATAGAACCTCAGAACAGGTTGAAAGAAAGCAAACTACTGAAAAATACCTTGCTTCAGCAAAATATAGGGATCGGATCGGCTGATGAGGGAGAAAAGCCAACACTTAATTAAAGGATTTCTAAGTGCCAATTATGGTTACAAATCAGCTATTTGTTAAATTTATCTTCCCTCCCCCGCCCCCAATTTGCTGCCTTTGGAGGAGCCGTCCTAAATGCTATTTTGTATTCTCTGTGGCAGCTGATAATTAAAAGTTATATATGTTCCTGTGGCTAGATTGAGCACCATCACAGCTCAATCTAAATAGAAGGAATTATACTAGTCTGAGGTATGAGAAACATTATTTTGGTTTTTTTGTCTTATTTTTGGAATTAACTTACTTGGAAGTAATTTCAAACTTATAAAAAGTTATAAGAATAAAAATAGTCCAAAGAAACCTGTATACCTTTAACCCAGATTCACCTATTCTCCACCCCTGCCCCTTTGCAAGTTTTCCACACTATGGCCCTTGATGCAAAATAGTTCAGTATGTATTTCCTGAGAATAGAGATAGTCTTTCACATAGCCATAATACAGTCACTGACTAATTGGATGCAAGATATTGGGTCTATTGTTTAGTGCAGGATTTTTTGCAAGTCAGTTTTATAATATTTACTAATTTTTTGTAAATTTAGAGCTTTTTTTTTTTTTTTTTTTTTTTTTTGAGACGGAGTCTTGCTCTGTCATCCAGGCTGGAGTACAGTGACACGATCTCGGCTCACTGCAACCTCCGCCTCCTGGGTTCAAGCGATTTTTGTGCCTCAGCCTCCTGAGTAGCTGGGATTACAGGCGCCCACCACCATGCCTGGCTAATTTTTTTTTGTATTTTCAGTAGAGACGGGGGTTTCACCATTTTGGCCAGGCTGGTCTCGAACTCCTGACCTCAGGTGATCTGCCTGCTTCAGCCTCCCAAAGTGCTGGGATTACAGGTGTGAGCCACCACGCCTGGCAAATTTTGAGCTTTTGTCTGGGATGCAGTTTAGTTACTTGGAAGCAGTTTGATTCCCTCAAGGCTTGCCTTTGAGCTTGGTTAGGCTGACTCAGACCAGAGTAGCCTTTAGTCTATGGCTAGCTTGACCCACTATTGAGGTAATACTCTTCAAAGTACACACAATGCCCATATATTATGAGGATTCTCCACTCTGGCTATTGGGAAAATGAACTATTCTTGGCCCTGTGTGATCTCCAAGAACATTTCCACCTGATTCTTCTTGAAGATTGTTTTCCTGGTTTCTTTATACATAGTAAAAGACACAGATCAGTACTACATTGAAGATTGAAGGGAAACCCTCTGCAGGTCTCCAGAGTTCAATCTCTGGGAAGCATTCTCGAAGCATTCTCTTCCCTGGTCTTCCCTGCAAATTCTAGCCACCTTGGCCTCTCCAAATTTTATATATATATATTCACATAAGTTGTGATTTTAAATATAGGCTACGTAAGTTGTGATTTTAAATAGAGTTCTGATGCTTTAAGAAACTCATCCAACTTCCATGGATCTCAGTGTTCTTATCTGTAAAATGGGGACATTGGATCAGCTCTGTCTAGAAAAGGTAAATAGATAGCAGAAGGGACTGGGGCTTTAAAGCATTGGTTAGCAATCCTGACAGTATATTAGAATCCCCTGGGAAGCTTTTGAAAGTGATGCCCAGGTACCACCCTAGACCAATTAAACAGAATTTTTGAGGGTGGTGCCACGTGTTGCTAGTTTTAAACTCTCCCCAGGTGACTTTAATGAATAGTCATGGTCACAAACCACTGCTTTAAAGGCTGACCCCAACCACATTGAGCCAGGATGATTTTGACTAGTCTCCCTGCACCTGCTTCCTTGTCTATAACCTGGGAGGCTGATACAGTTTGGATATTTGTCCCCTCAAAATCTCGTGTTGAAATTTGATCCCCAATGTTGATACTGGTTGGTGGGAGGTGTTTGGGTCATGAGGGCAGATCCCTCACTAATGGCTTAGTGTGGTTCCCCGTGGTAATGAGTGAGTTCTCACTCTATTCGTTCGACCAGAGCTGGTTGTTTAAAAGAGCGTGGCACCTGTTCTCTCTTTCCTCCTCTCTCGCCATGTGATGGTGCTCCCCTTCACCTTCCACCACAAGTGGAAGCTTCCTGAAGCTTTCACCAGAAGCAGATGTTGGCACTGTGCTTCTTGTACAGCCTGCAGAACAGTGAGCCAAATAAACCTCTTCTTTTATAAATTACCCAGCCTCAGGTACTCATTTATAGCACCACAAAACAGACTAAGACAGAGCCATATCACCTGTCTTATGTGACCCATAACTCCTATATGTGCAGGGCCTACTATTATGATTCCAAGGTCTTTCTCTACAGTAAATCATCTGCTGTGACACTGGAGAAAAATTCTCAGATTAATGAAAGAAATTGAAAACACCCCTTGCTGCCAGCACTGACATCACTATCCAGAATAACAAGGGCTAGTGAACATTTGTGAGATGGGAAGACATGTGTGCAGGGATTGAGGCAGCTCACTGAAGAGAGCACTCAGAGGAAGTAGTTCTTTCTAAAATGAATTCCAGGACAGTCTTCATCAGCCCTAATATTAGGTTTGTGGGTTTCCAAAGAAAATTCACCTGGTGATTGGTACGTTGGGCCGACCAAAGCCAGCAGCAATGGGGACCTGTGCTAATCTTGAATTACCCTTTTGAATGGGCTGGACTATTATTTAACCTCCACATTCATTAGTTATCAACAGGCTCTTGGGGGATCACAACAGCAGAGAAACTATGAAAAGAAACACCTGTGAAATGGAATCTGGACTTCCGGGTTTAGGAAGGAAAAGGCCATCCTTGAATAGTTGGATTTAATGTTTTCATTTTCTGTTCACTCAGTGATTTTCTTGCGTACAGTTACCCAGGAGTAACGTTTTTGCCATAGACTGTGACTCTTGCAGACTGGCGCAGCTTGTCCTGCCAGCCCAAAGGCACATGCCTACTGGTCTCTTCTCAGGTGGTGATTTTTCCTCTATGCCATGAGAAAGTTGTAAGGTAGATAAAATATGTCTTCATGGCCCCACAAGATCCTTTTGTACCCTCAGTGAGATCCTCTTTCTCACCTTCCTCAGACATACTGTGCTTTATTTCCTCCCATCCCCACCCACTCATTTAAAAAAAAAAAGTCTCCCCTCAAAAAAAAAAAAAGCAGATTCTCAGAAAAGATTTGAAATTCATTTACTATTTTAAGAGGTTCAAAGATCTTCTGAAATCTGTCCATGTATCCCCTAGTTTAAAACCTCTGCCCAGACTGAAAATTTCAGATGTCAAGTCAGGGCAGAGGTATTTTTGGAGCAGGGCCCCTGAAATCATGTGAGTAGCTGCCTAGTTGACCTGCTGACAAAGGCCTCTACCTCAGGCTGCCCTGTGCACATGCCCCTGTGCATGTTTTCAGGGTTCCAGTCCTGACCCTAGGATGTCCAGATAGCCCTTAGACATGTTACATCACGAAGGGTCCCAGCAAGCCTTCCAACAGATGAGGTCCCAAGGGTATCCTCGGGTTCTCTCTGCAAAGCTGAATATTTTGTCGATGTGGCAAATGGCCACAATTATTGAACCAACAAGGTAGCATGAGCCAAGATGCTAAGTCTGAGGTAGCTGGCCTTCCACCCCAACACTGCAGCAATGATGAGACTCCTTCTGGTCATGCTATGTGGTTCTAAGGCCAGGCAAAGAGAGGCTGGGAACTGCAAACCAAGCCGGTAAAGTTCAATATTTATGGTCCCAGAGCACAAATTTAGGCACAGGGATATTTCTGAAGCCTATCTTAATTCCTGAAAGTTTGGAAAATCTTCTGAGGCTTGTGTGTACACATGTCTGGGTAACTAGGTCAGTTCAATTTGTCCTATGTTAACCTCCAGCCATGCCCCCCACCCAAATTCCCCCAGAGTCAGTCCTTTGTTCCAGATTGGTTATCCATTTACCCATAAATCCCAGGTCTCTGGTCACCATTATTGTTTTTCTCACCTGGACCCCTCTCCTCCAGCGCCATAGGCAAAGAACAACACTTTCCGAAATATTCTCCCTTCCTGGTTTTTGATTCAAGCAAAAACAACTTACAAGAGAACTGAACACTTTTGCCATTAGTAACCACTAGAAAACACATTAGGCTTCAAATTATTCAAGAAATTTTGACAGAAAAAAGTCAGTTGTGTTTGTCTCTGGTTTTCACTGAAATGGGAGTGGTCTGTCTTAGAAGTAGACCCCACCCAAAGACCAGCCTCACAACTTCATATGGCCCCCTCCATCAGGGAGAGAGAGGCCCCCACACCTCCCCCTTCATCCCCATCCATGGAGATGTGGGTCCTTTAGGTGACCCATTAGGAGCCATTGGTACTGAATATTTCAGAATGAAAAATCATGTTTGGCCCACTTGGTTATCTTCATAGTTAAAAAGGGACTATCTAATTAGTTTCTTTTTAATTATGTTTGGCATAATTTATACCATTCAAAAGGTTCAAAAAATAGTGAAAAGTAAACTTTTGCTGACAAAGAACTCTTATCCTCCAAAATATACAAGGAACTCTTAAAACTCAACAATAAGAAAATGAACAACCTGGTTAAAATACAGGCAAAAGACTTGAATGGATACCTCCCCAGAGAAGATATACAGATGGCAAATAACCATATGAAAAGATGCTCAACATGTATGTCATCTGGGAATTGTAAATTAAAACAAGGAGGCCCAGCACCAGTGGCTCACGCCTATAATCGGCAGTTGGGGAGGCCAAGATGGGCAGATCACTTGAGCCCAGGAGGCCGAGACCAGCCTGGGCAACATGGTAAAACCCCTTTTTACAAAAAAATACAAAAATTAGCTGGGTGTGGCAGCATGGGCCTGTGGTCCCAGCTACTTTGGAGACTGAGGTGGGAGGATCGCCTGAGCCTGGGAGGTCAAGGCTGCAGTGAGCAGTGATCATACCACTGCACTCCAGCCTGGGCAACACAGCAAGGCCCTGTCTCAAAAAAAAACAAAAAAAACAAAAAAAAACAAAAAACAAAAAAAAAACAAGGAGATACCACTACACACCTATATAGGATGGCCAAAATTCAAAACACTGAAAACACCAAATGCTGGCAAGTATGTGGAGCAATAGAAACCCTCATTTATTGTGGGTAGGAGTGTACAGGTGTACAGTCACTTTGGAAGAAAGTTTGGCAGTTTCTCACAAAACTATACTCTTACCACACAATCCAGCAGTCACTCACCTTGGTATTTACCCAAGTGGGTTGAAAACTCATGTTCACACCAAAACCTGCACAAGAATGTTTATAGCAGCTTTATTCATAATTGCCAAAAGTGGAAGCAACCAAGATGTCCTAAAATAGGTGAATAGATAAACAAACTGTGTGGTACATTCATACAACCAAGATGTCTTTCAGTAGGTGAATGGATAAACTGTGGCATATCTATACAATGAAACATTATTCAGCACTGAAAAGAAATGAGCTATCAAACCATTAAAAGACGTGGAGGAATCTTAAATGCATATTGCTAAGTGAAAGAAGCCAGTGTGAAAAAGTCACATACTGTATGATTCCAACTATATGATGTTCTGAAAAAGGCAAAACTATGGAGACAGTAAAAAGATCAGTGTTTGTCAGGGGTTAGGGAGAGGAAGGGATAAATAGAGCACAGAGGATTTTTAGGGCAGTGAAACTATTCCCTATGATTCTATAATGGTAAATACATGTCGTTACACATTTGTACAAACTCTTAGAATGTACAACACCAAGAGTGAACCCTGATGTAAATTCTGGGCTTTGATTGATATGATGTGTCAGTGTAGGTTCATCAGTTGTAACAAATGTATCACCCTGGTGTGGGATGTTGATAGTGGGGGAGGCAGAGGAGTGGGGGCAACTTTTTGCTCAATTTTGCTGTGAACCTAGAACTACTTTTTAAGAAAGCCTATAAAAAAGAAAAGGAGTCAGATGATTGCAAAAAAAAAAAAAAGAAAGTAAACTTTCATCCTTCCCCCTACCCTACCACCCTATCTCTTAGGGGACCAGTCCCCAACATCCAGCAGGACATTTTAAATCCAGAGATATTTCAAAGGCTTCATCTAGAAATCTGGCTGATTAAGCTACCAAACTTTTGTTCACAATTGACTAATTTAAAGTTCAATGGCTTCTATTTCCTTTTATTTTCTTTGGTAACACTCTGATGGGTTAGTGAGCAGTGAAATGGCCAACAGGTAGCAATTTCAGGGTATGAGAGTCAAGGGACATGCATAATCCATCACAGAGGAACCTCCCTGTAATAACTGGGAGGAGACCTCTAAGAACTACACCTACAATTGATAGATCCAACTGAGATGAAAGATAAGGAGCAGGGCGAGCCTTAGATAAAAATGGTTGAAGTCTGTATTTCTCTTACCCTTTCAGGTACTCCCTCCCTTTTCCCCCAGACAAAAACTCTTCAAATTAATGTGCTTTCTCTTCTAGGTCATTTTTATTTTCATTCAACAAATACTTACCATTGGATATAGGGAGGAAGAGAGAAACAGAAGAGTTGAGGATGATTCCAAGGTTTTTAGTCTGAGCAACTGGAAAGATGAAGTTGTCATTTCCTGAGATGGGGAAGGCTGCTTGGGTAACTTTGCACTGCATCAACTTGGCTAAGCTGGGACTATGTTTCCTAGAATTCCCTTTCCTCTGGACCTGTCTCCTGAACTAGACTCATGACATCATGAGTATGATTCTGGGGTAGGGCTGGCCAAAAGAGAAATTTTTATGAGCTCTGGAAGTCAGGATTGAAGCAGCAGCCATTACACTCTGAAGGTCAGTATCAGGTACCAGGCACCACTGCAGCTCACACATGTTGCTCATCCACCGGCTCACCTTGATGGGAGCTGGGGAGTAGGCAGTAGCTGGGCCCACAGCTCCCCCAGCTCCCACTGGATATCCTCCTTCAGCTTTTCTGAGTCCTGGGCCAGGTGCCTGTGTAGCTCCATGACAAAGGGAGCCAGTTCCTTCTGCAAGTCACCTGAATCATCAAGGTTAGAAGCAATGAGAGCCAGACTCAGGTTTGTCCTTGCTGGTTCCAGTTAGCCCTTGTGTGTTCCAGATGGTCCTTGTTCTTGTGCTTCATGCCCAGCTTTTCTTCTTCACTGCCTGCTCTACTGACCCCCAGTGGTATCAGTTTCACGCCCAGATGCAGAGGCAACAGCCCTCCATAGACTTCTTCATCAGCTTCCCTTTGTGATCCCTGGTTAATGACTTTTCTCCGACCCTCCAATTGTCCTCTTCTACACATTTACTTCCCTAGGGTCTCCCATGATTTGTGGGATCTGGTCACTATAAGCCAATGTAATTCCATATTATTTATAGTGATTCCAATTCCTGATTGAACCTTGCTGATATTCTGCCAAAGGAGCAAGTTTGGGTAGGAGATAAGGAACTCAGTTTGGACATGTTAAATTGAAAATTCCCATTCACCAGTCAGGGGGGGATTTTGAATAGGAAGCTTGAGGTTATGAGTCTGTAGTTCAGGGGAGAGGTCCAGGCTGGAGCTATACATTTGGAAACCATTAGGGTATAGATGGTATCAAAAGCCATAAGACCAGATCAGGTCATCAAATGACTGAGTGTAAATAGAGAAAAATTGTCTAAAGACCAAGTCCAGGGATGCTGTGACATTAAGAAAATAAAGGGCAGATAACACACCCTGAAAGAACAAATACTAAACGAAGACCAAAGATAAATTATTGAAATGAGCAAAGGTTCTTAACTGTTGAGTAAATCTAGAAAATTTGGAACCGGTTATTGACATTTACTAGGCAGACGAACAAAAATATCTTTGCTAGTTTATCTTTTTAAAGATAACTTCTAAAGATTTAATGATGCTTTTGTTTGCATCTATCCCACTGGCCACGGGCTGTCTTTATTAATCTGGTCCAATGGCAGATTTAGAGCATTAGCAAAGTAATTCAGGGCCAACCATAACAGCCTTTGCAGTAAAAACAAAAATAACATTTTAAAAATCACATCTATCATTTGAACTATCCTAGAACTTGAGGTGTAAAGTGTTTTGTGGTTTAGAGATTGCTGCTTTATTTCTCCAGACTTGGTTTTGTGATACCACAGGGTGGTGGTTCTTAACCAGGGATGATTTTGTCCCCCAGGGAACATTCGACAATGTATGGAGACATTTTTTATTGTCATAAATGGGAGGGGGCTGCTACTGGCATATAGTGGGTAGAGGCCATGGATGCTATTAAAAATCCTGTAATGCACAGGACAGCCCCCATGACAAATGGGAATAATACAGAGAGGGAGAAACCCTGTCTTAGGGTCTGGCTACTTAGAGAGCAGAATGAAAGTCTTAACAGAACAAAATCCAATTTCATTTACTTTTCAGTAAAACGGTTAAAGGATGGGCAAGTGGAAGAAAGGGAAGGGGGATAGAGTTTGAGAAAAGAAAAAGAGGGAAAAAGAGGAAGGAGGAAGATTAATATGCTGTGCAGCACTTATGGGTTGTGAGACGCTCTTAAATCCAATAAACAACTCTTAGCAGATATGGAAGCACTGAATGATGTAACAGGCTATGGAAAGTGATCTTCACTCAATCTCAGAGCTACAATGTTACCTAAGGTTTGCTTTACTATAGCTGGGGCCTGATCACAGGAGAAATACAAAGTGTCAGAGCAAGTGATGGAGGGTTAACCAGGAGGCAACAGTATCTTCAGCTTCTGCAGTCTTTGGGCCCTGTATTTTCAAATTCTCTGCTGGTCCCTCTAATTAACGGCAGCAGGGAGGAGGTGGCAAAGATCTAGACCTCAATGGGTATAGAACAAAGTAGTTCGCTAATTGTAAATTAGGACAATTATCTTACAATTAATTGAATTTTCTTATTCCTCTAGAAAATCTTAGCATGGCCATGAGTTTTTCTCAGCTTGTGCTATTCTCTGCTGTGCTGCTACAGGGGAGGGCTGCAGTTGAAGTTCTTATAATCAACCAGTGTGCTCATTAGCATGCTTGGAAGGTTTGAAGGATAGTGTGCACTCAGAGGAATTAAAAAACAAAATCAATCTTGTGGAAAGGCCTGGCAATTAGGCAGCTCAAGTGAAGGGGATGGCTGAGCCATTATAAGCACTGTCAGGCCTAGTAATGCATGTCGTAACACACACACAGGTTCACAGCCTCTTCCAGTGTACCTGTGGCCCAGGCAGCCTTGGGGTTCTCCCTCTTGGGGAGGCAAGAGTGGGTCACATCCCCCATTTTTGGCCTTGTTGGCTTTAATACCTGGAAAAAAAAAAAAAAAAAAAAAAAACCTCACATGAAATTGCCCATTTCACTTGGATGGAATACAAATTCACTTCTCCATATGCCCAGATATATGACATAGCACATTATCTACAAAATTAAGAATGAATAGGGCAGGGCAAGGTGGCTCATGCCTGTAATCCCAGCACTTTGGGAGGCCAATGCGGGTGGATCACTTTGAGGTCAGAAGTCCAGACCAGCCTGGCCAACATGGCAAACACTGTCTATACTAAAAATACAAAAATTACCCAGCTGTGGTGGTGCACACCTGTAGTCCCAGCTACAAGGGAGGCTGAGGCAGGAGAATTGCTTGAACCCCGGAGGAAGAGATTGCAGTGAGCCCAGATCGCGCCACTGCTCTCCAGCCTGGGTGACAGAGCAAGACTCCGTCTCAAAAAAAAAAAAGAATGGCCAATTTTTCCCACTTATCTTCAGTCCTAAATGCAGCAAATGCTGCTGGTGCCATATCCCTCTCCCCTTGGCACTAGCCATTCTGTACACACAGACAGTCTTACTGCAAGCACCTGTGACTCTTTCTGAGGACATCCTCAAGCCACATCAGCATGGGTGGCCCCTGTATGTGGCAACCAGAAGTATCAGGAAATAACGTTCCCAGCACTGTCCTAAGTCAATGAGAAAGAAGTGGATGAATAAATACCCCAGCTTCCTTGCCTCTAGGGCAGAACAATCTGAGGCTTCTTCTGTACTGTCTTCCAAGGTCCTCAGCATGGACCAGTTTTCCGGAGCTGCTTGTGCTCAGGAATACGTCTTCCATTGTTTCCCCATCCCTGACTCAGCTCCCCTTTCTGTCACCAATGCTTCTAAGGATTAGCACCCAAAGAAACTACTCCCACTCAAATCCTCTCCTCTGGGAATGCTTTTGGGGAAACCCAAGTGAAGACACGGGCAATTCACCAGCTGAAGATCGAGTCCATCCCATGGCAGGGCGGGCAGATGTACCTCTCTAATAAGTGAGATGCACCCTGGGATATCAGCTGGGGGAGGGGCAGAATTTAGATCACACTCATGGATCACAAAAACAGGCTATGGAGTAGTTCTCCCCAAAAAAGCATTATTGATCTTGTCCAATAAAACAAACACAAACAAACAAACTGGGAGATTTCAAGGCAACAAAGTTAATGGAAAACAATGTCCCATAGGTTACCTAAGATTGAACGATAACACTGCAAATCCATCATTAGGATCTCAGCTAAGGTCTACAGTTTAGTCTCATCATTGAAAATGTATTGCCATCACCTGGAACAATTGTTCTCATCCTTATCAGGTGCAAATCACCTTGTAGAAATGAATGGTTTCATGTCTCTCTACCATCCTGAACTGCAATCCATAGACAATGTAATGACCCACCACGTAATTTTTTAATCTGTAAGTGCCCTAACTCAACACATGGAGAAATAAAAGGTGAGTAATTATGTAAATGAACGTCATGTACTGGTGCATCTACATGAACACCCCCAGGCGGGAGCTCACTGGACGACGACACGAAGAATCCTGACGCTTGCCACAACCTGTGGGTTCTCCGGGCATGGAAGCATTGCCACTTCGGGCTCATTCCGCAGCCCAGTGGCTGACGGATACCGGCAGCAGCGCTGCCATTGATGGCAAGAGATTCCAAAAATGCCAACAATTGTTGAAGTTTCCACCAAGACCAGTGACAACTTCCCATGATTTCCCGACAGTGTCATTCCTGTGGAAACTGATGTCTATGAAAGATGTACGAAAGATATGTCTATACCGTCGTTGGTGGCTTGTGCTTTTGCATGTATGCTTTCAAGGCGAAATGGCAAGTGGTCAAGTGCAAGTGCTGGCAGCAGACCCGGAAGTGCAGCGAGTGAGCCTCGCACCCGTGAGGCCAGAGAAGCAGGAGGCGTCTGGAATCTGAGGTGTGCTGCAAGTGCGCATGCGCATAGACGGGGCCAGGCGTTGACCCCGGCCCTGACGTTCACTTCCGGTGCAGCACTCAGAGACGCGAAGCCCAAGCCACAACACCGACCCCTCAGGTATCGATGTTTTCAGAAACCCTCAAACAGATTGGGTAGGGCTTCCCGGGGGGCGGGTTTCTGGGCAGGTGCCCAGACGCGCCCAGGAGCTGACCCCGGCCCTCCCGCTCACTTCCATTCCAGCCCACGGAGACGCGAAGCCCGGCCACGACGACGACCCCTCAGGTACTGATGTTTTCAGAAACCCTCAAACAGATTGGGTAGTGCTTCCCTGGGGGCGGGTTTCTGGGCAGGTGCCCAGACGCACCCAGGAGCTGACCCCGGCCCTCCCGCTCACTTCCATTCCAGCCCGCAGAGACGTGAAGCCCGGCCACGACGACGACCCCTCAGGTACTGATGTTTTCAGAAACCCTCAAACAGATTGATTGGGTAGTGCTTCCCTGGGGGCGGGTTTCTGGGCAGGTGCCCAGACAGTGCCCAGGAGCTGACCCCGGCCCTCCCTCTCCCATTCCAGCCCGCAGAGACGCGCAGCCAGTGCCAGGTCAACGACCCCTCAGGTACCGATGTTTTCAGAAACCCTCAAACAGATTGGGTAGCCCTTCCCTGGGGGCGGGTTTCTGGGCAGATGCCCATGTTGAACTCAGTGTGGACTTGTGGCGTCTTGCGGGCCTGTACATTAATATGACAGCCGTGACATCCACCCCACTTCACCAACGCACATGCGTTTTCTCTCCCGTTAGGGGCCCTGTTTTCTGTTACAATGGATCGAGATTTAGAACAGGCTCTGAATGGCGCAGAGAATATCATTGAAATTGCCCAACAGAGACCTCCTAGAAGGAGATACTCACCTAGGGCGGGAAAATCTCTGCAGGAAAAACTTTATGACATTTATATAGAAGAATGTGGAAAAGAGCCTGAGGATCCTCAGGAATTGAGAAGCAATGTAAACTTGTTAGAAAAGCTTGTTAGGAGAGAGTCCTTGCCATGTTTACTGGTCAATCTATACCCAGGCAATCAGGGGTATTCTGTGATGCTCCAGAGAAAAGATGGGTCCTTTGCAGAGACCATTCCGCTGCCTTATGATGAAAGGACATTGCTCGACTACTTGGATGCAGAAGAATTACCCCCTGCTTTGGCTGATGTCCTTGATAAAGCTTCGGTTAACATTTTTCATAGTGGGTGTGTCATAGTAGAAGTTCGTGACTACAGGCAGTCCAGTAATATGCAACCTTCTGGTTACCAAAGCAGGCATATTCTCCTACATTCAGCGATGCCGACTTTAGCCCATGAGGTGAATACAATGACAAGAGATGTCCAGAAATGGAGCCAGGAAGACAAATTTCCACTTGAGAGTCAACTGATCTTAGAGACAGCTGAACCACTGTATCTCGATCCTTCTGTAGCAGTCTCCTGTTCTGCAAACAGGCTGCTGTATAACAAGCAAAAGATGAATACCGACCCGATGAAACGGTGCCTCCAGAGGTATTCGTGGCCCTCTGTAAGGTCACAGCAGGAGCGGTCTGACTATCCACCTCCTCCTGAGATGAGAATTTCGACTTCTGGCCAAAAAGAAGAAAGAAAAGCAGGTCAGCCTTATGAGCTGGACATTGCTAAAGCAGGACGTTGTGTTGACATGTGGAAACGCAGATCCTGGGATTTGGCCGTGCCTTCGGAAGTGGATGTGGAGAAACTTGCTAAAGGGTGTCAGCCCGTCACAGCTGCTGACCCACAGCTCCCAGTCTGGCCAGCCCAGGAGGTAGAAGACCCTTTCGGATTTGGATGGGAAGCTGGCTCTCAGGCCTGGGACACCAAGCCAAACATCATGCAGTCGTTTAATGATCCGTTTTTCAGTGGTGAAATAGGGCCCCGTAAAAAAGCCAGGCAGAAGAGCCAGAAGTCTCCCTGGCAGCCCTTCCCAGATGACCATGCAGCTGGTCTCAGGCCTGGGTCAGAGACTGATGCTGGGAGGGCAGTGAGTCAGGCCCAGGAATCGGTGCAGAGCAGAGTCAAAGGTCCAGGCAAGATGCCACACAGCTCCAGTGGCCCAGCCAGTGTCAGTCAGCTCTCTTCATGGAAAACACCAGAACAGCCTAAGCCTGTGTGGGTCCAGTCTTCAGTATTGGGGAGGAGAGAGAAACATCCACCTCCCCGAAACCAACTTCCCTCAAGCTCAGGAAAGAATTCCTCAGGTACCAGTTTTCCCCCACAACAGGCAGGCAGCTCTCTTAAGCGTCCTTTTCCTGTGGCAGCTGCTGCTGCTGCTGCTACTGCTACTCCTACTCCTCCTCCTGCTCCTCCTCCTCTTCCTCCTCCTCCTCCTCCTCCTCCTCCTCCTCTTCCTCCTCCTCCTCCTCCTCCTGCTGCTGTGGCAGCAGCGGCAGCAACACCAAGTCATTCTCAGAAGCCCTCTGTGCGTCTCATTCAAGCTAGCAGGCCCCGTCCAGCTGCCCGGCCCCCAACCAGATTCGTAAAAATAGCCCCAGCCATTCAAGTCAGGACAGGCTCCACTGGCCTAAAGGCCATCAACGTGGAGGGCCCAGTCCGGGCAGCCCAGGCTTTGGGTAGCAGTTTCAAGCTTGTGCAGGCCTCTGGCTTGGGTGGCCCGGCTCCTGCAGGAATCAGTGGCAGTGGCCTTCAGTCCTCAGGAGGTCCACTACCAGATGCAAAGCCCAGTGCAGCACAGGCATCTTCTCAAGCACCCCTTCAGTTTTTCCTAAATACTCCTGAAGGTCTCAGGCCCCTGACACTCCTCCAGGTTCCACAGGGATCCATGGTTCTGACCGGCCCACAGCAGCAGTTCCATCAGCTGGTTTCCCTGCAGCAGCTCCAGCAGCCCACAGCTGCTCACCGTCCTCAGCCAGGGCCACAGGGTCCCGCACTACGTTTGAGCACTCAAGGGCAGGCCTTCCCTGCTCAGCAGCTTCTTATGGTGAACCCCACTGGAGCAGGTAGTGGTCTGCAGCCCCAGCCCCAGGCAGCTGTGTTGGGTCTACTTGGCTCTGCCCAGGTTCCTCAGCAGGGTATCCAGCTCCCCTCTGTCTTGAGGCAGCAGCAGCAGTTGCTGCTGCTGCAGCCACAGCCGCTGCAGCCACATCCACAGCCACAGCGACAGCCGATCCAGCTCCAGACGCAGCAGTTGAGAGTCCTGCAGCAGCCAGTGTTTTTGGCAACAGGCGCTGTTCAGATAGTGCAGCCACATCCAGGTGGGCAAGCAGCGAGCCAGTCGGTAGTGCAGACGAAGGGAGGCAAGCCAACCCCTCCAGCGCCCTGAGGCTTGTGGTAGTTTATCTCTCTTTTAAAAGCACAGGAGCACTGACCCAAATGAATTCCCAGTTTTTACTTGAGTTTTATGTTTTTTTCCTCATGTTTTGGTATTTTACATTTTAAAATACACACTTTACACAAAAACACAATCCACTAATTTTTATTTAGAAACAGGGAAGTGATCTCCTAAAGGAGCATTGTTTTGCTTAAGTTACTCCTTTTGTTGTCGTTGCTGTTGATATAATTAGTTTTAATATAGTATTTTAAAGTATCCAAATCCTAACCAAGTTGAGTTTAAACTTCTGAAGTGTATAATTTCTCTAAAGCCAAGATGGCAATACCAACAATGTTAAGTTAATATTTTAACAAG
Organism: Macaca mulatta; assembly: GCF_049350105.2. Classification (NCBI taxonomy): domain Eukaryota; kingdom Metazoa; phylum Chordata; class Mammalia; order Primates; family Cercopithecidae; genus Macaca; species Macaca mulatta. The sequence continues at coordinate 24,128,699 of NC_133426.1, read as the reverse complement.
ATTTTAATTTTAAGTTAATATTTTAACAAGAAGAGTGCAATTTAAATTTTTTTAAATGGTGGTAAAAACATATAATCTAAAATGGACCACCTTAACTATTTTAAGTGCGCGGTTCAATAGTATTAAGTCCACCCCCACAGTTGTGCCGCAGGTTTCCAGACCATCTTACAACACTGAAACTCATGCCCATTGAATACCAGCTCCCCATTCTCCCTTGCCCAGTCCCTGGCAGCCACTGTTCTGCTTTCTTTCTCTATGAGTTCACCACCCTGGCCACTTCATGGAAGTGGAATCATATGGCATTTGTCCCTTGGTGAGTGGCTTATCTCACTTGGCATAATGTCCTCACGATCTATCCCTGCTGTCTCATGTCACATGAAGGTCATTGCTTTTTAAAAATGGTCTCACTGTACATAATATATATGAAAGTGACCTATGAACTCTGAGAAACCTCTTTCAGAAGAGCGTAATTGTATTTAGATTAATAGGTTTATGCACAATATATGGAATGGAATTATTACACATTCATTTTGAAAAATAAAAAGAAAGTACAGTACAGTGATGCTTGTTACACTGCAGTTGAGTACATGGGAGACTTCCAAAGCTATGGAATAGAATTAGTGGCAGATTTGCTTGTGTGACAGTCCCCTGCCCTTTCAAAGGCCCTGTCTGCACCTAGTGCTCCACAGAGCGAGGCTCTCTCACTGGCTTTGAAAAGGCTCTTCCTGGATGTTTTGTGTGCTCTCTCTTTATAAGATCATTTACATTTTTTGTAGTTTGTTTGCAAGAAGTTAATAGTGAAACATTTGAAAATCCATTTTATTGGTTTGCTTTTCAAATATTTGTAGCCTTGTTTCTTAAGTAGAACCCCCGTCTTTGTCTTTGTCTTTTTCTCTTTGTTGATGCGTCATCATCAGTTGTTCAGCCGTTTCTGTTCCCTCATTTTTTCCCTCATTGCAGTGAGACTCAAAGAAACATGAACTTTTGTGCGCTTTTGTTTTCCCTTTCTTTTTCCTTTTTTAACAACTAAGGGGTAATCACAGAACAACCAACCATTGTAAAGTACAGTTGTAAAGTGGCATTTAGTACATTCATGATGTTGTACAACTACCCCTCCTGTTTCCAAAACATTTTCATCACCCACCAAGAAGTCTCTGTATCCATTAAGCACTAGCTTGTCATCTTCACACCCCCAGCCTCTGGCAACCACCAATTTGCTTTCTGTTTCTATGGATTTACCTAAATATTTCCTGTAAATGTAGTCATACAGTATGTGGTCTTTTGTGTCTGGCCTCTTTCACTCGGCATAATGTTTTTGAAGTTCATCTATGTTGTAAAATGTATTGCTACTTTATTCCTTTCTGTGGTTCAATAACATTCCATTGTTTGTATATAGCACATTTTTGTTTATTAATTCATCTGATGATGGACACTTGGGTTGTTTCTACCTTTTGGGCGCTGTGCATAGAGCTGCTGTCAACTTTCATGTACAAGCATCTGTTCTAGCACCTCATATTTTGCTCTTTTACAACCTTGAAGGGCACCCTGTGTAATACTTGTTTTTCTAGGTACACATCTATATTTCTCTGTTTTTTGCCTTAATGAAATAGAAGGAAATTTGATCTGGCGGTTCCAAAAGACGTCAGTAAAGAGACAGGTATCCAGTGAATCTTACTTGGTGAACCCTTTTACTAATGCACTACCGATGCTGTTAAAGATTTGACCAACTTCAAGCAAACACATCGAATTTCCCAAGTGACACCAAGTCCATCAGAGCAGCCTGAACATAACTGGGAATGGTGCCTGCACTTTTAAGAAGCGAACCAGTGCAATGACCAGTTGTAGAGAAGAGTTTATGCATGGCCTTCAGAGCTAAGCAGTGACCTGAACTCCGTATATCACCAAATTTGGTGTAGCTTTCTCCTTTGCCCTCTGCTTCTTTCAAGTAGTACATGGAGATAGCAGCTAAATTTGTGCTTCAGTGATGTGACCTTCCCTTCCCAGGCAGGCAAATAAATTGAGTTTTGTTTCTGATTATCATTTGGTGGTCTTTATTTCCTTATAATGATCCTCAACATGGTTGATAATTGGATGTAACTGCCACAATGATGAAGAGGAAAGAATATAACCCTTGAAATGAAACCCCAGAGTATGTATTTATTTAAACACCTATAGAAGGAGGATTTTCCACAGTAATGTTGGAGATGGGGGAGAAGACAGACCAAAGAAAAGTAAAAATGCCTCTTTAGGACCAAGATTTTATTCAACCCTCATCTCATTGTGTCCTTCAGCAATTTAAGCTACATTTACAGAATAGTGAAATGTTAATAGATGAGTACACAATAGAAAGAATGAGAAATAGCTTGGTGCAAAAGTAATTGTGGTTTTTGCCATTACTTGTTTTTTGTGTTGTTTTGTTTTGTTTTTTGTTTTTTTAGATGGAGTTTTCACTCTTGTTGCCCAGGCTGGAGTGTAGTGGCACGATCTCGGCTCACTGCAACCTCCACCTCCTGGATTCAAGCGATTCTCCTGCCTCAGTCTCCCTAGTAGCTGGGATTACAGGCATGTGCCACCACACCTGACTGATTTTTTTGTATTTTTAGTAGAGACGGGGTTTCACCATGTTGGCCAGGCTGGTCTCAAACTCCTGATCTCAGGTGATCCACCTGCCTCAGCCTCCCAAAGTGATGGGATTACAGGTGCGAGCCACCACACCTGGCCAGTTTTTGCCACTACTTTTAATGTCAAGAAGCACAGTTACTTTTGCACTAACCTAATAGAGGCAGGCTCAATATTTTAGTGGCTTATTGCCCTACCCCAAGTCAGAGACCAGGACACAGACCAAGGAGATGATAGAAAGAAGATTGCAAGAGAAAAGTATTGACCAACCCAGGAAGTACAGATATTTGTATCTGCACAGAGAATTTGTACTTATTTATAAGTGACAAGTTTAAATAGCTGTCATTCTGTATTAGATTTCTGTTTTGGGAAAAACACCCAATTCTAAGAAACTTATCTCTTAAAAGCAATGGTAACATCTTAGTGAACAGGCTGTCTTCTGGGTCCCACTTCCATTTCTCCCACCTATCAGCTAATACCAATATTGTCGTTCATTTTTGTTGCATGCTGCCTCCCTGAAATGTCACCAAGACAACCTGTTGATTAGAGAAAGCTGATTTTATTCTTACTGGTAAGATAGAGGACTACTTTGATACAGTCTTAGTAGTATTGCAAGCCATGAAATATATTTTTCCATAAAATCTAATTAAAATAATTCTTCATCTCCAGGACTTTAGTATTTCATCTGCAGGGAAAATGTACTTAGCTGCTTTCATTGCATCCTGATAAACACGTAGGCATAAAATATAGGATCTTTTCCCCTCTGTTCTTTCTACGTGCTAGACACTGTTCTCTTTTACATGTTTCACTCACTGAGTTCTTGCAAAAACCACTTACAATTATAAAAGAGGAAACAAGGCATGGGGCGCTTAAGTAATTTGTTCACAATCACCCAGCTGCAAAGTATCAGAGCCCAGATTTGGACCCAAGCTTCCTGGGGTCAGAGACCACATTCTTTCCCACACAACCCTCTTTACTGCCTCACTGAGGGCAAGACGTAGGCCTGTCCCAGGGGGCTCACAATATGGTTGCAGAGACCCCATGACGTGGACGAAATGACAGATGGCAGTCTGTCATTTCGCTGTATGTTGACGTTTGAGGGGAGCTTATACATGACGTCTCTGCCATAGGTTGACACCAGCTGCAAAAGAGAGGGATCCAGCAAACAGCTGGACATCAATATATCTCTTTATTAGTGATGCTCATATATTCAAGGACATAATTTAGATCTGGCTTCCTCACTCACAGGCAGGGCTGGAGGCAGGGCTGCTGTGGGCTGCAGATCCCTCCTATGATCCTGGCCACCCCACTGGGGAGAACTGAGTGGGCAGGGAGAGCCCACTTTACTCTAACGAAGAGCTTCTTAACCCCTAGACAATAGGCCTCTTTGGTATTTGGTGAAGCCCATGGATCCTTTCTCAAAACAACATTTTTTTTTTTTTTTTTTTTTTTTTTGAGACAAGTTCTGACTCTATTGCCCAGACTGGAGTGCAGTGGTGTGATCTTGGCCCACTGCCACCTCCACCTCCTGGGCTCAAGCCATCCTCCTACCTCAGCCTCTGGAGTAGTTGGGACTAAAGGCACACACCATCATACCCAGCTAATTTTTTGTTTCTGTTTTTGTTTGTAAAGATAGGGTTTTGACATGCTGCCCAGGCTGGTCTCAAACTTGAGAGCTCAAGCGATCCACCCACCTAGGCCTCCCAGAGTTCTGGGATTGCAGGCATGAGCTACCATGCCAGCCTCAAAATAACATTTTTAAGGGCATAAAATAAAATACATGGTATTACAAAGGAAACCAGTTACACTAAAATACAACCCTAAAAGTATATACTGTAAATACATTCATGATAAATTATCTATGTGTTCCTTTATTAATGCATTAAATAATAAGACAACAGTGGGACTAATTACTACCATAATTTTGAAATAGTGATGAGCTTAAATGATATTTTGAGATACCTGCAACAAGTGAAATTTCATAAGAAAATATCTCTGATTTCTATTAGCTACAAATTTATAGACACTGGTAATACTGCAGTTTGTTGTCTATATTCATACTTGCAGGAAATACTGCATTTCAGTTAGAAGTCAGATAAAATGGCCAGGCGTGGTGGCTCATGCCTGTAATCCCAGCACTTTGGGAGGCTGAGGCAGGTGGATCACCTGAGGTCGGGAGTTCGAGACCAGCCTGACCAACATGGAGAAACCCCGTCTCTACTAAAAATACAAAATTAGCCATGCATGGTAACGCATGCCTGTAATCCCAGCTACTCGGGAGGCTGAGGCAGGAGAATCACTTGAACCTGAGAGGCGGAGGTTGTGGTGAGCCAAGATCGCACCAGTGCACTCCAGCCTGGGTAACAAGAGTGAAACTCTGTCTCAGAAGAAGAAGAAGGAGAAGGAGAAGGAGAAGGAGAAGGAGAGGAGGAGGAAGAGGAGGAGGAAGAGGAGGAAGAGGAGGAGGAGGAGGAGGAGGAAGAGGAAGAAGACAGGTAAAATTACAATGTAAAGTTTTTTTCTTATTAAGTTCATGGGTCCCCTGAAAGTGTCAACAGACCCCAGGTTAAGAATTGTTGCTCTAATGGAAGCTCCGCCCCCTGGAAACAGAAGAAATAGGTAATAAAGCATTGCCCCCAGCAGTATATGTTATACGAACAAGACTACAGGTGGTGATCAAGTTTGCTTAAATTGTACGCAGTGGCCAAATTATTAAATGGTTATCATAGCAGCTTAGAAAGTAGTTGCTTACAAGGCATGCATTATCCATTTAATCCTCAAAACAATTCTATTGGTGGCTGGTATTATTAACTCAGCTTTCAAGTGAGGAAACAGAGAGGTAAGTGTAACTTGTCAAAGGTCACACATCTAGTTAATAGAGAAGCGAGGATTTGAATCTAGGTAGTCTGGTTCCAGAATTCATTGTCTTAACCACTAAAGTGAAGCTGCATATAAGTTTAGAGAGCTAGTCTAGAAAAAACTAGGGCTAAGTATAACTACTGTTTATAAAATTGCTTCCATAGGAAAATACTTACAAATAAATCCTTGGGAGATGTATTAGTCAGGGTTCTCCAGAGGGACAGAACTAATAGGATAGATATATATATTAAGGGGAGTTTATTAAGGACTGTTAACTCACATGATCACAAGGTCCCACAGTAGGCCATCTGCATGCTGAGGAGCATGGAAGCCAGTCCAAGTCCCAAAGCTGAAGCACTTGGAGTCCAATGTTCGAGGGCAGGAAGCATCCGGCATGGGAGAAAGATGTAGGCCAGTAGGCTAAGCCAGTCTAGTCTTTTCACGAATTTCTGCCCATTTTTATTCTGGCTGTTCTGGGAGCTGATTAGATGGTGCCAACCCAGATAAAGGGTGGGTCTGCCTTTCCCAGTCCACTGACTCAAATGTATCTCCTTTGGCAACACCCTTACAGACACACCCAGGATCAATACTTCGCATCCTTCAATCCAATCAAGTTGATACTCAGTATTAACCATCACAGGAGACAACCCTTCCATAGATTAGAATATACAGAGATCAGGAACTATGGAACACTGTATTGTTGTCTGTTATCTACTGTACTGAAATAAGCAGAATTATCTAAAAATGACCTCATTCTGAGTTGCCTGTACCATAAATCAGCTGAGGCTGGAACAGAGTAGGGAAGGGGCCTTCTACTGAACCCAGCTTCCTATGGGACCAGTGGCTCCCTTCCTTTGACCAGAAGGCACATAATTTCTAATGGGCTCTGTCAAGAACTGGGAAGGGTCTGAGGATTTACCTTGCTTGCAAGCTAATCAGTTAGCCTGCCACAGTTTCATGCATGCTGGCAGAAGACACAAGAATATCAGGTCAAAGAAAAATTACTTTATTACTCATAGCACAATAGAAAGCATGAACCTCAGGTTTGCATTGGTTCCTCTGCCCCCCAAGTTCCATGGGAGTAACACAGAGAAGGACACAGGTGGATGCTGCACGTGCAGTGGATGTGTGTCACAGATGAGGAACCCACGCTTAGAAATACTATTTTAGCTGGGCGTGGTGGCTCACATAATCCCAGCACTTTGGAAGGGATTACAAGCACAAGGTGGGCAGATCACTTGAGGCCAAGAGTTCAAGACCAGCCTGGCCAACATGGTGAAACCCCGTCTCTACTAAAAATACAAAACTTAGCCAGTGTGGTGGTGCGCACCTGTAATCCCAGCTACTCGGGAGGCTGAGGTTCAGGAATTGCTTAACCCTGAGAGGTGGAGGTTGCAGTGAACCAGGATAGTGCCACTGTACTCCAGCCTGGGCAACAGGGCGAGACTCTGTCTCAAAAAAATAAAAAATAATAAAAATTAAAATTAAAAAGTTTTTTTTAAAAAGAACATACTATTTTAAAGGGGGCTGCAAGCAAACTTGCCCAATTGTGTTCTCAAATAAGACATAATCATTTTTATTCTTTTTTTTTTTTAAGTTGTTTAGAGACAAGATCTTGCTCTGTTGCCCAGGCTGGAGTGCTGTGGCTCAATCATAGCTCGTAACCTCGAACTCCTGGCCTCAAGGGATCCTCCTGCCTTGGCCTCCCAAAGCTCTGGGATTACAGACATGAGCCACCACACTTAATCCTTTATCTTTATTATACTGGTCAACAAAAAAGTTTGCCCTTGGCTCCATAGGGACACACTATACGAACTTCCTTCAAAAGTTAGTTCAGAATAAAAACTGTTAGTGCCTCTACTCACAAGACATGCAGAAACACACAAAAACCCATGGAGAAGTGGCACCTCCCAACAGAGGCCAGCAGCTGGAATTCCTAGATAACTCCTTTAAACAGCTAGCATCCAACTCCAGACTTCCTGGCACTCAAGCAGTTTATGTGTCCCTTCATTAATAAAGTTGTCTTCTCATGCTTACTCTATAAAAGGAGAGCAGTAAGGGGGCAGGTCCCTCTACTGGAACGTGGACACACACTATATATCCAAGAGGGTGCCGTGACACTGGCACATTTCTCTAATGGATAATGGAAGGAGAGGGGACTGGGTCTTCTCTTCTCTTTTTACCCTGGCCTTGTTAAGTTTTCCTTCCCCTAAATAAAGGTGATGACTTAAAATTAACTCCAAGTCCTGATGCATGACGAGTGAGACCCAAATGGTATCAGTACAATGGATAAAGAAAAGTAACAAGACATCTAAGAAGTCCCAGCAGACCAGGTGTGGTGGCTCATGCATATAATCTCAACACCTTGGGAGGCTGAGGTGGGAGGATCACTGGAGCCCAGGAGTTCGAGACCAGCCTGGGAAATATAGCAGGACCTTGTCTCTAAAAAAGAAAGAAAGAGAGAAAGAGAGAAAGAGAGAAAGAAAGAAAGAGAGAGAGAGAGAGAGAGAGAGAGAGAGAGAAAGAAAGAAAGAAAGAAAGAAAGAAAGAAAGAAAGAAAGAAAAAAAAGAAAGGAAGGAAGGAAGAAAGGAAGGAAGGGAGAGAAAGAAAGAGAAAGAAAAAGAAAGAAAGAAAAGAAAGAAGAAAGAAAGAAAGAAAGAAAGAAAGAAAGAAAGAAAGAAAGAAAGAAAGAAAGAAAGAAAGAAAGAAAGAAAGAAAATTAGTCAGGCATGGTGGCACACACCTGTAGTCCCAGCTACTTGGGAAGCTGAGGTGGGAGGATCACTCGAGCTCGGGAGGTCAAGGCTGTAATGAGTGGTGATCACACCACTACACTTCAGCCTGGGTGACAGAGCAAGATCCCATCTCCAAATAAAATAAAAAAAAAAAAAAAAAAAAAAAAGAATTCCCAGCAGCCAAAAAGAGGAAGATCAAATAAGGCAGGCACTCAGGGAAACAGAATTGCTAGAGGACAAATAACAAATTTTTAAAAATAAAACTAAGAAAAAGAGATTCAAATACAGCATTAGGGTGACCAACAATCCTGGTTTTCCCAGAACTAAGGGAGATCCAGGGATGTGAGGCCTTCAGTGCTAAAACCAAGACAGTCCCGGGCAAACCAGGATGAGTTAGTCGCCCTATACATGCATGCATCCTCCCCCACACAAAAACTTTCTGTAACTAGGTGAAAATGATTTCAAAATTTTAAAATACAGTAGATCTCCTTGCATCCTGCCATTGCATCTGGAGTTAGTAATTTGGGGGAAGGAGAAGAAATAAACACACTATCTCAAAAAAAACACAAAAAGATGGAATTATAAAAATAAGAGATTTGGAAGATAGAGACAAGCAAAAATAGGAGATCAAGGAGGGGAAAAATGAACTGATGGCAGATAAGCATGATTATGCGAGTATATTGGCTCTTGAACGACACAGATTTGAACCTCATGGACCCACTTATAATGGGGAGTTTTTTTCAACCAAACTCAGATCAAAAATATGGTATCCGTGAGATGTGAAACCCGTATATACAGAGAGCAGACTTTTCGTATACTTGGGTTCTGCAGGGCTGACTGTGAGACTTGGCTATGCACAGATTTTGGTAAATGTTAGGGTCCTGCAACCAATCTCTCATGTATAAAGAGGGATGACAGTAATGAAGGAAACTTTTCTTGAACAAAACAAAGATCCAAGTTTACAGATTGAAAAGCTGCACTGAGTTCCCAGCAGTTCCAGGAGGATAATAGTAGATAATCTACACACTACAGTACATGAAATTGTTACTCAACAGACATTTATTCCCTCCCCTTATCTAACATGGGTGAACAGTACTTCCTTAACTCTTGACTTTGGGTTTGGCTATGTGACTCACTTTGGCCAATGGGATGTTAATAGATGTGATTCAAGCAAAACTTGAATTATACCTGCATAGGTGGCCTCACCACCCTGTGTTCCTGCTTTCTGCCATGGGAAGAGCATGTTTTGGGAGGCTCCTGATCCAACCTGGACCCAATCTGGAGCCTAGATTTGTAGGTGTGTGAAAAAGAATAAATACTTATTGTTTAATGTCACTGAGATTTTTTTTGTGGTAGTTGGTTATGCAGCATTATTGTGACAATAGCTGACTGATATATATACTTAATGCATACTGTGATAAAATTCTGAGCTGTCAAGAACAAAAAATAAATCTTGGCTGGGCACAGTAGCTCACACCTGTAATCCCAACACTTTGGGAGGCTGAGGCAGGAGGATAGCTTGAGCCCAGGGGTTCAAGGCTAGCCAAGGCAACATGGCAAGACCTTGTTTCTACAAAAAATATTTAAAAATTCGCCAGGCATGGTATCCCACTCTGGTGGTCTCAGCTACTCCAGAGGCTGAGGTAGGAGGATCCCTTGAGTCCGGGAGATGGAGGTTGCAATGAGGCAAGATTGTGCCACTGCATTCCAGGCTGGATAACAGAGCAAGACCCTGTCTCAAAAATAAAATAAAATAAATATTAAGCTTCCAGTCAGACAGAGTAAGTTATCTACAAATAAGAAGAGGCTGGGTGCAGTGGCTCAAGCCTATAATCCCAGCACTTTGGGAGGTCGAGGCAGGCGGATCACTTGAGGTCAGGAGTTCAAGACCAGCCTGACCAACATGGTGAAACATCGTCTCTACTAAAAATACAAAAATTAGCTGGGAGTGGTGGTGTGCACCTGTAATCCCAGCTACTCAGGAGGCTGAGGCAGGAGAATTGCTTGAATCCGGGAGACGGAAGTTGCAGTGAGCCGAGATTGCGCCACTGCACTCCAGCCTGGGTGACAGAGCGAGACCCTGCCTCAAAAAAGAAGTAAGATGAGTACTGGACTTCTCATATACAATGTTGGAAGTCCTAGGAGCTAAAAGATGTTGAAAAATCATCTAGAGACTACTGAGAGTAAAGTACTGCAACCCAAGAATCCCACACCCAGCCAATATTTCATTCATCTATCAGGGGGAAAAAAAAAGATCTCTGAGGATTTTTAAGAATAAAAAAATTTTAATAACCACATGATTTGTTTGAGAAAAATACTCAAGAAATCATTCTAACCAAAAACCAAGTGAACAAAAACAGAAGCCTCAAGTACTGAAGCTTAAATTAAATGGATAGTGATTGTATTTCTGAAAATATGTAATAAGTAGTTTAATCTAAATTGATCATAAATGAATATCTTAGAATCTGCAATATGAGTACTAAATAAGAATTCTTAAAAGGAGTTGCTGCAAAGGCAAATTTAATAACGATCCAGAACAAAACTATTTTAGAAAAAAACAGGCATCAGATGTGGTGGAGTGGAGGGGGAAGGAGAGTTAACATACACTGACAACCTCATCTTATTAGGGTAAGGGGTGCAAGGAAAAATAGACTGTTGGGTGAGAAAATTGTTGAGGGGCTGTGTTTTCAAGTAATGGTAACAAAATATGCAATTGGTTATAAATACCAGATGATAATAAGTTGCAATTAAGAGAATGGAAAGTACAATGCAACTTCCAAATTAGCCAGGGCAAAAAAAAATGGAATGGATAGCAATTTCATAAAACTAACAAAAATAAGGAAAAGGAGAAAGAAGAAACACCAAAGTAAAAATGATATAGAATAAACATAATATGGAAAAAAATTAATCAAATATATCAGTCATTACAGTGGATATGAATATACTTAATTTTTTTTTTTTTTTTTTTGAGATGGAGTCTCGCTCTATCGCCCAGGCCGGAGTGCAGTGGTGCGATCTCGGCTCACTGCAAGCTCCACCTCCCCGGTTCATGCCATTCTCCTGCCTCAGCCTCCCGAGTTGCTGGGACTACAGGTGCCCGCCACCACGCCTGGCTAATTTTTTTGTATTTTTTAGTAGAGACGGGGTTTCACCATGTTAGCCAGGATGGTCTCCATCTCCCAACCTTGTGATCCACCTGCCTCTGCCTCCCAAAGTGCTGGGATTACAGGCGTGAGCCACCGTGCCCAGCCTTTTTTTTTTTTTTTTTTTTTTTTTTAAGGTGGAGTCTCTCTCTGTCACCCAGGCTGGAGAGCAGTGATGTGATCTCGGCTCACTGCAACCTCCATCTCCTGGGTTCAAGTGATTCTCCTGCCTCAGCCTCCTGAGTAGCTGGGATTACAGGCACACACCACAATGCCCAGCTAATTTTTGTATTTTTAGTAGAGATGGAGTTTCGCCATGTTGGCCAGGCTAGAATAGACTTAATTCTATCAAAAGATAGAAAATATCAAAATGAGTCTTGTTTGAGTGTTTGTATTTCTGTTGTTTGTTTGTTTGTTTGTTTGTTTTTAGACAGGGTCTCCTCTGTCGCCCAGGCTGAAGTGAATTGGCACAATCGTGGTTCATTGTAGCCTAAACCTCCCGGGTTTAAGCAATCCTCCCACCTTAGCCTCTTGAGTAGCTAGAACCACAAGCATGTCACCACTCCTGGCTAATTTAAAAAAAAATTTTTTTTTGTAAAGAGGGGAGTCTTGCTATGTTACCCAGACTGGTCTTGAATTCCTGTGCTCAAGTGATTCTCCCCCCTTGGCCTCCCAAAGTGCTGGGGTTACAGGTGTGAGCCACCACATCTGGCCTTGAAAATATCAAAAGGAGTTTTTAAAAATGAATAATTTATAAGAAAGAGATAGCAAGCCAGTGTCATATATAACAGAAATGGCAATATTTATCATCAGGCAGGGAGGAACTGAAGATGAAAAAACCTATAGAGACTGAAGAGGGAAGTTATGGAATGACAGCAAACATAGTTTAAGAAAAGGAGCAATAATATGGAAACTTGCATGTATCGAACAACATAGCAGCTAAATATATAAAGAAGAAAGGCTAGGATTGAGTCTTGAAGAAGGCCAATATTTACAGGTTGGGAAGAAAAGAATAAGCCGGAAAATGAAGCTGAGAAAACATAGCAAGAAATAAAGGAAGAGCAGGAAGGTGGGAAATGGTAACATGATCCCTGTGCCCTGGGAGTCCCCCAGCCTACAGGTAAAGATGAGCAGACCAACACTGGTCAGCTCCGTGCTCAGAGAAGACAAAGCCTGAGTGACCACACTTCCTTCCCTGCAAGGAGGCTGCAGGAGACACGAGCTTTTGCCTACAGGCTTCCATTCTCCTGCATCTGCAATTTGTAACAGATTGTAATTGAGATGCACAGAGCAGAATTCAGTTCTTTTGTCTAAATGGGAGTTTTATAGACTTGGAGTATTAAGAAAGGAACAGCTGCCCAATGTATGGGTGACACTGTGGAACACACCAGTATGTGGAAATTAGAGAGTGCCTATTACTTCCCATTAAAAGACCCATTTAACTTTCTGAGACTTTACCAAGACAATGGAATGTTTCTTACCCACTAAAAATCCCCTTTTCTCTTGACTATTCAGGAATCTATTCTTATTGTCACATTTTCAGGATAATTTTAGGGAATTTTTCTAATATCTACAGGAAATACAACTGCTTAATATTGGCAAATACCCGTCAAATCCCATTTCTCTGCCTTATGCTGTGCAGAGCTTTTGTTTTTCAGTCATGGTAATCTGTTGCAATTAGTAAATTTTTAAAATGACACTCTCACTTTGCATATTGGCTGCCTCCCACCCCCACTCCCCAACACAAGCATGTGCGAACATGCACATGTGTACACACACACACACTCTCTCTCTCTCTCTTTTTTTTCTGGAACAGGCAATCAGGCAATAAATTGTGAGAGCAAAATAATACACCAAACAAAATACATGTATGATCAAGATGCCTCTTACTTTGGATTTCTACCTCTTCCTACTCTTCAAGGTTTTGCTGGCATTTTCAATCAGCAGGTGATATGGTTAAGTTTTGCGTCCCCATGCAAATCTCATCTTAAATTGTAGTCCCCATAATCCCTACATGTTGCGGGAGGGACCAGGTGGAGATAATTGAATCATAGTGGCAGTTCCCCCATCCTATTCTCGTGATAGTGAGTTCTCACGAGATCTGATGGTTTTATAAGGGGCAATTCCCCTCCTCACACTCTCTTGCCTGCCGCCATGTGAGATGGGACTTTGCTCCTCCTTTGCTTTTCACCATGATTGTGAAGCCTCCCCAGCCACGTCGAACTGTGAGTGCATTAAGCCTCTTTTTCTTTATAAATTACCCAGTCTCAGATATGTCTTTATTAGCTGCATGAGAACTAATACAGCAGGTATGTCGGGAATTAGGCCTGATTGGAGGTTGTACAGGAGGAGGAAAGTTAAAGGGTAGGTGATGTCCCAAGCACCTGAACTTCCCCTGACTGTACTAGGTAGAACATTGGAAAATGGCAAACAGCATCCATTCAGGAATGCAATGTAACAAGAAATGAATACAACCAAAATCTTGTGCCATGTTACCCAAAGGGTGGTACCTGGACCAGCAGCATTGGTATCCCCTGTTAGAAACGAATGCAGACTCTTAGGCCTCATGTAAGACATACTGAATCCAAATCTGCATTTTAACAAGATCCGTTGAGATGTGCTGCTATGGAGAGTCCCCTGGCGAGCTCATGAAGAACACAGAATCCCAGCCTTGTTGAAATAGGACGCAGCCTAGCCAGCCCTGCGTAGTTTTACCAAGTTCCCCAGGTGACTCTGATACCAGCCAAAATTTGAGCAGCACTACACTAAAGCTGTGCCATTCAAATACAGTAGCTGGTAGCCACGTGTGGCTATTTAAATTTGATTTTAAATTACTTAAAAAGTCAGCCACTAGCTACATCTCAGTGCTCAATAGCCACATACATGTGGCTACTGCATTGAACAGTAAAGGTCTAGAACATTTCCATCAATGCAGAAAATTGTGTCGGGCAGCACTGGTTTAATTGGTTCTCAATCTTGACTACACAGTCAAATCACCAGCCCTAGGTTTTTTGTTTTAGATTTTAATACTGAACATTACTTATTTTAGGCCTCATCATACAGGCATTTTACCTTCATAGAAACTATGCCCAAGGTTTTCTAGTACAAACACTGTTAGGAAAACCAAGATCTTAATCTCGATAAAACCACACATATTTCACATTTAGACGATTGTGTGAGATATTGTCGCTTAACTTTGCTGAAATCCAGGCTGTGGTGCCAGATTCTACGTAGGCAATTTTGTGAATGCGCTACTTCATTTTCCCTTTCATTAGTTGAGAAGATTCCCTGGAAACACTGAACATTTTTAAAGATTCCACACCGTCATACTATTTCCCTCACACAACCATTTTTGTTCAGGGACCTAACCCTCTAATCCTTGCATATCTGCATATAGAAACTGATTTTTTGTTTGTTTGTTTGTTTTTTTTTTTTTTTTTTTTGAGACGGAGTCACTCTCGTCCAGGCTGGAGTGCAGTGGCGCAATCTTGACTTACTGCAACCTCCGCCTCCCAGGTTCAAGTGATCTTTCTGCCTCAGCCTCCCGAGTAACTAGGATTACAGGCACCTGCCATCACACCCGGCTAATTTTTGTGTTTTTAGTAGAGACAGGTTTTCATCATGTTGGCCAGGCTGGTTTTGAACTCCTGACTTCAAGAGATCCACTCGCCTTGGCCTCCCAAAGTGCTGGGATTATAGGCATGAGCCACCGCGTCCGGCCAGAAACTGATTTTTCACAAACCTCCCGGCCTGGCTGCTCAATAGATTTATAACAATCACAAAACTGTATTTCTCTAGATCGACTCCCATCCCCAACCTGCAGAATACACAAACATCTGTAAATGCCTGCCTTCTAGCTCCTTGGAGACAGAGGCAGGGACTGGGAAGGGGGCATCTGGTTTGCCCTACATATATTTCTACACACACATAATGTGTCATCTTCAGCCTTTGCTCCCACAACAACCGTGGTGCCCCGGGTACCCAAGTTGCTATAGTGATGTCCGTTGCTACTTCTGACTCACAGACATGTGTCCATATCACATTGAATCTCCAAGAGTCACCTAACTAGGTCACTTTCACTCTGGAGATTTGCTTGTTAGGGTAGGGCATTATTATTTGCTCTACTTGTCGCAGCCTAACCCCCTGCAACATCTACTTAACATTCAACTACACTGAAACATCTTCCCTCCGGATCAACCATTCCTTAACCAAGTGTATGCATTTGGACTCCTCCTCTTGGGGTTGGTAAGGAGTGGCCCTTATTCCCAATGGGGCTCAGTCCTAGAGCAAAAAGGGGGCCACTGGCCCTGGACGGTTGGCTACTGTTAAAAGAAAAACTTCAGCTAAATTAAATTTAAAGGAGTTTAGGCTGAGTGTGGTGGCTTACACCTGTAATCTCAACAATTTGGGAGGCAGAGGCCAGCGGATCACGAGGCCAGAAGTTCGAGACCAATGTGACCAACATAGTGAAACCCCGTCTCTACTAAAAATACAAAAAAAATTAGGCAGGCGTGGTGGCGGGTGCCTGTAGTCTCAGCTACTCAGGAGGCTGAGGCAGGAGAATCGCTTGAACCTAGGAGATGGAGGTTGCAGTGAGCCAAGATCATGCCATTGCACTCCAGCCTGGGCGACAGAGACTCCATCTCAAAATAAGTTTAAAGGAGTTTAACTGAGTGAACATTCGTGAATCAGGCAGCTCCCAGAATCACAGCAGATTCAGAGAAACGCCAGCGCCGACATGTGGTGGAAGATTTATAGACAAAGAAAAAGGAAATGACAGAAATCAACAGTGAAGTACAGAAACAGCTGAATTGGTTACAGCTTGGTGTTTGCCTTATTTGAACATGGTTCGAACAGTTAGCTACAATTAATCGGCCAAAATTCAGTGATTGGCACAGGTGTGGGCCACGGTGGGTTTACACCTCCACTTGTTATAGTTCACCATGTACCGAAAAACCTTGAGGCTGAATTGAAATATGTAAGGAGGCCGCTTTAGGCTAAACCTGATTAACACTACTCACTGTCCCCACCAGGGCTGGGACTAGGGTGAGGCAGGGGAGGCACTCACTCTCAGGCTTCAAGTGCAGGTTGAACCTTTCTTTAAAATTTTGATGTTGTGTTCATCATGGTTTCTCGCCCTAATTTTGATTTTTTTTTAATATTGCATTACAATATTTTTATCTTGATTACCGAGGGAGTTTGTCTGACACTGTTAAATTTTGCATAAGTGCCTCGCTCACCCTCACCCCAGTCCCAAACCCTGGTTTTGTCATCAGATTCCTCTCTCCTTTAGCCCTGGTGGGCTGCTGCCTCATGTCATCAAGCTATATCTATTATAAATCCCTCCTGAGGCTGGGCACAGTGGCTCACGCCTGTAATCCCAGCACTTTGGGAGGCCGAGGCGGGCAGATCGCTTGAGGCCAGGAGTTTGAGACCAGCCTGGCCAACATGGCAATACTCTGTCTCTACTAAAAATACAAAAATTAGCCGTGTGTGATGGTATGTGCCTGTAGTCCCAGCTATTCAGGAGACTGAGACAGGAGAATTGCTTGAACCCGGGAGGCAGAGGTTACAGTGAGACAAGATTGCGTAACTACACTGCAGCCTGGGTGACAGAGTGACACTCCATCTCAATCAATCTCTCCTGTGCACCCGGTGTAGGTCCTGAGCTGCACATAGCAGTTACCTAGTTGTAATCACACTGCTCACCATTTTTTGTATTATCTTTTATTTTCATAAACAATTATTTCATAAGCAATGCTTTTGGTTTCCAGGTTGCCTTAATTGCCCTTTTTTTTTTTTTTTAACAGCTACAAGATAGCCCACTTAGTTGATGCACTATTATCGGATATTTAGGTTAGTTTCCGTTTCTAATTGATGAATGACGCTTTAGATTTGTAAAGATGCTGAGTGTCGGGGTAGAGTGAGGTTTGAGTGAGATAAATTGCTCTGCCTGATAATGTAGGAGGCTTTGTTGTTTTGGAGTTTGGAGATGGAGGAGTGGGCGTCGTTCGTTTTCTGATGGGCTACAAAGCAGAGAACAGGGTCCAATGACTTGTTGGGAAGCTGGAACCTCAATTGGAAGAAATAGTGAAGGGACATTTTTTAAAGACAGATGTGTGACCCTGAATTAGGCTGGAGAAAGGAGAAAAGAAAGACAAAATGAGAAACGTTTGAAAATAGTGACTTTTTTCCCATTAGCATCTCTTCTCTTGTGAGACAGTCTCGCTCTGCGGCCCAGGCTGGAGTGCAGGGGTGCGATCTCAGCTCACTGCAACCTCTGCTTTCTGGGTTTGTGATTCTCCTGCCTCAGCCTCCTGAGTAGGTGGGATTAAGGCATGTGCCACCACACCCAGCTAATTTTTGTATTTTTAGTAGAGACGGGGGTTTTGCCATGTTGGCCAGGCTGGTCTCAAACTCCTGGCCCCATATGATCTGCCCACCTCAGCCTCCCAAAGTGTTGGGATTACAGGCATGAGCCACTGCACCTGGCTCCTCTTAGCATCGCTTCTAATGCGAATCAGCTGGTAGCAAAGAGGCCAGGGAAGAGGCCTACCAAAGGAAGACCACCAGGGACACATCTCTAGTCTAAACCAAACTAACTTCATTTACTTGCTGCAGCCAGTAAGATCTCGCTCCAGGGGGACTGTGGGGCATTTTAGTAAGAAGAATGGGGGTGGGGGTCGGTTATTACAGGATTTAGGCACTTGTGGAGGGATTCTAAGGAGAGTCTAGGGATGCAGGAGCATGTTCTGAACTCTGTTGTTAGGAGGCAGAGGCAATACAATCATTGGGTATCTTAATTTTTATTTGGGAACTGAGAAGCTTGAGACAGGGCTGGAATTGTCATTGGTAAAGGAGAAGCAGTGGATGGGGGAAGCTGTTAATCATTTTCCTGGCTGAGGAGTGGCCTTGTCTCTGTCGAGTTCCAAACATGGTCATGGAGTGGCCTTCTCTGTACATTATTTATTTCCCATGTTGCTATTTATCTTCAGTTGGGAACATCACGGCCTAGCTGCCAGCAGGGCTGTTTTTCACTTTCTTGGTCCTTCCTTTTGGCCAAGAGCAGACAAGCTGAGCCTGCAGGACATTAATCTGTGGGATCCAGGTCCATACAAGTCAGGGCATTCTGCTCTTGAACAGCTGCAGCAGTCACCCAGGGAATCATTTGGGTGGTTCAGGGATGGATGCGCCAGGAGATCTGGAAGTTTACTCTGACATGTTCGGGACAGGCTGTTTCTGCTTCATGTCTGTCAGTGTCTTTTGAGAGCACCTGCATTTCAGTTATGCCTTTTCCCTCATCCAGTTTTTCTGAACAGATGCAAACGCTGGAACTTAGCTTCAGATCCCTCCAAGCAGAACCGGAGGTGACAGCTTGCATATAGGTGGTTCACTGTGAGAAGTGATCCATTTTAGCAAGCACGACTCAACTGCACAGGGGCCCACCAGAGGGCTTGTATGAGGTCCACCCAAAGACAGTCCACCCAAAGCCCAGGGGAAGGAATTCCTCATCCGCTGGCCTATCCCCCATGGCCAAGACTCCCCACCTTCATGTTAACCCCCTCACCATTCCAGGAGTGTGGATTTGCAAAAATGGCTGAGTGGCCCCATTAGGTGTCCCCTGCCTAGCAGATGTTAAACATTTCATCAGTATTTGAAGACTCATGGATAAATGGGGGAAAAAAGCACATTTTGCCCCGAGAATCTTCAATGACTTCTGTGACCACCACCCTGGCAGGATCAAGTCCCAAAGAAGCTGTCTCATACTGATACAGTGAAAACCCTTAGAGTCAGTGTGACTTTCATGGCTTTACCTAAACAACTCCTTTCACCTCTTAGACTTTCTTTGAGTAATTAACTAGAGTGCTGCCTGCTTCTCCCAGGGTATAGAACACAAAGGTATTTCTGTCCTTGTGGGTGAAGGCCCTTGGCAAGTGCATCTCCTGCAGACCAGACCTATTGTCAGCCCAGTAATGAGAAGGAGTAAAGAGAAAAGGAAGAAGGAAATCCTTCCCATTCTACAGCAGGGATGAACCTCAGATATACCATGCTAAGCAAAACAAGTCTGTCACAAAAGGACAAATACTTTTATTCCACTCATATGAACTATCTAAAGTAGTCAAAATTATAGAAACGAAGAAAGGTGGTTATTAAGGGCTAGGGGGATGGGGTGGAGGAATCAGTGGTTTAGTGGGTATAGAGTCTCCATTTTGCAAGATGAAAAAGTTCTGGAGATTGGTTGCAAAATAATGTGAGTATACTTAACACCACCCGAACTATACATGTAAAAATGGCTAAGATGGTGTCATGGTTTGAATGTCCCCTCCAAAACTCATGTTGAAATTTAATTGCCATTGCCACTGTATTAAGAGGTGGGATGGTTAAGAGGTGATTAGGCTATAAGACAGCTCTGTCCATATAAATGGATTCATGTAGTTATCTTGGGAATGGATTGTTACAAAAGCCAGTTTGACCCCTCTCTTCCTCTCTCATGTGCTCTCTTGTCCTTCTGCCATGAGATGACATAGCAAGGAGGCCTTTTCCAGATGCAGACCCCTCAACTTTATATTTCCCAGCCTCCAGAGCTGTAAGAAATCTGTTTTTTATAAATTACCCAGTGGGTGGTATTATTTTATAACAACAAAAAGTGGACTATCGGCCAGGCACTGGGATTACTGGCTCAAGCCTGTAATCCCAGAGTTTTGGGAGGCTAAGGTGGGCAGAGCACCCGAGGTCAGGGGTTCGAGACCAGCCTGGCTAACATAGCAAAACTCCATCTCTATTAAAAATACAAAAATTAGCCAGGTGTGGCAGACACCTGTAATCCCAGCTACTCAAGAGGCTGGGACAGGAGAATTGCTTGAACCTAGGAAGCGGAGGTTGCAGTGAGCTGAGACCGCACCATTACACTTCAGCCTAGGCAACAAGAATCAAACTGTCTCAAAAAATAAATAAATAAAAATGGACTAAGACAGATGGTAGTTTTTGTTATGTGTTTTTCACCAAAATAGGCTTTCAAAAGCAAATCCAAAAAAGAGTGAGAAAGGGAAGAGAGACTAGCTTTATCCTGCTGTTATACCACTGAGTAGACCACATATCTTAGGGAGCTCTAAGTGGACAATATGCCTCTAGTTTTAGCAGTATAACTCCAGCAAAACTGGAAAAGTAAAGCTGAAAGCTGAAACATTCAGCAGGTTAAGAAAGACTGGCCAGAGCTGAAAAGGAGCCCAAAGTATAATCATTGAAACTGGTAATGTACATAAATAGCTGGACCAGTTTTTCTCTTGTTCAAAAATCCCATTCTATTTGAAAGCAATTTTCTTCCACTTCAAACTCTCTCATTATATACCCTTTCATTCAAAATGTTAATTCTCCCTCCTCTTGTAATTTAACCATCCGCTAATCATTTCTGGGATGGAAACACATATTCCTAAGTGAAACTCTTTTGAAGAGCTGAATTAAGCAGACAGTGGGTTTGTTTCTGTAATTTCTTGTCTAATGATTAATAGAATTGCCAACGAAGAACTTTCTCAAAGTCTTAAAAACTATCCATGAAATGTTTTTGTGCAAACTAAACTTTTTTTTGGCCAGATGGAGATGTATATCTCAGTAACTAAAGTCAAAAAAGACCCAAATAATACAAATATGTTGCCCACAAATAATATTTGTAAAAATGACTTAATAGTCTATTAAAAAGGCAGTCCAACTCTCTTTGGAAGCAAAAGAAGCTATGGAGATATGGGTGCTAGCCTTGGGTCTTCTGGTTACTATCTAAATGACCTTGGTGATATGGTTCTGCGTCCCTACCCAAAGCTCACCTTGAATTTTAATAATCCCCACATGTGGGAGGGATCCAGTGGGAGGTCATTGAATCTATGCTGTTCTGGTGATAGTGAATAAGTCTCACAAGATCTGATGGTTTTATAAAGGGGAGTTCCCCTGCATATGTCCTCTTGCCTGCCACCATGTAAGACGTGCCTTTCTCCTCCTCCGCCTTCATTATGAGGCCTCCCCAGCCATGTGGAACTGTGAGTCCATTAAACCTCTTTCTTTATAAATTACCCAGTCTTGGGTATGTCTTTTTTAGCAGTGTGAGAAGGGACTAATACACTTGGGAAGAAAGGAAGCAACCTTGGTTCAAAGTCTGTATCTTCCAGCCAATATGAGTCTACTTATAACACAAATGATAGAAATTGGATCAAGAAACAAAAAACAATAGCAAAGAAGTTTTATTTGGATTTTTAAATAATAAAGTAATGTCCTTTGCAGCAACATGGATGGAGCTGGAGACCATTACCTAAGTGAAATAGCACAGAAACAGAAAATCAAATACCGCATGTTCTCACTTATAAGTGGAAGCTAAACACTGGATATGCATGGACATAAAGGTAGAAATAATAGACACTGGGGACTCCAAAAGGGGAGAAGGTCGGGGAGGGGAAGGGTTGAAAAATTACCTGTTGGAGGCCGGGCGCGGTGGCTCAAGCCTGTAATCCCAGCACTTTGGGAGGCCGAGACGGGCGGATCATGAGGTCGGGAGATCGAGACCATCCTGGCTAACACGGTGAAACCCCGTCTCTACTAAAAAATACAAAAAACTAGCTGGGCGAGGTGGCGGGCGCCTGTAGTCCCAGCTACTCGGGAGGCTGAGGCAGGAGAATGGCGTGAACCCGGGAGGCGGAGCTTGTAGTGAGCCGAGATCCGGCCACTGCACTCCAGCCTGGGCGACAGAGCAAGACTCCGTCTCAAAAAAAAAAAAAAGAAAAAGAAAAATTACCTGTTGGGTACAATATTCACTATTTGGGCGATGGGTATACTGGAAGCCCAAACTTCACCTTATGCAATAGATTCATGTAAGAAACCTATACATGTACCCCTTAAATCTAAAAAATTTTTTTAAAGATTTATTTGAATAGGGAATATCAATGTGATGGGCCATTGAAGTCAAATATTTTCTCTGGCTGATTTTCTCTGATATCGCTGCTGTCTCTCCTTCCCTATAGCTCAAGGGGCTATCTAATCAGAGTAATTTATGGGCTCCTTAGCAAAAACAACCCTTAAAGATGTCAGCAGAGAGCAAGACCAGCTAAGACTTTCCAGTGTTTGAAGTTGATTGATAAACCAGCAATTGGCTCCAAATTATATCTCATTTATAAATTTAAAATAGAAGTATGTGTGGTCAACTCTTCTCACTGAATCCAATGTCATCCTTTTATCACCCTTGAGAAGAAACTTTAAAGATCTTTTGTCTGCCTGTCCTCACAAAATAAAAACTTCCCAGCCTATCAAATACATGGTGTGGTAAATTACATGGAAGGCCCAATTCTTCAGCCCTCCTGGGATCCACACCCATGTAATTTTGTAGCGCACTCTTGCTGTGTGGCTCAGCCAGCTGCAGGGCCGGCCACACGATTTGTGGGGCCCAGTGCAACATGAAAATGCAGACTTCTTGCTCAAAAAGCAAGAAATGAGTGCCATTATAACCACTAAAATACACAGCTGCTTTCTTTCCTCCACAGTCTTTCTCTACTTGTCATGGTGTTTTTAATTTGCTATTTCATGTCATTCTAAGTAAAGAAAAATTTAAATTATTAGCATGGGTTTTACAGTTCCTCTTTATATTTTGCAAGAAGTAACACCTAAGGCTGGGAAACCTGTGCACAAATAAATAGGCTACTGTCTCCACTGGGCTAAGGAATTCCTAGAGTAGGGAGACCATATCTTTTTTTTTTTTCTCTGAATCTCCAGTGCTAGGCATGGTGCCTGTTACATAGTAGACAATAAATAATATATATATTTAAAGGTGAAAGGGAGAGAAATGAGTTTTAAAATCAGTTTTGCCTGTGAGACGGTGGAGAAATTGACACATTCATACATTGCTGGTGAGAATGTAAAGGGTGCAGCTGCTATGGAAACACTCTGGCAGGTCCTCAAAAAGGTTAAACACAGAGTTACCACACTACCCAGCAATTCCAATCCTAGGTATATACCCACGAGGATTGAAAGCATATGTTCACACAATACCTTATACATGAATGTTCATAGCAGCATTATTCATAATAGCCAAAAAGTTAGCTGGGCGTGGTAGATCACACCTGTAATCCCAGCTACTCAGGAGGCTGAGGTGGGTGGATCACTTGAAGTCAGGAGTTGGACACCAGCCTGGCCAACATGGGAAACCCTGTCTCTAGTAAAAATACAAAATTAGCCAGGCATGGTGGTGGGCACCTGTAATTCCAGCTACTTGGGAGGCTGAGGCACAAGAATCACTTGTACCCAGGAGGTGGAGGTTGCAGTGAGCCGAAATCACCCCACTGCACTCTAGCCTGGGTGGCAGCAAGACTCTGTCTTAAAAAAAAAAAGGCAAAAAGTGAAAACAACCCAAATGTTCATCAGCTGATGAGTGGATCTTTCTATCCATACAGTGGAATATTATTTGCCATGAAAAGGAACAAGGTACTGATTCATGCTACAAAATGGATGACCCTTGGAAACATCCTAAGTGAAAGATGCCAGACCCAAAAGGCCCCATATCATATGATTCTGTTTACATGAAATGTCCAGAATAGGCAAATCTATACAGACAGAAAGTGGTTGCCAGGGTCTGGGAAAGGGGGAGTGACTGCTGATGGGTATGGAATTTTAGGATCATGAAAGTGTTCTGGAAATAGTGATAATAGTTGCAGAACTTTGTGAATATACTGAAAACCACTGAATTGAACACTTTAAAAGGGTGAATTTTATGATATGTGAATTATAGCTTGATTTGAAAAATCAGTTCTGCCTGACTCCATTTTTTAAGCAGTGTGACCATTGAAAAGTTATATGACCTCTCTGAACTTTACTATCCTGGACTGTGGAAGAAATGGGGAGAAATAATACTTAAAACATGTAGAATTGTTTGTGAGGATAAAGTGAGATCTTAAATGTAAAACAGTTTGCACCAAGCCGTCCTCCAGCCCTCTTCTGTTACCCTCTCCCCTCAATATCAGGGAGGGACTATATGGGTTTCAGGGCAGTGACACAATGGGGTCCTTCACCCTGTACTCACGGGGAAGTGATGGACGAATCAAAGTTCTCTTCCTCCTGCGAGTGGATTCTCCACTCCTCAGGGTGGTCAGATGGAACTGGATGAACTTTCTTCTAGGGAGGAGCTCTCTGCCTTGGAGAGACCAGGTGGGGCCCAGGGAAAAGGAACTATCAGGTTGGGGCAAAAGTAATTATGGTTTTTGATGTTACTTTAATGGCAAAAAATGCAGTTACTTTGCACGAGCATAATAGACTGCTATCTTCTTGAGCTTGGCCAGTGTCCAGGCCATATAATGGAGAGTGACAGGAGTTCTTGGGATTTCTGCTTGGTGCAACCCCCCTTTTCACCTTGGCATGGAATAAAGTGTAAATAGTGTGCATAATATCTCACTGGACCCAGATACTCAACAGAAATACAGTTCCAGGGGAGAGAGGGGAACCCCAGTGTCTGGCATAGCCAGGGCTATCTAAAAGAGTCAGATCTGCAGAGAGCAAGGAAGCAGAGAATACAATAGTGGCTGCCAGGGACTGAGGAGTAGGGGAGATGCAGTGTTGCTGTTCAGTGGGCCTCAAGTTCAGGTTGCTAGATGAATACATTCTAGAGAGCTGCTGCACAACATTGTGCCTACACTTAACAATATGGTATCGTGTGCTTAAAAATCTATTAACAGGGCTGGGTGCAGTGGCTCACGCCTGTAATCCTAACACTTTGGGAGGCCAAGGTGGGTGGATCACTTGAGGTCAGGAGTTTGAGACCAGCCTGGCCAATATGGTGAAACCCCGTCTCTACTAAAAATACAAAAATTAGCTGGGCGTGGTGGTGCACGCCTGTAATCCCAGCTACCTGGGAGGCTGAGGCAGGAGAATCGCTTGAACCCGGGAGGCAGAGGTTGCAGTGAGCCCAGATTGCACCACTGCACTCCAGCCTGGGCGACAGAAGGAGACTCCATTTCAGGGTGACAGGGTCAATCTCGTTTTAAGAGGTTACTACAAGACAAAAGGGACACGAAAACTTTGGGAGGTGTTGGATATGTCTGTTGATACCATCAAGATGATGGCATCATGGGTGTTTGTGTAGGTTCAAACACTTCAGATTGTATTAAATATGTGCAGGTCTGTGTGTATCCATTATACCTCAATAAAGCTGTTAAATTATTTAGTGGCCAGGCGCAATGACTCACACCTGTAATCCCAGCACTTTGGGAGACCGAGGCAGGAGGATGGCATGAGCCCAGGAGTTCGAGACCAGCCTGGGCAATATGGTGAAGCCCCATTTCTACAAAACATAAAATTAGCTGGGCATAGTGATGAGTGCCTGCAGTTCCAGCTACTCAGGAGGCTGAGGTGGGAAGATCAGCTGAGCCTGGGAAGTCGAGGCTACAGTGAGTCATGATCGTGCCATTGTGCTACAGCCTGGGCGACAAGAGTGAAACCCTGTCTCAAAAAAAAAATTTAGTGAGGATGGGTGTGATACTGTTAAGGAGTGTTTTCACATTTGCACCAGAGGGCGCTGTCTGCTTCCTTGATAGCCACACTGATGTTCTATATGAGATAAGTGGAGTTAAGTAGAACCGTGTGACCAATTTATTACACCACCATCTCTGAATGTCAAAATCGTATGTTTTCCCTCAGATTCAGCCCAAATGTTGCCACCACCATAAAACCTCTCTGAACCACCTCCTCTCCTGCACTCCCACCAAGTTTAAGTCAATTCTTCTCCATCTGAACTGTCAAAGAATCTTATACTTTTGTTGTGGCATTTACCCCTTTCTGCCTGGTACCTAGCTACTGCGGTACAAGTTGCTGTATTGGTTTCCTAGGTGCTGCTGTAACAAATAACCACAAACTAAGTGGCTTAAAGCAACAAATTCTGCCGGGTGTGGTGGTTCATGCCTGTAATCCCAGGAGGCCGAGGTGGACAGATCACCTGAGGTCAGGAGTTTGAGACCAGCCTGGCCAACATGGTGAAACCCCATCTCTACTAAAAACACAAAAATTAGCTGGTCGTGGTGGCGGGCACCTGTAATCCCAGCTACTCGGAGGCTGAGGCATGAGAATCCCTTGAGCCTGGGAGGCAGAGGTTGTAGTGAGCCAAGATCACGCCACTGCATTCCAGCCTGGGCAACAGAGCAAGACTCTGTCTCCCCACCACCCACCCACCCCCCCCCCCAAAAAAATTTATTCTCTCGCAGTCTGGAGCCCAGAAATCCAAAATCAAGGTGTCAGCAGAGTTGGTTCCCTCTGAAGGCCTCTGCGGGAAAAATTAGAGACTCCTGTGCTCTGTGGAAACCAGATCATTATTCCAGGTATGGCTCAAAAAATTCAGTGCACAGAACTCGGTGAAATGCCACTGCATGGCTTCGCAGCCACATCGCTTAAAGGAAAAACCCTCGAGTTTGCTTGCCTTGTAGCAGCATGCATCGCTCTGCCTCCATCTTCCCTTGGCCATCTTTTTATCTGTCTTCCTTTTCTGTCTCTTATAAGGACACTGTCATCAGATTTATAACCCACCCTAAATCCAGAATGATCTCATCCTGAGATCCTTAATTATGTCTGCAAAGGCCATATTTTCAAATAAGGCCACATTCATAGGTACCAGAGTTAGGACCTGGACATACCTTTTTGGGTGAGCACAATTCAACAGCACTACAGGTGGCATTAGACTAAGCTCCTTGAGATGGGGATCTAAGTCTTGTCCATCTTTGTTGACAAGTGCCTAGTGTGATGCCTTAAACATAGAAAGTGCTCTGTATGCTTGCTGAGTTCATGGGTGGATGGATTGATGTGGTTGGCCAGATAATGAATATTGTCTAACCTCTTCCACTCCTCATGCAGTCAGAATTGGGAAGTGTGCACTAGAGATTCCTGTGCCCCGTGGAAACTTGATGATGATTCCAGGTGTGACTCAAAAAATCCAGTGTACGGAACTCAATGAAAAACCACAGCGTGGCTTCACAGCCATGTAGCTTAAATGAAAAACTGGATTTAGGGTGGGCTATAAATCCGATGACAGTGTCCGTATAAGAAACTTCTCTCAAATCCTTGCAAATAGATCCCAGATGAAGCCACTCTGGCCTTTAGAGGTTAAGGTAAACTTGGCTGAAACCCCAGGTGTCATAGACAATGAGGATCCACAGCCCTTCCTACAATTTCTGCAAATCCTGGCCCTAATTCATGGCCCTAATTTGTTGTCTCTGCATGTGTTCTTGATTCCTTCCCTTGCCAAAGGTCAGACCCTTTCCCGGTTGTTGCACAAGATCCCTGACTACACCCCGCCCCCGTGAGCATTTTGTGAGTTTAGAACTTTACTGAAGATTTGGGGGTTACAGGGTATACCCCATATTCCTCAGCCCATTTTCTTACTCCATTTTCTCATTTTACTTTTCTCTCTCTGGTTCAAAACACAAATTTCTTTCCTTGTTTCATGCGAAGCGGTTCTGTTCATACTTAGGCCCCTTGCCATCTCAGCTTCTACTCTAAACAGGCTTTTTTTTTTTTTAATGTAAGGCAGGAAGGCAAGAGAGAGAAGAAAGGAGGGAGGGAGACCTGGAGGGAAGAAGGGAAGGGAGGAGAGAGAATTGAAACCTAAGAATTTTCATACCACCTATCAAAATAATATTTTCCTTCTCTCTTTTATAAATATTAATAGATTAAAGTTTGAAGTTCTTTGAGTAGGGAGAGAAATTTCAACAGCCTTTGGTCCACTTGCTGTAGACACCCCTCAAATCCTTGGCGTCCTTAGCAGAGTGAAGCAATCCTCTTCTCAAGTTAACATTTAATTATAATTGCAACCATCATGATGATTAAACCTCCCTTTTTGTCATTGTCTTTTCTTGGTATCATTCCTTTGGCTCCATTCACATGCTATAGACTATGTATGAATCACAGAGCCTGTGCTTTTTAACTGTGGCGAAACCATAGGCAGCTTTTTGTTTATTCCCAGAATCAGTTCCAAAACAGCTGTTAAATGTTCGTCCTTGGTTCTGTCATCTTATTTCAGGGAATTGTAATAGCAGCATCTTCTGCTTTTAATTCTCCCAAAGAAAAAAAAAAAACTCCCCAAGTTTGTGTGCTCTGTGTAGGTGCTAGTTAATGTCTTATTTCCTCCCACTTCCTTAATCAGGAAATTTCATAGTTCAGCAGCGGCAGCGTTCCCATTAATGTGGTTCTGACCAAGCTGTGTGAAACAGTCGACCATGAAAACAGCTGGCTTTGCAAGCCACTGGGTGTTCTGAACTGAGACAGACCAGGAGCTGCCATTCAACACCGGTGAGGAAAGCAAGGACATTTTTCACAGTGATGATTCCATCTCTGGTGGAATCGATCTGCTGAAAAGTAATACATTAGGTCATCCACCAACTGAGTAGCTTGGACATGAATTGGTTGGTGAGTTTCGTTTTAAGGAGATTTCCATGTGAAAAACTGCCATTGAATGATGGACACATTTAATACATTGTGGTATGAAAAAGCACTCAGAAAATCAAGACAAATTGTCTTTTCTTGGTTCAAGGTACTGCTTAGTTTAAAATTATTACTTGACGGGCAACAGCTTACCAAAATGGCCATTTTCAAATGACATGAGCTATGTTTAAACTGCTTTTTACCAATGGTTTTCACACACCATAGTTATATGTCGGAATAATCTGAGGAGAGCTTTGGAAGAAAAATACTGGTAATTAGAGGCCGAGCCGTCGAGTACCTAGGAGCCGCACCTCCCGCATGGCCCCTCCGGCCAGCCGGGCACCTCAGATGAGAGCTGCACCCAGGCCGGCACCTGTCGCTCAGCCACCAGCAGCGGCACCCCCATCTGCAGTTGGCTCTTCTGCTGCTGCACCCCGGCAGCCAGGTCTGATGGCCCAGATGGCAACCACTGCAGCTGGCGTGGCTGTGGGCTCTGCTGTGGGACACACACTGGGTCATGCCATTACTGGGGGCTTCAGTGGAGGAAGTAATGCTGAGCCTGCGAGTCCTGACATCACTTACCAGGAGCCACAGGGAACCCAGCTGGCACAGCAGCAGCAGCCTTGCTTCTATGAGATCAAACAGTTTCTGGAGTGTGCCCAGAACCAGGGTGACATCAAGCTCTGTGAGGGTTTCAATGAGGTGCTGAAACAGTGCCGACTTGCAAACGGATTGGCCTAATCAAGAAGTTCAACCTGGAGAGATGGAAAATCAGCTCTCATACCTTAAGTTAATTTAGTGTAAAAATAGAATTGATAGTGAAGGTATAAAGTGTAACCGTCAGTTAAACCTCTCCTGTCATTCCTCGCTTCCTTGCTTCAGAACTGAAATGGAAGGGGGTGTGTTCCTACTCTGTAGAATTTGGGACTGGGCAAAATGTGTTACCTCCTTAAACTAGCTGTTATGATTTTATTCTTTGTGAGTTAATTAGAATAAAGTCATTTTCTTCCAAAAAAAAAGAAAAATACTGGTAATTGAACCCTACTCCTAAAGATTTCAATTCACTGGTCAGGGGTAAATTCTGGGCAGTGGTGGTTTATAAATGCCATCAAGAGATTACTGCCAGGCACGGTGGCTCACACCTGTAATGCCAGCACTTTGGGAGGCCAAGGTGGGTGGATCACCTGAGGTCAGGAGTTCAAGACGAGCCTGGCCAACATAGTGAAAACCCATCTCTACTAAAAATATAAAAATTATCTGGGTGTGGCGGCACAGGCCTATAGACCCAGCTGCTTGGGAGGCTGAGCCAGGAGAATCGCTTGAATCCAGGAAGTGGAAGTTGCAGTGAGCCAAGATCACACCACTGCACTCCAGCTTGGGTGACAGTGAGACTCCGTCTTTTAAAAAAAGAGATTCTAATGTACAGCCAGGATTAGAGCCACTGCTTTATGAAAATCACGACCACAGACAACTTTTGAGACCAATATGTTGTGTATGGGGTATGTACATTGCAGTTAAGTCAATTAATTTTCTAATTGCCTGCCTTTTAAGTAGAATTTGTTCTCCTTTAATCAGAGATAATGAACCCATGACAAATAATCTTTGGCAAGCCTCAAACTCACTTTTTCACACTCAGCCTCCCTTCCCCCTCCCTCTCTGCCCAGGGAGGCGCATATGTAATTTTCAGCCCGTACTATCTTGTAGACACCAAACATTCCCAGCCCAGTTCAGACTGCCCCCGATGGACTGGCTTCTTTAATACATATATCATTCCCTGTTTGAGTAAATTAGGCTTCTCTCTTTCTCTCCTCAACCTACAACAGCGGGGAATCACCAAAATGGGGGCCTACAAAGAAACTTCCAATATCCCAATTGACCATCTTTGTCCAGTATTCTCCATTTCAGGAGATGGTCCCCAAATCTACCTGCTTGTTAAGCCAGTCGCTTGGATTCCTCTTTGATTCTTTCCTTTCCCTCATCCCTCCCAATCAGCGCTCTCTCTCTCTCTGAAGCATAACTAACATTCACCCGCTTCTCACCACCCCCACGGCCACCTGCCTGATCCAAGCTATTAACGCCTGCCACCTTGGTACTGCAGTTGTCTCCCGAATGTATCAGCCTCTCTCTCTCTCTCTCCTGCTCTTGCCCCATTCCACACCCAGCAGTCAATCTTTCTATATGGTGGTTCATAGACCACTTTCCTACTGGAAACCTTACAATAGCTGCTTATTTATTTATGAGATGGAATCTCGCTTTGTCTCCCAGTCTGGAGTGCAGTGGTGCAATCTCAGCTCATTGCAAACTCTGCCTCCCAGGTTCAAGCCATTCTCCTGGCTCAGCCGCCTGAGCCGCTTGGACTACAGGCACACACCACCACAGCTGGCTAATTTTTGTGTTTTTGTGGGTTTTGTGTGTGTGTGTGTGGTTTTTTTGTTGTTTGTTTTTTGTTTGGTTTTTTGTTTGTTTTTGGTGAGTGTGTGTGTTTTTGTTGTTGTTGTTTTGAGACACAGTCTCGCTCTGTTGCCCAGGCTGGAGTGCAGTGGCACGATCTTGGCTCACTGCAACCTCTGCCTCCTGGGTTCAAGCAATTCTCTGCCTCAGCCTCCCAAGTAGCTGGGATTACAGGCACCCGCCATCATGCCCAGCTAATTTTTGTATTTTTAGTAGAGATGGGGTTTCACCAGCTGGGCCAGGCTGGTCTTGAACCCCTGACCTCGTGATCTACCCGCCTCAGCCTCCAAAAGTGCTGGGATTACAGGCTTGAGCCACCGTGCCTGGCCATCAGCTTTTACTTAAGAAATCTACTAGATCCATTAGCTATTGTTGACACATTTATCACTGGAGCTATTCTTGTAACGTGTGTCAATTAGGGCCCTGGCTACAAATATAGAAACCAACTTAAGTGAACTTAACCAAAGCGAGAATTCATTATAAGGCTACTGGCCTGCCTTATGGAACTTACACAGTGAAGACCTAGAAAGGGATTAAAATCAAACTCATATTATTGGGAAGCTGGGGAATTGTATTTCCTCTCTCTCTCTCTCCTTTCTCTTTATCTTGCTTTTCTCCGCACAACTAATTCTTCTCTCTGCATTTCAGCTTTCAGCACACCTGCCGCTATTTCTGAGCTTTTACATCTCTGCTGTCCTAAAACCCAGATGGACTTTGAATGTCATAGAATTAAACTTCCAAATTTCCTGGAAAAGAGATTTTAGTTGCCCTTGGGTTAGATGCTGAAGCCAGGCAATTTTCTGTAGCCAATGAGGTGGGAATGAACGTACAAACACCCTACAAGGGGTATCACTTTGAAAACTGGGGGCGTGGTGACGGAGTTTGGAGAGAGAATTCCTGGTGACAGGGGTAATCACTGTTTTTTTGGCTAGGTAGATACCCCAAAATATATCCCCTAGAGGAGTCAAGTTGTTTACTGGGGCATATTCATCCTCACACCCTCCTGGGTGTCTTTTTTGGGGGGACAGATTCTCTGTCACCCAAGCTGGAGTGCAGTGGCGTGATCATGTTTCACTGCAACCTCTGCTTCCCAGCTTCAAGCAATTATCCTGCCTCAGCCTCCCAAGTAGGTGGGATTACAGGCAGACACCACCAAGCCCAGCTAATTTTTGTATTTTTAGTAGAGATGGGGTTTCACCATGTTGGCCAGGCTGGTCCCGATCTCCTAACCTCAAGTGACCTGCCCACGTCAGCCTCCCAAAGTTCTGGGATTACAGGCGTGAGCCACCCACTTAGCCTCCTCCTGGGTGTCTTTTCTGTTTGTCCCCTATAGTCAGTTTACATCCAGGGGATCCCAGGCTTATAAGCTGGTTATTTAATTCCTAGAGGACAGCAGATGTAGAACAGGCACTCTATGTGAGAGAAAGAAGCGAAGATGGTAAGTACTTTTATGCCACTGAAAGAAGAGAATTAAATCAAGGAAAGAAATAGTATATTTTAAAGCATCAAAGTGTGATACATTATTTCTAAGGAAGAATTGGATTAAGAAAAGAATAACGGTAGGACACAGAAGCTCACACCTGTAATCCCAGCACTTTGGGAAGCAGGGGCGGGTAGATCACTTGAGCCCAGGAGTTCAAAACCAGCCTGGTCAAAATAGGGAGACCCCGTGTCTACCAAAAAAATGTTTTTAATTAGCTGGGTGTGGTGACATGCGCCTATAGTCCCAGCTACTCAGGAGGCTGCAGTGGAAGGATCACTTGAGCCTGGGAGGTTGAGGCTGCAGCTAGACATGATCGTACCACTGCATTCCAGCCTGGGCAACAAATGGAGACCCTGTTTCAAAAAAAGAAAATAAGTATATAATAAATATGAAAGTTTGGATTCTTTTAAATAGTTACCTTTTAGTCCTTTTGCAAACCAAATGACTTAGCCACCAAGAGATTCTTTTGTAATGTAATCAATCTTACTTCATTGCTAATATGGCAAGTTCAAATGGTGATATATTTCTAAGATTGCAGATTGTTTCTCCGTCCTTATGCTCAGCTGTGTGAACCATTATCTTCTAACATTGCTGCTTGAAAATATACCCATAAATATATTTGAATTAAAAAATAAGAGGTTGAATTTGGGTTTCTGATTTCAAGATCTTATGTAATGATGCCATACAAGATAGAACAATAGGCATTTTTAGGAAAAAACTAGAAAAAATCAATATGGTACATTGGTTAATATTTGCAGCCTAATCGTTAGAGCCCTGTGATATGGTTTGGCTGTGTCCCCACCCAAATCTCATCTTGAATTGTAGCTCCCCATGTATTATGGGAGGCACCCGGTGAGAGGTAATTGAATCATGGGGGTGGGATTTTCCCATGCTGTTCTCATGATAGTGAATAAGTCTCACAAGATCTGATGGTTTTATAAAGCACAATTCCCCTGCACACTCTCTCACCTGCTGCCATGTAAGACATGCCTCTGCTCCTCCTTCACCTTCCACCATGATTGTGAGGCCTCCTCAGCTGTGTGGAACTGTGAGTCTGTTAAACCTCTTTTTCTTTATAAGTTACCCAGTCTTGGGTATGTCTTTATTAGTAGCATGAGAACAGACAAATATACTCTTGTTTCTGTCTCTTACTTAGCTATGTGATCATCAACAAAACATTTAATTTCTTAGAAATTAAATTTAGGAAATTAAATTTAGAAATATAACATTCCTAGTTAAATTAGGAATGTGAATAGTGCTTGCCTGTGAGGAGTTGGGTGAACAATGGAGTCTGTTAGGAATTGTGTTTGATTGTGAGCAACAGAATCTCTGACTAAATAGTGGCTTCCTCAGATCAGGAGATGATTTTTTTCTCACTGACAAGAAAGCCCAGAGGTAGGTGGTCACTGGCCTTGGAGAAGGGGCTCAAAGATTTCAGAGCTGAGGTCTTTGTAGTTCCCTGACCTTTCTCTCATGATCCCAACATAGCTGCTGCAGGCTTAGCCATCATGTCTATATTTCTGGCAGGGAAAAGGAAGGAGGGGTGATGACTGAATCAAGAAAGCAAAAGCTTTCCCAGATGTTTAAGGCGGCAGGGTAGGCTAAGTGCTAAAACAAACAAGCCCTACTCATCAGTGGATTAACACAATAGAAATTTATTTCTCACTCTTGCCAAGGCCAATTGATAGCAGGGAGCGGGAGTTATGGGGAGAGGACGGGATGTAGCTCTGCTCAGTGTGGTCCTGCAGGGACCAGTTTAGAAGATGTGGCTTCCAGGGTCATAATAGGCATGAATGTGTTGCCAGCAGATGCGGGGAGAGAGAGAGCGTGGGGAATTGTGTAGGAAGGTTTATGAATCAGGTCTAGAATCAAGGTATATTTTTGCTCACATTTTATTGGCCAGACTTCAGTCACATGGGTCCACATAGATTCAAAGGGAGCCAGAAAATATAGTCCCCAAATGGGCAGTTCTTCCCAGCAGCATCTCTATGCCATGGAAAGCAAACATGAATCTTTGGGGGTACTGCTAACTATCTCTGCCACATTGAAAATTCACTGCAACTTCCACAGAAATTATATTGCCTAAAGATATGACACTTGATCAGCCCTGGTTGCAATAAACGCTGGGAAATGAAATTTTCAGCTGGTATCATTGAAACATTGGGTAGCTCGGGTTTCTCTTAGGAAGAAGAGGAAGACATGTAGGCAACTAGCAGTGTTTGCCACATGTAAAAAGGTATTTAGCACAGTGCCCAGCACTTAGTAAATACTCAGTAAATGCTAGCTATTGTCATTGCTATATCTTTCTCAGGGAAAGATATACTCTCTTACCCATTTGCCTCTCCTACTGTAAGTTACTTTCTTGGCATTCTGGTTTGTTGAGCGTTAAACCTAGAATCAGAAGACCTGGATTTAAATCCTAGCTTGGCCCTTTAATATCTTCTCTGGGCCTTAGCTTTTTTTTTTTTTTTTTTTTTTTTTTTTTTTTTTTTTTTAAAGTAGAGATGGGATTTCACCATGGTGGCCAGGCTGATCTCAAACTCCTGACCTCAAGTGATCCGCCTACCTCAGCCTCCCAAAGTGCTGAGATTACAGACATGAGCCACGGTACCCAGCCAAGGCCTTAGTTTAATTGAGAAATTGGAGAGAATTATACCTGCCTCACAAGTTTGTTGTGTGAATTAACTGAGACGATGTGCTTGACTGATCCAAAAGCATTATTTCACACATAATGCAGACATATTAAAACTGAGTCTCTAATTGGAAGCAACCCAGATGCCCATTGTGTAAGTTTCCTAGGGCTATGTATTCATCCATTCATGAGAATGGATTAATTGCTATAAAGAACTACCTGAGACTGGTTAAGTTATCAAGAGGCTTAATAGACTCACAATTCTGCAAGCTGTACAGGAAACATGGCTGGGGAGGCCTCAGGAAACTTTCCATCATGGAGGAAGGCAAAGGGCAAGCAGGCTTGTCTTACGTGGCCGTGGCCGGGGGAGGAGGAAGAGAGAGCAGGGGGAGGTGCTACACTGTTTTAAACAGCCAGATCTCACAAGAACTCACTACCACGAGAACAGCAAGGAAGAAATCTGCCGCCATGATCCAATCACCTCCCACCAGCCCCTATTCCAATACTGGGGATTACAATTCAACATAAACATTTGGGCAGGGACATAAATCCAAACCATATCAGGCTGCCATAACAAAATTCCACAAACTGGGTGACTTAACACACAGCTTTATCCTCTCACAGTTCTGAAGGTTTGAAGTCCAAAATCAAAGGCTGGCATGACCATGCTACCCCTGAAGGCCCTAGGGGAGAACCTTCCCTGACTCTTTCAATTTCTGGTGGTGACTGGCAAGCCTTGGACTTCCGTGGCCTGCAACTGCATAACTCCAGCCTCTGCCTCTGTTGTCACGTGGCATATTCCCTATGTGTTTCTGTCCCTCTTCTCTTATGAGGATACTACAGTCATATTGGGTTAAGAGCTCACCCTGCTCCAATATGACCTCATCTTATCTCATTACATCTGCAACAACCCTATTTCCAAATAAGGTCGCATTCTGAGGTACTGGTGGTTAGGACTTCAACATAACTTTTTTTTTTGGAAGCCAGCACAATTCAATCTATAACATTCATCAACGATGAATGGAAAAATAAAACTTGGGATAGCCACATAATGGAATATTATTTGCCCATTAAAAAGGAATGAAGTGCTACAACATAGATGAACCTTGAAAACATGCTAAGTGAAAGATGTCAGGCACAAAAGGACACATATTATTCCATATTAAGTGTCCAGAATAGGCAAACCTCTTATTTTTTATTTTATTTTATTTTTGAGACAGTGTCTCACTCTGTCACCCAGGCTGGAGTACAGTGGCATGATATC
This sequence comes from Macaca mulatta, assembly GCF_049350105.2. Classification (NCBI taxonomy): domain Eukaryota; kingdom Metazoa; phylum Chordata; class Mammalia; order Primates; family Cercopithecidae; genus Macaca; species Macaca mulatta. The sequence goes on along the minus strand of NC_133426.1, from coordinate 24,092,082 downwards.
GGCTCACTGCAACCTCCTCCTGCCAGGTTCAAGCAATTCTCCTGCCTCAGCCTCCCGAGTAGCTGGGACTACAGGCATGCACCACCATGCTTGGTTAACTTTTGTATTTTTCAGTAGGGACAAGTTTTCTCCATATTGGCCAGGTTGGTCTGGAGCTCCTGACCTCAGGTGATCCACCCGCCTCGGCCTCCCAAAGTGCTGGGATTACAGGCGTGAGCCACCACACCCGACCCAGAATAGGCAAATCTAGAGAGATGGAACTTCGCACATTAGTGGTTGCCAGGGGCTGGGGGAGGTGAGACTGGGGAGTGACTGCCAAAAGGTACCAGTTTCTTCTAACAGGGGACAAAAATGTTCTAAAATTGACTGTGGTGGTGGTTGTACAAGTCTGTGAATATACTAAAAATTATTGAATTGTACATCTTAAATCAGTAAATTATATGAATTATGTCTCAAAGTTGTGATAAAATACAAAACAATCTCTCACGAGCTAGCAGAAATCAGCTTTCTAGAGTTGCATCACCATATTCTGAAACTTTAGAACAAGGTCAGAATCTGGACCCATCAGTGTCCCCATCTCCATGTGGGCATTCCATGAGGTCCTGTCCAGAAGAGCCACATGGTGTCTACTTTTGACATCTCTTAACTATTTGTCCATCCAGCAAGCACTAATGTGTCAAGTGCCAGATTAAAATAAATAGCACATGGTTTCTCACCCCGGAGAACCCACAATCAAGTGCTACAAGGTGTTATTCTCTAAGGGTAAGGACAGAATATAATAATAATTGCATCCTTATACTACAAGACAAATGAATCTAAAGTCAACTGGGGAATATTCCTTAGCCTTGAAAGAAATTCTGACACATGCTACAACGTAGATGAACCTTGATGACATTCTACTAAGCCAGACACAAGAAGACAAATACTGCATGATTCCACCTATACGAGGTATCTAGAGTAAATTAATTGACACAGAAAAAATGGTGGCCGGGTGCGGTGGCTCATGCCTGTAATCTTAGCACTTTGGGAGGCCAAGGCAGGTGGATCATTTGAGCCCAGAAGTTCAACAACATAGCAAAACCCCATCTCTACAAAAATACAAAAAATTAGCTGGGTGTGGGGAGGCACACCTGTACTCCCAGCTATGCAGGAGGCTGAGGTGGGAAGATCACCTCATCCCAGGAGGTCAAGGCTGCAGTGAACCAAGATTACGCCACTGTACTCCAGCCTGGGTGATAGAGTGATGCCCTGTCTCAAAACAGAATGGTGGGCCGGGCGCGGTGGCTCAAGCCTGTAATCCCAGCACTTTGGGAGGCCGAGGCGGGTGGATCACGAGGTCAGGAGATCGAGACTATCCTGGCTAACATGGTGAAACCCCGTCTCTACTAAAAATACAAAAAACTAGCCGGGCGTGGTGGCGGGCGCCTGTAGTCTCAGCTACTTGGGAGGCTGAGGCGGGAGAATGGCATGAACCCGGGAGGCGGAGCTTGCAGTGAGCCGAGATCACGCCACTGCACTCCAGCCTGGGAGACACAGTGAGACTCCGTCTCAAAAAAAAAAAAAAAAAAAAAACAGAATGGTGGTTGCCAGGGGCTGGGGGAATGGGGAGTTACTGTTTAATGTGTACAGTTTCAGTTTTCTAAGATAAAATGAGTTACGGAGGTGAATGGTAGTGACGGTAGCACATTATTAATGTATTTAATGGCACTGAATTATACATTTAAACATGGTTAAGATGATGGGGTTTTTTTTTTGTTTTTTTTTGTTTTTGTTTTTGTTTTTTCTTTGGAGACAGAGTCTCGTTCTGTTGCCCAGGCTGGAGTGCAGTGGCACCATCTCGGCTCATCACAACCTCTGCCTCCCGAGTAGCTAAGCTTACAGGCAGGCACCACCACACCCAGCTAATTTTTGTCTTTTTAGTAGAGACACGGTTTCACCATACCGTCTAGGCTGGTCTCAAACTTCTGACCTCAGGTGATCCACCCACCTCAGCCTCCCAAAGTGCTGGCATGAGCCACCATGCCCAGCCATGAATTTTATGTTACGTGTGTTTTACCACAATTTTTTAAGGGGAAAAAACAACTGGGATTTGGGGCATTCTCCAAGATAGCAGAGGCCAGGCCTTTTAATTCTTTCAGTGCATACTTTCTTCAATACATGTAGTGGATTTAATTGAATCCACAAAATTTCTGACTAAGGAAAAACTGCTTTACTTCCAAAACATAAAAATGAAGCTTTCATCAAATTATTTCCCAAGAAACTGCTTTAAAATAATACCTTGATGCGAAGCTAAAGCTTTGTTTTGCGCTAACTTTTCTGCCAACTCTACGGTCCCAAGGTACACATTTGAAGTTCTACCAACTAACTTTCTTTTTTGTGGGGGAAGCATCTCTTTTCAGGGGGGCAATTTTTTCTGCTTATTGTATTGTGGCAAAATATAAAGTAACATTTATCATTTTAACCACTCATAAGTATACTATTCAGTGGCATTCACAATGTTGTGTTACCATCACCGCTATCTATACTCACAACTTTTCCATCACCCCCAACAAGAACTCTGTATCCTTTAAACAATAACTCCTCCTTCCCCCTCCTCCAAGCCCCTGGTAAACTCTATTCTACTTTCTGTCTCTATGACTTTGCCTATCCTGGGCACCTCATACTGTGTCTGGCTTATTTCACTAAGCAGAATGTTTTCCAGGTTCATCCATGTTGTAGCATGTATTTCCTTCCTTTTTAAGGCTGAATGATATTATAGGTATATGCTACATTTTATTTGCCCATTCATTGGTGGATAGACACAACAAGAGGTTGTGTCCACCTTTTGGCTATTGTGAATAATGCTGCTATGAACATTGGGGTACAAATAGCTGTTTGAATTCCTGCTTTTAATTCTTTTGAACTGAAAATACGTAGGAGCAGAATTGCCGGGTCATGTGATAGTTCTGTGTTTAATCTTTTGAGGAACTGCCGAACTATTTCCCACAGCAGCTGCACCATTTTACAATCCCATCAACAATGCATGAGGGTTCCAATTTCTCCACGTCCTTAATAACACTTGTTATTTTCATTTTTTTTCCTTATAAATCCTAGTAGGTGAGAAGTGGCATCTCATTGTGGCTTAGGAGACAGCAATTTCTAGACTGATCAATTAAGAAGATGCTGTATATTTCGTGTGTCTTGGTTTCAACCAAGTGTCTGACGTCCTTTTGGACAGGAAGGAGACATGTAATTGGATGATAGTATATATAAGTGATTGCTTAGTTGATTAAAAAACTATTTCCGTACCAGGAGATCAAAAGTGATATGCCCCAGGTTGACCCTAATCTATTCAACACTTTTATTAATTGATATTTTATCAGCCGTGTGGATAAAGACATAGAAGGCATGCATATGAAATCTGTAAAGCTAAGATCCTAGAGGAGCAACTGTGAAAAGTAATAAGAACCTCACTGAACTGGGCTACAGATCAAAAGAAATTGATAAAATCTACCAAAGAGAAATGGAAAGTCCCAACTGAGGTCCAAAAGACAGTGTCCCCCAAAATATCATGTCTACCCATGTATTAGTCTGTTCTCACGCTGCTAATAAAGACATACCTGAGACTGGGTAATTTATAAAGGAAAGAGGTTTAATTGACTCACAATTTAGCATGGCTGGGAGGCCTCAGGAAAATTAATGTATTTAACGGCACTGAACTGTACACTTAAAAATGGTTAAGATGGTGAACTTTTTTACAATCATGGCAGAAGGTGAAGCAAACACGTCCTTCCTCACATGACATCAGGAAGGAAAATGAGTGCCCAGTGAAGGGGGAAGCCCGTTATAAAACCATCAGATCTCGTGAGAACTCACTATCATGAGAACAGGATGGGGGAACCCCCCACCCCTGCATGATTCAATTATCTCCACCTGGTCCTTCCCATGACACATAGGGATTATGGGAAGTACAATTCAGGATGAGATTTGGGTGGGGACACAGTCAAACCATATCAATCCAGAACCTCAGACCTTATTTGGAAATAGTTTTTGCAGATGAAATCAGTTAAAATGAGGTGATACTGGGTTGGGGAGGGGTGGCACTAAATCCAATATGACTGGTACTTTACAAGAAGAGGAGAAAGAGAGACAGAGGGATGCTGACCATGTGAAGATGGAGAAAGACACTGGAGTGATGCAACTGAATGCTGAGGAATGCCAAGAATTGCTGGCAACCGCCAGAAGCTAGAAAGAAGCAAAGAAAGAATCTTCTCTGGAGCTTTTGGCCCTGCCAACACCTTGATTTCAAACCTCCATGTGCCTTTCTCGAAAGACTATTTCTCTGGGTCTGTCTCCCTTCCCTTCACCTTTACTTTTCAAGAAGGAATACTTCTGGCCAGATACAGTGGCTCATGCCTGTAATCCCAGCACTTTGGGAGACTGAGGTGGGAGGATCACTTGAACCCAGGAGTTCGAGACCAGCCTGGGCAACATGGCGAAACTCCATCTCTACCAGAAAATAGAAGAAAAAAAAAGGAATACTACTTTCTGAGGTGACCCTTTCCTAGCCCCTGTCAGCCCCCAAATCAGCAGGCCATTTCTTCTGTTTCCAGCTGCCCTGGGCTTAAATACTAATGCGTTATATTAATGGAAGAAAATGGAACTGAAAGAAAGTTTGCCTAATTTGTAAAATAAAAATGAGTTTCGATCCCAGTAGCTTATGTATTATTCTTGTGAGGACTGAGTTTACATCGATCATCTTTTCCGTGGCAGTCAAGTGTGGAATATGGCGAAGTTAGAAATGTAATTGTGTAGACATAAAAAATTGCATCTCGATAACCATCATTGGGACACTTTTCTCAAGATGCTATCTCGGTGTCCTTCAGAGCAATAACGATATCAATTGAGAATGTAACAGAAGCAACTTAAATGTTATGCCTCGTTTACTTCTGGTGAGCCTAGTGTGCTTCAGAGCTATTGCTCATGACATAAGGTTCTGTCAGGCTGGAAACGCTTCAAGACCATTAAAAGAAAATGCCAGCCATTCCTGCTGTTCAAATATTCTTCAACTTCTAATTTAAGGCACCCACACCTAAGAATGTAATTGTGTTATTCTCTCTGATAGCTGGAATCTATCTAAGCCAAATGCCTGGGAATTATGGACTATTGGGTCTACAGGAGTGCAGAAAGCAAATGAGGTAGATAAAACGTGTTATTTTGTACTGGCACGTTCAACAGTTGCGCTCCCTTACCGTTCTCTGTGTTACAATGTATTCAAAGATGAAAGTGCCTGAAGGGTCTTTCCTCAGCTGAATTGAAGGAGGAGGCTGGCGAAATGCATAAACCGCCTCAGGATCTAAACTTAGAAATCTGAAAGAGAAAAACTCATATACCCGTACTCAGAATTCTTTTCCACACTAAATTTTCTCTAGTTGATTGTCCTTTATTTATTTATTTTATTTTATTTTATTTTATTTTATTTTATTTTATTTTATTTTTTGAGATGGAGTCTCGCTCTTGTTGCCCAGGCTGGAGTGCAATGGCGCAATCTTGGCTCTCTGCAACCAACCTCCGCCTCCCAGGTTCAAGCGATTCTCCTGCCCCAGCCTCCCAAGTAGCTGGGATTACAGGCATGCGCCACCACGCCTGGCTAATTTTGTATTTTTAGTAGAGATGGGGTTTCACCATGTTAGTCAGGCTGGTCTCGAACTCCTGACCTCAGGTGATCTACCCACCTTGGCCTCCTGATTGTCCACTTTTGATTCAGAAAGTTGTCATCTCAATAAAGTAGGTCCCCCATACCTCTCCATTCTCTCCCTGATGAGCAAGTGAGACCACAGTTTGAGAAAGGCAAGTTGAATCAGAAAAGGGCAATTTTAAAAGCAAATGCTGTGAAAGGTGAAGCTTCCCCTTCACAAGGGGAAATTATTTCTGTTTAATGCCTGCCTTGGGAGGGATACACTTTAGGTTCAGGGACCCCATTGGCACATCAGGGCTTTGACTGGAACACAGTGCCAATTCAAACTGTCACACAGTACAGGGAGGGAAAAAAGCCCAAATCAGTTTCTATTCTTTAGTAGAAAGCAATACTGTAGTTTAAATTAGCAAGGCGCTGCTGAACCACTATTTAAAATGCGTTTGCACTGACATCCCAAGAAAGGATTTTTTTTCTTGTTTAATTGCACTGTCAGTGTGGAACGCTTTCACTTAAAACCATTCTAAGGTAGACCTTTTAATAGAAAGTGACAATTTAAATTGCCATGATAGCAGCATAAATGGTGCTTAAAGTCATTACTAAACTGATGTCGCAGTTGGCTTCAGACCAGTTTGTTAAAGCTGAAGAAAAGGTGTTGGGGGAAGGGAGGAAAGTAACTAAATGGTGAATCATTACTTCCTTTTATATTCATTGTAATAACATTAGCTGTGATGAAGTCATCTGGCTCCCAATGGATGTAATACACATTTCTATTGAATTCTACATTATTCCATTCTAACATTGCCCTGATTAGTGTCGATTACTGAGGAACTGCTTCAATCACAGGCATCTATTTCTCTGCAGTTTTTCTTGTCTTCATTCCCGTGGTCCAAAGATAGGATCTTTTGCTTCCATTTTCTGGTTTGCATTCTGAAACACGAGTCTTGGTTTTATCTGTGGCCTTTCTTTACTCTTGCTATAATAAGTTAGATTCTCTTGGCAACCCTTGGAAATGACTCTCACTAGCTTTCATGAAGAACCAATTGGAACATATGAGATGAGGTCAAGGCCACCTGAGTGGGGTCATTGGTCAAACCTGATTGGTTTAACCAAACCAACTGGTTTGCCAAACCCTTGTTTCAGCATCTGGGGGCCCAGTGGGTAGGGGCATCGTAAAATGTCAGGCAGTTACTGGGTCTGTGAACCTGGAAAGGAACTCATAGGTGGGTTAAGGTTGAGTTTGGTACGTTGGCAGCAGTGGGGAGGGATGGTGGCGGGGGTCAGGAGGGACAGACGACAGAGAAGCTTATGAGTTAGTAACCACTCAGCCACTTTCACGGTCTCCCACTGATTTGTCTTGCTTCTGAAACATACCCCCATAAAAGTAAATTAATCAGGTGTTTCAGGAACAATAGGTAAACTACTTTATTATATGATTACCATGTTAAAATATACTGCACACTCCTTTTTATTATGTACAAATTACCTCAAAGAGCCAACAATTGTAGTTGGGCTCACAGTAGGGAAACATACTTCACACTTTACATTTAAAACATTGTATTTAGGATGGGGTTTTTGAATGGTTTCCTGAGGTCATAAAATTGAGGAGCTCTGAGAACAACTCTACACCCTTCAAAATTTCCCTAAGTCACACATTGCAATTTCTGAAATTTCTATCATTCAAAATTGGAGGAAATTATGGTGATCATCGAAGGCACGACATTAGGGTCTTAACTTGGGGGTCTTGGAATAGGTTATAGAGAGGTCATGAAAAAACCGGCCTCTGAGTTTTGTGTATATGTGTGGAGATGGAAAGAGGGCTCATTTTTTTTTTAATCAGGTTTGCAAAGGAGTTTGCAAACCAAAAATAGTTAACAACTACTAATCCAATGTGACTTTACTAAAAGCTAGAAAACAGACACCCAGAGAGGTGGTTGACTTGCCAAAGTCACTCTGATAGCTATTGGCCAGTCTACAGAACCTTGGTCTCTGATTCGTGGTCCAAAACTACTTTTTAATTTTTTCACAATTGTTGCTTTTGGAAAACAATAGATCTGCAATGCTGCACTTTTCTGAAAGCCACTCTCCTGGCAACCCCAACTCCGTGGAATATAACTCTCCCTGGCAGAGGCAAAAGAGGCCTCAGAGCCACTGAAATTACTGTTACAACACTCATGCACTTTGGCCTATGAGAGAAGTCCCCGAGAGATCACTGAACACCCAATTCATTTACTTAACAAATATTTACCGAGCTAAATACTTACCAATGTTTTATTTGTACATTACTCTGGCAAATTTTGTTATCCAGTTTCACTGAAAATAGGGAATTAGATGAAAGAGGACAGCAAAAGGCAGGGATATTGATCCAGAATTTGAGATATTCACTCACAGACTGACAGCAGAAGGAGAGCAAGAACATTGCCATGCAACGGTGTCTCTGCACCAGGAAGCAGACCATAAAAGACTTCTCACATAGTCTGTTTGTGAATGTAGGCTTGGGCAGAGTGCGTTTCAGAAAGTTCATCATTTAAAGGATTCAAATGTATGCCATGAGACAATAGATAGATAAATAGATATTATAGATATCTATATCTCAATGTCCTCACATCAGATAAACTTAGGTTTTGGACACTGGTATCTATCACCTTAGCCACCTTAAGACAATTCTCAAAACAGAAAGGGGGAGGAAGTGTAACATAAATAAGCTTGCGGTGTGTTTGAAAAGCTGAGTGCATTGGAGGAAACTGAGTCCTGGGATCCAGAAAGGAGTCTCTTGTGTTTGAAGGGTCAAAGGAGAGAAACTGCCTGGTGGATTGGGGCAGTAGTTAGTGGAGAAGACAATCTAAGTGTCTTCAGAGAGGGTGTGATCTCTGTATTGTGTTTAGGGGATATAGGATGAGCCCTCTGGTGCTGTTGAACTCCCTAGGACTGGAAAAGGGGCAATAGTTGTGAGTTTCACAAAATACAGATACCTGGACCATCCTGGGTCCAGCACTTCTAAGATATCAGGGCACTGGAACGGACAAACTTGTGTGACTGATGGGACCAGACACAAAGAACTGTGACCTATAGGTTGTGATATGGTTTGGCTCTGTGTCCACACCCAAATCTCAGGTCAAATTGTAATCCTCACATGTCAAGAGAGGGACCTGGTTGGAGGTGATTGGATCATGGAGGTGGATTTCCCCCATGCTGTTCTCATGATAGTGAGTTCTCGTGAGATCTGATGGTTTACGAGTGTGGTACTTCCCCCCGCTCCCCCTGCACTCACTTGCTCTCCTGCTCTGCCGTGGTAAGACGTGCTTGCTTCCCCTTCGCCTTCTGCATGATTGTAAGTTTCCTGAGGCCTCCTAGCCATGCTTTTGTACAGCCTACAGAACTGGGAGTCAATTAAACCTCTTTTCCTCATAAATTAACCAGTCTCAGGTAGTTCTTTATAGCTGTGTGAGAACAGACTAATGCAGGCTGGGTGTAGTGGCTCTCATGTGTAATCCCAGCACTTCGGGAGGCTGAGACAGGAGGACTGCTTGAGTCCAGGAGTTTGAGACCAGCCTGGGCAACATAGCGAGACCCCCCATCTCTACAAAAAGAAAAAAGAAAAAAAAACCTGTGACCTATGGATGTCCATGTGCCATGAGTCGAGTACCCTTGGTTGAGCAAATCACAGAGAGAGTGGGGACACACTGGCCTGGGATAGGAGCTGGGTCCGGGGAACTTCACAGCAGCAAGAGTAACAACATTGATCGGCAGCCACGGGAGACCAATGTTCTTCGTAACACTGGAAGGCAGAAAGGACCAACCACAGCAATGCCAGCACTAGGCAGCAGTCAGCTAGGATTTTCTGTGTGGGCTGTGTAAGGCCTGCAATGTTCTCTGGCTGCCTGGAGGAGTACGGAGGAGCCTGAGAGGTTGCCACTGGATTTCCTGACCACCAGGCATATGCCGGCCCGAATCCTTTTTTTTTTGTTTTGTTTTTTTGTTTTTTTGAGACGGAGTCTCCCTGGCTGGAGTGCAGTGGTGCGATCTCGGTTCACTGCAACCTCCACCTCCTGGGTTCAAGCGATTCTCCTGCCTTAGCTTCCCGAGAAGCTGGAATTACAGGCATGCACCACCATACCAGGCTAATTTTTTTTTTGTATTTTTAGTAGAGATGGGGTTTCACCACATTGGCCAGGCCAGTCTCGTACTCCTGACCTCAAGTGATCCACCCGCCTCAGCCTCGCATGGTGCTGAGATTACAGGTGTGAGCCACCACACCCAACCATGCCTGAATCTATCTTAATTGAAGATGGAAAAATGAAACAGACGTGACCTGTTTATACTCTGAAGTTTGTAAAAGAGTTCACAGTGAGAACACTAACCCTCAAAAACTGTACAGAACTACAAATTAATGTAGTGTCTTCACAAGCATCTTCTTATGTGGCCCTCACAGAAGTCCTGTGAGATGACTATGGGGTTGACATTATTTTCTCCATTTATTAGATGAAGAAATTGAGGCTTTGTGCAGCCAAATGAATTGCTCCAAATCACATAATTATTAAGTGGTAGGCTAGGTGCAGTGGATCACACCTGTAATCCCAGCACTTTGGGAGGCCGAGGTAGGTGGATAACTTGAAGTCAGGAGTTCAAGACCAGCCTGGCCAACATGGCGAAACCCTGTCTCTACTAAAAATACAAAAGTTAGTCAGGTGTGGTGGCAGGTGCCTGTAAGCCTAGCTACTCGGAAGGCTGAGGCAGGAGAATCACTTGAACCTGGGAGGTGGAGGTTGCAGTGAGCCGAGATAGCACCACTGCACTGCAGCCTGGGTGACAGAGCAAAACGCTGTCTCAAAAAAAAAAAAAAGTGGTAAAGCTCTGGCTAACGGTCAGATATTTTGACCTTAGGCCCTTAGGCCAGTGGTCTTCTATTATGCCATGATGCCTCTCCAAAACGGAGGGATAGACCCTTTTTGTGGTTCGTAAGGTTGATTAGTGGGTTCTCATGACACTGTGTGAGATGTGCCTCCCTCAAACCTCATTACAACGCCGGTGCATTCATCATCTGAGGTAGAAAAACGGGGAGCTGGGCACAGTGGCTCACGCCTGTAATCCCAGCACTTTGGAAGGCCGAGGCAGGCCAGTCACCTGAAGTCAGGAGTTTGAGATCAGCCTGGCCAACATGGGGAAACCCCGCCTCTACTAAAAATACAAAATTAGCCAGGCATGGGGGCACACTCCTGTAATCCCAGCTACTCAGGAGACTGAGGCAGGAGAATCACTTGAATCCAGGAGGTGGAGATTGCAGTGAGCCACCACTGCACTCCAGCCTGGGTGATAGAGTGAGACTCCATCTCAAAAAAGGAAAAAAGGGGAGAGGGGGAGGTATATGGGCCCACCCAAAAATTTCAGAATTTTCCCTGATGCTAGCCTGGAAGGAGTGAATGATAGTGCAGGGTTTTATTCCTAAATAATTTCAGTTTAGCCCCAGTTGTTTTTCTTGCGTTAGTCCAGAACACCCACTCAAAGAAAACCGGCTGAGTGCAGTGGCTCCTGCCTGTTATCCCAGCACTTTGGGAGGCTGAGGCGAGTGGGTCACTTGAGCCCAGGAGTTCAAGATCAGCCTGGACAACAAAGCTTGATCCCTTCTCTACAAAAAATTTAAAAAATTAGTTGGGCTTGGTGGCACATACCTTAGTCCCAGCTACTTCAGGAGGCTGAGGTGGGAGGATTGCTTGAGCCCAGGAGGTGGAGGCTGCATCGAGGCGTGATTGCACCACTGCACTCCAGCCTGGGCAACAGAGCGAGACCCTGTCTCCAAAACAGAAGAAGAAAACCTCCCTCCACATAGCGGGGCTGTCCAGCTGCTCCTGAGTCAAGTAGGTCCAGCCTCACGTCTGCGCATGGGGTGCCCCCTGCCTGGACGGCTTGCACCCTGACCAGCCCCCGCCACCCCCACATCCCACACTTGTCATAGAAGTGGATGCTATGTTTAGTTCATTGGGATGTCTCCATTACCACTACCATCTTGCACCGTTACGTATCTGGATTGTTGGTGTAGAATTTGTCTTCCTGTCTAGAGTGGCAGCTCTTTGAGGTCAAGGGCCCTTGTTTCAGTCACCTTTGGTTCTCAGCGGTGCCTACTTCATAGGAAGGGGCCAGTAAAATGCTTCAAATAAACGCATTTTCTTTTGTCTCAAGCATACAGCAGGTGCTCAACAAATATTTGCTAATTGCCTCATTGGCAAGTATCCTATTCTGTAGCCAACTCCTCCCTCTTCAGAATGGGCCTTTAAAAAGGGCATATTTTGCCAGGCACAATGGCTCACGCCTGTAATCCCAACACTTTGGGAGGCTGACGCAGGTGGATCATGTGAGGTCAGGTGTTCGAGACCAACCTGGCCAATATGGTGAAACCCCATATCTACTAAAAATACAAAAATTACCCTCATGCCTGTAATCCCAGTCACTCAGGAGGCTGAGTCAGGAGAATCACTTGAACCCGGGAGGCGGATGTTGCCGTGAGCCGAGATCATGCCATTGCACTCCAGCCTGGGCAACAGAGGAAGACTCTGTCTCAAAAAAAAAACAAACAAACAAAAACGAACAAACAAAAGACGCATATTCCCAGCCTGGGCAACATAGCAGGACCTCATCTCTACTAAAAAAATTTAAAAATTAGCTGGGTGTGGTGGCACATACCTGTAGTCTCAGCTACTCAGGAGGCTGAGACAAAGGATTCCTTGAGCCAGGGAGGTCAGTGCCGCAGGGAGCTGTGACTGTGCCACCGCACTCCAGCCCGAGCAACAAGCTGACACCCTGTCTCAAAAAATAAATAAGTAAATAATAAAATAATACATTAAAAGGGCACATTCTGTGACTCAGTCACGCTGTTAAAGTCACAATAAGTCATGTCATGCTTCATCAGCAAGTCGCCTCAGTCCAACAGTGGTATTGGGTATTTTCTCATGCCTGATTCAAACCTCTGTAGGCTTGAGTGGGTGACATTTTGGGGGCCATGTCACCATTATTCATCCACTCATCCAGTCAAGCAACCAAGCATTCATACATTTAGTTATTCATTCATTTGTTTAAAAAATAGCAAAAACAGCACCTACTACACATTAGACATATGGTAACATGTAACTGCTAGTTTCATTATATACTCCTGAGCCTCTAGAATCTCTAAATGGATAAATTTCCTATATAAGTGACATTCTGGTAATATACAGACAATAAACAAAATAAATGAGTAAGATATATAGTATTTTAGATAGTGATATATGCTAAGAAAACAGGAAAAGGGATATGAAATGTCAGGGGATGGATTTTTTTTTTCCAGACAGAATCTCGCCGTGTCACCCAGGCTGGAGTGCAGCAGCACGATCTCTGCTCACTGCAACGTCTGCCTCCCAGGTTCAAGCAATTCTCCTGCCTCAGCTTCCTAAGTAGCTGTGACTATAGGCGCCCGCCACCACGCCCGGTTAATTTTTATATTTTTAGTAGAGGTGGGGTTTCAGCATGTTGGCCAGGCTGGTCTCGAACTCCTGACCTCAAATGATCTGCCACCTCAGCCTCCCACAGTGTTGGGGTTACAGGCATGAGCCTCCGTGCTGGCCTCAGGGGATGGATGTTTATATTCTACATAAGTTGGCCAGGGAACCAAAATCTGTATTAGTCATGGTTCTCCAGAGAAACAGAAAATACCAATAGGCTGAAAAAATGAGGTGGTGGGGAGAAAGAGAGATTGAAGTCTGCAGGGCAGGCCAGAGGACTGGAGACCCAGGGCAGAGTGGATGTTTCAGCTGGAGTCTAAAGGCAGACTGGAAGTGGAATTCCTTCTTCCTGGGGGGACTGTGGTCGTTTTTTTTTCCCCCAGGCCTTCAGCTGATTGAATGAGGCCCGCCCATATGATGGCGTGTAATCCACTTTGCTCAAAGTCTACAGAGGAGGTGGCTTTGACGAAAAAAAAAAAGTCTGCAGAAAGTGAGGAAGTGAATCATGCAAATAAACATCTGGGAAAAAGAAATCTAGGTAGCCTGAGAAGCAAGTCCAAAGGCCTTGAGGTAGACATGTGCTGGACACGCTGCTGGAATAGAGCGACTGTGATGGTTAATAGTGTCAATTTGATTGGATTGAAGGATGCAAAGTGTGTGGTTCCTGGGTGTGTCTGTGAGGGTGTTGCCAAAGGAGATTAACATCTGAGTCAGTGACTGGCAGAGGCAGACCCGCCCTCAATCTGAGTGGGCACCATCTAATCGGCTGCCAGTGTGGCTAGAAAAAAGCAGGTGGGAGAAGATGGAAGAGCAGACTGGCTGAGTCCTCTGTTCTTCATCTTTCTCCCATGCTGGATGCTTCCTGCCCTCGAACATCGGACTCCAAGTTCTTCAGCTTTTGGACTCTTGTACTTAGTGGACTCTTAGACCAGTGGTTTGCTGGGGCTCTTGGGCCTTTGGCCACAGACTGAAGGCTGCACTGTCAGCTTCCCTACTTTTGAGGTTTTGGGACTCAGACTGGCTTCCTTGCTCCTCAACTAGCAGACTGTCATGGGACTTTGCCTTGCGATCGTGTGAGTCAATACTCCCTAATAAACTCCCTTTCATAGATACATCTATCCTATTAGTTCTGTCCCTCTAGAGAACCCTGACTAATACAGTGACCAAGGGTGAGAGCAATGGGAGATTTGAAGTTCAGGACGCAGAGCATGTTGGACCTTGCAGGTCTTAAGAACAACTCGAGTGTTACTCTGAGAAAATGGAGCAGATGGATTGAACAAAGGAATAACACTATTTGACTTATGTTTTAACAAAATTGTTGGCAGCTGTGGTGAGAACAGAGTGCAGGTGGGCAAGGACAGAAGCAAGAAACAGGTTGGGAGGCTATTTCAATAGCCCAGGTGAGAACTGGTGGTGGCTTAGATCTTGGTAGCAGTCAGAGACAGAGAGAAAGGTCAAGGGAAATGGCTGAATTCTGTTGATCGTTTGGAAATATAGCCAAGAAGATTTGCTGACAGGCTGGATGTGGCTTATGGGAGAAAGAAAGGAATTGAGGATGACACTAAGGTTTGTGTCCTGAGTCAGGGCATCTGAGGTGAGGTGAGGAAGTTTGCAGGAGTAGCTTGAAGTAGAGGGCAGGGTACACCTCCAAGACTCTGCTGGCGACAGGCAAGTGGGGTGCCTAACGCACACCAGATGGAGATGTCTAGTAGACAGTTGGATGCACAGATCAGGAGGGAGACGGGTTCAGGCTTGAGATATAAACTGGGGAGTTATCGACATATAGATGGCTTTGAAGTCCTGAAACACTAAAGGAGACCACGTAGAAAGTGAGAGTAGATAGAAAAGAGGTTTAAGGATTAAACATTGGGGCACTTCAACACTTGGAAGTTGGGAAAATGAAGAGGACCCAGCAAATGGGACAAGAAAGAGTGCTCAAAAAGAGAAACCAAGTGGGACTCCATCTCAAAAAAAAAAAAAAAAAGCCAGCTCGGGCACAGTAGCTCACACCTGTCACTCCAGCGATTTGGGAGGCTGAGGTGGGAGGATTGCTTGAGCCTAGGAGTTTGAGATCAGCCTGGGAAGTATACCAAGACCCCATCTCTACGAAAAATTTAAAAATTAGCCAGGCTAGGCCGGGCACAGTGGCTCATGCCTGTAATCCCAGCACTTTGAGAGGCTGAGGTGGGCAGATCACCGGAGGTCAGGAGTTCAAGACCAGCCTGGCCAACAGGGTGAAACCCCGTCTCTACTAACAATACAAAAATTAGCCGGGCGAGGTGGCGGGCACCTGTAATCCCAGCTACTTTGGAGGCTGAGGCAGGAGAATGGCTTGAACCTGGGAGGCAGAGGTTGCAGTGAGCCAAGATGATGCCACTGCACTCCAGCGTGGGCGACAGAGCAAGACTCTGTCTCAAAGAAAAAAAAAATTATCCAGACATGGTGGTGCACAACTGTAGTCCAAGCTACTCTGGAGGCTGAGGTGGGAGGATCGCTTGAGCCCAGGGCAAGGTTGCAGTGAGCTATGATGGTGCCACTGCGTTCCAGCCTGGGCAACAGAGAGAGACCCTTTCTCAAAAAGAGAAGAGACAGCTGGGCATGGTGATGCGCACCTGGAGTCCCAGCTACTTGGGAGGCCGAGCCAGGAGGTTGAGGCTCTAGTGTGCTGTGATGCTTGAGCCTGTGAATAGCCATTGTACTCCAGCCTGGGCAACATAGCGAGACCCTATCTCTTTAAAATAATAAAAGAAGTCAAAAGAAGTGAGTGGGGTATTGTGGGAGCCAAGGAGTAAAGTATTTCAAGGGGAAAGTGATCAACATGTCAAATGCTGCCCCTAAGGACTGAGAAGTGATCACTGGACTTGGCAAATGTTGGAGAGCTTTTGTGACTAGGGCAGTTGCAGTTTGGTAGAGAGATGAGGCCTGATTGGGTAAGTTCATGGGAGAATAGAAGCAGAAAAATTAGAGACAATAAACAGAAGCAACTTTTTATTTTTATTGTTTTTTTTTCTTTTTTGAGATGGAGTCTCTCGGCTCACTGCAACCTCCGCCTCCTGGGTTCAAGCGATTCTCCTGCCTCAGCCTCCTGAGTAGCTGAGATTACAGGTGCCTGCCACCACACCCGGCTAATTTTTGTATTGTTAGTAGAGACGGGGTTTCACCATGTTGGTCAGGCTGGCCTCAAACTCCTGACCTCGTGATCTGCCTGCCTCAGCCTCAAAGTGCTGGGATTACAGGTGTGAGCCACCATGCCCAGGCTTTTTTTTTTTTTTTTTTTTTTTTTTTAAGGCTGGAGTACTGAGCAGAGCACAGACAGGCTGGAGTGCAGTGGCACAATCATAGCTCACTGCAGCCTTGAACTCCTGGGCTCAGGCAATCTTCCCACCTCAGCCTCCCGAGCAGCTAGGACTACAGGCTCACACAGCACTATACCCAGGTACATTTTTCTTTTTTTCTAGAGACAGGGTGTCACTATGTTGCTCAGGCTGGTGGTCTTCAGCTCCTGGCCTCAAGCAGTCTTCTTATCTCAGCCTCCTGAGTCACTGGGATTTCAGGCATCAGCCCAGAAGCAACTCTTACTAATTAATATCGAAGAAATAGTAGCACATGTGTATGCTGATGGGAATGATGCAGTAAACAGGAGAAAGCTGGTGATGTGGTAGAGAGGGGAGAATTGCCACAGCCTGTTCTTGAGAGGGGATAGAATCTAGCACACAGTGGAGAGGCTGCAGTTGGCCAGGAACATAAGTCATTCATCTTATTGGAGAGGAAGTGGAGTATCACGGGTCCAGATGCAGGGGGAAGGGTAGCTGCTGTGCTGGGAACTTGTGCACATGCTCTTCTAATAATTTCCATTTCCTTAGTGAAGTAGGAAGCAAAGTCAAGCTCAGCTGAGAGAGTGAAAAGAGAGGAGGAGAGGTGGAAAGTTTGAGGAGAGAGTTAAAATATCCAGTGCTAAATTTTGCTTGGATTTCTATGCGTCGGAAGCAAGCTCTTCAGTAGTTAGAACACACGACATACCAAACCCAGAAGGGAGTTAAAGCAAAGTCTGAAGTTCACTGTAAGATCAGTGTTCGCAGAAGGGAGGGAAGAGGGAAGTGCAAAGAATGCCAGGATGCCCGCAGCAAGACAGGAAGTATCCCAAAGTGGACAAAGGGCTTACCAGGTAGGGGACCAGAGATACCAGTAATGGGGTCCTGAGTTAGACTCCATTGTGAGGTCTGTCAGTGCCTCCAGGAAGCGATAGATAAAGGGCATTCCCTCCATCGTGCCCATTTACTCCCTTCAAATGGAAGATGGGATGTAGAAGGTCGAGTAGGCCAGGAAGAAACATTTGTTTGCAGGGCCCCCCACCTCCAAGTGGCTGGCCCAGTTTCCCCATTAACACAGAGTGTGCTGTGATGATTATGCCTGTGAATAGCCATTGTACTCCAGCCTGGGCAACATAGCCAGACCCCATCTCTTTAAAAATAAAATAGTAAAAAAATGAAAGAAGGCAAAAGAGGTGAGTGGGATATTGTGGGAACCAAGAAATAAAGTATTTCAAGGGGAAAAGTGGCCAAGCTCCTCCATTAACACATGGCAGTGGGGTGGGCGGCGGGGGGATGCTATGAGGAAGGAGAGAAGAATGATCTGCACTTTAAGAAGCTCCCTGTGCGAGAAGGCTGTGGTTCTCAAGTGTGATCCCCAACCAGCAGCATCAGTTTCACCTGGGAAATTGTTAGAAATGCACATTCTCGGGCCCCACCCCAAACCTGCTGCTATGGTTTGAAGGCATCCCCTCCAAAATTCATGTTGAAAGGGAATCCCCATGGTGGCAATATTAAGAGATGGGGCCTTTCAGAGGCATTAAGCCACGAGGGTTCTGCTGTCATGAATGGATCTGTGCCATATAAAAGGGCTGCAGGGAACTGGCTTAGGCCTTTTTTTGCCCCTCTGCCCTCTACTATGTGAGGGTGGCACTGGGAGAAGACCCCATCCATGGAGCAGGCCCTCACCAGACACTAAACCTATCAGTGATCTTGGACTTCCTTGATCTTGGACTTCCCAGCCTCCAGAACTGTGAGGCATCATTTCTGTTCTTTATCAATAACTCAGTCTCGGGTATTTTGTTATAAATAACTGAGTCTCGGGTATTTTGTTATAGCAGCACTACGGGACTAAGACATCTAGTAACTCAGAAACTCCGAGTGCAGTGAGGCCCAACAAGCTGTGTTTTAACAAGATCATTGGTATGTACACCAAAGTTTGAGAAACAGCTCTTGAAGGCAGCCTGCAGCAGTTTCTGTCTGCTCTTATCCAGTACTGCCACCTATTGGGCAAACTCTTCAGAAGCTCTGAGGTTAATACACACATTAGGAAAAACAAAAGGGAATTTCCTTTTTCAATATTAAATAACTTACAAACCAAAAGCAAACCCTTTGCATTATGCAAACACTAATTTTCCATGATTGTAATGAGTGTATTTAGACTCTTCTGTTTCTTTCATAAAACATTTTGTACCCACTTTCCATATATTCACCTAGTAAAACATAGAGTTAATTTTTTTGTTATAATATTCCATCAGGATAAAATTACATAGTCACAGTGACCACACATTTCAAAGTAAACTGGATGCATGGTCTGGCCAAGCATAAACAGATGAAGACAATGTGACCTAATATTTGGAATTCATACCATCCATGGAAATCTTAGACGTTTGTTATATCACAAATTAGTCTGTTGTTTCATGGTTTTATATGCTTGAGCTATTTCTGGTTTTCAGTAGTTACTATCAATAAGGGCAATAAGTACCATGTTACTATAGCTGAGTGGTAATTTCCTTGGGATTATAATCTCTAAAGTAAAATCTCTAGCCCAAAAGGTATAATAACAGACAGTATTATTTTAAATAAGTTAAAAAAACAAAAAACAAAAAACAACGAAATAGCCCAAAGGTGTTTGCAACAACCTTATCACAACATAGTGCCAAGGAGTCTTGCCAAGGTTCGTGGCTTCCCAGCATCTTTGGAAGCTTCATTAGTCCTGCCTCCCTGGTAGAAGCCAGAGAACTTGCTTTCTCAGCTTCCTTTGCAGAGAGTTCACACATGACCCAGGGCTCATCCCTCAGCCATCTCAAAATTGGACTGATTCCAAAGTGAGCAATGTGAAGAAGCAGGAAACACATGGAACCTAATTTCTGGTGAGGGTGGCATCGGCGTCCAGAATCCAGAGGTTCTGGAATCCATTTCTCACTATCACAGGTGCAAGCTGTGGGTTCACATCCAGTGGTCTTCACTGGACACCCAGTGATGCAGTTTGAGCAGTACTCCTGGCTGAGTAACACGCCCAGCCAGTGAACTAATCTTCTTTAATAAACTCCCTTTTGGGCCAGGCACGGTGGCTCATGCCTGTAATCCCAGCACTTTGGGAGGCCGAGTTGGGTGGATCACCTGAGGTCAGGAATTCGAGACCAGCCTGGCCACCATGGTGAAACCCCGCCCCTACTGAAAATACAAAAATTAGCTGGGTGTGGTGGCAGGTGCCTGTAATCTCAGCTACTTGGGAGGCTGAGGCAGGAGAATCGCTTGAACCCAGGAGGCGGAGTTTGCAGTGAGCTGAGATCGTGCCATTGCACTCCAGCCTGGGCAACAAGAGCGAAACTCTGTCTCAAAAATAAATAAAAATAAACTCCCTCTCTGCCAGCATGATTGTTCTAGTACTTTTGCTACATTACAAATCAACCTAAAATGTAGTGGATTATGTAGTTTAAGTAGGGTTTCTCAATCTCAGCACAGTTGGCATTTGGGACCAGATAAGTCTTTGTCCTGGAGGCTGTCCTGTGTCCTGCAGGATGTTTAGCAGCACCCCTGGTCTCCACTCACTGGAAGCAAGTACCACCATGCGCCCACCCCCAAGTTATGGCCATATCTTCAGGCATTGCCACACATCCGTGGGCGGGGGTGGGGGGGTGGTGCAAAATCTTCCCCAATTGAGGGAGATTGGCTTAAAGCAACATTCAAGTATTGATGACTGTATTAGCTGGGAGGGTCTGGCTTAGTGGGATTCATGCAGTTGTAGTCAAATGATAGTTAGAACTGGACCAGTGGGGGACTGGAGCAGTGGGGGGCTGGCTGGAAATCTTTTTCTTCTCATGTAGCCTCAAGGGCTCTCCCCATGATCTCTTTGTATGAGCTTGTTTGGGCTTCGTCATAGCATAGTGACGTCAGGTTAGTTTCACTACTTGTATGGAAGCTCTGGGCTCCAAAAAACTCTGGGTGTCTCAAAAAACTAGGTAATGCCTCTTAAGACCTAGCCTCAGCAATCACATGTTACCATTTCCACCATAGTCACAAGATTCAAGGGGAGGGAACACAGATGCCACCTCTCCATAGGAAGAATGCCAAAGTTACATTGTAAGGTCATGTGGGATGGGAGACATTGTTGAGACTTTCTTTAGGAAAATCTCATCTGTTCCAGTGATCAGTATCACTACTCATCAGGCAAATGCAAATTAAAACCATGAGATACCTCTACAAATCCCCAGAATGGCTAAAAATTAAAAGGCTCATAATAGTAGGTATTGGCAAGGATGTGGAGCAAGTGGAACTCTCATACACTGCTGATGGGAATATAAATTGGTGCAACCACTTTGGGAACATTATTTAACTGTATCTACTAAAGCTAAATACATGCCTGGTCTATGGCCCAACAATCTCTTTCCTAGGTTTGCACCCAAGAGAAATGAATGCATATGTATACCAAAAGACATGAATGAGAATGTTCCTGGAAGTTTTATTCAGCATAACTAAAAACTGGAAAAGAACCAAATGTCTGTAAATAGGAGAATGAATATGTAAACTGTGATCTATTCATCCAATAGAACATTACACTGCAATATAAAAGGACAACTTATATACACGACAAGGATGAATCTTGTAACTGTATGTTTAGCAAAGGAAGTCAGACACATACATATGGTGTAATTCCATGTATATAATGTTCAAAAACAGGAAAACTAATCGATCATGATAGAAATCAGAGGAAATGGTTACTTGTAGTGGGAAGAGGGGGTTCATACTGGGAAGAGGCACAAAGAACTTCTGGAAGGCTGAGGATCATTTATATTTTGATCCAGGTGGTGATTATGCAAGTGTATACACATGTAAAAGTTAAGGTGTATAATGTATTAATGCTCTTTAAGTACTTTATTCCATTCCTCAATAAAAAGTAGAAATAGACTGGGCGCGGTGGCTCACGCCTGTAATCCCAGCACTTTGGGAGGCCGAGTTGGGCAGATCACCTGAGGTCAGGAGTTCAAGACCAGCCTGACCAACATGGAGAAACCCCATCTCTACTAAAACTACAAAAATTAGCTGGGTGTGGTGGCACATGCCTGTAGTCCCAGCTACTTAGGAGGCTGAGGCAGGAGAATCACTTGAACCTGGGAGGCGGAGGTTGTGGTGAGCCAAGATCGTGCCATTACACTCCAGCCTGGGCAACAAAAGTGAAACTCTGTCAAAAAAAAAAAAAAAAAAAAGAAAAGAAAAGAAAGAAAGAAAGAAAATTCCTTTGCTGTTTAAAAGTAGTTAGTAGATTCTATCAGTTAAGCTAAGACCTTCACCCTTCACCTCAGGAAGATGGCGACCCTCGCTGCTGGGAGGTCCGGGCTCACACTGCAGCCAATGTGTTCCTGTGTGGCCCGCCCCTCTGCCAGTTAGGCCCTTAGATAACCATTTCCACTAGGGATGCACCCAGGAGAATTTTCCTAGAGGAGAGAAGTACACAATCAAACATTGTAACCATAAAATATTAAAAGCTTAGCAACCAAAAAATGTATCAGTGAATAGCAGATTATACACAGCTGAAAGATAAGCCAGGAAGCTGAAGGCTATATTGAGAAATTTTCCCAGAACAAAGCACAGAGATAAAGGGATGAAAAGAATGAAGAAAATTGTAAAGACACATGGAGAAAAGATTCAGTAGTTACAAATTCCTCTGAAAGAATTTCCAGAAGGAGATAATTGAAGCAATATTCAAAAAATAATAGTCAACAAATTCCTGGAACTGCACCAAAACACAAGTCCTTAGATTGCGAGAGACCTCTCTGAATGCTAATCAGGAGTTTAAAAAAAAACATAGGCACTGTGGTAAGTTTTCAGAACAAGAAGGATGAAGAGCTACCTACCTAAAAGTTACCAGAACAAAAAGACCCCCCCAGAGATGAGAACGAGATTAACATGAGATTTCCCATCAGCAAAATAGATGCAAATATATTGATCATTGCTGAAGTCAAGGGAGGGATATCTGGGGTCTCATTGTGTTATTCCTTCTACTTTTCTGTAAGATTAAAATGTTTCAGAGTAAAAAGATGTTTTTTTGGTTTTGCTTTTTTATGACTGCAAGAAGATAATAGAGTAATAGTTGCTAAGTGCTGAGGGAAAATATCTTTGGTTTTTGTTGTTTGTTGTTTTCTTTCTTTGTCTGTTTTTGAGATGGAGTTTTGTTCTTGTTGCCCAGGCTGGAGTGCAGTGGCACAAGCTCAGCTCACCACAAGCTCCGCCTCCTGGATTCAAGCGATTCTCCTGTCTCAGTCTCCCGAGTAGCTGGGATTACAGGTACCTGCCACCACACCCAGCTAATTTTTTGTATTTTTGGTAGAGACAGGGTTTCACCATGTTGGCCAGGCTGGTCTCGAACTCCTGACCTCAGGTGATCCACCTGCCTCAACCTCCCAAAGTGCTGAGATTACAGGTATGAGCCACCACACTCTGCCAGGGAAAATATCTTTGAACTTCAAATTCTATATCTATTAATATTGTCCTTCGAGAATGAGGGCAAAATAAAAACATCCTCAGATTACAAGGATTCAGACATTTGATCGTAACAGATGCTCCAAGAGCACTTCAGTAAGAGAAAAATGAAACCAGGCTGGGCACAGTGGCTCACACCTGTAATTCCTATACTTTAGGAGGCCAAAGAGGGAGGATCGCTTGATCTCAGGAGTTCAAGACCAGCTTGGGCAACATAGTGAGATCCCATTTCTACAAAAAATACAAAAATAGCCAGGAGTGGTGGCACATGCCTGTGATCCCAGCTGCTCAGGAGGCTGAGGTGGGAGGATCACTTGAGCCCAAGAGGTTGAGGCTACAATGAGCCGAGATCACACCACTGCACTCCAGCCTGGGTGACAGAGTGAGACTCTTTCTCAAAAACATACATTAAAAAATGAAACCAAAAGAAATAGTAGGATGCAAGAAGCAATAGACAACAAAGAAATTAATAACATATGTGGTAGGTCTAAGTTATTATTGATTGTAAAATTCATAGTCTTTAATACCAAATTGTAACTAAAATTCAAGATACATCAACATGGGAGACAGGAGAGGGAGGAAGGGAATTAAAAGCTTTTTTTGTTGTTGTTACATGGAGTCTCACTCTGTCACCCAGGCTGGAGTGCAGTGGTGTGAACTCAGCTCGCTGCAACCACCTGGGTTCAAGTGATCCTTTCGCCTCAGCCTCCTGAGTAGCTGGGATCACAGACACATGCCACCATGCCCAGCTAATTTTTGTATTTTTAATAGCGACAGGGTTTTGCCATGTTGCCCTGGCTGGTCTCGAACTCCTGGCCTCAAGTGATCCACCTGCCTTGGCCTCCCAAAGTGCTGCGATTATAGGTGTCAACCACCACGCCCAGCTGGGAATAAAAGCTTTCTAAAGGTCTGATTTTGTTCAGGTTGGTTATACTGGAACTAACCCTTAAACTAGTGCTCCTCAAACTTTAATATGTATGCAAATCATCTGCAGAATTTTGTTAAAGAGCAGTTTCTGATTCAGCAAGTCCCAGGTGGACCTGAGATTTTGCATTTAAAGTGAACCCACAGACCACACTTTAAGTAGCAAGACTTTAGACAAAACAGTGGTTCTGTACTGTGTCCCACTGTTCTGTGTCGATTCAGGGGGAACATACGCTTTCCTCACTGTGTTTCAAAAATGTAAGAAATGATGGTGTGTTTCATAAAATACTCAAGGACATGATTTTTTAAATTCATGGACTGGGCCGGGCGCCATGGCTCACGCCTGTAATCCCAGCACTTTGGGAGGCCGAGGCGGGTGGATCACGAGGTCAGGAGATCGAGACCATCCTGGCTAACACAGTGAAAACCCGTCTCTACTAAAAATACAAAAAATTAGCCGGGCGTTGTGGCGGGCGCCTGTAATCCCAGCTACTCGGGAGGCTGAGGCAGGAGAATGGCGTGAACCCGGGAGGCGGAGTTTGCAGTGAGCCGAGATCGCACCACTGCGCTCCAGCCTGGGTGAAAGAGCGAGACTTCGTCTCAAAATAAAATAAAATAAAATTCATGTACTGGAAACTTAGTGGAAACTCACTGCAATAAGTGGGAGCTTAACGCACTGGCCCGTAGCACCCAGGACCTGACACAAAGAGCGAAGTCTGGAATTTGAACTCCAAGAAATAAGGAACCACTGTATCCCTATTCACAGGAAAAGTAATGCACTGAGCTTCTGCTCAACCAGCTATGTTTGAAAAATTCTTACCTAGCTGCTTGAGAGTGCAACTAGAAACAAAGTTCTTGCCTGTGATAGAGTGGAAAAGCAGAGATATTTACTCAGCAGCCACCAGGAATACACTTCATGTGAGCTCCTGGTTTGGAATTGTGATATACTCACAGGGCAAGAGCCCAGAGCCACTGAACTTTGTTCTCAGGACACTGGGCTGAAGCAATCATAAAAGCATTTTCCAGGGAGAGTGGGAAAGAAAGAAAGCCTCCATGTAAGATGAGCACTCAAAAAAAAAAAAAAAATTACAAAGGCTACAATTAAACCCAACATATAAGAAGATTCACATAAAAGAAAACAAGTAATACAGCAATCTGGAAAGGATTTAAAAATGAGTGCAGTTAAAGTCAACAAACAGGCCGGTCACGGTGGCTCACGCCTATAATCCCAGCACTTTGGGAGGCCAAGGTGGGTGGATCACCTGAGGTCAGGAGTTTGAGACCAGCCTGGCCAACATGGAGAAACCCCGTCTCTACTAAAAAAAAAAAAATACAAAATTAGCCGGGCATGGTGGCACCTGCCTGCAATCCCAGCTACTTGGGAGGCTGAGGCAGGAGAATAGTTTGAACCTGAGAGGCAGAGGTTGCGGTGAGCCGAGATCATGCCATTGCACTCCAGCCTGGGCAACAAGAGCAAAACTCCATCTCAAAAAAATCAACAAAACAAAAGCAGGTGGCTATGAATCAAGAATAGATGAAACTCAGCCAGGCGCAGTGGCTCACGCCTATAATCCCAGCACTTTGGGAGGCTGAGGTGGGCAGATCACTTGAGGCCAGGAGTTCAAGACCAGCCTGGCAAACATGTTAAAACCCCATCTCTACTAAAAATTTAAAAAATAAAAAGCTGGGCATGGTGGCGCATGCCTGTAGTCCCAGCTACTCGGGAGGCTGAGGCAGGAGAATTGCCTGAACTCGGAAGGCAGGGGTTGCAGTAATCCGAGAGTGCACCACTGCACTCCAGCCTGGTCAACAGAGCAAGACTCTGTCTCAAAAACTAATAATAATAATAAAAATAGATGAAACTCTTGGAAACCTTTTTAAAGCCACCGAACTAATTTTTAGATGGCATGTCAGTCAGGGTCCAGTTAGGAAAAGAAAAATCTCTCTAAATACTTTCAACAGAGGCATGTTTATAGAAGGAATTTATTACACAGGTGATAGCGGAACTTAGAAGCCAAGAGGGGATGGTGAGGCATCCTAGAGATTCAAAACAGGAAAAAAAAGAAAAAAGCTGCCACCTCCCCTGTGGCTAAAGGGGCAGCAGAAGGAGGGTGTGTTACGAGAATCCAGCATTTAGAGCTATCTGATCGGGACTAGAACCACAGCAGGATCTGAGACCATGGAAGGTGCAGCTATCTGGCAGGAGATGGAGACAGTCTCTTCCAGAGACATTGCTTAAAGCAGACAGAGGGAGAGAAATACCCTAGTTTCACTCTTATCTCTCCCTCAAGTCATCTGCCAATACTTCCCACCGGCCAAACTTAAACAGAAAAGACCATGGGGTATAGAGTTCCCTGCAACACAGCATGGGGCAGAGTAGGATGGGGAATGAATCTGGGAACAAAGTAACAAGTGCCCAGCATAATGAGATAAACAAGAGAATGGACACAAAGAGTGAGTTTGTGATTTAGAAGGCTGAGCTGAGGAAGTCATTCCGAGCGAGTCAGTGATAAAGAGATGAAAAATATGAAAAAGTAGTTCAGAGCTGGAGGATAGATTGAAAAGCACCAAAACATATTTAATAAAAGTTCCAGAGAGAGAAACTAGAATCAGGAGGTAGTAATATTTAAGGTGATTATGTCTGAGAATTTACCAGAACCAAGAAAGACAGTGTCCCTAGATTTAAAAAGCTATTTCTGGGAAAGATAGGCTGTACTATTTATACTAACCATCCCATTTAAAACAAATATGTGATGTAAAATTTTATTTTTTCTTTTCATGCCGTTTTAAGGACTTTATAAAATTGTAAATCTTTTTGCTTTTTTTTTTAAGAGATGGAGGTCTCACTATGTTGCCTAAGCTGGTCTCGAACTCCCTGGCCTCAAGCAATCCTCCTGCCTCAGGCTCTTGAGTAGGCGGGAATACAGATGCGTGCCACTGCACTTGGCTTAAAATTTTAAATCTTAAGAGCATTAAAAAGCTAATGGAAAAGTAAGTAAATTCCAGGCTAAGCTCCAAGAAAAAAGCAGAAGCCTATAGAAAGATAATTTTAAAGCACAAAACCACGCTTACCCCAAGGTGGTATGCTAATAAGAAACACTTGTGCTTCAATTTTAGTGGATTAATGAGAAAATTTGGACATAAAACAATGCCAGGGCCTGTCCAAGGTAGAGAAAATAACAGGAGGCCTTTTACAGACTAAGCTGGGATTGCACTGACTTGGGATACTTGGAGCAGGAAGAAAAGGAAAAGGAAGAAAATCTTGTGCCCATGAAGCTGGCTTTTGCGTGAATTTGCAGCACAAGTTCAGTGTCTGTCTGGGTAGTTCAGAGAAATTACAATTGTATCCTCATCTAAAATGGTCACAGATGAGGAGTAATCCAAGAAGAAAAAGTAAACGTAAAATCTTTTTGAGAAAAGCCGCTTCATCTTGGGCTTCAGTGAATCTCCAAAATAATTTTTCAAGTACAGTGACCAGTATAAAGTAAAAAATATTGGCTCACACCTGTAAGTGCTTTGGGACGCTGAGGCAGGAGGCTCTCTTGAGCCGCAGGAGTTGGAGACCAGCTTGGGCAACATAACAAGACCTCGTCTCTACAAAACATAAAATTAGCCGGGCAGGTGGTGGTGCATAACTGTGGTCCCAGATACTGGGGAGGCTGACGCAGGAGGATTGCTTGAGCCCAGGAGTTGGAGGCTACCATGAGCTACGATCATGCCACTGCACTCCAGTCTGGGTGACAGAGCAAGACCCTGTCTCTATTTTTAAAAAATTAATAATAACCAAACAGGAGAACAAGGCACCAGGAGTGGGAGCCAGTTGAAACAACTGAGTGCAGAAACAGACATACCAAAACTTCAGAGACTTTTTTTTTTTTTTTTTTTAAAGATGGAATCTCACTCTTGCCCGGGCTGGAGTGCAGTGGCACAGTCTTGGCTCATGGCATCCTCCACCTCCCGGGTTCAAGTGATTCTCCCACCTCAGCCTCCCGAGTAGCTGCGATTACAGGAGTGCGCGCCAACACGCCCCATTGATTTTTGTATTTTTTGTCGAAACGGGGCTTCACCATGTTGGCCAGGCTGGTCTCGAGCTCCTGACCTCAGGTGATCAATCCATCTGCCTCGGCCTCCCAAAGCGTGGGATTACAGGCATGAGCCACCGCGCCCGGCTGAGACCAATTTTTTAAATGCTTACTTTATTTAAAGAATAAAAGACGTGATTTAAAATATCTGCAAGAAGAAATATCTAAACAGTGACCCTTCTTGGTTTCTAATACCATATTCTCCACTGAAAGGAACCAGGGGCTTGGTGTGGTGGCTCGTGCCTATAATCCCAGCACTTTGGGAGGTCAGGACAGGCGGATCGCAAGGTCAAGAGATTGGGACCATCCTGGCCAACATAGTGAAACCCTGTCTCTACTAAAAATACAAAAATTAGCTGGGCATGGTAGCGTGCACCTGTAGTCTCAGCTACTTGGGAGGCTGAGGCAGGAAAATCACTTGAACCGGGGAGGTGGAGGTTGCAGTGAGCCAAGATTGCACCACAGCACTCCAGCCTGGGTGACAGAGCGAGACTCCATCTCAAAAAAAAAAAAAAAAAAAAAAAAAAAAGAAGGAACCCAGGGTTCCTCGGAGAAATTGTTGATTCTAGGACTGGAGCAGGAAAAATACAAAATGAGCCTGGAGCATCTTGAAGGGCCAGAAATAAGGAAGTACTCAAACAACAAAATGATGGGGCTGTGTCAAAGGGACACAGGAGGCACCTGAGGGGAGCTAGCAATGGCCAAAGCTGGAACAATTTGGACAGGGGAAATAAAATGAAAAATGTAGTGCTGAATTATAACCTGAAGTATAAAAGAAATATCCAGCCAGGTGCAGTGGCTCACGCCTGTAATCCCAGCACTTTGGGAGGCCAAGGCGGGCAGATCACCTGAGATTAGGAGTTTGAGATCAGCCTGACCAACATGGTGAAACCCCGTCTCTACTAAAAATATTAAAAATTAGCCAGGCGTGGTGGCGCGTGCCTGTAATCTCAGCTATCCAGGAGGCTGGGGCAGGAGAATCGCTTGAACCCGGGAGGTGGAGGTTGCAGTGAGCTGAGATGGTACCACTGCACTCCAGCCTGGGTGACAGTCTGTCAAAAAAAATCCATGACTCAACAGTAATATAAACAGTTGAAAAAATTAATAAATGAAATGAGGCAGAATGGACAGTCTCCTATATAGAAGAATTCTACATGATTTATGTATACACAGACTCCCCAGGGAGGTAAAACTTAACTCCCCACACCTTAAGTACAGGTTGTGCTTAGAGTTTTACTTCCAATGAGGACAGTATTAAAAGACGGGTGGAAAATAACAGCGGAGAAACTTCATAAGCATCATCTTGGCCAGGTGATCAAGGTTAATGTAATCTGTGACAAGTCACATTGATAGCATGTGTCCTTGATGTGATGAGGGCCCATCGCCTCTACGGCCTCCTTCCTAAAAACCTGTAACCTTAGTCTAACCATGAGAAAAATATCAGACAAGCTTAATTTGAGGAAGAGTCTGTAAACTACATGACCAGTACTCCTCAAAACAGTCAAGGTCACGAAAAATAGGTGAAGTGTGAGGAACTGTTGCAGTCCAGAGGAGGCTAAGACGTGATGACTGTACATAACATATCTGGGAGGGATCCTGGAACAGAGAAAAGACGTTGAGGGAAGCTAATGAAATATGAATAAAGTCAAGAATTTAATAATATCAGTATTGGATTATTAGTTGCAACAAATGTACCATAATGTCAGATGTTAACAATAGGCAAGACTGAAGGCAGGGTATATGGGAACTCTCTGTACTATCTTTGCAGCTTGAACTTTCTGTACTATCTTTGCAATTTTTCTGTCAATCTGAAACTATTCTCTTTGGGAAGCCAAGGTGGGTGGATCACTTGAGGTCAGGACTTTGAGACTAGCCTGGCCAACATGATGAAACCCCCATCTCTACTGAAAATACAGAAATTAGCTGGGTGTAGGAGCACATGCCTGTAATCCCAGCTTCTTGGGAGGCTGAGGCAGGAGAATTGCTTGAACCCTGGAGGCAGAGGTTGCAGTGAGCCAAGATCATCCCACTGCACTCCAGCCTGGGCAACAGAGTGAGACTCCATCTCTTTTTTTTTCTTTTTTTTTTTTTTTTTTGAGACGGAGTCTTGCTCTGTCGCCCAGGCTGGAGTGCAGTGGCGGGATCTCGGCTCACTGCAAGCTCCGCCTCCCAGGTTCATGCCATTCTCCTGCCTCAGCCTCCCGAGTAGCTGGGACTACAGGCGCCCGCCACCTCGCCCGGCTAGTTTTTTTGTATTTTTTTAGTAGAGACGGGGTTTCACCGTGTTAGCCAGGATGGTCTCGATCTCCTGACCTCGTGATCCGCCCGTCTCGGCCTCCCAAAGTGCTGGGATTACAGGCTTGAGCCACCGCGCCCGGCCGAGACTCCATCTCAAAAGTAAAATAAACTCTTCTAAAATCAAAAGTTTACTTTATTTAAAAAAAAGATGACCCCAAATACTTGGAAAAACAAACATACTTTTGTATAAAAAGATGACCCCAAATACTTGGAAAAACAAAATAGAACTTCTAGAAATAAAAAAACAGTAAGCAAAACTGAAAATTCAATGGATAGGTTTAACAGTAAATAACACAGAGATGAAGAAAGAATAGCCAATTGGAAGATGGTTCAGAAAACATTATCCAGAATTTAGCATACAGACAAAATATGAAGGAGAAGTTAACATGGGAAATGATGTGAGAAGTCTAACATACATGTAGTTGGAGTTCCAGAAGGAAGAGAGAGCAAGAATTAGGTAGAGGCATATTTTCAAGTGATAGAAGCTGAGATAAAAGACATTGATCCGTATATTCCAAAAGCCCAATGCATCACAAATAGGACTTTCTAAAGGAAATCCATACCTAACACATCACATCAAAACTGAAGAAAAAAAATCTTTAAAAGTAAAAATTTAAAAACAGTCATGAAAGATATATTACCTACAAAGAAGAAACAGTGGACTTTTTGACAAAAATAATGAAAACATAATTTCAGTGAGCTCAAAGAAAATAACAATCTATACTTAGTGAAAATGTCCTTCAAGAATAAATGAGAAGGCCAGGCGTGGTGGCTCACGCCTGTAATCCCAGCACTTTGGGAGGCCGAGGTGGGTGGATCACCTGAGGTCAGGAGTTCAAGACCAGCCTGGCCAACATGGTGAAACCCCGTCTCTACTAAAAATATAAAAATTAGCCAGGGTGTGGTAGTGCCTGCCTGTAATCCCAGCTACTCGGGAGGCTGAGAATAAATGAGAAAAAGAAGAAAATTAGACAATAGAAGTAGAACCACAGAGATTCAGATGAGGTTATTAGATTTCAATTTAAAAAGTACTGTGGTTAATATGTTCAAAGACTTAAAATATTTAGGCTGGGCATGGTGGCTCACGCCTGTAATCCCAGCACTTTGGGAGGCCAAGGCAGGTGAATCACTTGAGGTCAGGAGTTCGAGACCAGCCTGGCCAACATGGTGAAACCTCCTGTCTATGAAAAACACAAAAATTATCCAGGCGTGGTGGCGAACGCACGTAGTCCCAGCTACTCGGGAGGCTGAGGCACGAGAATCACTTGAGCCCGGAAGGCAGTGGTTGCAATGAGCTGATATCACGCCACTGCACTTCAGCCTGGGCAACAGAGCAAGACTCCACCTCAAAAAAAATTTTTTGGCAAAAAATTAGAAACTGTTAAAAGAACCAAATGGAAATTGAGAACAAAAAAATACAGTAACTGAAATTAACTTGATCGATAGGTTTGACAGTATATTATACACAGCTAACGAAATAATTGATGAACTGGAAGATAGATGAAGAGAAAAAAAAATGCATGACAAAGTACAGAAGGAAAAAAAGAAGAAAACAGTGTAAGAAACATAGGTTACAATGACTAGATCTAACAAAGGGTAATTGGAGTTCCAGCGGGAAAGAAGAGATAAATTGGAACAAAGGCAATATTTTGGAGATATGGCTGACAATTTTCTAAAACAAATGAAAGATGAGCCATATATTTAAGAATCAATATTAATCTAAAGCAGGATAAATACAAATAAAGCCACAGCTAGGTGCATCACAGTCAAACTGCTAAAAATGAAGAAAAAATCTTAAGACACATACACACACACGCACACAATTACCTTCAAAGGAGCAATAGGACAGCTAGTTTCCCAACAGAACAAGTTCGAAGAAAATAAAATGAGATCTTCAAAGTGTTGAGAGAAAACAACTGCCTATCCCAAATTATATATTCACTGGAAATAACCTTCAAAATTGAAGGTGAGAGAAAAATATTTTCAGACAAAAGGCTGACAAAATTCCTTAAAGGAAATACTAAAAGGTATCCTTCAGGCAGAAAGAAGGTGATCCCAGATGAAAATTTGTATTTGCAGGAAGGAATGAAGAGAAACTGAAATTGTAAATATGTGGGCTGTTCTAAATTAATACTGACAGTATAATACAATAAAAATAATGTCAGCCAGGCGCAGTGGCTCACACCTGTAATCCCAGCACTTTGGGAGGCCGAGGCAGGCGGATCACAAAGTCAGGAGATCGAGACCATCTTGGCTAACATAGTGAAACCTCATCTCTACTAAAAATACAAAAAATTAGCCAGGCGTGGTGGTGGGTACCTGTAGTCCCAGCTACTCGGGAGGCTGAGGCAGGAGAATGGCGTGAACCCGGGAGGCGGAGCTTGCAGTGAGCTGAGATCGCGCCACTGCACTCCAGCCTGGGCGACAGAGCGAGACTCCGTCTCAAAAAAAGAAAATAATGTCTTGTGAGGCTTAATATACACTGCTATAATGGCATAAAGGTCAGGAGAGGGTATAAATGAAGTGTTCTAGAGTCCTTGCATTGTCTGGGAAGTAGGCAAAAATGCCAGTTAACATTAGACTTTAACGAATCAAAAATGCATGTTGCAATCTGTCTTACAACTACAGCCCATCAGTTTTACTCCTGGGTACATGACCAAGAAAAATGTGTGAGCATGTGCACCAAAAGAGAAGTGTAAGAATGTTCCTAGCAGCGGTATTCGACATACCCCCAGATGTCGACAGAGAAAAATAAGTTGTAGTAGATTCATCCAATGGAACAAAACAGAATCAGGGAGTTCCAGAAAGTCTCCATGGTTTGACAATCTTTCCCAGCACTGCCTCTGGAATGAATAGACTTGCTTCACTCCGTTTAGGATTAAAGGATTAAAAGTTCCGGAGGAGTGAGTCACCCTCACATACTTTCGGCAACATGCTGGCACCTTGGCTCTGTTGATGAGATTAGAGGAAGAATCTGGAAGATGTTGCCTTCAGGGGCCTCTTCATTTCTGTAGTGGGAGTTCTGCTAGATCCTCGATTTATCATTCCACCAAGATGGTGCACGCCTAGGGAACTGGCCAGAGGTAATCAGGCGTGCTGTCAGGAAGGATGAACGGATGTGGGTGGTACCGCCTTCCCCCACAAAACAGTCCATCCCTTCGGACGTAGCTTCCCATACATATACTTTCCAAAATTCTGTTGCCTCAAATAGTGTGATTTTTTTCCCCTTACAACATAAAATGGACTCAAATTTCCCAAAGAGAGACACACCAAAGTCTCCTCCATTTCTGCACCCAACTCCAAGATACAGATCTTTGGATCAGACCTGTGCCTCTTCTAATCCCATCACAATTCTGTAACCTATGGTCTAAATAGCAAGTTTATCCATATTGAGGAAAAAGGAGCCAAAGAGATGACAAATTCTTTAAAACGTATAAACATATATATTTGGCAAGGAAGAAAATTCGAGGATCAGCAACAGTCTTTATGTTTGCAAGCAGCTATGAGGCTCCTGTCCTCCCTCGTGCAATCCAAATTCCTCTTCCCTTGCTGGTGTGAGGTGTCCCAAGCTTTACTTCCTGAGGGTCTATGCCCTTGTTAGTCCTGCCTGTTTGGGTATTCAGTGGTATTCCATTAACTGTTACCTAGTGACGCCCCCTGAGTTCCAGCCATCCTCTGTCCTGCCCCCATGGTGCAACGGCAACCTATTTTGATTTTACACTGATTGGAGGCCATCAGTCCAGCCAATGTCCTAACCCTGTTGTCATTGCCTTCACACAGTGGTGTGAGCGAGCACTTTGTGGACTGCACAGCCCCAGTGGCTCTCTCTAGATTAGTGACCTTGCTGAAAGCAGTGACTCCTCCTCACCCCAGAGGGAGAGGCTGTATGTGATCTCAGTTTCTCACAGTCTTCCCCCAGTACCATCAACAATGGCAGCTTATGTTCTCAGAACTGGTATGCAACTCCCCCAGGTAGTTGGCACCAAGGCTAAAATCAATTCCCCATCCCCCTGTCCCCACACAGACACACACAACTCCTCTCATAAGAGCTCTGTAAAAAAGGGGAGGACCTGCCAATTAATATATGAAAAGATTGTCAACCTCACTAATAACCAGGGGAATGCAAACTAAAACAACAAGAAATCATTTTCACCTGCCAGACTGGAAAAATATGACATTTTGGCAAAGATTGGGGCAAACAGGCAATTTCATTACTGCAGGACGTATAAATTGGCACGGTTATTTTGGTGAGCAATTTGGGAGTGTCTCTAAGACTTAAAAATGTTCACGTGACTTCCTCTCCCCAACATTTCCTCTCTTCGGTGTCTTCCCTAGAAAAGGACACTCTGACATGGACAAGCAGGGGGTGTTCACTGTAGCATCGTGTAGAAAAATGAAAATCTGGAAACAACCTAGAAGTCATCAGTGGGAAAATAAGTTTTCATTTTTTATAGCTAAGAATTAACTAGATCCACATGTATCAACAGAGATTTCAAAACTGAATGAGATGGTTGAGTGGAAAAACGTGAGGAATGAAAAAAGTGAATGATATGGAAGGAGAGTATCATTGTTGCAAAAACAAACACGTGTGTTTATGTAATTTATTTTTTTTATGTCTGGAAAGACTTACTCCAAACTCATAACTGAGGGTGGGAGGAGAGGGACCTAGATCAAGTTATTGTCAAAGAGGACTCTATTTATAACATACTTATTTTCATAAGGAGAAGGTATTTATGTTATATTCTTGCAACAGAAAATTAATGATAAAAAATAATACATGTTACTCTGGAAAGTGTACCTAAACTTCAAACACTCACTCACATGGTATATGATTAAGATTTACCTTTTGTGACATCCCCTTTGCAGGACTACAGACTGAGTGGCCCCAGAAGCTTCCAGAAGTATTCCCCTGGGAACACAAGGTCTAACAGGCTAAACAGGCAAGCACAGTAGAAAGTTTTTACTGAGGCTTATGAAGCCAAATTCAAACAGGAAACTTCTAAAGCTTTTGAAAATCCATCAGAATTAGTTTGGGCCCCTGAATTAGTTACCTACTGCTGCATAACAAATTATCCTAAAACGTAATGGCTCAAAATGACACATTTCTTTTCTCACAGTTTCTATGCTGCAGGAATCAGGGTCTCTCCCAGGGCTGCAATCAGAATGTTCACTGGGGCTGCTGGCTCATCTGAGGGTTTCACAAGGGAAGGATCTGTTTGCAAATTCACTCACGTGGTTGTTGGCCAGATTCCGTTTCTCACAAGCTGTTGGACTAAGGGCCTTGGTTCCTCTGAGGAAGTCAGTTTCTTGCTGGTTGTTGGCCAGAAGCTGCTCTCAGTTCCCGGCCATGTGAACCTCTGCATGGGGTGGTTGACAGCATGGTAGCTGGCTTCCTCAGAACAAGCACGCAAGAGGCAGGCATCAGAGAGAGACAGTTTGCAATCAAGACAGAAGCCACAGTCTTGGCCAGGCACGGTGGCTCATGCCTGTAATCCCAGCACTTTGGAAAGCCGAGATGGGTGGATCACTTGAGGCCTGGAGTTCAAGACCAGCCTGGCCAACGTGGCAAAACCCTGTCTTTACAAAAAAAAAAAATACAAAAATGAACCGGGAGCGGTGGCATGTGCCTATAGTCCCAGCTATTAGGGAGGATGACTTGAGCCCAGGAGGTCGAGGCTGCAGTGAGCTGTGACCATGCCACTGCACTGCAGACTGGGCGACAGAGCACGACTGTGTCTCAAAAAAAAAAAAAAAAAAAAAAAAACCAGTCACAGTGTTTTGTAACCTAATCTCAGATGGGATATCCCATCGTTTTTGTCCTATTCTGTTCATTAGAAGCAAGTCACTAATGAGCCCGCACTCAGGGGATCCAGGTCAGAAGCTGCCTGTCATAGCCTCACGGGAATTGTGTTCCGTTGCAGCTGTTAACATGGGGCTAGTGGGATAGGGGGAAGGGAAGGGAGGGAATACTCCAAAAGAGTCCTGAAAGAGAATTTCTGTCGTTGTCAGAGAAAATATTAGTATATCCAGTAGGTGGCACCCATTGCTGTGAACAAGGGTCCCCATCCCCTTGAGAATAGCATCTAACACAACAGACTCTGGGAATAAAGATTTCAGCAGTC
The DNA here is from genome assembly GCF_049350105.2 of Macaca mulatta. Lineage (NCBI taxonomy): Eukaryota > Metazoa > Chordata > Mammalia > Primates > Cercopithecidae > Macaca > Macaca mulatta. Next base: position 24,055,719 of record NC_133426.1, on the reverse strand, counting down.
AATCAAATATTCTTGTTAATAGGGAATTTTTGCATATTATGCAATTGTTCTTTTAAAAGTTAATGATTCATTTCTGTTCTGTTACCATTCGAAGTGATTTATATGATTTTCTTTTTTACATTTTCTTGTGGATTTTGGCGCGTATGGTGGCAAATTCTATCATAAGGACATGTAAAGTTTTTGCATGGAAGCCAGGGTGTTTCACTAAGGGTCCCTTAAGTTAGCATCACAACTGATCGATTCAACATGTGATCATTTGTGCCTAACAAAATATACTTCCACAAGACATGGCTGTGCCATTCACGATGCACCAATTCATAACTTTTAAACCTTTCTTCATATGGTTAAAATATCTAGGTTGTTAGAAATATTAAAGATCATCTAGCAGTGCTTTTCTACCTATCGTATGTGACTTATTCGTGGATCAAAATAACTTGGAGGATTTTGATAAGTAAATTTATATCACAATTTTTCTTGGTAAATGGTAAAATGTACATAACCTAAAATATATCACTGTAATTGCTTTAAGTATACAATTCTGTAGCATTACGTATATTTAAAATGTTGTTTAGATCAGGCGCGGTGGCTCACGCCTGTAATCCCAGCACTTTGGGAGGCCAAGGCGGGCGGATCACCTGAGGTCAGGAGTTCAAGACCAGCCTGGCCAACATGGTGAAACCCCGTCTCTACAAAAATTAGCCAGGCATAATGGAGGGCGCCTGTAATCCCAGCTACTCAGGAGTCTGAGATGGGAGAATTGCTTGAACCTGGGAGGCAGAGGTTGCAGTGAGCCGAGATAGCGCCATTGTACTCCAGCCTGGGCAACAGAGTAAGACTTCATCTCAAAAAAAAAAAAAAAGTTGTTTAAATAGATACAACTATTTCCAGAGCTTTTTCATCATCCCAAGCAAAAACTGTAGCATAGGCAATAGCTTCCCATTCTTTCTTTCCTCAGCCCCTGGTAACCTCTGTCCTTCTCACTGTCTCTACGAATTTGCCTATTCCAGATGTTTCATATAAGTGGATAATATATTATTTGTCCTTTTACATCTGGTATGTTTCATTTAACACAGCATTTTCAAGGTTCATGTTGTAACGTGTATCAGAACTTTAGTTCCTGTTTTCAATTCTTTGGGGTATATACCTCAGAGTGGAAATATCGGATCATATGGTAATTTTTTTTTTTTTTTTTTTTAAACAGTCTTGCTCTGTCGCCTAGACTGGAGTGCAGTGGCACGATCTCAGCTCACTGCAACATCCACCTCCTGGGTTCAAGTGATTCTCCTGCCTCAGCCTCCCGAGTAGCTGGGACTACAGGCATGTGCCGCCACGCTTGGCTAATTTTTGTATTTTTAGTAGAGGCAGGATTTCACCATGTTGGTCAGGCTGGTCTCGAACTCCTGACCTCAAATGATCCACCCACCTTGGCCTCCCAAAGTGCTGGGATTACAGGTGTGAGCCACCGTGCCTGGCCGGATCATATGGTAATTCTATGTTTAACTTTTTAAAAACCACCATATTGTTTTCCATAGCTGCTACACCATTTTACATTCCTACCAGCAATATACAAGGGTTCCAATTTCTCCACATCCCCATAACACTTGTTATTTTCCGTTTTTTTAATAATAACCATCCTGGTGGGTATGAAGTAGCATCTCATTATGGTTTTAATTTGCATTTACCTAATGACTAATGATGTTGAGCATCTTTTCATGTGCTTTTGGTCCATGTGTAAGTCTTCTTTGGAGAAATGTCTATTTAAGTCCTTTGCCCATTTAAAAATTGGGTCATTTGCTTGTTCTTGAGTTGTAGGAGCTCTTTATATTTTTTGGATATTAAACCTTCATCATATGTATGATTTGCAAATACTTTCCCCCATTTCACGGGTCATCTTTTCACTTTCTTGATAGTGTCCTCTGAAACATGCAAGCTTTTAATTTCGTTGAAGTTCAATTTGTCTATTTTTTCTTCTGTTTCTTGTGCTTTTAGTGCCATATTTAGATAAATGAATGTCTTCATGAAATACAATAGAAAAATCACAATGTGGCCAGGCACAGTGGCTCATGCTTGTAATCCCAGAACTTGGAGAGGCCAAGGTGGGTGGGTCACTTGAGCTCAAGAGTTCGAGACCAGCCTGGGCAACATGGGGAAACCCTGTCTCTACAAAAAAATACAAAAATTAGAAAGGTGTGATGGTGTGCACCTGTAGTTCCAGCTACTCAGGAGGTTGAGGTGGCAGAGGTAGGAGGATCACTTGTGCCTGGGAGGCAGAGGCTGCGGTGAGCTATAATTACGCAACTGCACTCCAGCCTGGGCGACAGAGGAGACCCTGACTCAAAAACAAAATCAGACCGGGTGTGGTGGCTCACTGTGACTGTAATCCCAGCACTTTGGGAGGCCGAGGCGGGCATATCACCTGAGGTCAGGAGTTCAAGACCAGCTTGGCCAACATGGTGAAACCGTCTCTATTAAAAATAAAAAAATTAACTGGGCATAGTGGCAGGCGCCTGTAGTCCCAGCTACTCAGGAGGCTGAGGCAAGAGAATCACTTGAACCCAGGAGGCAGAGGCTGTAGTGAGCCGAGATTGTACCACTGCACTCCAGCCTGGGCAACAGAGTGGGACTCTATCTCAAAAAAAAAAAAAAAAAAAAAAAAAATTCACAATGCCTTACACATAGGGTAAACATTGTTTAATGAAACTCTTGTCTCAGTTACACGTGTGTATCATGAATGAACGTCTATGTAAAACGTATTTCTTCTTACAGGTCACAATGAACATGTTTTGAAATTCATCAGTGTAGAGTAATTTCCTATCACATACTTAAATATTCTCCATCTTCCTTCTACTTAAACATAGAAGCCTGTCACAGTGTGGAGCTTGCTCCCTTCCAAGGTAGCCTCCTGGCATTTAGATACAAATTTCAAATGGATCACAGGCACCTAAATCCCTTCCAAATGACTGAAATCACAGGAAAAAAACATTTTAAAATTATTTATGTATAATACCACTAGAAAGCCAAACACTGCAAACCAAAACATTTGAGGAACTCTTGAAGGAAAAATATAAGGTGAGAACAAACCCAAGAGGAAACTGAGGAGAGAGACTGGAAAAATTGGGGAGCAATAGATGGAGTGTGTGGGGGTCATGGGACAATCTTCCGGGTGGTTAATTTGAAGACTACATGTGGAATTCTTTCTCTCTCTCTCTCTCTCCCCCCCTGTCCCTTCTCCCCCTCCCATTTTCTCTAAGGGCTTGTGCTTACTCTTTGCCTAAAACTGTCCCCGGGGCCACCATTCCCCACTCTACTCAACCCCATAATCCTCAAAACAAGCTTTACCATCAGAGCCAGCATCCGTAGCCACACAAGCAGAAGTTCTCACACAGCAACACCAGCGCACAGACAAAAAACACAGAATACCCAAAGAAATCCATTGACATGAAAGACAGGCACCAAGCTGAACCAACACAAGACAGCTTATGGAGAGACAGTTTTGTGTGTTTTTTTTCTTTCCACTCCACCTTGAGGAGCCCGCCACATCTCAAGATAGAGGTGATAAGAGGGCTTTTTAAAAACGTTAACTGATCACACCTGTAATCCCAGCATTTTGGGAGGCCAAGATGGGAGGATCACTTGAGGCCAGGAGTTCAAAACAGCCTGGGCAGCATAGTGAGACCCCATCTCAAAAAAAAAGACTAAATGTTGAGAAGGAGACATGAACTCTTTCAGCATAATTAAGTTCAAAATATACACCAACAGGAAGTTTTCCTTCACAGAAATGTCTGATTGCTTTATAACTATTTCACCCACAAGTCACAGCATCACAATGAACTCTTCCACTGTCGACTTCCACCTTCAGGACCCTACAGGTTTCTCCCCCTCACCCCTATCCAAGAAGGAAAGTGGATGGAGTACAATGTAACCAACAGTCCATGACAGAAGAGGAGACAGGAAGATGAAAGAGGATAAAAGATAAAAAGACTAAGGAATATGGGGAAAGGGACAAAGATGGAAAGGAAATGGTTCAAGGAGGCCACTCTCAAATGGCTGAAGGACTGGACACAGGTACCTAAGATGAGTTGAATGCATGAGGGCAAACTTTCCAAGATCTTCTTTAGACTCCATATGGCACAGAAGATGAAGGAAAGAACCAACTTTGTGTGTTTCCTTGGCTGAGGATGTGGGCATGCTACACGTTTTACCCTCTAATCACCCAGAAAACTTTGCTTTTTCCCAAGTAGAAGACAAAGACAGGAAAAGGTCATGCAGGGGATAGTTATTGACTGTCCTGTCCCTTCTCCAACAAAGCAAGAGGCATAGGGCCTGGGTTACATTTGGAGTGCCGTAAACCATCTTTGGGATTTAAGGTCTGATACTCGGATGGACTTCAGATTAAAAGTTGCATGCTGGTTGGGTGTCGTGGCTCACTCCTATAATCCCAACACTTTGAGAGGCTGAGGAAGGAGGATCACTTGGGCCCAGGAGTTCAAGACCAGCCTGGGCAACATGGTGAAACTCCACCTCTACAAACAAAATAATAAAAAATTAGCTGGGCATGGTGGTGCACACCTGTAGTCCCAGCCACTCGGGAGGCTGAGGCAGGCAGATCGCTTGAACCCGGGAGGTCAACAAGGCTGTGGTTAGCTGTGATCTCACCACTGCACTGTAGCCTGGGCAACACAGTGGGACCCTGACTTATAAAAAAAAAAAAAAAAAAAAAAAAAAAAAAAAAAAAAACCTTTCACGCTAAACCTGCACCAGAAAACATTTTCACCATGTTTCACTAACAATGATGTCAAAAAACAGGAGCTGCCCAGCTCAAGCCATGATAATTCTGACATTAACCCCAGATAGCCCGAGAGAGAGACATTGTGAAGTCTGGTATCAGAGTGGTACATCTGGGGAGAATATGCTGTTTGAATTGTATATACCAGAGAGAAAATCAAACATATGTGATATTATGTAAGTCTACCAAATTGAGAAAATCCATTATCTTTTTAAAACCTAATCTTGGCCAGGCGTGGTGGCTCACGCCTGTAATCCTGGCTACAAGCGCCCGCCACCATGCCAGGCTAATTTTTTTGTATTTTTAGTAGAGACGGGGTTTCACCATGTTAGCCAGGATGATCTCAATCTCCTGACCTCGTGATCCACCCATCTCGGCCTCCCAAAGTGCTGGGATTACAGGTGTGAGCCACCACGCCTCGCCCCTTATTTATATTTTTTTGAGACAGAATATCATTCTGTCACCCGGGCTGGAGTGCAGTGGCATGATCCAGGCTCACTGCAGCCTTGACTTTCTGGGGTCAAGTGATCCTCCCACCTCAGCCTCCCAATTAGGTGGACCACAGGTGCAGACCACAGGTGCACACCACCACACCTGGCTAATTTTTGTATTTTTAGTAAAGACGGGGTTTCGCTATGTTGCCCAGGCTGGTCTCAAAATCCTGATATCAAGTGATCCACCCGCCTTGGCCTCCCAAAGTGCTGGGACTATAGTCGTGAGCCACTGCATTTGGCAAGAAGACCAGTTTAAGAAATTGAAGTTGCTTCTGGATGGGGGACAGGGGATCCATGACCAACATGCCTGCATATCACTCAGGGTCCTATTGGGCTCCACCAGTGCCATCAGCTCCCTGGGACTTAGCAGCCTCTGTGAGGCTTGTGACCACATAGGCTTACCAGAAACAAATTAGTAAGAAGTACCTCTTAAGGTACCAGATCGGAAGGCTTGATCTGTGATTAGAGGTGCCAATGAAATGGTAAACGGGTGAAAGCCCCAAGAAGTGAATATCAATTAAGTGACTCCCGTGTGAGAGTTGTTCATGAACCTTAGGTCACCAAAATTGGTTTTGGTTTTGATTTTTGAGGGCTGCCTTATACCCCCAGAGAGAATAGCAGAATGGACAACTGCTGAAATTCATAGGCCCAATTTATCAGCACAGGTTGGTGAGAAAGGAGAAAGGGCACCCCTATTCAGATTGGAAGAATGACCACAGCAGGCATCTACTGGGGAAGAAGCCAGCAAGGCTAGAAGAACCAGAGGCACCAGGAGCAGCAGCTCTCAACCTCGGCTGCACAGAGTCACCTGGGGAGCTTTTTATACTGATGCCTTCCCCTCAAGAGATTCACCTTCAGTTGGCCTGGCCTGAGTCCTGCAAAGAGGAACTTTGAAAGGATCCCAGGTGAGTCTAGCATGCAGCTAGAGCTGAGAACCTCTGATGTAGATGAAGGGCCTATAATCCTAATTTATACTCAAGATGTATTCAGTTATCTTGGACTTCATCATGATCTTCAGAATTCTCAGAGTTGGTACAGCTGATCTGAGGGAGAGGACAAGATTACCGTATCTGTTCTCCAAAAGCAAGCTTACATGATGTATTAGTCTGTTTTCCACTACTGATAAAGACATACCCAAGACTGGGTAGTTCATAAAGAAAAAGAGGTTTGATGGACTCACAGTGCCACAATCATGGCAGAAGGTGAAAGGCACGTCTTACATGGCAGCAGACGAGAGAAATAAGAGCCAAGCAAAAGGGGTTTCCCTTTGCAAAACCATCAGATCTCGGGAGACTTATTCACTACCACGAGAACAGTGTGGGGGAAACTGCCCCCATGATTCAATTATCTCCAATTATGTCCCTCCCACAACACGTGGCAATTATGGGAGCTACAAATCAAGATGAGATTTGGGTGGGGACACAGCCAAACCATATCACATGATAAAGCTCAGATGGAGGATTCTGGTAGAGATCTGTGTGAGAGAAGTGATTCCAAATACAAGATGTACCCAGGATGAGCAAGATCCTAGTGGTTTGCATGAGCAAGGTCTGAAACCTGAATAGGGCCTCCCTCCCAAAAGTTCATTTACAAGACTGCACCCACTAATTTACTTTCAGCTGAACAGAATGAGTTAGAAGTGGGGTAGCACAGGTCGGGTACGGTGGCTCACACCTGTAATCCCAGCACTTTGGGAGGCCGAGGCGGCCAGATCACGAGGTCAGGAATTTGAGACCAGCCTGGCCAACATGGTGAAACCCCACCTCTACTAAAAATACAAAAATTAGCCAGGCGTGGTGGCACGTGCCTGTAATCCCAGCTACTCAGGAGGCTGAGGCAGGAGAATTGCTTGAACCCAGGATGCGGAGGTTGCAGTGAGCTGAGATCACGCCACTGCACTCCAGTCTGGGCGACAGAACAAGACTCCGTCTCAAAAAAAAAAAAAAAAGTTGGGCAGCACTGAGTTTTTGGCTATTCATACCCTGGCATTTTGGAAACCCAGACACATGCAAAATGAAACCTAAAGGGCTAGCTCCAAACATTGGGAGGTTCTATGTGTCCTGGGTTTGCTTCAAGCCGCAAAGAAAGAAGGTCATGCAGCAGCAGTCTACAAACACGAAGATAATCGCTTGGTGAGCATATCCTCATTTTCGTATTACGTAGGGCAGAAACTGTGGCAGGTCTGCCACTCCCTGGCTCTGAAGTTTGTGAGAAGGAATCATGATGAATTCAGTCAAGCTCGACCTGGCAGGACCTCCAGGATTTCAAAAAAATAAGTAATTAAACTCACCCCAAAAGGAAAAGGATCAAGATTGAACTGGAAGAAAACTCATCTCTGGGTGCTTACCATCAAATACCAGGATTCCGTTTAGAGAGACTTTCAAATACTTCCTTGGGAAAAGCCTAACAGGGACAAAAATTCACAATCTTCCCTCACTATCTTCAGTTTCTAAGGGAGAAAAATTCTTCATGTTACAGCTCCTAGGTTTCCTTTGATGTGGAGAATCCACAAGGAGAAATTTTTTAAAAAGGAAATAAGGCCAGATGCGGTGGCTCCTGCCTGTAATACCAGCACTTTGGTTGGGAGGCTGAGGCAGGCAGATCGCTTGAGCCCAGGAGTTCGAGACCAGCCTAGGCAACATGGCAAAACCCCGTCTCTACAAAAAAAAAAAAAAAAAACAGATGTGGTCGTGCACACCTGTATTCCCAGCAACCCGGGAGGCTGAGGTGGGAGGATCACTTGAGCCCAGGAGGCAGAGGTTGCAGTGAGCCATGATCATGCCACTGCACTCCAGCCTTGGTGACAGAGCCAGACCCCGTCTCAAAAAAATAAATAAAAAGAACCTAGAGATTCCAAGTTGGAAAAAGATGGGCAAAAAGGAAAAAATAGAAGCTGTATGCACTAGATATTAGAGGGGACTTGGGGAGGGCTGAAAAGTGCTAGTGGGAGAGATTTTCAGAGCTCTGCTGCCAGAGGTGTAGGGTATATTTGGAGAGAAGAAATATTTAAGATGTTAGGCATTAAAAATACATTTCCTCTTTGGCTCTTCTCAAGAAACAAAATGCTGCAAATTACTTGTCATGAATTTTAGCTGCTGACCTAGATTTCTTTGGATGGATGCCTTGCAATAAATGGATTACATAAGGTCCTGATTTACATTAAAATTATTAGGGGTGTATATGGAAAACAGAAGATGACTTAAAATCCATTATAATTAATATCTGGAGAAAGATTAAAGAGGCGATCACATTCATAAAACAAGAACTGGCTGTGAAGAAACCAGTGAAAGATTAGAAAATTAAAAATTGAATACCAAAAAACGCTAGCTGGAGAACAAGTTTTTCTGAGTGATTTTTAAAAACACAGTGCAGGCTGAGCATGGTGGCTCATGCCTGTAATTGCAGAACTTTGGGAGGCTGAGATGGGTGGATCACCTGAGGTTATGGGGTTCAAGACCAGACTGACCAACATAGTGAAACCTCATCTCTACTAAATATATAAAATTAGCCAGGCATAGTGGCACATGCCTGTAATCCCAGCTACTTGGGAGGCTGAAGCAGAAGAATCACTCAAACCTGGGAGGCGGAGGTTGCAGTGAGCCAAGATCACGCCATCACACTCCTAGCCTGGGCAATAAGAACAAAACTCCATCTCAAAAAAGAGAAAAAAAAAAAAAACCACAGTGCAAAAGGGGAACAAAGGAGACAAAAATGTCCAAGAAAACTTAGAAAACAAAGATCCAGAAGTATCAACATTGATCTAATGCAAGTTTCAGAGGAGCTGAAGAGAGGGGAGAAAATCATTTTTTAAACAAGATGAAAATTATCCAGAGGTAAAAACAAGACACCAGTTTTCATATTTAAAGAATGCAAGGAAGGTCAAGTTTTAAAAATATATCTGGACCTATCATGGGGAAATATCAGGACACCAAGAATAAAGAATAAAATTTGTAAAGTTACCAAAGAGAAAAGACATACTGCTTCAAAATAAACAGAATAAGATTATGCTTAGAAGTCTCATCAGTGCCTCTAAATGTAGTAAGAAATGCACTAATATAGCTGCAACTGTCAAGAGTGAGAACGGAAGAAAGACGTATTCAGACATGCAAGGACTTAAAATTTATCTTCTTAAACCCTTTTCAGGAATTTAGAGGATGTGTTCCAGCATGTGACTATGTAAGCCTAGAAAGAGAAAGATATAATGTTAAAGAAATAGTAAATATAACTAGGAAAATAATAAGTAATTCAAGGATAGCAGCTGCACAAATCAACCTGGAGAGAAATCAAGTCAGTTGGAACAGGGGAAGGAGGATCCCAGAGAAAAATTTTTGTGAATAAAATCCAACCAACTAAATCCTGAATCAAAATAAACAGCTCAAAAACAGCACTGTAATGGTGAAATGGCTGGCGGTGAACAGTGTAACCATATACATTTAGAACTACCACTAAACAACTCTGTAAATTATGACTGTAGAATAGAATGCCAATTCCAAACACTTTGATGAAGTAAAATAACCAACAACAAAAAAAAATGAAAGGTAGGTTTTCTATTTCAGGCAGAAGTAGACTAACTTTTTGCATACCAACTCTCTCACTAAGTACAATCAGAAAAACTAGATAAGATGCTTAAGAGTGCAATGAGGACATGAGAGCGAAGATAGAAAATAGATGAGAAACATACAAAGATGAAACCAACATTCACTGCTGCTTTTCCCTCGAGACATCTACTGATTTAAAACACACACACGCAGCTGAAAAGCTGAGCAGAAAGCGATGACTCATATATACCGAGGAGCTGTGCAGTGCTTCCAACAGTCTCAAAGGGATAGGGAGGAAATTAGACTTTAGAGTCCACCAAGGAAGAGACCCTCATAAACACTCCATGCTTTCAGCTGGAATATCTGAAGGGCCAAATATTTGGAAAACTGGTGAATCAGAAGTGAAGAAGCCCTCAAAAAGACTTATTCCCAGATTCAAATCAGCTCAATCCCCGAGTAGATTAAGGAGAACTGGCCCACTTTCAACTGACAGCCAGAAGCTAAATTAAAACTATTCTACAAGAAAATAACACTGTAGGCAGGGCGTGGTGGCTCACACCTGTAATCCCAGCACTTTGGGAGACCAAGACAGGCAGATCACCTGAGGTCAGGAGTTCGAGACCAGCCTGACCAACATGGTGAAACCCCATGTCTACTAAAAATACCAAAAAAAAAAAAAAAAAAAAAAAAGCCAGGCAAGGTGGCATGTGCCTGTAGTCCCAGCTGCTCGTGAGGCTGAGGTAGGAGATAATCTGATAATTGCTTGAACCTGGGAGGCAGAGGTTGCAGTGAGCAGAGATCGCACCACTGAACTCCAACCTGGGTGATGGAGCAACACTGTCTCAAAAAGAAAAAAATACAGGGAATCAAATTATGTCTATAATTTTACATATGCAATATCAAACATTCAATGAAAAACTTTTAGGAGGATTCTGGCCAAGATCAACTAAAAGGATTACCTTTATCCTCCCATCCAAAACAACCAAACAGATGGGGGGGGGGGCGGGGAAATGAAACAATAGGTTACAAGACACTGAACGTTAAAGCAACAGTAACAGTCACGGAGAGAGCTTGGAAACAAACAAGGTAAGCCCTAAAACTGCCCCGCATTACTGCCTTGAAAGAGTTTCCAGGTCACGGTGTGGGGAAGGAGAACCCAAGCATAGCCTAACAAACAGCCTGAGTTGAGGAGACAGACTGAAAATCTGGGGTGACAAAGCAGCTAGAATCTGCAGGAACGAGTACCAGAGAGGAGGAAGCTGCAAAGACAGAAAACTCCAGATATCTGCAGAGGGTTCCCCTTGAGTATTCAACAGAGTACTAATCAGTGCAAGCATGTTTGGAAACTACCCAAGGCCAGGGAATGAACCAATTGAGATTAGAGGGAACGGTGCTGAGAATTTCACAGGGCCAAGTGGAAATGGACTGTTGCCACTAACGAGACTGGAAAACCTCAAAACGCACAGGGAATTTGGTAGAGTACGCAGAAGAGTCTTGGGTCAGTTGTGGGGATAATTAATCCTAGACTAAAGGATCCTGGTCCTGCCTAACAGATTTTAAAAGCAAGACTTGAAAGGATCAAACTGTTTCCAAGTAACTTAACTGTGTCCCAGAATAAAGCTCAAGAATGTTTATGGGAATAAAAATTATCAAACATTCAACAAGGTAAAATTCATAACGTCTGGTATCCAATCCAAAATTATTAGGCACAGGCCAGGTGTGCGCATTGCAATGAGCCACGACTGCGCCACTGCACTCCAGCCTGGGTGACAGAGCAAGACCTTGTCTCAAAAAAAAAAAAAAAAAATTACTAGGCATGGAAAGAAGGAAAATACAACCCAAAATAGGGGCGTGGGTGGGTAATAAATCAATCAAAACCAACCCCTAAATGAACGGATGTTAGAATTAGTAGACAGGAACATTAAGAGTATTTCATATGTTCAAAAAGTTAAGACATGGAAGATTTCTTTTAAAGACCCAAATCAAACTTCAAGAGATGAGAATTACAATGTCCAAGATGAAACATACTGGCTAGAATTAATAGCAGATTAATAATAGCCAAAACTTTTACAAGATAAAAACTAGAATATTTGCAAATCATATACCCAACAAAGGATTTGTCTCCAGATAATAAAGAAACTCATAACAGTAAAAAACCAACAAGCCTATTGAAAACGGGCAAAATGTATTAAACCAAAATGATATGTGATAGTAAGTGAGCATATGAAAAGATGCCCAGCATTACTAGTCATTAGGGAAATGCACATTAAAATGGCTAAAAAAGCCCAGGCACAGTGGCTCATGCCTGTAATCCCAGCACTTTGGGAGGTCAAGGCAGGTGGATCATCTGAGCTCAGGAGTTCGAGACCAGCCTGGGCAATATGGTGAAACCCTGTCTCTAAAAGAAATACAAAAAAATTAGCCAAGCATGGTGGCACATGCCTGTAGACCCAGCTACTCGGGAGGCTGAGGCAGGGAGGATCACTTGAACCCAGGAGGCAGAGATTTTGGTGAGCTGGATCATGCCACTGCACTCCAGCTTGGGTAACAGAGTGAGACCCTCTTTCCAAAAAAAAAAAGGCTAAGAAAGAAAACTGACAATACCAAGTGCTGACAAGGATGCAGAACCACTGGAACTCTTATGTATTTCTGATGAGAATACAATATGGTACAGCTGCTCTAGGAAATATTTTGACAGTTTCTTTGTGTGTGTGGTTTTTTTTTTTTTTTTTTTTTTTTTTTTTTTTTTTTTTTGAGGCGGAGTCTCACTCTGTCGCCCAGGTTGGAGTGCAGTGGCCAGATCTCAGCTCACTGCAAGCTCCACCTCCCGGGTTTACGCCATTCTTTTGCCTCAGCCTCCCGAGTAGCTGGGACTACAGGCACCCGCCACCTCGCCTGGCTAGTTTTTTGTATTTTTTAGTAGAGACGGGGTTTCACCAGGTTAGCCAGGATGGTCTCGATCTCCTGACCTCATGATCCGCCCGTCTCGGCCTCCCAAAGTGCTGGGATTACAGGCTTGAGTCACCGCGCCCAGCCCAACAGTTTCTTAAAAAGTTGAACATACACTTACCACACTACCCAGCCATCCCACTTCCATTTATTTACCCTGCATAAATGAAAACTTATGTGCACAAAAACCTTTACATGAATGTTTATAGTAGCTCAAACCATAATTGCGAAAAAATGGAAACCCAAATGCCTTTTTTTACTTTTTTAAAAAATGTTTTAATTTTTAATTTTTGTGGGTACACAGTAGGTGTATATATTTGTGGGGTACATGAGATGTCTTGATACAGGCATGCAATGTGAAATAAGCACATCATGGAGAATGGGGCATCCATCCCCTCAAGACTTTATCCTTTAAGTTACAGACAACCCAATTATACTCTTTTAATTATTTCAAAATGTACCATTAAGTTATTGTTAACTATAGTCACCCTGTTATGCAGTCAAATTGTATGTCTTATGCATTCCTTCTAACTATCTATTTTTCATACCTATTAACCATCCCACCTTCCTCCCAATCCCCCCACTTCCCATTCCCAGCCTCTGGTAACCATCCTTCTATTCTCTATGTCCATGAGTTCAATTGTTTTGATTTTTAGATCTTACAAATAAGTAAGAACATGCAATGTTTGTCTTTCTGTGCCTGGATTATTTCACTTAACATAGTGATCTCCACTTCCACCCATGTTGCTGCAAATGATTTCATTTCTTTTTTATGGCTGAATAGTACTCCATTGTCTATATGTACCACATTTTCTTCATCCATTCATCTGTTGATGGACACTTAGGTTGCTTCCAAATCTTAGCTGTTCTGAACAGTGCTGCAACAAACATTGGAGTGCAGATATCTCTTTGATGTACAGATTTCCTTTCTTTTGGGTATGTACCCAGCAGTGGGACTGCTGGATCATATGGTAGAGATCCATTGCTGGATCTCTATTTTTGGTCTTTTGAGGAACTTCCAAACTGTTCTCCATGGTGGTTGTACTAATTTACATTCCCACCAACAGTGTATGAGGGTTCCCTTTTCTCCGTGTCCTCACCAGCATGTGTTATTTTGCCTTTCTTTTGAATATAAGCTTTTTTTTTTTTTTTTTTTTTTTTTTTTTTTTTTTTTTTTGAGATGGAGTTTCACTCTTGTTGCCCTGGCTGGAGTGCAATGGCGTGATCTCGGCTAATCACAACCTCCACCTCCGGGTTCAAGTGATTCTCCTGCCTCAGCCTCCCGAGTAGTGAGGATTACAGGCGCCTGCCACTACGCCCGGCTAATTTTGTATTTTTAGTAGAGACAGGGTTTCTCCATGTTGGTCAGGCTCGTCTCAAACTCCTGACCTCAGGTGATCCACCCACCTCAGCATCCCAAAGTGCTGGGATTTCAGGCGTGAGCCACCGCATCTGGCCGAATATAAGCCATTTTAACTGGGGTGAGATAACATCTCATTGCAGTTTTTATTTGCATTTCTCTGATGATCAGTGATATTGAGCACCTTTTCATATGCCTGTCTGCCATTTGTATGTCTTCTTTTGAGAAATGTCTATTCAAATCTTTTGCCCATTTTTTGATAGGATTATTAGACTTTTTCCTATAGAGTTGTTTGAGCTCCTTATATATTCTGGCTATTAATCCCTTGTCACATGGGTAGTTTGCAAATATTTTCTCCCATTCTGTGGGTTGTCTCTTCACTTTGCTGATTGTTTCCTTTGCTGTGCAGAAGCTTTTTATGTGACCAAATGCCTTTCAATGGGTGAACGAATAAACAGTTGTGGTATAGCCTTATAATGGACTACTACTGAACAATAAGAAGGAACAGACTATTGATACATGCAACAGCATGAATGAATCTTAATGACACTACACTGAATGAAAGAAGCCACCCTCAAAGATTATATACTGCATGATTTCATTGATGTGACATTCTGGGAAAGGGAAAATGATTGTGATGAAGAATAGATGACTGTTTGCCAGGGCTTAAATGTGGGATGAGGGTATAATGACTAAGAGACAGCCTAAGAGAGATTTTGGGGATGATGGAATTCTGTATCCAGTTTGTGGTAAAGGTTATATAAATCTATACATTTGTTAAAACTCATAGAACTTTACACCAAAACAAGCATCAATTTTACTATGTGTTATCTTTTAAATACAGACCTGTACGCCAGATAGGTCAATTTTACTCTTCATTATTTAAAAGTAAAATAGAAACACAATGAGATATCACAACATACACCCTAAAATGGCGAAAATTTTTAAAAGACTGATCATAAAAAGTGCTGGTGAGGATGTAGAGCAACTGCAACTCTTAACACTGCTGGTGGAATTATAAAATAGTACAACTATGTAGGAAAGTTTGGCTATGTCTAAAATGTTAATTATATACCTACCACACAAACCAGTCATTCCACCTACTCCCAAAGAATTGAAAACATATGTCCACACAAATATATAAATGTTCATGGCAGTTTTATGTGTAATAGCCCAAAACTGTGAACAATCCAAATGGCTATCAAGAGGTGAATGGGAAGATTGTACTGTATCCATACAATGGAATAATACTCAGCAATTAAAAGGAATAAACTATTGATATATGCAGCAATAGAGATGAATCTCAAAATAATGGTTCTGAGTGCAAGAAACAAGACTGAGAAGGGAAAAAAAAGGAGTAGCAGAGTTAAGAGATGATATGTACCCCATAATGAAATTACTGAACTAGAAGGTAGGTCAAAAGAAACTATCCAGAATGAAGCATGGAGAGACCTAAAACATGGAAAATATGTTTTTGTTTGTTTGTTTTCTTTTGGGATGGAGTCTCGCTCTGTCGCCCAGGCTGGAGTGCAGTAGCATGATCTTGGCTCACTGCAAGCCCCGCCTCCCGGGTTCACGCCATTCTCCTGCCTCAGCCTCCCATGTCGCTGGGACTACAGGCGCCCGCCACCTCGCCCGGCTAATTTTTTGTATTTTTAGTAGAGACGGGATTTCACTGTGTTAGCCAGGATGGTCTCAATCTCCTGATCTCATGATCTGCCTGCCTCGGCCTCCCAAAGTGCTTGGATTACAGGCATGAGCCACCACGCCAGACCAGAAAATATGTTTTTAAAAGTGCAGAAGACATACAGGATACAATGTGAAGACCTAACAAATATTTGTCCTTTTTTTTTTCTTTTTTTGAGACAGGGTCTCACTCTGTCGCCCACGCTGGGGTGCAGTGATGCAATCACGGCTTACTGCAGACTTGATTTCCTGGGCTCAAGTGATCTTTCCATCCTCATACACTGCTGATGGGAATGTAAAATCATGCAACTGTTTTGGAAAATAGTTTGGCAATTGCTAAAAATGTTAAAAGTCAAGGTACCATATGAGTCAGCAACTTCACCTCTAGGTTCATGGCCAAGAGAAGTGAAAACATGTATACACAAAAACTTGTACACAAATACTTATAGCAGCACTATTCATAATAGCCAAAAGGTGAGACAACTCAAATGTCCATCAACTGATAGAAGAATGGATAAACAAAATATGGTATATCCATACAGTGGAATATTATTTAGCCATTAAAAGGAACAAAGCACTGAGACATGCTACAACATGGATGACACTTGAAAACATTGTGCTAAGTGAAAAAAGCCAGTCAAAAGCAGCATATATTGTATGATTCCATTTATATGAAGTGACCAGCATAGCAAACCTATAGAGACTAAAGGTAAACTAGTGGATGCCAGAGGCTGGGAGGAAGTGGGGAGTGGGAAGTGACTGCTTATGGGTATGAAATTTCTTTTTTTTTAAATTTTTTATTTTGAGATGGAGTTTTGCTCTTCTCACCCAGGCTGGAGTGCAGTGGCGCGATCTCGGCTCACTGCAACCTCCACCTCCCAGGTTCAAGTGATTCTCCTGCCTCAGCCTCCTGAGTAGCTGGGATTACAGATGCCTGCCACCACACCTGGCTAATTTTTTGTATTTTTAGTAGAGACGGGGTTTCGCCATGTTGGGCAGGCTGGTCTCCAACTCCTGACCTCAGGTGATTTGCCCGCCTCGGCATCCCAAAGTGCTGGGATTACAGATATGAGCCACTGCACCCGGCACTGGGTATGAAGTTTCTTTTGAGAGTGATGACATATTCTAAACTTAGATCATGTTGATGGTTGGACAATTCTGTGAATATACTAAAATTTGAATTGTATACCTTAAATGGTTGGATTTTATGGTGTGTGAATTATATCTCAGTAAAGATTGTTTTAAAAAGCCATGATGGGGCCAGGTGCACTAGCTCATGCCTGTAATCCCAGCACTTTGGGAGGCTGAAGCAGGCCGGGAGGCCGGGAGTTCGAGACCAGCCTGGCCAACATGATAAAACCCCGTCTCTACTAAAAACACAAAACTTAGCTGGGCCTGGCGGTGCGTGCCTGTAGTCCCAGCTACTCGGAAGGCTGAGGAAGGAGAATCACTTGAACCCGGGAAGTGGAGGTTGCAGTGAGCTGAGATTACACCACTGCACTCCAGCCTGGGGAACAGAGTGAGACTCCGTCCTCCCCTGCCTCCCAAAAAAAGTTATGGGGCACAGTTACAGAGAAAGACAAATGACAAATGGAACAAAACAGAGATCCTAGAAGCAGATTCACATACATAGGAATATTTTACATATCACAGAGCTGGCTCTGCAAATTAGTGGGCAAGTATTCACTTTTTTCAATAAAGAGTTGAACTGTATGAAGTTGAAGTTGAAAAAAGTTAAAGTGAATACTTAACTCACACTATATCCTAAAACTGATTCGATGTGGATTAAAGACACAAGTATGAAAAGTCAAACTACAGAGCTTTAAAAAACTGGTATCAGAGAATAACTTCATTACTATCAGGAAGAATTTCTTAAGACACACAAAGTATTAGTCATAAGGAAAAGATACCAATTTTACCATGTTATAATGATGAACTTATGTTAATCAAAAGACATAATACAGTAAAATGGCAAGCCATAGACCAAGAGAAGATATTTATAGGGATTTTAAAATTACATATATGGCCAGATGTGGTGGCTTATACCTATACAGCACTTTGGGAGGCCAAGGCGAGAGGATCACTTGAGCCCAGGAGTTTGAGACCAGCCGGGGCAACATGGTGAAACCCCATCTCTACCAAAAAAGAAAAAAATACAAAAATTAGCCAGGCGTAGTGGCATGCACCTGTGTTCCCAGCTACTCGGGAGGCTGAGGTGGGAGAGGTAGTTGAGCCCAGGAGGTAGATGTTGCAGTGAGCCGAGATTGCACCACCACACTCCATCCAGCCTGGGTGACAGAGCAAGGCCCTGTCTCAAAAACTAACTAAATAAAATTTACATATAACTGACAAAGGACTAATATCAAGACTATATAAAAGGGCCAGGCGTGGTGGCTCACACCTGTGATCCCAGCTCTTTGATTGAGCCTGGGAGTTCGAGATCAGCCTGGGCAACATAGTGAGACCTTGTCTCTTAAAATAGATGATTGATTGATAGATAGATAGATAGATAGATAGATAGATAGATAGATGTTTATGGATCAACAAGAAAAAGGTAAGCGATCCAATAGAAATGGGCCATTCATAGAAAATAGGCCAAAAAACTTACATAGGCTTGTCATAAAAGAGGAAACGTGAATAACCAATAAATATGTGAAAAGATGCTCAATAGTATTCATAATTAGGGATATGTTCATTAAAATCTCAATGTAAAATCTCAATGTAATATTCTTTTACATGCACAAAATTGGCAAAACTTAAAAGTGTGCCAATATTACAATGTTCTCATTGCTGCACATCCTCACCAAAACTCAATATTTTCCAATTTTACTGTAAAGAGTGTAAATTGGTCCATTTTGAAACAAAGCTTGGCATTGCACGTGTGAACAAAAGTTCTCTGGAAAGGAATTTGGAGGAAAGATACTTTATTTCAGTGAATGGTTTGCAAACTAAGGAGAGGAAGGCTTCCCTGTAAAACAAAGGTGCTTTCCAGAGAACAAAAAGAGGGTAGGGTCTCATAGCAAAAGTTCTTGACCAAGTTCCCAATCTAGTCTGTCCATACAAATAAAGGACTGAAACTTAGTTTTGATTGGTCAGTGAAGCTGATTTCTGATTGGTTGATACAGCTGAGTCCTGATAGAGGCAGGTAGGCTCTGATTCGTTGATTCAGGTGAGTTCTGGAGTCCCAAAGTTGAACAGAGGTGTGGATTTAGGGGTAATTCAGAGAATATGGGTGACCTCTAGTCAGCAAATGGCTGCTTGGCTCTGTTTTATTTTTATAATTTTTTTCCTTTTTTTTTTTTCCTATACCAGTTGGTTCACATCTATTTTAAATGTAGGCCCAGTTAGCCACTGGGGATCCATCTTGAATGATTGGCTCTCTCAGGTTCACATTTGTTCACACACGTTAAATTTGAATAAGATCAGGAATGACATTCAGGGACAATGGTGATGTCTGCTACAATAATGCTTTCATTCTTGCTCATTTAACAAAATGTGTAACGTACAGGGAAAGGAAGAGATGGAGAACTCTAATCCAGCACTGTGTACCTAGCATTAAGACTTTTTCACATGCTTCTTTATTTAAAGTTAAGGCAAAGAAAGTACTCAGAATGCTGTTACTCTTTGAAAGGAAATTTCTGGCTGAAGTTCCTTCTACTAGGGAGAAATAAATCAGGAGCACTGTTACTCCATCAGGACAGGCTGCACATTTACAGACTATCACTCTCTTCCTTCTTTTTTTCTTTCAGCAATCCCACCACTGGGGACATACCTTGCTTCTCTCTTCAAGAGATATCCGTTTCAAACATTTAAATTTTTTGGTACAATAATGATCACACGCTGGGGCACGGGATTAAAGGGATTCTTTCTTCTTGGTGCCATTTTATGATGACAAGACAAATCCAGGAGACATTATATTTGAAAAATAGGAATTCCCAAAGAAGCAAAATGCCAGTAGGAGAAGTAATAATTACACACAAGATGTAAGAAAACTTCTTTAGCTGAAGAGAGACTTAACAGAAAGAAAGAAATCAGCAAATAGCAAATCCCAGATGTGATTAGAAGTACACACAAACACACACGCACACACACACCCCTAGATAGATCCTAGTGACCTTTCTGAGTTCTAAAGACAAAGGAAAATTCATATGAACTTCAGGAAACAAGAGGCATCGGAGTTCTCATAACACTGAAGTTGGAAAACAATGAAACATCTATAAACTGTGAAAGAAAAGAGACTGTGAACAAAAGTTTATACCTACTATGATCATTTGTCAAGGCAAAAATAGATGTTTTGGGGTAGTCAAGGTTTTAGAATGTATACCCACATACCAAATATGAAGTAACAAACGAAGTGTACATCAACCAAACGAAAATTTATTCAGCACAGAGATGTCAAATGGGGAAAGATGAAATGGACAAGAAACAGCTGTAGCCAAAAATTCTGCAGTGTACACTTATGTCTAATTATAACATGAGAATTTTTAATATAAGAGATAAGAAAGGATTGAAATAGAAAACACATATCAAAGTAGAATTCAAGACCAAATACATTAAAGAGGACAAAAATATCCTGTAAAACACAGTCATGAATAAGATCTGTCAAACATCTATGAAACAAAAATCAATAGAAACCAAATACATAAAGCAAAACTTTAAGTACAAGGAAATTCCATAAAACTCCCTTATAGTGGTATATTTTGATATTTTTTCAAAAATTAAAAATCAAATAGTCGCCAGGCACGGTGACCCATGCCTGTAATCCCAGAACTTTGGGAGGTTTAGGTGGGAGGCTCGCTTGAGCCCAGGAGTTTGAGACCAGCCTGGGCAACACAGCGAGAACCTGTCTCAAAAAAAACAAAAGCAAAAACTCAAGTAGTCAAAAAATAGCAAGGATATAGGATATAAAGGATCTGAATAAACAAGCTCAGTTTTATCTATAAGTTTATACCTATAAATGTAAAGATACATGTTAAACTATATCTGTGTTGTATTTTCCAAAAAATTATGTCTTGCCTAAAAGGAAAACTTCAAAAATTCCAAAAAAAAAAAAAAATGTAGAGGTTATAGAGGCCATACTTTGAACTCAAACCAACAAAACTAGAGATCAAGGCTAAAGGGATTAATAAAAATGTTTACTATTTGAAAGTTAAACTCTACTGTAAATAGGAAATCAAAACAGATGTAAAACTATCTAGAATACAAAAAAGGACAACTCATATACAGTGGCCTATAGCTAAAGTTGTATACCAAAGGAAATACACAGGTTTCAAGGATTTCCTTTAAAAATAAATAAAAATTAATGAAATATGAAACAGACATTTGATTAGACAGTAAAATATACCAGAAGAAAATAGGAAAAGAAAATAAGCCAGGCACGGTGGCTCACACCTGTAATCCTAACACTTTGGGAGGGGGGGATGCAGGTGGATCGCTTGAGTTCAGGAGTTTGAGACCAGCCTGGGCAACATGATAAGACCCTGTCTCTACCAAAAAAATACAAAAATTAGCTGGGCATGCTGGTGTGTGCCTGTGGTCCCAGCTACTCAGGAGGCTAAGGTGGGAGGATCACTTGAGCCCAGGAGGTCAAGGCTGCAGTGAGCTGTGATCACACCACTGCACTGTAGCCTTGGCAACAGAGTGAGACATTGTCTTAAAAAAAAAAAAAACAATGAAAGATAAAATTAAGTAGAAAACCAAAAAATATAAAGAATAAAAGAGCAGTTTCTTTGACACTACCTATGAAATAGCAAAACCTCTGAAAGCCACTTAAAGAAATATGAGCCAGGCACAGTGGCTCACACCTGTAATCCCAGCACTTTAGGAGGCTGAGGCAGGCGGATCACCTGAGGTCAGGAGTTCGAGACCAGCCCGGCCAACATGATGAAACCTCATCTCTACTAAAAATACAAAAATTAGCCAAGCATGTTGGCATGTGCCTGTAATCCCAGCTACTCTGGAGGCTGAGGCAGGAGAATCGCTTGAAGCTGGGAGGCAGAGGTTGATTTAAGATGAGAAAGGAGATGCAACCAGAAATGCAAGAGAATAAAATGAGACTGTTAAATAATAAGAAAATATTGTATATCTATGGCAATAAACTGCAAATCTAGAAGAGTGGTTCAAATCTTGGCTACACATTGTAATCACCTGAGGAACTTGAAAAATTACTGTCTGAGACCCATTCCCACCTGACTCTGGGAAGTTCAAAGGCTGCCCCGTTTGATTTTATGACCGAAATTGAGAACCACTGAATTCTTAGAGGGCTTGGACTGCGTGGTCCATGGACCACAGCATCAGTATCACCAGGGAGCTTGCAGGAAATGCACAATCACAAGCCCCACTCTAGACTCACTGAATCAGAATGAGCATTTTCACAATATCCCCCAGATGATGCATATGCACATTAATACATGAGAAGTATTGATCTAGAGAAAATGGATGATTTTCAGAAATACCAGATCTTAAGAAGAAAAGCTGATGGGCTAATTAACGTACAAGAGATCAGAAAAGTCAAGGCCTCTCATTTTATTTCATTGATTGATTGAGACGAAGTTTCGCTCTTGTTGCCCAGGCTGGAGTGCAATGGCGTGATCTTGGCTCACTGCAATGCGGCCCAGGTTCCCAGGTTCAAACAATTCTCCTGCCTCAGCCTCTTGGAGAGTAGCCGGGACCACAGGCGCACCACCACGCCCAGCTAATTTTTGTATTTTTAGTAGAGGCAGCATTTCACCATGTTGGCCAGGCTGGTCTCCAACTCCTGACCTCAAGTGATCCGCCCTCTAAGTGCTGGGATTACAGGCGTGCGCCACGGCCGCCTGGCCCCAAGACCTACCGTTTATAAAGAGGCATCAGACCCAAATGCTTTCACAACTGAGTTCTATCTAATCTTCAGGGATTAGATAATGCTTCTAGTTTTTAAACTATTGGAGATTGTAGAAAAGTTTCCAAGTTTATTTTTTAGAGCTAAATTAATATGCAAACTAATTTGTATTAGTCTTGGCCAGGGGTGGTGGCTCACGCCTGTAATCCCAGCACTTTGGGAGGCCGAAGCAGGCAGATACCTGAGGTCAGGAGTTCAAGACCACCCTGGCCAACATGGTGAAACCCCGTCTCTACTAAAAATACAAAAATCAGCTGGGTGTGGTGGAGCATGCCTGTAATCCCAGCTATTCGGGAGGCTGAGGCAGGAGAATCGTCTGAGTCCAGGAGGTGGAGGTTGCAGTGAGCCGAGATCTCGCCACTGCACTCAAGCCTGGGCAACAGAGTGAGACTCCGTCTCAAAAAAACAAACAAAAAAATGCATGTGTTCTGAATTAAAAATCCCAATGAGGCTTTTAACGGAAACTGGGTAAAATGATTTTCATGTTCCTATGGAATAAGGGTCAAGAAAACTATGAAAAAGAACTAAAGAGGGACTTGCCTTCTGGTTCACCAGGGTACTGTGAGAAAAACAATATGGCATTGGCACAAGAATGACAGACCAGTAAAACAAAATAGACTTCAGAAATAAATCCAAGGATATATATGATGACCACATAAAGTGTCATTTCAGCTCATGAGGGTAAAGGGTGACTTACTTAACAAACAGTACTAGAATAGGTGGCTCTCTATCCAAGAGAAAACAGAAATTAGATGCCCTACCAAACAATATATTTTTAAAAAATTTTTTTGAGATGGGGCCTCACTCTGTCACCTAGGCTGGAGTGCAGTGGCACGATCATAGTTCACCATAGCCTTGAATTCCTGGGCTCAAGCTATCTTCCCACTTCAGTCTCTAGAGTAGCTGGGACAACAGGTGCATGCCACCTTGCCCAGGTATTTTTTTCTTTTTCAAAATAATTTTTAAAATCACCGTTGGATCTGCTAAACTAAATAATTTTAATTACATAAAAATCCAAACAAAACAATAAAAATATAGGAAGAAAATCTAGGCATATATTTGTAGAACCTTGCAGTAGAAAATAACTTTTTAAGCAGAACAAGAAACACCAGGAATCACAAAGGGGAAAAAAAAACATTTGATTACACAAATATTAAAGATTTTTATATATGAAAAGATTACATAAGCAATAACAAGATAAATCATGGACTACAAAAATGTGCAGCAAATGTATTAGAGAGTTAATAGGCTTAATGTACAAAGAACTCCAAATAGAAAATGGGGCACAGGATTTGAACAGTCAATTTATCAGAGCGACAACTTAAAGTGCTATTATATATATAAAAGTATTAAACTCCGCTAGGAGTCACGTCAAAGCAAATTGAAACAGCGATGACATAGTCTTTATTTTTTTAACCTGTGAGATTAGCTGTAACACTCACTGTTTGAAAGGCTGAGGGGAACAAACTCTCCCATATACTGGTGTAGACACATGAATTACATTTGATGTTTGAAAAGAAAATCCCTGAACTCAGAATAGAATTGATATTGTGGTTACAAGACAGATCAAAGATTTATGTGTATGGACTAAGATTAGAAGAGAACAAAGACAAGCAATCCCTTTAATAAAGGTGGCCTTGTGGATTATGATTTTCCCAATTTTTGTTACAAAAGCATGCAATAAAAATAACTTGCAAGATTTCCATCTTTGTATAGTAAGTACATTTGCCCTTTAAAAATTAATTTTCTGAAGAACAACCAAAGCATACTGCCTTGAGAGAGAAAGGAACTTTAGAAGGTCTGCCACAACCACCACTTCAAGGGGGAACAGTAAAAATCAATAAAAGTGGACATAAACATGCAAGGCTAATGGGGAAAACCTCACATGTTGCTAGTGTGCCAGTGCCAGAGGGCAATCCAGAATTGGACTAACCTTTATTAGGATGACATAAGGGAACTCTTCTCCCCCTTTTCCTGTGTCCTAGCCTGGGAGGGCTGGAGTAGATGCTCCCTTTCTCTGATGAGAGAACTAGTCTCTTGATAGCTCACAAAGGAGTGGAAGGTAGGCCCCATACCTTCAAATGACTGGCTACATCAGTCAAGGCCTACATTGGAGGGAAATAGATTGGAAACAAGCTCATTTCAGCCTCTGGGTCTCCCAGTCCAGCCTTACTAGAATAAATCACACACCTAATGGGTGGTTTCTGGTCTATTTTCAATGTGGTTGGAACTCAAGAGGGGAGGACAGGTGACTAGAACCTTCAAAACCCCAACAGATGGCTTTACAATACCTCTCATTTCAAATAATCTCAGACAAAAGGAAATGAGTTCTGC
Source organism: Macaca mulatta (assembly GCF_049350105.2). Classification (NCBI taxonomy): domain Eukaryota; kingdom Metazoa; phylum Chordata; class Mammalia; order Primates; family Cercopithecidae; genus Macaca; species Macaca mulatta. The sequence continues at coordinate 24,030,692 of NC_133426.1, read as the reverse complement.
ATTTAAAAGCAGAAACTGGCCTCTTAAAAAGCAAAATAATATAGGTCTAGTTAACTATTCTATAATTTTAGTCGACATGTTTAGATACTTCTGTGGTAGTTCACATAGCCAAACAACATCGAGAAGTCCTGAGCAAGTTTTCAGTAGCCAAGTCTCCTAGTGGCTTTACAGTCTCAACAGGTCACTGTAATGCCAGATCCTTTGTGTCCACCAATACCAGCAATACAAGTAACATGGGAGACCAACTGAATAGGAAAAACCAAGTAAAGGAAAGTAATTCTTGATTTTGACCTCAAACTTGATGGACTGAGTATTTCCATCAGAGGTCAGAACATGATTTTGAAATCCAAGTTGGTACAGATGCTACGCCTATATGCACCAGTGATATGTTCCTTGGTGCTATTATTAGTGTTGAACTACTGAAGGGAGTCGAATCACCTCTAGCAAGTTGGGAATTCATTAACTGTGTAATTTAAATCTCCTCATTTCGAGTGTATACCTTGTCTATAGCCAACACTCCACTAGGGTAACTTAAAACAAAATAGTAATTTATTTACAATAGCAAAGATGTCAAAAATAACAGAAACAATATATAACAAATCCAAGATTTTTATGAAAAAGGCAAACAATATATACACGAAACCAAAGATGAAACAAAATCCATAGGGTAAACTTAATTTGACCTTAACTAAACAGTTACAGAATGTGGCAAAATGGTTTTTTTTTTTAATTATGATTTACTTAAGTAACCCTGGGCCAATTACACACACACACCCACACCCACACACACCCACACACACCCACACACAATCTTTTTCAGCCCTTCTCTTTTAAATGCTGAATCTTCCTCTGAACTCAATTTACCTTTGAGGAATGTAACTATGGGAAGCCACACAAGATTTAGGAAGTGCAGGCTATTTACATGTGCGCTAAAGGTATACTTGTTGACTTGGCAGGCTTACACTTTTAAAACAGCAAACGGAAGGTATCAACTGTCTGGGTCCTATTTTTCTCTCACTGTTCATTTCTGATTTTTTGTCATTTTCTTATCTACCACACAAAATGTTGAACCAGTCATCTTTTAGGTTCCTCAAGTGCTCTAAAAGTGTTTCCCAAGTTTGAACAGGCATCAGAATCACCTGGAGAACACGTTAAAACAAAGATCGCTGGGTCCCACACCAGTTTCCCAATTCAGTACGACTAGGGTGGGGCTGAGAATTTGCATCTTTAACAAAGTCCCAGGAAATTAAGATGCTGCCAATGCTGCCCGGCCACACTTTGAAAACCACTGCTCTGAAAGACTGTCCCTTTAAGATACTGATTGGCCATGTTTTTCCTTACATGAATGCTAGAATTTGTGGGAAATGAAATTGTTAATACTGGGATTCCCAGAGAATACAGCAGCACATTATCTGACTTGTTGGATCACAGACAGGTTAGGTGTCATTTGTTAGGTGTTCCATTACAAGTTTTTCAGTATGCTATGGTTTTGTCTGATTTATGGCTCTGGACAGTGACATTCTTCACATTCCCTTCGTCATTTACTTAAAATTTTGATTTATTGTTTCAACTATTAGGCAAACATTTGTTTGTTCATACAGTCGGAAGAACTGCAGAATCTTGTCTATAAAATCAAAGATGGCACAACTCTCTTTTGACTCCTGACATTTACTTAACTGCCGATTTTTAACTGTGGCAATGACCATTCTCTAGTATGTTAGCATCTACTAGAGTCCTCTAAACTGGGCACCAAGTGGTAACTCGAGGGCACGATTTCTGCTGTGGAGGTGGTAACAGTACCCACTGATTAAATATGCTGTAAATTAATACTGAAATGAACTTTATTTAAAGTGCTCTCAAAAACCACTTTATGCATGGGTAATTTATCTCGGGGAACTGGAGATGCTAATAAAACAAATCCTTTATAAAGATAAAAGAAAAACTGAATTCCAAGGACATGCTCATCAAAGGACTCACCAATCACCTCTTAACTTCTCTGAAATATTACTTGCAAATTCACAGAACTGAAATGTTACCAGTATTTGCATCCAAGTCACAAAATTCAAAGCAATCAAGCACTTTGCATTCCACTGCTGTGAAAAAGGAATTAAGAAATGGGGGGATGAAAATAATCCACTGCTTTTGATGTTTATTAGGTTTACAAAAACTGTACATTTTTTTTTCCTTAAGAAAAAGCATTAACTTAGTACTGGTATCAAATAGACTAAACATTCAATAACAGGAAAATATTCTGATTTTTATTTTTGCACGTTATTCTCAAGTACACAATTACAATAATGTCACACATCCCTATATGATTTTCTTTTTATGTATTTTACTTTCTTTACAAAGTGTACAGAGGGAGGGACATACAATATTTAATAGGATATTTCTACAGAACAATAACTTATATTATGTCCTTGTAAAAATCTGTACCTCTTTAAAACATTTAACTGAAACATCCATTTTTTTTTAGCTTTGCTAATCAAAATTGTTTTAAGAATTAAAACTAGGTTGTAACTAATGTCAGTACATAACAGTGACTACGATTTCATTTTCTCTTTATACAGACAAATGTTTTATCATATTCACTTGACCAAACCCTTAAATACCTTTTAAAGGTTTTAATATTGTGCTTTAAAAAGAAAAGAACTGTGTATGATTCCAGAGTATGTAAGAGAAATATAAAATGTGTGAAGTGTTGTGTTCTTTATCTTTCAGTTTATTTAAAAAAAAAAAGACCCAATCATTTATATTTTCTGTATTAATTTTATAGGATTTAAAATTAATACATTTCCACTTTCATTTAAGTGTTTTTACATTATTTCTGGGAAAATAAAAATTAAGGGAGATTTTAAAGGTTCTCACAAAAAAACAGACAGAGCTTTCAAGAATCGCAGGGCAATGAATCACGGATCACAAAATTGTAAGTTACTTTAAAAAAAAAAAAACACACACATTATAGGGGCCAAGAAGGTACAGGAATTTCCTATAAGATAGGCTAGGAAAACCCATGCCTTGACTTTGACTGGCATTTGGGCTAGAGTTCACACCTGCCTAAAGCACTTGATTTAAAACTAGACTAAATCAGTCTAGCACTTCAGGTTTGCCAAACACCAAATATTTTTATTTCTAACCCTAAAAATGTAACTCTTGAATACAAACATCAATGGCAAAGAGAAAGATGAAAGGTAAAAACCTAAGTACACAGGGGACAGAGCACCATAATGAGGTGGCAAGGCAGCTATAGGGTGGGAAGACAATTTCTAAATATCCTACAATGTGCTAGATGCAGATGGACCAATAGCCAACTGAAGGGACCCCAAAACTGTTTTCTGTTCTCCAAGATTCGTCTTAACACAACCAAGTTCTAATTAACTGAGTTTCTTTTATGACTGTATGACACTGATTCAGACCTATGTGGTGTCTAAGCATGGTGGCTCACGCCTGTAATCCCAGCACTTTGGAAGGCCGAGGCAGGTGGATCACGAGGTCAGGGTTCAAGACCAGCCTGGCCAAGATAGTGAAACCCCATCTCTACTAAAAATACAAAAAATTAGCCAGGCGTGGTGGCAGGCGCCTGTAATCCCAGCTACTTGAGAGGCTGAGGCAGATAATTGCTTGACCCCAGGAAGCAGAGGTTGCAGTGAGCCAAGATCATGCCACTGCAGTCCAGCCTGGGCAACAGAGCGAGACTCCATCTTAAAAAAAAAAAAAAAAACAAAAAACCTTTGGAAGACTTAGTGATGTTCCAAATAAGGCCTCAGACTTTCCTTATCTACTTAAAACACATCTTTACATTTTAATCAAAGCCAACTTGAGTGTTAAGTTTTTAAAGTTTGCTAACTGTAACTGTCTGAGAAATACCAGATCGGCCTGAACTTGCCGAGTGTGATGCCATAATTAGCACCTGTTCTCTGGTCCACAGAGCCATCACTTCTTTTCCATCCCTCTCACTAGGTAAGACAGAGTTCCCTCTCGGGCTTCTCAAAGAGAACTGTGGGAGTCATGTCTGGATACTCATTTGCTTTTCAGAAAAATATAAAGACATGGAGCTGAAACTGTATGAAAACATTCTACCTAGAAACATCTTAACCTCTATTTTTCAATTACCAAAGATATTTAAAAGAAAATATCTTTACTCTTCAAAAATACTAGTGTCCTTATTTTCCTTCTAATTCTTCACCTGAGTAATCTCTCTGAAGAGCATGACTTACAAAATGCTCTCTCATGCATCCCTGGATCTTTCATGTTATTGTAAATTTAATACTTTTCATTATAGATTTTAAACAACTACTGTAACTTGGGGTTGTGTGTATAAATATATAAAATAAGCAATACACACAGGTACATGATATATATGTGTATATATATAATTCAGGGTACATTTACATACATAAAGTTGCAAAAGATCCTATAAGCCATGAGTTACCTCTAGGAGATTCCAAAATGCAGTCCTCAGTAAATGTCATTTGTAGCACAAAACCATTCCAAGACGAAGCCGCACAGACAGAATAATCAAAATACAACATGATCAAGCATAATTTTTCAATAAGGTTTTCTAAAAGTTTGCTATGCTGACAAAAGATGTAAATAATCCAAAGAAAACCAAAAGTAATATATTTGAAAAGTAAACACGAACCCAGCCACTGCTCTTAAGCAAAGCCAGGGACGCAAAAGCTCAAATGGAAACTTTCACTGTCAAGTGGTCTGAAAATATTAAGTAAATGACTTCCATGTTATGATAATTAGACCTGACTGTAAAATCTCCCATCTATATTAGTAGATGTCTCTGACAATTTTATTGTGAGAAATGTATGGGGAAGGAAAATGAGTCAACATGAATACTTTCAGAGTTACCAATATAAAGTTACCTTAAGTTAATGGTCTTAGAAGAGTACCATCAAGGTAAGCAAGGTAAATATTTAAATAAATATAAAATTCTAAGATATAAAAATTCGGTATAGAATCAGGGATTACTTTATTAAAAGTAACTAGCATGTTGCCAGTTTTCCCCATTTATTAAACAAACTGAATAGAATTCAGAACACACTACTGAACAAAATGTATATTAAAAAAAGTCAACTAGAAGCAGTAATTCTATTTGTACACAGCATAAATCAATATACAGTATTGTATGTGAACGAGACTGATTGGCTTTAAAATGAATTTTCTGCTTCAAGGCCAATATCTCTACAAACGTCTGTAGAAGTATTGTTAGGGCAGGCCAACTTCTTTATGATGTCTCATTATGTGCTGGTTCTTTTCTGAAGGTCTTCGGAAGCCTTTCTTGCAGTACTCACACCGGTGAGGATAGTCTTTCGTGTGAATGGAAATAACGTGCCGTTTAAAGCCTGAGGCATCTGTAGTGCTATACTCACAGTACTCACACTGATACACTTTCCTGCCACTGTGTGTCTTCATATGCTTTTTAAGCTCATTCTGTTGCCTAAATCCCTTTCTACATCTCTTGCACCTAAATGGAAGATCCTTTGTGTGAACTGAGAGAATATGGCGACTTAGAACAAACGGATCTGCAATCTTAAAGTCACAATGTCTACACTGGTGCATTTTTTTGCCCTTGTGGGCAGCCACGTGTTTCTTGAGTTCTGAAGGCCTATGAAAGCCTTTATCACACATGTCACACTTATGGGGGTAGTCTTTCGTGTGAACTGAAATTATGTGTCGTTTCAAATCACTTGAGTTCGAACTCTTGTGGTCGCAATGCAAACACTGGTGTGTTTTGCTTTCTTGGTGGATAAGAGCATGTTGCTGCACCTCTTTGGTATCCGAGAAAGTCAGAAGACAAATGTCACACTTGAATGGCATCTCTTTACTATGCTTAGTTTTGACATGCGTTTTCAAGTTAGAAGAGTCTGCAGACCTATATTCGCAGTACTGGCATTGGTACGGCTTCTCCCCAGTATGGATTCTCATGTGCTTTTTGAGCTCTGAGGGGTGACGAAAACCCTTACCACACTCCACACAAATATGAGGAAAGTTCTTGCTGTGGACCGCCAAGAGGTGGCGATTCAGTAACCCTTGTTCAGCTGTCTCGTATTCACAAAATTTACACTTGTGCATTTTGTTGGCTCCTTTTTCCTTATGCACCATTTTGTGAGTAAACAAAGCCCCTGCATGAGAGAAATGCTTCCCACACTCATCGCATTCTATGGCCTTCTCTGCTTTGCTGGTCAGCTTGTGGCTCTCCAGGTGGTTGTGTAAACTTATCTTCTTGTTGGTAGTGTAATCACAGTCAGTACAGCGGTATTTCTTCTTGGCAAGGTGTTCGGGATGGTTTTTCATGTGCCTTTTCAAAAAACCTCTCGACTTAAACTTCTTCCCACAAATCATGCAAGGATAGACAGTCAAAGGATGTCCATCAGGGCCAATAATTATTGCTAAGAAAGGAAAAGAAAGGAGTATGAGTGCTCAAACCAAGTTCTGTTCCAGTTTCTTTGCGAATGTAAAGCGTGGGTTCTGACCACTGTTGGCCAAGGACTCCTAAATTGGACTATTTGCTACTTAACATTCCTTTTACTGTTTTTCAACACAAGAGATATAGCAACCTAGTCATAGAGAAAATGGTCTGGAAACTTCATTCATGAGGACTGTACCACCTTCACTCCCTCTAGTTTAATAAAATTAATGAATATGTAACTTTTATCAATTAGTGATTAAACCTACAGCAATTTAGAAATTGGTGGAAAATTGGCTGGGCATGGTGGCTCATGCCTGTAATCCCAGCACTTTGGGAGGCCGAGGCAGGCAGATCCCCTGAACTCAGGAGTTCGAGACCAGCCTGACCAACATAACATGCTGAAAACCCATCTCTATTAAAAATATGAAAATGAGTGGGGCACAGTGGCACACATCTGTAATCCCAGCCACTTGGAAGGCTGAGGCAGGAGAATCACTTGTACCCAGGAGGCAGAGGTTGCAGTGTGAGTTGAGATCACGCCACTGCACTCCAGCCTGGGTAAGAGAGCAAGATTCTGCCTCAAAAAAAAATAAACAAACTGGTGGAAAATTATTCATAAAAATAAACTTTGGTGACAAAAATTTCCACTGTTTATTCCAAAAAACATAACTTACATTAACTTACAGCAAAGTTTAAACCCATATCATCATATAAGAATAGGAATGTTGTATGAACTAAAGTACTTATCCTGCTGCTCTGTAAATTATACCTGCTTTATGCTGACATAGATTCTCTATATTTACAAAGTTAATGCTTATAACATATTTGAGGGATTTCATTCCATGTACACATAAAAATCATCCAAGTTTTGAATTTTTCTCATCCATGTTTCTCAGTCATGTACTGTTTCTTTTTATCTAAGGAAATCATTCATGAATATCACTGAATTCTGAAAATTATATTTTCAAGTTCAATAGACAAAGCTACATATGGTCTAGCAGCTAAAATGCCATTGTGACACCCCTGTGGATACATACTAGAGCTTCCTCTGAGAGCACGCTGCGCCATGGAACTCGTGCGCCCTCACCTGTTTGGTACTGCCTGGAATCAGGTCTTCTCCTTTTCTTTGGTTTTTGTTTAGCCAGTCTGCCGAGGCCAGCAGACTCATCTATGTGCAAGAGGGCACTTGCAGTGCCATTCCGGTTTTCAATTCCATCAGAATTATTACCTAACAATGTGTATTAAAAAACAAAATTATACAGTATTATAAATTTTAAAGAATTAGGAATTCTTTATTAACTACAACAACGAAAAGTAAGCCATGATACTCATGAATGACAGAAATTCCCCATTCTAGGTCATGGGTTTTATGAGCACATTTATTATCGTGAGACCGTAGGAAACGCCTAGCTTCCAAAGCTAAAAAACGCATGTCAGCAGTTTTGCCCCATGGACTCCCTTGTCTCCCAAAATGAAAAAGTCATGGGCCAAATATAATCAAGATGAAAACTTTCAGCTTGAAAGCCTGTGTACTTCTTGCAGTACTTCCTTCTACGTAATATACACATGAAAGAAATTCCTGTTAAAAATAAACACAAAATGTAGACTTTATACTCTAATTCAATTCAAATAATCCTTACAGGACACTGGTATTTCAGACTTCTGAAACCTAAGACTACAGAAACCATTTTTCAATCATGGATTCATGTTCAAGAACCAACTTCTTCAATGCTAAGAGGTGCTGGGCAACTTACCATAAGCTGCTGCCCATGCGATCGGCATGAAGGTTTTGATTTCATTGTCGTCCATTTGCTGCTCATGCACAGCAGCGGCTGCCGCTGCTGCCGCAGCATCCTCCTCTCCTACAATCACTTCCATATAAACTTCGTCAGCGATTTCAGCAACATCTAAGTAAAGTAGAAAGTTACAAAAACTTCTGTGACCAGGTTTACAGAAATTACAGGAAACATGTTTTTATTTGAATTCAGTTAATAGACAAATGGAAAGAAGGTCCAAATATTACATACCTAGAACATAGCTTTCACGTAGTAAGCACTCAATAAATATTTGTTGAATGAATCATTCACTTCTTGGCTTTCACCATAACTTGGTTTTAAAGCAACATTATAAGCATACATAAAAGAGTCACTGATGTTTCCCTTGGAATGTAGTAGCATAATCATCTCTAAAATAATGCTACTTATTTCAAACGCTGGTCACTTAAAAGCTCCAGAAACATAAAAGTTTCTCCCACAAAAAGGCCACCTACTTACTTAAATCTTCATCTTCTGGCTGAGAGTCATTGACAGTCATATAAACCATCTTTTCCCTGGGCACACGAATACTGCTGTTCTGATCAAGCAGTTCAACTCCATGATCATTCTCAGGCTCACTCTCCACAATGTCTACAGTTCCACCTATCCGAGAAGAAGACAGCTTCAATAATTTATTTGAAAACTTCATTTCCATCTATTTCTTTTTACATACTTTTCTTATTACTTTTTACAAACTTTGCTATTACGACATTGGAATTCTTATACAAAAGTTACTTCAGAAAAGATTCCAAATGTTCTCAATCTAAATAACCCAAAAGTAATCAGGCTGAAACATTTGGATGAGGATGTACAATGTCTAAACACTTCTTCTTACCTAAGTCATCTTCTCCAGGGTCAGCTTTAAAAATGTACACCTTGATGACTTCAGGGCAAGTGCCATCCACTTTACAAGGATCAATTTCCGACTCTGTGTCCATGGTCATTCCGGAAGAACCGTCGTGTTCTATTTTGCCAGCATCATCCACTAAAAAGGAAGGAAATAAATCACAAATAATAATAGATATTTAAATAAAATGTTACTCTTTGCAAAAAAAAAAATTTTTTTTTTGAGATGGAGTCTCACTCTGTCACCCAGGCTGGAGTGCAGTGGTGCGATCTCAGCTCACTGCAACCTCCGCCTCCCGTGTTCAAGCGATTCTCCTGCCTCAGCCTCCTCAGTAGCTGGGACTACACGCGCCCACCACCACGCCTGGCTAATTTTTTGTATTTTTAGTAGAGACGGGGTTTCACCGTGTTTTCCTAATCCACCCGCCTCGGCCTCCCAAAATGCTGGGTTACAGGCATGAGCCACTGCGCCCGGCAAAAGTTCTTTTACAAATATAATCTCTAACTTGATTCACATAAAATTGGATTTTACCTATACAAGTAAAAGATTCAATAAATACATTTCTAAAGACTTCTAAAAACAGAAGAAGATATTAAAGCAAAAAATACTATACATAGAGAAAACTCCTGGTAGCCTAGAAAACTGTAAATACAAAAGAATATACTTATAGCCTTTGCTAAGCCATAAGGTAAAAGTACTCCTATATTAAAGATATTCTTCTAATACTAAAACCTTCAAAGAACTGGCCAGGTGCAGTGGCTCATGCCTGTAATCCCAGCACTTTGGGAGGCCAAGGTGGGTGGATCACTTGAGGCCAGGAGTTTGAGACCAGGCTGGGCACCATGGCAAGACCCCCATCTTTACCAATTTTATATATATATTAAAATTTTATATATATATAAAATTTTTTTTTAAAAAAACACATACAGGCTATTATACCTTCTTTAATGAGAGCAATGGGTGTATGAGAATATGTTTAAATTCACATATTGCTGCATTTGCCACCAAGGACCTAGACTCACTATTGTCATAAACTAAAATTGTGTGTGTACGTTATACGTATTTACATTTAAGCAGATTGAAGTTGAATTTCCGTTGGCCATCTCATTGCGGTGTACCTTTCTGGCAATCATGTTTTGATTATTTTCAAATGTATCATTCTATTGGCGACAGATCATATCAAATGATACTCAAGAATATATATGTGTGTGTGTGTGTGTGTGTGTGCATATATATACATATGTGTGTACATATATATACACACACACACACAAAAATTAACTGGGCATGGTGGCACGTGCCTGTAGTCCCAGCTACTCAGGAGGCTGAGGTGGGAGAATCACACAAGCCTGGGAGGTCAAGGTTACAGTGAGCCAAGATAATGCCACTGCACTCCAGCCTGGGTTACAGAGTGAGACCCTGTCTCAAAACAACAACAACAAAAAAAACTTAGAAGAATGTCCTAGAAGTAAAATCAAGAAATAGTCTTCATATATAAATATTTTATAAGCAGTACTTCATGGTCACTATTCTTGAGTATCATTCGATATGATCTATCTCCAATAGAACAATACATTTGAAAATAATCAAAACATGATTGCCAGAAAGGTACACCGCAATGAGATGGCCAACGGAAATTCAGCTTCAATCTGCTTAAATGTAAATACGCATAACGTACACACACAACTTTAGTTTATGACAATAGTGAGTCTAGGTCCTTGGTGGCAAATGCAGCAATATGTGAATTTAAACATATTCTCATACACCCATTGCTCTCATTAATGAAGGTATAATAGCCTGTATGTGTTAAAAAAAAAAAATGAACAAATGAAAGAGAGACACAGAGGGGGATAAAAAGAGAGAGAAAAAAAAAGAGATACATATGACTTCCAATAGTAGAGACTCGGGGGATATACAACAAACATCACATTTATTTATTTATATTTTTATTTATTTATTTATTTATTTATTTATTTTGAAACAGAGTCTCTGTCATCCAGGCTGGAGTGCAGTAGCACAATCTTGGTTAATTCTGCCTCCTGGGTTTAAGCGATTCTCCTGCCTCAGCCTCCCAAGAAGCTGGGATTACAGACGCCGGCCACCACACCCAGCTAATTTTTGTATTTTTAGTAGAGATGGGGTTTCACCATGTTGGTCAGGCTGGTCTCAAATTCCTGACCTCAAGTGATCCACCCACCTCGGCCTCCCAAAGTGCTGGGATTATAGGCATGAGCCACCGCGCCCAGTCAAACATCACATTTTTTAAAACTTTACAAAGTAGCCAAGAAAGTAAGTGTCCTGTTCTTCCCAGGACCTGCAAAATAAAGCCGCAAAAAATGGTGTCTTCAAATAACAGACTCTGGATTTGAATAAATACCAACCAAAAGCATAATCCCCATATAATGTAGCCTTACATTACACGTCACTTATGGGCACTGACTGCTATCTCTAGCTCAACAAAAAGTGTAGCAAAGACTAATGAAAAGTTAGCACCCAATACAATTTAATTTATCACAAAAGTTGGGTTTTTCAATGTTGAGTCCATTAGTGAAACTCTCAAGGAATGTTCTCTCTGCTCTAGGCCCAGCTGGTCTATCTGGCATAGTGGAAGACCAACTAGAGGGGAGCAGGACCGAGGCCCAGAAAAGAAGGCTCATTGAGCTTGTTTGTAATACCTGCAACAAGCCTTTTCATTTCCCCTTTGCCCTTTTAGTTCCCTTTCTGGTGTTCCTCTGCTAGATCTATCTGTTTTCCTTTTGGATGGACATTGTTTTATTCAGTTCAGCAAACAGTGAATCACAACTACATTAGACTCTAGGCAGGTATTGGAGATGCAAATATGAAAAAGTCAAGGGCTCCAGAAATTTACAGTCTTGTGGCAAAGTGAACAAGTAAACAGGTGGGTATTTTTAAATGTAATAATAATAATGCAGCTACCATTTACTAAGTGATTATGGTAAGTACTACTTAATACTTACAACAACCCTGTGAGGCAGATGGTACAATATTCTCTACATTTTACAGTAGAGTAAACTGAAGTTTAGAGAGGTTGAGTAAATTATCTGGAGTCACACAATTCACATCTCAAGCTACGCTGGTCCCAGTCAGGGCTCGTCAACTTCTGGAATTTGGAGCATGGGGTTTAAATTGGTAGAGGCAACTGTGATTTTTGAAAAATCAAAAAATAGTGTAACTATCTAAACATGCTTTCTTTTCGTGGAAAACGAATGAATGTGCTCATGACTCAGGCAGGCATAATTAGTATTGCAACCAAGGCTAGGTGGTGGTGATTCTGACCACTATAACTTTTAACACTCACAGTCATCCCTTGTGTAATTTACACCCGTTATACCAAGACAGAACTCAGATTCTGACATCTTTGAAATGATACTTCTGCAAAGTTCTGTCACAATCTCCAGCTCCAAAAACTGTGTTTACCTAATCAAAATTCTTACTCAGAACATCAAGATGAATCTACTATCTCAAAAGCCAACATTAAAAAACAAAAATACAGTGACAAATTATCAACTTAACTTCTGACTTATTGAGAATCAATACCATCCACATCCCAAATTACGTGCAAAGAAAAGCTTGAAAATGGCAGCCCCAAACCTTTGTCATTTACAAACATAAAAATTATAAAATGTAATCAGCTTGTTTCAAATGCAAAGTTCAAGAATCCCAAACTCTGGGTCACTGAAAGCAGTTGTTGTTTTGGTCTATTTTTGATATCATTAATCACCAAACTACATTCTAATATATCTTCAGTTTCAAAACCAAACAAGTCACTTAAAAATGCACTTGTTGATAAATTATACTTTTTCTTACATAAATTGAAATGAAAGTCATTTAAGAGAAAAAAGCAAAAGCTTGTTTATGTACGTTGTAAGATGACAGTGTTGAACCCTCTAATGCAATCTTTAATAAATTGATACAGAAAAATGAGAGGATGAGAGTCAGAAATGACTGGCAAACATCATTGTGCACTGATCTCTGCCATGGGAACAAAAGAAAGATACCTCACCCAGGTTAAGAGAAAGAGAAGGGCAATTACGTAAAGGGACAAATGAAGGGAGACACAAAATGGTGTGATGGTAAGGGAATGCATGGTTCAATATTGCTGGAATGTGAGGGTCAAGTGTGGCAAAGGATGTGACAGGAAATGCAGCCGACTGCGAAGCTGAAGCCAGGTCACAAAGGGCCTTGTGCACAGGCAGAGGGACTCAGACTTTATCCTTGCAGGCCAAGGGTTTCTCAGTCTGGTCAGGTGTCAAAATCTCTTAGGGAATTTAAAAACAAAGCATCCAGTCCAGCAGCTCTACAGAATCAGAATCTGCAGCACTCGGACCTGCTATATAGAGACAGATTTAGGGGCGCCCTGCCTCTCGGACTCTGATGAGAGGCTGGAGAATATCTGCTGCAGGACTGAGAGACTTTCACACAAAGCAGTGACTAAGTCAGGTGCCCGTTTCCGCTGGCCTTGGAAAGGTAGATCCAACGAGATCAAAGCATGGAGCTGACTTGCGTCTACTGCAGTAATGCAGGTGACAGATGGCGAGGCCTTGAATCAGGACAGAGGTAGTACAACTGGCGGAGTGGGCTGGACTTGAGGCCTATCTTGGGACTGAAATGAGTAGAACTTGGTGTCTGACTGAAAACCTAACATGACAAAGAAGCCAAGGATAACTGGGTTTTTAAAATTTAGGTGACTGAGTGACTGAGGTAAGAAATGTGAGAAATGAGGAAAAGAATCTCTCTTCCTGCATGTTTGATTAACTTAAGGTCCCAAGGATAACGTCCTGAAAAGCCCTCAGAACCAGTGATTGTCGCTATTGCTTTGTGCTCACGGCACCCTTTGCTTGCTTCTCTCGGAATACATGATTCACTGTGTGGCCACTGTCTGGTTTTTCTCCCCGTCTTTCCCATTGACACAGCAGAACCTGTATTTTCATTACTCAGTCTTTTAAGACCCAGTCTGGTGATGGTAGATGATCAGAATATTGATGAATCAACAATTCACTGAATGAATGAGATGTGAAGCCAGCTGCTTAATATTCAAGTCTGAAAGTGGAAGGCTGACACAGTTTGGGGAGCCCTCAACTGTGTTAACTAAGCTTTGTCATCATGCAGTGAGAATCTGCAGTGTGAGGACAGAGTCCCAGGGAATGCCATAGTTAAAGGGAGGGGCAAGAATAGTTCAAAAAGAAACCAGAGAAGGGAAAGCTGGAGAGGGTGGTAGAAGGGTATGAAGGAAGCTAGGGAGTTAAAAGATGCAGGAAGCCTAGTAAGTAAGGCCCTAGTAAGTAAGTAATGCAGCACCACACAAGAAGGAACGTGGAGAAAGAATGTCCACTGTGTAGTAGCATGAGGTCGCTGTTCTTGGTTAAAATCAGTGGAGTGAAGGCTGTAAAGGGTCAGACTAGAGTGGGCTGAGTCGTCAATGGAACATGTGAATTTCTTCGAGTCTAGTTTGAAAAAGGCAAACAGAAGGACAATAACTAAAATGGGTTGCAGAGTCAAGGACTTTTCCATTTAGTATTGGTAGATAAAAATACTCAAGCATGCTCGGTCTGTAGGAGAAAACAGAATAGAAAGTGAGAGACTGAAGCCAGAGGATGTGAAATTTGGGGATCCAGATCTCAGAGGAAAAGAAACTAGGAGCAAAGATGAAGGAATTTTCCTTAAATAGAAGGAGAAACACGCTATCCTTCTGAGACTTGAATGATAATGTAGCTATGCTGTGTTTAGGGAAGCAGGGAAGGTGATGATGCAGAAAGTTGTAGTTTATGGCTGGTGGCTTCAATCATAGGTATGAAACAAGAGGCAAGAACTTGGGTAATCAGTGAGAAAACAAAAGACTGGGTTAAGAGCTTGAGAAACTAGAGAAAATGAGTGCTCCAGGACAAGCTTAATGATACGAAGGTTCAAAGAGTCCAACTGGTTAAAGTCTTTGCAGTTAAAAAAACAACTACAGGTTCTCTAAACACTGGACATAACTATCTAAATTAAAGTATCTTGATTATGCTTTATAAAAATGGTTTGTAGGGAGAAAGAGTCAGCATTAATGCTCTTACTTCTGGACTGATACATACTTACCCTTTTTCAAAGCTATTTTTATGACATACCTGGCTAACTGGGCCAAGGTTATTTTCTTAAAGGTGGTTTGGAATTTCAAACCGAGGTAGCAATGGAGGGATAAAGTTATCACCAAACTAGGAGAAAATTTGTAACATCTTCGGATAACTCAACTCAAAACAGTTTGATGATGTTGATAAAGCTGGCCTCTTTTGAGAAGGCTTGTCAAAACTGATTCCAGCAAGTACTGGAAAATCCAATGTCCCTATGTTTACAAATAACAGGGCCAGGCTTCTTGTTTTTGCATGTCAGTTTGTCTGTACCCTTCAGGTTAAACCTTTGATGACTAGAAAATCCAATCATTTTAGAGCTTGCAAAATGTCATGGTTTTACCTGTAACTTGGAGTAAAAGACCTCTCTGTTTGCTTTCACAAATGTGTGGGAAAACACATTCCAAATATATGAGCTTACCTGGTAGCAAAGCTATTCTATTACATAAGTATAATTCACCTTCAGATTTTCACCTTGAACATTTATCCCACTAAATCTATAAAATTATTCTGAATATGAAATGTTACAGGAATGATTTATCTTTTAAAAAGACACTTTGATGGTCCTGTTAAGTACTCAAAATTTCACTATGATTTTAAAGCTACCATTATTAAAAATGAATTTCTAAAAACAGACAAAGAAGGCTTTGATAAAATTGAGTCATCCTACCTAGGATTCCTGCATAAGTGCCTTCTCCTAATGTAGTAATGAAGAACTAGAGCTTTAGAATAAGGCCTCTCCAAAACAGAAGAGCACAGTTTCTGGAAATTAAGACTACTTCTAATAATAACTGCCATTTGCATGGCATTTTGCAATTTCCTTAGCATTTCTACATTTTTTTAATTACATTTGATTCTCATCTTTTCCAGATAAAGAAATACAGGCTCTGAAATGGCATGTGATTTGCCCAAAGTCAGTGAGCTACTAAGTGAGAGGTGGAAGAGAAAGTGAGGTGCCTGACTTTAGAACTCAGACCTTTATCTTCATCTTCTGAAAGAAATGAAAATGTGCTCAAAATCCTGCCACTGGGAACCATCAACAGAATTTACAGATCATTAGACATTTCTCCAGGCATACTACAAATAAAAGGATGGAAGAAAGAACAGAGAACTTTTTGTGAAAATGAGATGTTGTAACATGCTCTTTTTAAACAAAAGTTACAACATGAGAATTTAAACTCAACAACAAAACAATTTTAACTCCAAAGTCAATCCCATTCCCTCGCCCACGATCTCAATTCCCTTACCCTACCCCTTCTTTTGTTTCATCACACAGGCTTGGCACAATCACACACTTTACAATTTGCCTCTTTGCCTCTGCACCAGCACCTAGGTAGCTAAATATGGCTGGAAACACACAGAAACACAAACACACCCAGCGGATGGTTTCACTTTAAATTCAGAACCCTGAACCTGAAGTGAGCCCTTTCTGCTACTTTCTGTCCTCTCCTCTTTTCCCTATTCTCCTCACCCCTCAAATCTCTAATACCACCTCCCCATCCTCTCTCAGTGGCTGACCTTCTTACTTCACCTAGAAATCAACCAGAAGAGAAGATTCACTACCGCCATCTAATCCACCTGCCAGCAACTAAGCCCACATACACTGTCTTCAGCCTGTTCCCACAAACCATTTGTGTTCCTACCTAATGCCTATCCCCTCTTTTTGAAGCCCCTTCTTCAATGCTTGAGCACCTCTCCCCTCTCTTTCCCTGCATCCTCTACTGGATCATTCTCATCAGGATACAAACAAGCCATTCTTTCTCCCCTGCTTAAAATGAGCAAAACCTCCTTTTTTTTTTTTTTTTTTTGAGATGGAGTTTTGCTCTTGTTGCCGAGGCTGGAGTGCAATGGTGTGTCTCAGCTCACTGCAACCGCCACCTCCTGGGTTCAAGCGATTCTCCTGCCTCAGCCTCCCAAGTAGCTGGGATTATAGGCGTGCGCCACATCTGGCTAATTTTGTATTTTTAATAGAGATGGGGTTTCACCATGTTGGTCAGGCAGGTCTTGAACTCCTTACTTCAGATGATCCACCCACCTCGGCCTCCCAAAATGCTGGGATTACAGGCGTGAGCCACCGTGCCCGGCCAAGCAAAAACTCTTGATCCCATTTCTCCACCACCTCCATTTCTCAAATTTGCCTCATTTCATATCCTTTAAAGTAACTTCAAGGTTGGGTGCAGTGGTGCACACCTATAATCCCAGCTCTTTGGGAGGCCAAGGCAGGAGAATTGCTTAAGCCCAGTACTTAGAGACCAGCCTGGGCAACACAGCGAGACCCTCATCTCTACAAAAAAATTAAAAAATTAGCCAGGCATGGTTGCATGCGCCTGTAGTCCCAGCTACCCAGGAGGCTGAGGTGGGAGGATCAGCTCAACCTAGGAGGTCGAGGCTGCAGTGAGCTGTGACTGCACCACTGCAGTTCGGCCTGGGCGACAGTGAGACCCTGCCTCCAAAAAAAAAAAAAAAAAAAGTTCATTTCAATCAGGTCATTCTTTGCCCACAACTTCACCAAAACTGTCCATCAAGGTCACTTATGACCAATTCTCGGCCCTCAAGTGACTTGCAGCGGCAGCATCTGACAGATACGCACTCTCTGTGATTCACTTTCCTCACTTGGCTCCCATGACCCAATCTCTTGGTTTCCTCTCACCTCACTGACCATGCCTCCTCACTCTTGTGCTGGAGCCTCCTTTTACCACCTAATGCTGCAAACCCCAGGGCTTAGTCCTTAGTCTTAAGTTTGTCTACAATCATTCCTTTGGTTATCTCACTCTGTCTCATGACTTAAATTTCATTTATATACCAACAACTCCCAAATTTACATCTCCACTCTAGACCTGTCTCCATAACTCAGATTTGTACATGTATCTCCTCTTTGATGTCTAACCAGATGTCTCAAAAGTAAGTGTCTGCTCAAATGTTACCTTCTCAGCAAAACCCTGACCGTACTTGTAACCCAAATCCTCCTTATACCTCTTTTTACCTCCCCAAGTACGTATCACCTTATAATACGCTGTACCACTCACCTATGTCTGTGTACCTCTGCTAGAATGTAATGTCTATGAGGGAAAGAAACTTTCCTGTGTTTTGTTCACTAATGTATATCCCAAGTGCCTACAATACTGCCCGGCGTATAGAGTAAGCACACAACATTCATTTGTTAAATATATGAATGCTAATCTTCAAGTAAATGTTTGGTCATTAAGACATTAGTTCTTAACTGTCTAACAAAACAAGGCAGGTGCAGTGGCTCATGCCTATAATCACAACACTTTGGGAGGCCAAGGTGGGAGGATTGCCTCGGCCTGGGCAACATAGTGAGACCATCTCTAAAAAATTTTTACATTAGCCGGGCATGGTGGTATGGGGCTGTGGTCCCAGCTGCTCGGGAAGCTGAGGCAGGAGGATCACTTCAGCCCAGGAGGTCAAGGCTACAGTGAGTCATGATCACGCCACTGCACTCCAGCCTGGGCTACAAAGCAAGACCCCGCTTCAAAAAATAAATAAAAGAAAGAAAAAATATTATAAAAGCATCCATATTTTGCCTATAATACACAAATAAGTTTTAGACCCAGCATCTACTGTCACTTTACTGTGAAAGATATGGAAGTTAACATTTCAACTTCTCCACTCCCCCAAATATTTTATAGCTAGTTTTATATTAAATGAACTCAATGCTCATTTCTAGTTTTTTTAAAAATCAGTTTCTCCATTCTAGGGTTCTTTCTATTGATCGATCCTTTAATCTGCTGGATTCAATACCAAATAGTTCCCCCATCCAAGAAAGGCCAATGGGTGCTACAGTCCCTGAATTTCTGCATACTTGAAAATGTTGGTCCACGGCCTTTACTTGAAGAATGAATTGGCTGAATATAAAACTCTTAGGTTACAATTTCCTCAGAACTTTGCAGACATTGTTTCACTGTCTCCTAGCACTGAGCATTTCTGTGTGGATGTCCCTATAATTCTTGATCCTTAAAGTTCACTAAATAACAGTATGATTATGATTTGGTTGTTTTACCATTTTGACAATTTCTTGGAACAAAAAAGATTCTAATCTTTATTTCAGGAAAAAAATCTTCCATTATAAATATTTTTCTAGTTCATTAGTTGTTCTCTTCTGGAATTTCACTTATGTGTATTTGTATCCTTTATCTTTCTCCATATCTATCCTTCTTCTCCATAAGCATTTTCACAATTTTATTTTCTTAACATTTCATTTTGTGATTTCCTAAAGCCCAATCCCTCTGTCCTTGGCTATATGCTAAGACACATTTTTTCTTATTGTTGCTTCTATGATGGCTTTTACCTCATATTTTTTTCTCTTCAGCTTCTTTCTGGATTTTGTCAGTTTATAGTCTAACTGTCCCTATTGCCTTGTAATATATAATAAATAATTTTTTTTGTTTTGGTAGAGATGGGATCTCACTGTGTTGCCCAGGCTGGCCTCAAACTCCTGGCCTCAAGCAATCCTTCCACTTCCATTTCCTACAGTGCTGGGATTACAGGTACGAGCCACCACACCTGGCCTGTCTCAAGTTTTTAAAAAGATATCATATTGTTTGCAATTTCACTGAGCCTGCAGACCAGTGCTAACCAACAGAACTTTCTTTGATGAAGGAAATGTTCTGCACTAGCCACATGTAGCTATTGAGTACTTGAAATGTGACTGGTGCAATGTAGGAACTGTATGTTTAATTCATTTTAACAACTTTAGCCAAATATGTGGCTAGTGGCTACTATAGAGGAAATCTCCAAATTCAAAGGGCTCCCATGCATGAAAATACAATGCATAAACAAACAAACAAACAACAAAAAACCTACGGCCAAACATGGTGGCTCACACCTGTAATCCCAACACTTTGGAAGGCCAAGGTGGGAGGATCACTTAAGCGAGAAGTTTGAGACCAGCCTGGACAACACAGTGAGACCCCATCTCTACAAATAAATTATCTGGATGTGGTAGCACGTGCCTGCAGTCCCAGCTCCACAGGAGGCTGAGACAGGAGGAATGTTTGAGCCCAGGAGTCCAAGGTTGCAGCAGTGAGCCATGATCACACCATTGCACTCTAGTCTGGGCAACAGAGCAAGATCCTGTCTCAAGAAAAAAAAAAAAAAGAGAAAAAGGAATACAAGGGGGAAAGGGGACAATAACAATTTCTAGGGGAAAAAAGCTGTATGCAAAAATGTAATCAAAGTGATCAATGGTTATGCTGCGAATGATATTTTCACAATCAAAATAATGTAAGCACTGAGTACTGATTTTCTACTTTATTGGAAGGCTGACTAATGGTTATAGAACATACATGGATTGGCTGGGCGTGGTGGCTCATGCCTGTAATCCCAGCACTTTGGGAGGCCAAGGCAGGCGGATCACCTGAGGTCAGGAGTTCAAGACCAGCCTCATGGAGACCAACATGGAGAAACCCCGTCTCTACTAAAAATAGAAAAATTAGCCAGGAGTGTTGGCGCATTCCTGTAAGCCCAGCTACTCGGGAGGCTGAGGCAGGAGAATTGCCTGAACCTCAGAGCCAGAGGTTGTGGTAAGCCGAGATCACGCCATTGCACTCCAACCTGGGTAACAAGAACGAAACTCCATCTCAAAAAAATAAAAATAAAAGAGAACTTAAAATGGATCAGCCTCAACAATACAAAGTAAACATAGATTGGAAGGTAGGCTGAACAGCTTAAAGAAAGTGGAGGGCAAAGGCACTGATATCCTCATCTTAAAAAGCAGGAGTCAAAAGATACTGTCCACATTTGATGGAACAAGAAATAAAGATATTAATGTATTACTTAAATTTTGAAAAGTAAAAGAACCAAAAATTGAAACACACCTACCGTGAAAAGTCATGGGAAAGGGATGTGAGAACAAAAGTGAGCAAAATTGTCAGCTATCACAGCAGGACATGAAGAAAGAACGTATGAAACAGAAGTAATAAAAATCAAGAAAGCGGCCGGGCGTGGTGGCTCACGCCTGTAATCTCACCACTTTGGGAGGCCAAGGTGGGCAGATCACAAGAGACTAGCCTGGCCAACACAGCGAAACATCGTGAAACATCGTCTCTACTAAAACTACAAAAATTAGCCAGGCAAGGTGGCAGACGCCTGTAATCCCAGGTACTCAGGAGGCTGAGGCAGGGAGAATCGCTTGAACCTGGGAGGCGGAGGTTCAGTGAGCCGAGATCACGCCACTGCACTCCAGCCTGGATGATAGAGCGAAACTGTCTCAAAAAAAAAGTCAAGAAAGTATATTATTTAAAATCATATAGATAAGTACCATTAGAAATAGCTGAAAGAGAAAGTATAAGTCCTCACGTAATGTCATTGGTAGGTTCTCAGAAATTGTGACTTTCAGCCAAACAACGTAGTATAACAAAAGCAATTTTTTGGCCAGGCGCAGTGGCTCACGCCTGTAATCCTAGCCCTTTGGGAGGCTAATGCGGGAGGATCACTTGAGGTCAGGAGTTCGAGATCAGCCTGGCCAACATGGTGAAACCCCGTCTCTACTAAAAATACAAAAATTAGCTGGGCAGGGTGGTGCACACGTGTAGTCCCAGCTACTTGGGGGGCTGTGGCACGAGAACTGCTTGCACTAGGGAGGCGGAGGTTGCAGTAAGTCAAGATAGCGCCACTGCACTCCAGCCTGGGTGGCAGAGTGAGACATGGCCTCAAAAAAAAAAAAAATTACTGTAGGCTAATTGATATAAACAAGAGTTAAGTTCCTATGGCATATTTCTGGTCACAAAAACATCACCAAACTTCTAAGTATAGTCTAAAACACTTCTAGCATTAAACGTGGAAATAAATGTGGGCTATACATGTATTTAAGAAAGATTAGTAAAAACAAGATGATAATTTGCCCAATGATTCTAGATCAGGGTCGTGGGTGTAGAAGCCTCTCCAGCAGCTCAGGGTATCAGGCAGGAACCATCACAGGGCATGCTCAGTCACACTGGGACAGTGTAGACATGCCAATTAACCTAATGTGCACAGCTTTGGGATGTGGGAGGAAACCCACACAGACATGAGGATAATGTGCAAACGCCACAGGGACAGTGTCCCCAGCAGAAAGTCAATTTTCTTTCTCATCAACATTATAAGCAAATAACATGTTATTCCAGGACCTGCTACAAGGGGGGATGAGCCAGGAAGAACAAAGGGTAGGTAAGGCAAAGCATTACTGCTTTAAAATAGTTTTTCCATGAATAAACACAGTATGGTCTATCCATACAATGGAATCCTATTTAGCCTTAAAAAGGAAGGAAATTCTGACACAAGCTACGACATGAATAAATCTTGAAAAATCATGCTAGGTGAAATAAGTTAGCCACAAAAGTAAAAATACTGTATGATCCCACTTTTAAGAGGTAACCAGGGTAGTCGAATTCCTAAGAGAAAGTAGGAGGGTGGCTGCCAGGGGCTGGGAGGAGGGGATCAGGGAGTTGGTGTTTAATGGGTATGGAGTTTGTTTTGCAAGATGAAGAGTTCTGGGGATGGATGATACTGATGGTCGCTCAACAGTGTGAATGCACTTAATGCCACTGAACTGTATAATTAAAAAATTGTTAAGATGGTAAATTTTATGTGTATTTTATAATTAAAAACTAATTTTAAAAACTAAATTAAAAGCTTTTGGCACAATTCCATAACTATCACCTCTCCTTTTTTAAACATCCCTCATGATACTGGAAGATATTTTATTGAAAAAAGTAATTGCTTAAAGAGGAAAGGCTAATTTGGGGCCTTTAGTAAACAGAAAAGCTAATAATAAAGGCTCTAGGGGATTGTTGCTTGGCCCATTTGGCTTTTATCATTATTGAGATACAGTTTACATAACAAAATTCTCCATTTTAAAGTGTACAATTAAGTGATTTTTAGTACATTCACTGTGGTGCAACCATCACCACCCTTTTAATTCCCCATAAAGAAACACCATACCCATTAGCAGTCAGGCCCAACTCATTCTTCCCCCAATCTCCTGGAAACCACTCATCTACTTTCTCTATGGATCTGCCTCTTCTAGACATTTCACATAGATGGAATCATACAACATGTGGTCTTTTTCGCCTGGCTGCTTTCACTAAGCATAATGCTTGAAAGATAAGAAATGATCTCTTAAACCCAGAAAAGAGAAGTCATTAAACAGTCATTAAAATAAGCTCAAATAAAATCTTTTTTGGGTTTTTTTTTTTTTTTTTTTTTTTGAGACAAGGTCTCGCTCTGTCACCCAGGCTGGAATGCAGCACACAATCATGGCTCACTGTGGCCCTGACTTGGGCTCAAGCAATCCTTCCACCTCATACTCCTAGGCAAGCGCCACCATACCTGGTGTTTTCTTTTTTTAATTGTTTCTAGAGATGGGGTCTCCCGATGTTGTCAAGTCTAGTTTGAATTCCTGGGCTCATGTGATCCTCCCGCCTCAGCCTCCAAAAACGCTGGGATTACAGGTGTGAGCCATTGTGCCAGGCCTCAAAATCTTAACACTGCAACTCTGATTGCCACATTTCAATAAAGATTGAAAAGACCTTGTACTCATCTTGAGAACAACTGAAATTATCTAGGAGGCACAGACAAGAGGGAAAATCTATGCCATGAGGACACAATCAGTCTCAAACTCTAATTAAACTTGAAGTCGATAAACCTATGGCCAATACTCACAAGGTAGACATAAATTCATTCACTAAATCCCAGCCTCCCAGACACCTAATAAATCTTTAAACAGGCTAATTTGAGAGAAAAATAAAGATGATTTTACTTCCTAAGTAAGTTACCTCAAGGGGCAGTATGAATACACAAATCTTTTCTAAAGTTTTAACAAGATTCACACCTGTGATCTTGGGACTGATGTCAAGGAAGGAAACCAGGCCTTTCCTTACCATACACTTCACTATTGCTAAGATAAAATTAGGTTCTGTAAACAATAAGCCTATTCTAACTTACCATGACAAGTCTAATAGTCTTACTACATAATTACCAGAATGTTTTTTAAACCTCGAACCCCAAAATCCAATCAAAAGAGAAACTGTAGGATAGACCTGGTATTATTCAACATCCTCAGGGTCCCTGTGTGGATGGCTACTTAATACTCAACGAAGGCCGGGCTCGGTGGCTCACGCCTGTAATCCCAGCACTTTGGGAGGTCAAGACAGGAGAATCACCTGAGATCAGGAGTTTGAGACCAGCCTGGCCAACATGGCGAAACCCCATCTCTACTAAAAATACAAAAATTAGCTGGGTGTGGTGGCGCACACTTGTAATCCCAGCTACTCCGGAGGCTGAGGTAGGAGAATCGCTTGAACCCAGGAGATGGAGGTTGCAGTGAGTCAAGATCGCACCACTGCACTCCAGCCTGGGGGGACAGAGCAAGACCCCATTTCAAAAAAAAAAAAAATCCAATGAAGATATCAAAGATGGGTATTTCCTCCTAAAAGGATATCTGAGCAACTATTATGTCCCAGGCACTATGGTAGTTTCCCTGTATTTTATTATGAAATCAACGACAACAACCCCAGAACTTAGATGTTTTGTCTCTACTTGACATATGTGAAAACAGAGCACCTAAAAGACTGAGTAACTTGCAGGAAGTATTCTGTCAAGAAGGCAAATGCTTTAGTAGATAAATACATTTAAATTTCACTCTTAGACCTTCCTCTCTTAACTTCCTCCTCAGGAACCCTCTTTGTGGGGTTAAAATTCCACCTTATTTTTATTATATAGCCTATAAGAGACTTGAAAGAATTGGGGATCTGATCTCCTTTAATTCTTGAAACTTTCCTGGAGTGGTTCAAAGGTTTAGTGAAATTAGCCTCATTCTGTAGACCAGGAATTAAAGGAACAGTACCAGTCAGGTCCCTGTCCTAAGTTACAGTGATCTGTAGCATGGTGTCAGAGACATAAGTAATGAAAAATAGTTGAATAGGTCTAAAACTAGTAAAACAATAACTGATTTCTTTATACATTCAGGGGGAAGAGAAAGGAATAACTGTTACAATCCCACCCTGTACCTGCCCTTACCCAAGAAGAATTCCCTAATGGGACAACAGAAACGTCATAATGAAGCTAATCGACATTGAGCCTTGCTAGCCCAATGGATGCCACTGACTGAAAGCCTCTGGATAACGACAGCAATGGCTAGCAGTGACTGACAGGATCTCTCATTCTCACAACCACCCTGGAAGTCAAGCAGTATTACTGGCATTTCACAAATAAGGAAGCTAATACAAAAAGGTTAGTTAACTTGCCCGAATTCATTCAGCTAATGAGTAGCAGAGCTGGTATCCAAATCCAAGGCTGTCTGACTCAGCTGCAAGCTAAGTTTCCATACACCAGATGTTGCTTCTCTAAGATAGGCAAGGAGAGGTATGTTCTCTCTCTCCCTCTCTCCTTTTCTTTTCCCTCCCCAGACCCATTACCTCACAAAGTAATCATATATCTGTTCAAAGGGCAAGGTGACATTTTTGTCTAGGTTTCAGTAGATAAACAATAAATATTAACCAAAAGGCCAGTCTGAAGCTCCAATTGCTTGTAATGCTTTCAAAATAGAGACCTTTTCCCAACCTTGTTTTTGGCAGGGGGAGAAACTAAAACATCTTTGCCTATTTGAGTGCTTTATTCTTGTTATAAAGCTAGCCAATACCTAGATTGAACATTATACTGAAAACTCTTAAGTCATTAATTGTAGTGTTGATTTCTAAATAAATTTCAGTGTCTACAGTAAAGACACAATTTTAGATGGATTAAAATAACCTCTTTTTGAATTTTATCCGAAAAAGCTTTAAAAAGATGCTCGAGGTGATTATAGTCAATAACAATGCACTGTATACTTGAAAATCACTGAGAATAGATTTTAAGTGTTCTCACCACAAAAAAGTAAGAATGTGAGGTAATGTACGTTAATTAGCTCTACTCAGCCATTCCACAACACATACATATTTCAAAACATCATGTTGTACACCATAAATATATACCATTTTTATTGGGCAACTAAATTAATTTAAAAAATGAAATAAAATTTAAGAATGTTCAATACACTTTCTCCAAAATATCCTTAGTTCAGTAAATAACACTTCTCAGAAATATTCCCATGTAGAGACATATTTTTCAAATTCCAAACTTTCTCCTGTTTTATCAAATGGTTTTTTAAAAAGTGGTAGGGTACATACATAAAAATAATAAAATACATATACCTAGCCAATAATTAACCCATGGAACAAAGGAGTAAAATATTTTACTATCTCTTCTGTGCTAATAGTCCCTAGAATCAATCAATAAACTATTTGATTGTGTTGACCCTCAGAGTTTATACGTTAAAGATAGGGGTTTGGACTTTATGTATTTATTTGCTCCCTGGTTTAAAAAAACTGGCAGGGTACATACATAAAAATAATGGTAAAATACATACCTAGCCAATAATTAGCCCATGGAACGAAAGAGTAAATATTTCACTATCTCTTCTGTGCTAACAGTCCCTAGAATCAATCAATAAACTATCAGATTGTGTTGACCCACAGGGTTTATACATTAAACACACGGGTTTGGACTTTATGTATTTATTCGCTCCCTGAACCACGTTTTATTGGATGTCTACTATGACCAAAGTCATGCTTAATTAGGAGCTAATATTAGAATGACTGGTCAAAATACCTAAACTAGATGACCAGGCAAACCAGGGCCACCTCATTACATATTTGCAGGAGTCCCTTTACATTGTAGTTGTATGCAGCAACCCTGTAAATAAATCTTTAGCATGTCCATCTGCTCCTCTTCTAGTAACAGTTTTGCCAGGTGCCCAGCTGCATAAGCCAGAAACCAAGAAGTGAGCTGCAAACCCTCCCCTCTTCCTCAACCCTAAATTTAATCCAAATTCTACTTCCTAAGTATGTCATGAATCAGTTTCTGCTGAATTCTACTAATAAAACCTTATTTCAGGCCAGGCGCGGTGGCTCACGCCTGTAATCCCAGCAATTTGGGAGGCCAAAGCAGGTGGATCACGAGATCAGGAGATCGAGACCATCCTGGTTAACACAGTGAAACCCCACCTCTACTAAAAATAAAAAAATTAGTCGGGCATGGTGGCACATGCCTGTAGTCCCAGCTACTCGGGAGGCTGAAGCAGGAGAATCGCTTGAACCCAGGAGGTGGAGGTTGCAGTGAGCCGAGATCGCACTGCTGCACTCCAGCCTGGGCGACAGAGCGAGACTCCATCTCAAAAAAACAAAACACACACTTATTTCAAACTATTATCAACTTTTTCTTACCTGAACTACCACAATAACCTTCCGAAATGTACTTTTTGTTTCTGAATTCACTCTTAACTTGCGCCTGCCCTGAACATGCCATTATCTAAACTATAAATCTAAACATGTTATTATTAATCTGTCTAAAACCCTTTAACAGCTTCCCACGTCCAAAAAGTAAAGCAGGCGTCTATGTTCAAGAGCCTTTGTGTTTTGGGCCCTATTTGCCAATCTTCTTTCTCACCACTTCCCCCACACACCTCACCAGACATTATTAGCACCCAAAGAATAGGTCTGTGAACCCTCAATGATCTCTCACATCTCTCTGCCTTTCTTCCCTCCTCAGCCACCTAATGAACATTTTATTTTATACGCCCTTCACATTGAGTTCATGTCAAATTATTTTTTAAAGCTTTGAAAACGGGTTTTTTTAAATCCTTGTCTTTGAGAAGTAAATACTGAAATACTTATGAAAAAAACGTTATGTGGAATTTGCTTCAAATACAGGAGGGAGGAAAATGAATAGGAGATGAAATAAACTTGGTCAATATCTTCAAGTGAGCTTCCACAGAACTTCAGTTTATAATGCTTTTATAGCATTCATCTCCCTCAAGCGTACCAAAAATGTTCCTTTATTTAAAATTTTCCTTTATTTATTTATTTTGAGACAGTCTCACTTTATCACCGGAGTGCAGTGGCACGTGATCTCAGTTCACTGCAACATCTGCCTCCCGGATTCACGCGATTCTCCTGCCTCAGCCTCCTGAGTAGCTGGGATTACAGGTGCGTGCCACCATGCCCGGCTAATTTTTGTATTTTTAGTAGAGACAGGGTTTCACCATGCTGGTCAGGCTGGTCTCGAACTCCTGACCTCGTGATCTGCCTGCCTCAGCCTCCCGACTGGGATTACAGGTGTGAGTCACCACGCCCGGCCCCATTTTCTTAGTGCTTCTAAAGTACTTTGTATATCTATTTATATACCTTCCTACACTCAACTGTAATTGCCTGTTTCTGTTTCTCTTCCCTCCGAGTCTGTGAATTCTTAAAAAGCCAGAGACTTTGCTATTTATCTCCAACCCCTAGTGAGGTTTGCAGCTCATTATCACTAATCAATAAATGTTTTCTGAATGAATGAAGGCAAAAGAAAAATCAACACTGGCAAGAGTAAAAATAATAGCTTATATATGACTCCTTTTTCTCATGTAAACACAAATTTGAAAAAAATTAACACTTTTCAGTTAGAAAAACAACAGGATGGGGTTTGGAAGCTGTCTGGGCTTCTGCTAGAATGAGTTAAATAAGAAAATGCTTAACCCCTCCCAACAAATTATTTTTTAACATTGTTGAAATTTGGTATTCATTAATATTGTAAATTGTAGTTATCTTTGGAATTCTATTTGCCTCCCCTTCTACCAATAAGCACTATTTATCATGAACTCTACTGCTGTGTAGTATTAAGTTATACACACATACATACAAACATACATACACAGAGAGAGAGAGAGAGGAAGCGGGGGCAATAAGAGAATTAAGAGTGGACACTTTGGAATAAAACATAACTGGTTTCAAAGCTCACCCTAATGCTGCTGGGTGTGACCTTGGAGAAGCTATTATTCGAGGGTGCAGTGCACTATGATCAGGCCTGCAGATAGCCACTGTACATCTACAGGCATATATGTATGTATGTATGCCAGGCATGTATGTATGCCTGGGCAACACGGTGAGATCTCATCTCAAAAACTAACTATATTTTCAATTCCGGCACATAGATATTATTTATTGAAGATTTACTATTACCTATTTTTATTGTTATCAAGAGACAATAGCTACGGGTAAGGAAGAAATGTTATTGTTAATGCCTTGGATAAGGCATGATGTACAGACTTTCAGCTATAACATTCATATATTCATTTATTCAACAAATATTTATTTCATACCTAATACACACATAGTGTGATAAGCAGCAAAGATGCAGTAAATAGTTCCTGTCCTCAAGAAACATGTAAGTAACTTAGAAGCCAATCATAAAATCTAGATTGCAAAGACTAAAGAAGTCAGTCATCCTGACCTCAAAGGTAGTTATATACTGTGACAATGAACATCTGTGTCTATATACACAACCATATTATAAAGAATGAGGACTGCTTCATCATCATTTATTGTTGTTTTGTGTGGTTTTTTGGTTTTTGGTTTAAAGATGGGGTCTCGCTGTCACCCAGGCTGAAGTGCAATGGTATGATTATAGCTCACTGCAACCTCCTGTGCTCAAGGGATCCTCCTGCCTCTGCCTCCTGAGCAGCTGGGACTATAGGCACACGCCACCATACCAGCTAATCTTTTTTTCGGGGGGGAGGGGCAGGGGTAGAGATGGGGGTCTCACCATGTTGCCCAGGCTGGTCTCGAACTCCTTACCCTCAAGAGATCCTCCCACCTCAGCCTCCCAAAATGCTGGGATTACAGGTGTGAGCCACCTTACCTGGCCCATCATCATTTTAAATGAGACCTGCAGAGGGAAGAAACCTGCCAAGATGGATACTAAAGACATTATAAAAGCTGTTTATTAGACACTCAAATCCAGTAACTTACTGAAACTTTTAAAGAAAAGAGAGTACTTGGACATCTGGCCACATTTCTGACCTAAAGATAAAGAGTGTTTAATAAATATAAGAATTCAGAGATACTACCATCTCTCATCACAATATGAAAAAGCATAAAAGTTGACTACCGATAATGGTATCTCCACATTCTCTATCATGGATTAAAGTAGCCCATAGTTCCTCTATATACTTATGACAAAACCTTTGTTAATCCTTAACTTCTGAAATCAATATAGGTGTTTTAGGGGGGCTTTGGGAGGGTTTTTTTTTTTAAGAAACAGGGTCTCTTTCTGTCACCCGGGCTGGAATACAGTGGCGCAATCAAGGGTCACTGTAACCTCTGAACTCCTGGGCTCAAGCGACCCTCCCATCTAGGCTTCCCAAAGTGTTGCGATTACAGGCATAAGCCATTGTGCCCGACCTCAATATAGGTTTTAAGTTAAAATGCATCATTAAGGCCAGATGCGGTGGCTCACGCCTGTAATCCCAGCACTTTGGGAGGCCGAGGCAGGCAGATTGTTTGAGGCCAGAGTTTGAGACCAGCCTGGCCAACATGACGAAACCCTGTCCCTACTAAAAATACAAAAATTAGCCAGGCATGGTGGCACACACCTGTAATCACAGCTACTCAGGAGGCTGAGGCAGGAGAATTGCTTGAACCCAGGAGGTGGAGGCTGCAGTGAACCAAGATCGTGCCACTGCACTCCAGCCTGGGCAACAGAGCAAGATTCTGTCTCAAAAATAAATAATTAATTAAAATAAAATTCATCGTTAAGTATCTTTGCTGGGAGGCGCAGCCAAGAGAAATATTAATTAATTCTAAAGTGTTCAATTGGTTTGATCCCAAAGCCAGTAGTAAATTAAATTTTAAAATATGACCATTACTTTGAAAGGAAAGGGGATGATGAAGTAGAGGGAAGTAAGAGCGCAAAAGTGCCTGTATAGGCCGGGCAAGGTGGCTCATACCTGAATTGCAGAATTTAGGGAGGCTGAAGTGGGCGAACTGCTTGAGCCCAGGCTGGTTCAAGACTAGGTTCAAGACCAGCCTGAACAATGTGGCAAAACCCCCTCTCTACAAAAAATACAAAAATTAGGCGGGTGTGGTGGCGCCTGCCTGTCATCCTAGCTACTCAGGAGGCTGAGGTGGAAAGATTGCTTGAGCCCAGGAGGCAGAGGTGGTAGTGAGCCGCGATGGCACCACTGCACTCCAGCCTGGGTAAGGGAGCGAGACTTCATTTCAAAATAAATAATAATGGAGAAGACAAAAGATACTACTAAGGGCCACCATCTCTAAACCCAACTTAAAAACAACCATTTCATTATAGTGAAATACAGGAATATCACATGTGTGCATGCAAATGCTCATGTGTGTATGTATTTGTTTAAATGTATCTCTGCATTACTTGAGTTTGGATATGTTTTATTTTAAAAGGAAAAATTATATTACTAAAATATATACTCATACATAAAACATATTAAAATACACTAACAACAGCCATTTATGTTCACCCATATTTACTTTTTCAGGAACATTAAAATCTATATAAATTAGAAGAAACCCAGGGCCTAAAGATGACTACAAATAAGATTTTTAATGAAAATTTTACAAGTTTGTAAAATTTTACATGTCTTGTATTAGATTCTGTATATAGAATCTATACATCTCATCTTGTATACAGAATCTGTAATACAAGAACCTGATATGCTGAGTCAATTGTTACTAAAGCAACTCTGGGTTTTTTTCAATGACTTCCTTGGAGAGCTGAACTTCCTAAAAGAGGAGAAAGTAAAGGCAAGAGATAGTGTGCAGTTAAAGGGCAAAACAATACCATGCATTTTACTCCTTAGCAAAAAAGCTGAGGAAGACAGAAAGGGCAGAAAGTGCAGAGAGAAGTCAAGGAGAAGCGAGAGTGCTTTCTCCTCTTCAGTGTTTCACCAGGCCCTCTTCCCCTCACAAACTGGGATGAACTCAACTCTCTGCTTTCTCTAGCCTTGGTCCTGGTTTGCCCAGTCTTGTAACAGAAAATCTGGCAGTTGTAAGGGTTGAGTAACCCTTAACCAAAATACTTGGACCAGAACTGTTTCAGACTTCGGTGGATTTTGCAATATTTGCATATACGTAACGAGATTATCTTAGGGATGAGACCCAAGTCTAAACATGAAATTTATCTGTGTTTCGGCCGGACGCAGTGGCTCACGCCTGTAATCCCAGCACTTTGGGAGGCCGAGGCAGATGGATCACTTGAGGTCAGGAGTTTGAGACCAGCCTGGCCAACATGGCGAAACTCCGTCTCTACTAAAAATACAAAAAAATTAGCTAGGCATGGTGGCACGTGCCTATAATCGCAGCTACTCGGGAGGCTGAGGCAGGAGAATCGCTTGAACCCAGGGGGTGGAGGTTGCAGTGAGCCGAGGTGGAGCCACTGCACTCCAGCCTGGGAGACAGAACAAGACTGTCTCAAAAAAAAAAAAAAAATTAATCTGTGTTTCATATACACCTTATACACATAGCCTGAAGGTAATTTTATACAATATTTTTTAACAATTTTGTGCTTGAAATAAAGTTTATACGCATTGAACCCTCAGAAAGCAAGTGTCAGGTGTGGAATTTTCCACTTGAGGTGTCATGTCTGTACTTAGAAAGTTCTGGATTCTGGAGCATTTCAGATATTGGATTTTTGGATAAAGGATGCTCAATCTGCATTTTAAAATAGCATTTTTGGCTGGGCGTGGTAGCTCACGCCCATAATCCCAGCACTTTGGGAGGCCAAGGCGGGTGGATCACCTGTGGTCAGGAATTCAAGACCAGCCTGGGCAACATGGTGAAAACCCGTCTCTACTAAAAAATACAAAAATTAGCTGGGCTTGGTGGCAAGTGCCTGTTATCCCAGCTACTCGGGAGGCCAAGGCACGAGAATCGCTTGAACCCGGGAGGTGGAGGCTGCAGTAAGCCAAGATGGCCCCATTGCACGCCAACCTGGGCAACACAGCGAAACTCCATTTAAAAAATAAAATAGACCCCTAACCTTAGCTGGCCCCTCAATGCAGTTCAGTAATCTATCTCATGAATTCTTGGCTTCCTACACTGGCCCATCCCCAAAAGACTAAAGCTCTTCAACCCTTTGCCACTATCCTTCAGCTTTCCACCCAACCTCTGCAGTCCTTTCATATGTGCAGATGAACCTGCTACACAGACAAAATAGCTCCCAACATTCAAGCACTCCTTTTACCTTCTGTCCCTGGAAAGGGGCCTCATCCTTAACTGCCTTCCTGTCTCAGAGAAGGGGACTCACTTTCTCTCTCCAGGACTCACCTAACAGCCATCTCCTGCAGCCCTGGACCCCAGTCCCTTTCCCCTTCTCTGGAACCTGCTCCACTAGCCCTTCCTTTATCTTCAGGCTCTCTCTGTTCAGTGATTTTTTTTTTTTCCCTTAAGTCTATAAACATGTTCAACTTGCTTTCGCCATCCAGGCAACCATCAAAAGCTATACTCCCACCTCTTCAGTCCCTTTGCTGACCAAAATGGCAATTTTTCCAAACCGCTTCACGTAACTCCACTTCCACTAACTTCTTAATCCATCACAGCTCCTCTCTTTCATCTCCTCTCCACTAGCCCATACCTTACTGAACCTACTCTAATTTAGATACCAATGACCTCCTAAATGCCAAACCAAAAAGCCTGCTTTCTCCTCAGTGGCTGATACTTATAGAAACTCTATCCTTAACAGTGTTGGAAACACTTTTTCTCCTCCTTCTCTTCCCAAAACCTCCTGGTTTTTCAAGGATTCTTCTCTGCCTACTTCTTAAATACCTAAAGGAGCTATACTTGACACTCTTACTCGACAAGCATGCTCTGGGGACTACCATCAATTTCCATATACGATACTGCCTATATTCTGTTGTCCTAAATTTCTTCCTCTAGCAACAAACTCTCTCAAAAGCACCAAAGTCATATTTTCAACTGGCTAGAGAAAACATCCACCAGCAAGCAACTCAAACTATAACAGATCCCAAATATTTCCCCTGCCCCCACCTTCCCCCACCAAACCTACTCCTTTCAGGTAATGGTATGACCAGGCATCCAATCTCCCAAGGTGGAACACTTAGGGTCATCCTTGAATTATCTTTCTTCCTCAAACCCCTAGCCTTTTTTATCTATCATCAGATCTCATCCATTTTTCTTCCTAATCTCTTTTGAATGCAGCTAATCTCTGTCCCCTTCACTATTATTAATGTACTTCATATCATCTTATATATGAACCATTTCAGCAGCTCACTGCCACGAATCTCTCCCTCACTTAGTCTTATTCCACATACAAGGATTATCATCCTAAAATAAATTCAAAACTGAAACAGGATACTGTATTTTTCCCTATCAGACTGGCAAAAACTAAAAAGAAAAATAATACTGTGTTGGTTCGAGTGTAAGGAAATGAACATTCTCATAAATTTGGTGAAGGGAATATTAAGGCAAAATACCAACGGAATTTAACCAAACTTCAAGCATAACCAAACTTGTAAATGTGTATACCCTTTGATCTATCAATTCTATTTCTACAAATTTATTCTAAGGAATAAAACAGAACATACACAAAGATATATAAGTGTATCCTAAAGTTCCCATCATTATCAGCAAAACGCAGAACCTTTTTTTCTTTTTTAACATACTACACTATATGCCTGGAATGTCTTTCTGCCACCCATGCCCTTCATCCTGTAAAACTAGAATTCATCCTTGATTTTAAAGGTCAGCTACTCCATCCCATCTCCACAGCAGTTTAGCCACACCTCTGCATCACACTACAAACTTTCTCTCCCACAGATGATCAAAAGCTCTCCAGAGATAAGTTTTATGTATGTATTTCTTTAGCACATATCTGTATCTATACGACCTACAACAATGTCTCACACATTAAGAGTCCAATAAACGTGTTGAATAAAGGCATTTTGTCCCCCTTTCCACAAATAATTCTTTGATTTTCAAAATCTCAAGAAGTTTTCAAAGGAGTTTCAAAATCTCAAAGAAGTTTCCTAAAATGCTGGTGGACTCCAATATACTAATATTAAATTCCTGTATTAAAACAGGTATTCGAGCAAAGCAAACATTCTTGTAAATTTATAAATAGCCTATGAATCCTTTATATTTTAAGTTTAGTTCCTTAAGGCATAAGAATTTCCATACTGGGTCAGAACTGTGGCCTAGCCAATCTAGAATTGTATCTCCGAAATCGGTACCAAGAAGTATGTTTTAAGAAGATAACGGCTGTCCTTCCAGATGCTAAGATAAACATGTAAAGGTGTGTTTCAAAATACTTTACTTCTCTCCAATAACCTAGTATGAATCCATCATACTTGATACCATGTTTTGGAATCATGTTTCATACTATACCAGAACTCTTTTTCATGTTATCTGTTATGTAGTGTTTTACATATTATATTAGTACATAAGTATTACATAAACAGTACTGTGTATCCATATTCAAGAAAATAAGTAGCAGCATGGTATCTCACACCTGTAATCCTCCCACTTTGGAAGGCCAAGGCAGGTGGATTGCCTGAGCTCAAGAGTTCGAGATCAGACTGGACAACACGGCAAAACCCCATCTCTACTAAAAATACAAAAAATTAGCCAGGCGTGGTGGTGCGTGCCTACAATCCCAGCTACTCGAGAGGCTGAGGCACGAGAATCACTTGAACTCGAAAGGAAGAGGTTACAGTGAGCTGAGCTCGTGCCACTGCAATCCAGCCTGGGCGACAGAGCAAACAAGACTCTCCCTCCAAAAAAAAAAAAACAAGATTGTAAGTAGCTTGGTTACACTTTTTTTTTCCCAACTCCTTTTAGGTTTCAAGAGCGTTCATAATTCTAATAAAGGCTGGTAACAGCCTAATCACATCCTTCATGATTCCAAAGTTCAGTTCTATTCCTTTCAGTTTTTTCTTTTTTCTTTTTTTTTTTTTTGAGAAGGAGTCTTGCTCTGTCACCCAGGCTGGAGTGCAGTGGCACAATCTTGGCTAACTACAACCTCCAGCTCCCCAGTTCAAGCGATTCTCCTGCCTCAGCCTCCCGAGTAGCTGGGATTACAGGTGCCCACCACCACACCTGGTTAATTTTTGTATTTTTAGTAGAGACGGGGCTTCACCATGTTCGTTGGTCAGGCTGGTCTCGAACTCCTGACCTCAGGTGATCCACCTGCCTTGGCCTCCCAAAGTGCTGGGATTACAGGCGTGAGCCACCACGCCCGGCCTCACTTTTCTTAATTTTCAGTTATCTTGTAGGCTGCAAATGGAAACAACAATGCAGGTAAGTCTATGAGATTTACTTTAACTCTACAGACATTTAAGTCAGGAAAATTTCTCCCCTGATGTAAATTAGGAGAGGCAGCCTTCAAAAACACCTTTGACAATTACTGTACCCCAAGACTTACAGGAAATCATAAGGTAGTCCTCACAGTTGCCTTTGTCATCATCCTGCTGGTCCACAGGGATCCCATTGGCATCTATGACTGCTTCAGAGGCACAGTCTGCTACCAATACTTCTTCTGAAACTACGTCGGTAGTCAGAGGATCAGTGACAATTTCTGCTTCCACTACACTATCATGAACCACATGTTCAACATGTCCAACATGTCCAACGTCAGACACATGTATAGAATCACCCGTCAAGACGTGTTCAGGCATAGACATTGAGGCTGAAGTAATGTCAGAAGCTAAAACATCATCTGGGACTGTGCAATGTGCTAAAGAAACTTCTTCAGTTACATCTGAGTCCAGCACTTGCTCAGGAATGATGACCGTTTCAGATACATCTGCTTCTTCCATGATATCTGGGCACTGAACATCTTCTATAACAACGTCCTCAATAACATCTTGGATTACAACCGAATCTGGGTCATCAGGAACAAAGTTATGCACAGTTATGTCTGAATCCACAACATCTGAAACAAAAACAGTTTCTTGTACTTCCACAACAATTTGATCACCATCCATGTGTGTACCATCAGCTCCTTAAAAAAAAATTAAAATGACAAATTTCAGGTAAGTATGCATGACTACAATTAACGTAAATGTTATTTAATTTCTACTGGGAAAACAGACTAGCTCCTCAGTTTTCTTAAACGTTAAGATAGATTAAAGAAATAAAGAGGGAATCTATTTTTGAATCAGATGTTTTTAACCCAAGAACTTTTGTGATCAAATCAATAGATTTTTAAAAATTAGGAGAACAAAGCAATTGAGGCAGTCACAGAAGAAATATATACATGAAAGTAAAATTCTAGGCACACTAATAAAATCCATATACAGCCAGGTGCAATGGCTCACGCCTGTATTCCCACCACTTTGGGAAGCCAAGGTGGGGGGATCACTTGAAGCCAAGAGTTTGAGACCAGCCTGGGTAACACCACCGCGAAACCCTATCTCTACTAAAATTACAAAAATTAGCCGGGCGTGGTGGCACAAGCCTATAATCCCAACTTCCTGGGAGGCTGAAGCAGAACTGCTTGAACCCGGGAGGCCGACGTTGTAGCGAGCCAAGGTGGTGCTGCTGCACTCCACCCTGGGTGACAAAGCAAGACTTTAAAAAAAAAGAAAAGGCCGGGCATGGTGGCTCACGCCTGTAATCCCAGCACTTTGGGAGGCCGAGGCGGGTGGATCACGAGGTCAGGAGATCGAGACCATCCTGGCTAACAAGGTGAAACCCCGTCTCTACTAAAAATACAAAAATTAGCCGGGCGTGGTGGCAGGCGCCTGTAGTCCCAGCTACTCAGGAGGCTGAGGCAGGCGAATGGCGTGAACCCAGGAGGCGGAGCTTGCAGTGAGCCAAGATGGCGCCACTGCACTCCAGCCTGGGTGACAGAGCGAGACTCTGTCTCTAAAAAAAAAAAACAAAAATTAAATAAGTAATGCAACTTCAGGTGACAAACATACAATATTCCTTCATTATATGTGTTTCACCTTTTTGCTCCATCTCCCTCTCCTCAACTCATAGTTGTTCTTCTTTCCATCTCTCCCATGTGTTTCTTTTACTTCTATTTTTTTTTCCTTTTTCCCTTCACATGCTTCCCTTTTTGTTCCGGTGCAATATACCACCCATATGCTCCATCTATGGCTATAGGAATTTAGAAATCATCCTCTGAATCTAGGACATACAAGGATCAGAGGATAAATTAAAAGAGGGACAAAAGGCCACAGTTGAGGAGGAAAGACAACTGGGTTGAGGAGGCTCTGGAGACAGATAGGATAAATACAAGTGCAGCTGCGCTGGAGTGGTGGAGGGTAAGAGTAGTTCCAGCGGGAGCTGCCCCAACTTCACCAGGGTACACTGCCTCCATCTAGCCTCCTCCCGTCCCCCTAGACCCCAACTCCCAAGGCAGTTCCTCAGAACATAGTCCTACTCTAGTCCATTTTGCAGTTAAGGAATGAAGGTAGAGGATTCAATCAATTGAAGCCCAGTGAGATTAAATGACTTAACCAAGATCACACAGTTCGCACAGTGTATGGTGCTCAGAAAATATCATTCTGAATGAATGTCACAAATGGAAATAGAAATCAAATATCCTTATCAAAAATATAAGATAAAATAAAAGAAGGCTGGGCATGGTGGCTCACACCTGTAATCCCA
This sequence comes from Macaca mulatta, assembly GCF_049350105.2. Classification (NCBI taxonomy): domain Eukaryota; kingdom Metazoa; phylum Chordata; class Mammalia; order Primates; family Cercopithecidae; genus Macaca; species Macaca mulatta. The sequence goes on along the minus strand of NC_133426.1, from coordinate 23,992,029 downwards.
GCACTTTGGGAGGCCAAGGTGGACAGATCACAAGGTCAGGAGATCGAGACCATTCTGGCTAACACGGGTGAAACCCTGTCTCTACTAAAAATACAAAAAAATTAGCTGGGTGTGGTGGCACATGCCTGTGGTCCCAGCTAATAGGGAAGCTGAGGCAGGAGAATCACTTGAACCCAAGAGGCGGAGGTTGCAGTGAGCCCAGATTGCGCCACTGCACTCCAGCCTGGGCGACAGACCAAGACTCCGTCTCAATAATTAATAAATAAATAAATAAATAAAATATCTTAGCTTCTGTTCCAGAGAAAAGCAAAGAAAGTTTAAAAAAAAGTCTTACCTAAATAGCTATTCAGTAGATTAGTGCCTCTGGTTGACTCAGAACAGGCTGAGTCCAACCAGGTGCCTAACTCAATGACTATGTGTCACTGGCCAGGCCCTCAGAGAAATACACAGCTTAATCAACAATCAAAAATGATCAGGCCTGGCACAGTGGCTCACGCCTTGTAATCCCAGAACTTAGGGAGGCCAAGGCGGGCAGATTACCTGAGGTCAAGGGCTCGAGACCAGCCTGGCCAACATGGTGAAACCCTGTCTCTACTAAAAATACAAAAATTAACCAGGCGTGGTAGTGCATGCCTGTAACCCCAGCTACTCAGGAGGCTGAGGCAGGAGAATCGCTTGAACCCAGGAGGCGGAGGTTGCAGTGAGCCAAGATTACACCACTGCACTCCAGCCTGGGCAACAAACAGAGTAAGATTCTGTCTCAAAAAAAAAATTCAAAGGCCAAAGAATATTAAACATTGTAGGAAGCCAACTAATATCTATTTTAATTACATCTAGAAATAATAAAAAGAATGTGTTCACTTTAGGCTGGGCAAGGTGGCTCACACCCGTAATCCCAGCACTCTGGGAGGCCAAGGTGGGAGAATCACCTGAGGTCAGGAGTTCGAGACCAGCCTGACCAACACGGAGAAATCCCATCTCTACTAAAAATACAAAATTAGCCGGACACGGTGGCACATGTCTGTAATCCCAGCTACTTGGGAGGCTGAGGCAGGAGAATCGTTTGAACCCGGGAGGCGGAGGTTGTGGTGAGCAAAGATTGCAACATTGCACTCCAACCTAAGCAACAAGAGCAAAACTCCATCTCGAAAAATTAAAAAAAGAGTATGTTCACTTTAATTTCTATAGAACTTCTACAAAATGCTTTATACTTGTTTTCAATGTCCACAATATTATCATTAAGTAATAGATCACTAATTTCCATTTTGCATACATAAAGATGAAAGCATCTAGTGGCAAGAACACTGGTTATAAAATGTAAATCAGCCGGGCACAGTGGCTCACGCCTGTAATCCCAGCACTTTGGGAGGCCGAGGCAGGCGGATCACTTGACGTTGGGAGTTCAAGACCAGCCTGGTCAACATGGCAAAACCCCATCTCTACTAAAAATACAAAAAAAGGAGCCGGGCATGATGGTCTGCACCAGTAATCCCAGCTACTTGGAAGGCTGAGATAGGAGAATCACCGGAACGAACCAGGGAGGTGGAGGTTGCAGTGAGCAGAGATCATGGCCAATGTACTCTAGCCTGGGCAGCAGAGCAATTCTCCATCTCAAAAACAAAACCAAAAAAAAAAAAAACACACACACAAAAAAACAAAATCTAAATCAGAGAGTAGAGCAGGGTAGGACACTTATTTTGTGACCTTGGGCAAGTCATTTAACCTCTGAGTTTCAGTTTCCTCATCAGTAAAATGAGGACAGTAGTATCTGCCATGCATACCTCACAGGACTGTGGTGATGATCAAATGGGAATGTATGGGAAGTGTTCTGAAAAACTGTAATGAGAGGTTTTATTATTATTATGACATATGAAAACGGAGGCCCTGGCAGATTAAGTGACTTGCTCAAAGATGAACAAATACCATTAAGTGTCATCAATCAAGACTAAAATGCAATAGCCCTTCAATCTACCACTTAGCCCATGACCTAGGTTTGCCTGTGGCAAGATTAAGTGAACAAACACTGCACATTTTTCTCCAAAGAGTTTAGTCTCTTTCAAGTACATCACTTATATTTCATGTTCCAAGGAAGAAAGAATTATAAACTTTACGTTTATCATTATCAAATTGAAATTACCAAACGAGTTAAAAGATTATCCTAAGTTGTTAAGAAACCCGCACACATCCCCACTAGATTTAGAGATTTAAAGAAAATTTTAAAATTTGACTGAGCATAGTGGCTCACACCTGTAATCCCAGCACTATGGGAGACCAAGGTGGGAGGATCACTTGAGCCCAGGAGTTCAAGACCAGCCTGGGGAACAGAGCAAGACCCCGTCTCCACAAAAAATAAAATTAGCTGGGCTTGATGGCGCACACCTGTAGTCCAAGTGACTCAGAAGGCTGAGGTAGGAGGATCCCTTGAGCACTGGAGTCTGAGGTTACAATGAGCTATAATCATGCCACCGTACTCTAGCCCAGGCAACAGGGTGAGATCCTGTCTCTAAAAGAAAAATAAAATAATAATAAAAAGTAAATTTTAGGGTCGGGTGCGGTAGCTCACGCCTGTAATCCCAGCACTTTGGGAGGCCGAGGCGGGCAGATCACGAGGTCAAGAGATCGAGACCATCCTGGCCAACATGGTGAAACCCCATTCTACTAAAAATACAAAAAAATTAGCTGGGCATGGTGGCCACACCTGTAGTCCCAGCTACTCGGGAGGCTGAGGCAGGAGAATCACTTGAACTCAGGAGGCAGAGGTTGCAGTGAGCCGAGATCGTGCCACTGCACTCCAGCCTGGCGACAGAGTAAGACTCCATCTCAAAAAAAAAAAAAAAATTTAAAATTTAAAATCACTGACATTTAATTTCCTGATAAAGTTCATTGCTATTTCTTTACTATACTACAATCTGATCATTTACAGTCCAATGGAAAACTTACTAGTATTTTATTTACAGTAAGGGTAGCTACCTGGTGTGATATAAAACCCTTTTATATTTTTTTTCTTTTTTTATTCTCTTTCGAGACCGAGTCTCACTCTATCACCCAGACTGGAGTGCAGTGGCACAATCTCAGCTCACTGTAACTTCTGCCTCCCAGATTCAACCGATTCTCATGCCTCAGCCTCTCAAGTAAGCTGGGATTACAGGCATGCACCACCACACCCAGATAATTTTTTGTATTTTTAGTAGAGATGGGGTTTCACCATGTTGGCCAGGTTGGTCTCGATCTCTTGACCTTGTGATCCGCCCGCCTTGGTCTCCCAAAGTGCTGGGATTACATGCACAAGCCACCGCGTCTGGCCTCAAATCCCTTTTACATTATAAAACCAAGTATAGGCCAGGCACAGTGGCTCACGCCTGTAATCCCAATACTTATAGAGGGCTGAGGCAGGCAGATCACATGAGCCCACGAGTTCAAGACCAGCCTGGGCAACATGGCAAAACCCTGTCTCTACCCAAAAAAAAAAAGGAATACAAATATTAGCCAGGCATTGTGACACACACCTGTAGCCCCAGTTACTCTGGAAGCTGAGCAGATCACTTGAGCCTGGGAGGCGGAGGTTGCAGTGGACCCAGATGGCGCCACTGTACTCCAGCCTGGGTGACAGAACAAGACCCTATCTGAAAACAAAAAAAACCCAAAACACAAGTGTAACCACTTTACAACGTTATATAATTATAACCACAGGTAATCTGAAATACATTTTTTCTAATACTGTTTTCTTCCTATTTTTAGAACTTCCTGAGTATAATTTTTCCTTGTACACTATGGGGAGTGAAGACTCCATCTTCCTGAAGCAGAAGTCTCTTTTTGGGAATTTGTGAGAGAGATGGTTATAAAAATAGGACAGGGTCAATGTGGGGGACCTTCTTTATCTGCTGGGTATTGGAGAACAGAGAAATGACAGGATCCACATGTTATTTTACAGTGAGTACTCTGATCAGCAGGCTAGATAAGAGAGACTAAGGGTAAGGAAAACAATGCAAAAGTTATTCCAGACTAAGAATGAGACGATAGAGCCTGTCTCTGTGGTAGGCACTAGGATGAAGAAGAGCAGATGTAAACAAGGAATATTTTTTCTTTTTCTTTTTTTAAACAAAGGTCCAAACAAAACTAACAAGGAATATTTTCAAAGGGAAAAACAACAGGAATTAGGGAAATAACTGGGGAAGATATTATCTTCATAAGTGAAGATAAAACTAAGGTTTGATATCGCTGCTGTTACTGACAAGAATATGAGAGTTGGTTGTGAGGGAGCCACATCTTTGAGGAGGGTAATAATAATGTGCTCACCGTAACATCTGTGAATTTTGACAGGATAACAAGATAACCTAAGTGTGAATGATCAATGTGAGAGTTCTAGCAATTCATTGATGACAACCAACTCCAAATCTGGTAGATGGGAAGTGGAACAATTCAAGTAGTTATACCTGTTGCATCAAAAAATGAGTTTGGCTCTTGTTGTAATTCAAGCCCATCTTCATCCATGGCCTTTAATTCTCATCAGTCACAGCTCCTAAATCAGGGAAAAAAGTAAACCAAAGCCATTAGTTTTTTCGTATCACGTACTGAACGCCACCATGATAGTTTCATTTCTGAGACACTCAAATTATGTGAAAGATAAATGTGTATCAAAAACATATCTATCTAAAGTAAAATATAACTTAATTGATTTACAATGATAAATGGGCATCTATATGACAAGGCAGGGCAGATAAATCAAACAAGTCAGCTTTGCCTGGACTTCTTTTTAAGTTGAAGCAATAAATGTATTGCTTATGTCCATCAAGTGCACATATTTTGATGAATTCTGATACATACATAAACCTTTGTAATCACTACCTTGATCAAAATATAGAACATTTTTAAGACCCCAGCACTCCCGTGTCCTCAGTCTGTAACACCCCATGTTCCCACAAAGGTAACCAGTTTTGTTAAGGTTCAACTTAAAATACATTCTGTAGCTTATTGGGGGAAATTTTTGCACAGTTTTCATATTCTGTATATTTAATTAGTCAAACAACTTCCAACCAGATTAAACAACGATAAAAATTCAAAGTGCATAACTGTAGTAAACAACCTTTGGGATTCTGCCTAACCTCTCTTAACTAACCCTCTCATCTAGAAAAGTAAATTCCCACAGTGTATTTACACTCTCCTGGCCACAGTTGATTGGCACTAGCTATAAAGCAGTTAAAAAATAAGTTCATCTTTAAGCACAATAAAATCAAAGTCCTATCCCTGAGAATCCAAAACCATGAGCAAGAATCAGTGTTTGTGTGTGTGTGTGTGTGTGTGTGTGTGTCTCTCTCTCTCTCTCTCTCTCTCTCTCTCCTGGTGGCTGGAACTTAAGAGCTAAGGAAAGTCATTTTGTAACTCTGGCTTAGACTAGTGAATAAAAAATAAAAATAATCCTGTGAGTGCCTTGAGTAACAGAATAGGGTAAGCAGGGAGGGGAGACAGCTTTTTAGTTCCTGGTTCTAGACCTATCTGAGGTACAGCTATATTCCTGCCTTGAATTTTTATAAGACATTCCAATGGCCTTAATTCTCCCTTTTCTACTTAAGCCAAAAACTTATGACAAAAAGAACTCTAACCAATAATTTCACCTTTATCGTTTTTTGGTTTTTTTTTTTTGCTGATAAGTACTACATGGTTATTAAAATTTCAAATAACAGAAACACAAGTCATTTTTCTAAAGCTAGGTGACATCATTCCTCTTTTTCAAAAATGTTTAATGGCTTCTTGCTCCCTCTAAATAAGTTCAAACACCTGTCATCTTCTAATTTCTGGCCCCAAACTACATTCCCATCATCATCTCCCCTAACTTTCCTTTAAGCACTTCCCTCTACCACTGTCAGCATGTACACAAACACACGGCCCCCACCCACACGAAGTTCAGCCAAACAAAAATGCTCAACATCCCCATAAAACCCCAACTTCATATTTGATTCAGGGTTCCTTCTACCTGGAACACCTTTCCCCCATTATCTCTGCTTTGATCTTTCCCCCTAAATCTCCTTCCCTACAAAAAAAGAGAAAGCTGGAAATAATTTTTCCCTCTGAAATTTCCACAGCACTCTATTCTTCTCTTATTGTACTGGTTTGTCATATTATAATTATTTATATATGTCTTTATTTACAGATACCAAATTACATATATAGTCCTTAAAAAATCCATTAACATGGAATAGTAATGGAAATATCCATTAAACGTTAATTGAGAAAAATTAACATTCATAAAAGGGATTCTCAGCCGGGCGCAGTGGCTCAAGCCTGTAATCCCAGCATTTTGGGAGGCCAAGATGGGCGGATCACGAGGTCAGGAGATCGAGACCATCCTGGCTAACACGGTGAAACCCCGTCTCTCCTAAAAAATACAAAAAACTAGCCGGGCGAGGTGGCGGGCGCCTGTAGTCCCAGCTACTCGGGAGGCTGAGGCAGGAGAATGGCATAAACCCGGGAAGCAGAGCTTGCAGTGAGCTGAGATCCGGCGACTGCACTCCAGCCTGGGCGACAGAGCGAGACTCCGTCTCAAAAAAAAAAAAAAAAGGGATTCTCAACATATCAACTCTGAGATACGGTCTACTCATTTTTAAGAAATAGCATGTTTCATGTTGTTTATTCAAACTGTTTCAAATTAAAGTAAATGGGTTGGGCGCAGTGGCTAACGCCTGTAATGCCAACACTGTGGGAGGCCGAGGTGGGTAGATCACCTGAGGTCAGGCGTTCGAGACCAGCCTGGCCAACATGGCAAAACCCCTCCTCTACTAAAATACAAAAAAATTAGCAGGGTATGGTGGTGCATGCCTGTAATCCCAGCTACTTGGGAGGCTGAGGCAGAAGAATTGCTTGAACCCGGGAGGCGGATGTTGCAATGAGCCAAGATCATGTCATCGCACTCCAGCCTAGGCGATAGAGCAAGACTCCGTCTCAAAAAAAAAAAAAAAAAAAAAGGAAAGAAAGAAAGAAAAAAAAGTTAAAGCAAATGAAAAACAGAAAGTGTACATGCTCTGAAAAAGTTATTACTGCCCTACTCCCGCAAAACCACCTCTGGCTATGAAATAGCTTTTCCCCCTTTTAAAAATGATAAACGTGCCGGGCGCGGTGGCTCAAGCCTGTAATCCCAGCACTTTGGGAGGCCGAGACGGGCAGATCACAAGGTCAGGAGATCGAGACCATCCTGGCTAACACGGTGAAACCCCGTCTCTACTAAAAAAATACAAAAAACTAGCCGGGCGAGGTGGCGGGCGCCTGTAGTCCCAGCTACTCGGGAAGCTGAGGCAGGAGAATGGCATAAACCCGGGAGGTGGAGCTTGCAGTGAGCTGAGATCCGGCCACTGCACTCCAGCCTGGGCGATAGAGCGAGACTCCGTCTCAAAAAAAAAAAAAAAAAAAAAAAAAAAAAAGATAAACGTAAATTAATCTTCTAAGCATTGGCCAGATGTGGTGGCTCACACCTCTAATCCCAGCACTTTGGGAGGCTGAGGTGGGCCGATCACCTGAGGTCAGGAGTTCTAGACCAGCCTGGCCAACATGGCGCAACCCCATCACTACTAAAAATACAAAAATTAGCTGGGCGTGGCAGCGGGTACCTGTAATCCCAGCTACTCGGGAGGGTGAGGCAGGGAGAACTGCTTGAATCCGGGAGGTGGAGGTTGCAGTGAGCCGAGATTGCGCCACTGCACTCCAGCCTGGGCGACAGAGCGAAACTCCATCTCAAAAAAAAAAAAAATCTTCTAAGCATTATGAAACACTATGACATTAAAGCAAGCCAATTAAGAAGGCAATAAAGGAGATACATTAAGGTATTTAAGCCCCTCACCACACAAATTTCCCTACATAAACCCAATCCCATCAGCTCTATGAATTCTCAACCTGCAGAACAACTTTTCTTGGCATTCGTCCTCTTTGGCATTTCTATTAGAGTTTAACAATCAACTCCCTAATTTGTGAAGTGCTCTCCTTCCTCCGTTGCTTTAAGTGACTTCTAGTTCTCTTCCCTTCTTCTTAAATGCTGGCTGCCATGCCTTCCCTCACCCCGTACTGCAGTGCTCAACCCTCTTCTCTTCTGCTTTCTCTTTATTCCCATGGTTTCAACTACTATTTCCACAACAATTATTCCTAATATCATCCTAACATGTCCAACAGACTGTGGAATATTGTCATCCGGATAAAACCCAGCCTTCTGATATGACCACTATGGCCTTTTTCTTCTTCCCTGCTCACAGTCAGATTGCCAGATATTGTCAATTCTCCTCAACTTCTCAAGAATCCATCCTTTTTTTTTCTTATTCCTAGTTACCATTCCCACTCGGCTTCATATTTCCTGATCCCTGGGGGATGAAAATAGCCTCTGGACTGGCCTTACTCCTTTCTGCCACTCCCACAACAAATGACTAGAAACCCTATTATCACACGTAAGGGCTGGTGCCAAGTATTGAGGCATTTCTGCAATCTGTAGGCAGATTAACCCTCCTGAAGCACTGCTTTGATCATAGCACTTCACTGCTCTGAACACTTCAGCAGTTCCTCAATACTCAGGGGCTCTACAATATTAACCCAAGCTACCATTAACAGACTGATTTGCTTTCTTCCCATCCTTTTATATCATGTGCATTTCCTAACAGATATTCTGGCCTACATGGGGGTGCCTACTCATCTCAAGTGAGCAGTAATTATTCAACACTATTGTTTTGCCTGGTCATTTTCCCTTGTTTTGTCATTACAAAAATTCAAACATTCTAAACAGAGATGACTATACCTCAACTTTGTAACCCCTCTGGAGTTAGAATACTAATTCCCTTTGACAATCAGAATGAAACTGTGTTCTCAGAACAGAAGCTACTCAGGAGTTCTCAGATGTGACAAAGGAAGGGTGGAAGAAGGTAGGTGATAACGTAACTGACGGTATCCATGCCTCTGTAGTACAAACCAAATCCAGAGATCAGTGGAACCTAAAGACAAATAAGCAGGATGGTTCAGAGAACCAAGAATCTCAGAATTTGGGTGAACAAGTACTAACATTTAGTCTTACTATCAAACACCCTCAAGGTATTTCTGGGACTCTACTAACACCTCAAATTCAGTAAGACATTCCCTTCCAGTTACAAGAATCATGATCCTGAAAATGCTTCTGAAATAATTCACAGTGGAAAAACATAGTTTTTGGGAACACACTGTGAGGGCAGAAAGTAAGAAAAAAAAAAGAAAAGAAAAACGTATAGTTTTAAGGGAAATAATGGGCTCGGAGAACCCAGGAAATTCACAAAAATTTCCTTCCATTCTTTAAAATAAAGCAATATCATCCTAGAAGAAGGGAATTATAAATAAAATATATAATAAAGCAATAAAAGTTAACGGGTATAGCAATGGCATTTTCTCTATCTTAAATTAGGGATCACGGATATAATCTATTTGTTTTATATTTTGATGCTTAGACACTTCTGTGATCTCCCTCTTGGGCAAGTTAACAGGATTCTTATTTATTCACTTTGCTTTTTGCAGCTAACATGCATATAAAAATCACTTTTCTGCTTCTGGTCTCCCAAAACCTCAATGCCTGTTAATTCTGTGACTCAACTCTAATTCTTCTCACTAAGTCACACTCAGAGAACCAAATTTTATTATACATGGTAGAAGGAATGCTTAAGCTGCAGCAAAGGCAAACAAAGGCAAATGTGTTATAACAATTTTTCTTAGAGGGAAATTAGAACTGGTGAAAACCTGTATTTAAGACCTAATTAACATCTTCTCTCTTAAGCTACATTTCTTTCCTAATTTTTCCCCCATGTTGTTCAGTGTTAGCCATCATTTCTCTAGATATCTCATTTTCAAATCTGGAGTCATATTTCACTTCTCTGACTATATCAGCCTTTAAATTAAATTCATCTCAAAGCCAGTAACTCTTACATTTATCACTTCCTCTTTATTCTCACTACACCACTCTAATAAGTTCTCCTCTTCACACATGCAGACCATGTGGGGCCTTTCAATCAAAAGACTTGAGCCCTTCTTGAACTCAGGAAAGTTTCTCGTTTCTATAACTTTCCTCCATTTTCTCTATCTGTTCTTATTAGCATTTTTATTACAGGACTTTTAAAGGCTACTAAATCTAGCTTCTGTATTGCTTTAACTTTTCTCTCATATTTTTTATCTTTGTCTTTCTGCTATACTCTCAGAGAATCCCTGAATTTTTTCTTCTAAGCTAGCTAATTTGATCTCTACTCCATCTACTGAATTTTTAAAAGATCATATGTTAATTCCAGTAGTTTCTTTTCCATAGCAATCTTATCCTTTTTGGGTGGACATGATATCTTCCCAAATCTCTCTGTGGATTTAAAGTTTATTCTGTACCCTATATAAACTGTCTCCTCTGGTGTTTCATTATTCAGTTAGTTGAATTTGGTGCCTCTCTTTCAAACTGCTGGTTTTCCTGAAAAGCATGGCTCTTCCTGGTTGTCTATTCCTATTTGTAGATGAGGGTCTAAACTAGAGTTATATTCTGACTGCTGGGGTGAACTTGTTCAGCCCAAGTGAGAATTCCTGTTTGCCCAACAATAAACTTAAATTCAGATCACAGGAGTCCTATCTAGAATGAGTCCATAAGCGAGAAAGAAACCATGTAACCAGCCAGGTTCTCCTTTAATGGTGGAAGAGTATCCCATCTTCCAGGTGCTGGAGGGTCAATATCCTTCAGGATAGCTGCAAGTTACCTAAACTACTGCCCCTATCTTTCTTGCTATACAGCACTCACTTTGGCATTTCCTATGGACAAACAAGCAATTCAGAGAGCTGAATTTTGGGCATTATCCCAGCAGGAAAACCATTACAGGCACCTATACTAATAGGTAAATGGTTTAGTTTTCCATGGCTTCAATTATCTGGCTGTACTCATGGCTTGTTCAATCTCCAAGTGCCTCCCTGCTTTTGATGTTGGTGGTACTGCAGGATGCCAATTCTTGGCTGGTGCTTTCTACTTTCTGAATAAGGTCACACGTTCACTAAGCTCTCTTAGGTTTTGCCATTGATTGATTTCCAATTGCTTTATTCAACCAGAAATTCATCATGTTCTGATTCATACCGCTGAGGTTTTCTTGTTTCTCTGGATTTCTTTTTACATTCTTCATGTGATTTTAGAAGGAAGGAAAAAATAGGCCAGGCACAGTGGCTCATGCCTGCAATCCCAGCACTTTGGGAGGCCAAGGCGGGTGGATCACAAGGTCAGGAGATCGAGACCACCCTGGCTAACACGGTGAAACCCTGTCTCTACTAAAAAAAAAATAGAAAAACTTAGCCGGGCGTGGTGGCAGGCACCTGCAGTCCCAGCTACTCGGGAGGCTGAAGCAGGAGAATGGCGTAAACCCGGGAGGCAGAGCTTGCATTGAGCCAAGATGCGCCACTGTACTCCAGCCTGGGCGATAGAGCGAGACTCCGTCTCAAAAAAAAAAAGGGGGGGGGCAAATGTGTGTGTTCTCTAGTCTATGTTGAATTTGAAGTCATTATGAATTTTTATGTGCCAAATAAAACAGCATGGAAATATGTAAATATAAAAAAAGCAAAAGAACCTATGAGGCAGCAATAAAAAAAAAATCAATAGTAGTGGAAGGTTACAACTCTATCAACACTTAACAGATCAACTACTCTAAAAGGAAAGAGAAAATGTATATAATCAGTATTAATCTAATAACTGTAATTCAAATTCCATTCTCTAAGAAAAGAATATTTTATTTTCAAACAGTCCTGCCTACTCCATGTCAAGAAGTGGAAAAGAAAATATCTACTATTGTAAACAGAGCCCCATCCTTCCTTGCCCTGTCCCATTTGGAACTTTTGTAGGCTTTGCTCAAATATTCAAGGCCCAGTTTTTGTATTAGTTTTTCCATAAAACCATGTTGAGCCAATCAGTAATTTCAAGGTTTTGTTTGTTTAAAATCTAAGAGTCCAAACTTTCACAATCTATTAAAACTTGGCCCTAAAATGATAAACCTTCTTAAAGCCTGATTTTCTCAAAGCCCCTATTCCTGCTCAGATTAAGAGTTGACACACTACTCTCTGAACTCACTTGTACCAATGAGCTACAAACACTACACTGTTTTAAATGCTTTTGTTTTTAAGACTTAGCTTGATGGGAGGAAATGCACACACTTTCTAACTAGTTTTCAGATATTTAAAGCAGTAGAGCCTCCTTAATAAAGTATTGCCATTTAATGCATTCAATAATTTAGCAATATCCATGTTCATTACATAACATTCTACCATATATCATAATGGAATGAGTAAAACAACTCTTTGGATCACTCATTTATTTCATAGTGAAAAACTTTAAAGTAGCTTACTAGCTTACTAGTTTTTGTTGAAATTCTGAAAAGAAATTCTATTCACATTTCCTCTACTGAAGTATTCTACCTTTAGGTGCAGATTTAGTTCGAGCAGTGTGAGAAACACTTAATGTAATCGAAGGATGAAGACAGTATTTTGACACAGTATCAAGTGGAGATTTAGACTACGCTGTACATGGAATAAATGAAATAAAACCATCCTAGGTAAAATTTTTAAAAGATTAATTTCTGTCAAATGCAGCACATGATGAAGAGAAGTTTAAGTATCAGAAACTGTTTTCTTACCCATTTCCTTTTTCTTGCACCTGCTACTTTTCCCAAAATTGGGCATTTAATTTATCTCTGAACTAGTCATTAACATAGTTGTTAACTTAGTAAGTTCTTTTCTCACCAAACCCCTTCTCAATGAGCAATGTCTCCTTGTATTAGAAAATCTTTCTGGCCGGGTGCGGTGGCTCACACCTATAATCCCAGCATTTTGGGAGGCTGAGGCGGGCGGATCACAAGGTCAGGATATTGAGAACATCCTGGCCAACATGGTGAAACCCTGTCTCTACTAAAATACAAAAACTTAGCCAGGCATGGTGGTGCACGCCTGTAGTCCCAGCTACTCAGGAGGCTGAGGCAGGGGAATTGCTTGAACTCAGGAGGCAAAGGTTGCAGTGAGCCAAGATCGTGCCACTGCACTCCAGCCTGGCGACAGAGCGAGACTCCGTCTCAAAAAAATGAAAGAAAGAAAAGAAAACCTTTCTGATACCATATTAGGATTTGGGGTTTTTTTAAATTAGTGCATTCTCGCTTTCATGTTACTTTATTCAAGCTAATTAAGTGCTTTCCTTCATTTTCTGGTAAATTGTTATAAAAATCATGCCTTGCAGGTTTACAGTTTTTAAAACGTTCTAAATTTTCTTTTTCTTTTTGAGACGGAGTTTCACTCTTGTTGCCCAGGTTAACACTTACAGTATTCTCTGTACACCTTAAACACCGGCGAGAATATAATACTAGGCCTTTCAACAACTAGAACAAATATTTTAAATGGACAGTTCCAGAATTGTGGGGTATTTTTACATTGATCTTTTGCCAATGCAATTAGCAATGTGTTTTGCACATGGAATTTAGTCCTTTAATCATTAAAAAAAATAATAAAAGAAAAGAACAAGCTGGGCAATGCGGGGGCAGGTTTGAAATACACCTGCTTCTCACAAGACCAACAATAGGCATGCTCCAGGTTGAGTATCAGCAACCATTAATTTCATGACCATTCTCTGGAGCAAAGCTAGGGAGCCAGCTAATTTTTACCCCCAAAAAATCTCCAAACTAGGCTTTTTCCAGGGAGTTGGGAAGACAATAAAATACAAGATAATAATCTAAAAGAGGGGAAGAAACTGGGAGAAAGCACAAACATATATAATTTGAGATAAGAAAAAAAACATAGATACAGAAAAAAAGAAAACGACTTGTATGAAAATGGTCTAGAATTCTACACTAGCACATTGAGGGAAAATGTAAATTACCAGCATTAACTCAATAAAAGAAAATCCAATCATGAATATTTAAAAGGGGGGAGGGGCCTGAGCACAGTGGCTCACACCTGTAATCCCAGTGCTTTGGAAAGCCAAGGCAGATCACTTGTAGCCAGGAGTTCAAGACCAACCTGGACAAAATAGCTAGACTCCATCTTGACAAAATAATTTTAAAAATTAGCTAGGCAGCTGGGCGTGGTGACTAATGCCTGTAATCCCAGCACTTTGGGAGGCCGAGGTGGGTGGATCACCTGAGGTCAGAAGTTCGAGACCAGCCTGGCCAACATGGTGAAACCCCATCTCTATTAAAAATACAAAAATTAGGTGGGCGTGGTTGCTCGCGCCTGTAGTCCCAGCTACTCGGGAGGCTGAGGCACGAGAATCACTTGAACCCAGGAGGCAGAGGTTGCAGAGAGCCGAGATCACACCACTGCACTCCGGCCTGGGCAACAGAGTGAGACTCAGTCTCAAAAAAAAAAAAAATGAGCTAGCCATGGTGGTACATGTCTGTAGTCCTAGCTACTCAGGACGCTGAGGTGGGAGGATCACCTGAGCCCAAGAGTTCAACACTAGAGTGAGCTATGATTGTCCCACTCCACTCCAGTCAGGGCAACAGGGTGAGACCCCCGTATCTTTTACAAACGAAAAGAAAAAAGTTGTCTAATGTTACCCCTTTCAAAAAGCTCCAGTCTTTCCCCAAAGCTTTTTTTTTTTTTTAAATAGAGAAGCAGTCTCTCTATGTTGCCCAGGCTGGTCTCGAACTCCTGAGCTCAAGTGATCCTCCCACCTCAGCCTCCTAAAGTGCTAGGATTATAGGCATGAGCCCCATACCCCACCTTTTGAGAAAACTATCTGAATTGAGGAAGAAAGCTTTCTCAACTCCTCTTACAAAACTAATTTACCATTTAAAACAAAACCTAGGCTGGGCACGGTGGCTCACACCTGTAACCCCAGCACTTTGGGAGGCCAAGGCAGGAGGATGACCTGAGGTCAGGAGTTCAAGAGCAGCATGACTAATATGGTGAAACCCCATCTCTACTAAAAATACAAAAATTAGCCCGGCTTAGTGGCGGGTGCCTGTAGTCCCAGCTACTCAGGAGGCTGATGCAGGAGAATCACTTGAACCCGGGAGGCAGAGGTTGCAGTGAGCCGAGATCGTGCCACTGCACTCCAGCCTGGGCGACAGAGTGAGACTCTGTCTCAAAAAAAAAAAAAAAAAAAAAAAACCCTAACAAAAATAACTTAACCAAACTACAAACTTGGTTAATTATGAATCCCAAGTCAAGTATCTACAAATGTGATCCATAACGTAAATTTAAAAAAAAAAAACAGGCCGGGCGCGGTGGCTCAAGCCTGTAATCCCAGCACTTTGGGAGGCCGAGACGGGCGGATCACGAGGTCAGGAGATCGAGACCATCCTGGCTAACACCGTGAAACCCCGTCTCTACTAAAAATACAAAAAACTAGCCGGGCGAGGTGGCGGGCGCCTGTAGTCCCAGCTACTCCGGAGGCTGAGGCAGGAGAATGGCGTAAACCCGGGAGGCGGAGCTTGCAGTGAGCTGAGATCCGGCCACTGCACTCCAGCCCGGGCTACAGAGCAAGACTCCGTCTCAAAAAAAAAAAAAAAAAAAAAAAAACAAATCTATGTACATGTATGCATGCGCGCGCGCACACACACACGCACACAGACCTTGGCACACTATGGGTACTCTAAAATTCACGGATGGAGCCAAATAATGGCCCAAATTAATAGGTCAAAAAATAAACCGCCTGATATTCTCAATACATGCTGAAAAGTTGAAACTGAACATCTACTTTTGATTTAAAGCAAACTTCTGAGTCAAATTGGGATAGATATTTAACAGTTAAAAGATTAAATAAACAGGATACATGCTAAAACATGGATGACCTCGAAAACAATATGCTAAGTGAAAGGAGCCAGACACGAAAGACCACGTTATACGATTCCATTTATATGAAACGTCAAGAACAAGCAAATCCATGCAGACAGAAGGTAGATTAATGGTTGCTAGGGGATGAAGGCAGCAGGGAGAGGAGAGTGATTACCAATAGGTATAGGGTTTCTTTTTGGGGTGACGAAAATGTTCTAATTAATGGTAATAGTTACAGAACTCTGCATCTACTAAAAAACCACTGAAATGTACATTTTAAAGGGTAGATTTAATAATAGCTTTATCTCAATAAAGCTGTTTAAAAAATACTCGAGTATATGCAATCTTAAACCAGTTCATGTCAGAATGTGTGTTTTGGGATATGAGAATGATGTCAGTCATCACTTTATAACAAAGACATCTATTAAACCTAAGGTAAAACATTAGAAGTATTCCCTCTAAAGTCAAAATTAAGACAAGAATGGCCATTAATACTATTATTATAGGATTGTGTGAGAAATGCCAGCCAGCGCAATTAGGTAAGATGATGAAATACAATACAAGACATAATTATTATTTGAAGGAAATTAAACTTATTTGCATATGCTGTATCTAGGAAATCCAAGAGAATCAACTGAAAAACTATTATCAGTATAAATTCATAAGGTGTGCTGGTACAAAATTAATATATTTGAAGACAAAAGCTTTCTTATGTAAACACTTAAGAATGAAAAAATCCCACTGATAAGAGTAATTAAAAACTCTACTGTGTGGGAATTTTTTTTTTTTTTTTTAGACAGAGTTTCACTCTTGTTGCCCAGGCTGGAGTGCAATGGTGCGATCTCAGTTCACCGCAACCTCCACCTCCCGGGTTCAAGCGATTCTCCTGCCTCAGCCTTCCGAGTAGCTAGAACTATAGGCATGCGCCACCACGCCCAGCTAGGGATTTCTTTTTTTTTCTTTTCTTTTAAGACAAATAAATAGAGAAAGCAATCTTGCTTTTGAATATGTTACATTAGGGCCAGGTGCAATGGCTCACACCTGTAATCCCAGCACTTTGGGAGGCTGAGACAGGTAGATCACTTGAGGTCAGGAGTTTGAGACCAGGTTGGCCAACATGGTGAAACTCCGTCTCCATTAAAAATACAAAAGCCTCAGGAGGCTGAGGCAGAAAAATCACTTGAACACAGAAGGCAGAGGTTGCAGTGAGCCGAATTTGCACCACTGCACTACATTCCAGCCTGGGCGACAGAGGGAGACTGTCTTCAAAGAAAAAAAAAAACAATATGTTAGATTAGTAGTATCAATTCTCCCTTAATTAACCTCTACATTCAATCAAAATCCCAATATACCTATCTTTAAATCAACTGACCTTGTATGTGTAGGTCAACTTTTGGACTCTATCCTGTGCCATTGGTCAATCTGGCTTTGCGCCCACTAATTTAATCACTGTAGCTTTATAATCAGTGTTGATATATGTTAGTGTAAGTCTTCCAACTTTTTCTCAAGATTGCCTTTGCCATTCTTGGCCCTGTGCCTTTCCATATAAATTTGAGAACCAGCCTATCCAAATGAAAAAAAACCAGCAGCAGCAGCAGCAACAGCCCTATTGAGATATTTACTGCGATTGCACTGAACTTCTGTATATATCAATTTAGAGAGAACTGACATCTTTACAATACTGACACTTCCAATCCAATGAACATGGTTATCTCTTTCCATTAATTTAGGTCTTCTTTCATTTATTTTAGTAAGGTTTTTATTGAAAGCCTTGGTACACTTTGTTGGATTTATTTCAAGGTATCAGATGTTCTTTGACCTTACTATAAATTATATTAGTTTTCAAATTTGATTTTCAAATTGTTTGCTGCTGGTATAGAGAAACAGAGTTGATTTTTGCATCTCAGTGTTCCCCAAGTATAATACAATAAAATTAGAAACAAATCACAGAGATAACAGTAATACAAAAAGAAAATCCTATAAATACAAAGTTCTAAATAATTTTAATGGGCAACAGGAAAATTATGGAGATCACGAAATATTTAGAAGTAAATAATAAAAACCAATTCATGTCAAAAATCATAGTATCCAGAGATAGGGAAAGGCTGGTTAACAGATACAACATTATAGCTAAATAGGGGGAATAAGTTCTAGTGTTCTATAGCACTGTAGGGTAATTATAGTTAAAAGTAATTCATTGTGTATTTTCAAATATCTAGAAGAAAGGATGCTGAATGTTCCCAACACAGAGAAATTATAAATGCTGAAGTGACAGATATGCTAATTACCCTGATTTGACCATTACATTGTATACATGTACATAATGACTCTACCCCATAAATATGTACATTTTGGCTGGGCTCAGTGGCTCACGCCTGTAATCCCAGCACTTTGTGAGGCCGAGGCGGGTGGATAACCTGAGGTCAGGAGTTTGAAACCAGCCTGGCTAACACGGTGAAACCCTGTCTCTACTAAAAATACAAAAATTAGCCGGGTATGCTGGTGCACGTCTGTAATCCCAGCTACTCAGGAGGCTGAGGCAAGAGAATCACTTGAATTCGGGAGGCGGAGGTTACAGTGAGCCGAGAGCACACCACTGTACCCCACCCTGGGCGACAGAGCGAGACCCACTCTCAACAAAAAAAAAAAAAAAATTCAATTTTTTTAAATAGCATCCAATTATAGTCTAGAGAAAATTTCATAGTTTTTAGTGTATATATTATAAAAATAGATTAAATATGAATGAGCTAAGCCTCTAAATTTTTAAATGTCAGAATGAATGCAAATAAATCAGAAGGAAAATATTAACCACAGGAGTAGAAATAGAAAGGATCAATAAAAATAACTATGTTAAGGCCGGGCGCGGTGGCTCAAGCCTGTAATCCCAGCACTTTGGGAGGCCGAGACGGGCGGATCACGAGGTCAGGAGATCGAGACCATCCTGGCTAACACGGTGAAACCCCGTCTCTACTAAAAAATACAAAAATCTAGCCGGGCGAGGTGGCGAGCGCCTGTAGTCCCAGCTACTCAGCAGGCTGAGGCAGGAGAATGGCGTGAACCCGGGAGGCGGAGGTTGCAGTGAGCTGAGATCCGGCCACTGCAGTCCAGCCTGGGTAACAGAGCGAGACTCCGTCTCAAAAAAAAAAAAAAAAAAAAAAAAAAACTATGTTAAAAGTCTAATAATAAAGGCAGCTACTGGCAATACTGATCAGAAGAAAAGGAACAAACTAACAAAATTAGGTTTTCAAAAGTCATCAGGGAAATCTGTATTTTATAATAATGCATCTGAAATTTAATATTTTTCTATAAAATTGTTCACTTTGTATAAATGACCAAAAAAACCTCAAGAACAGCTAAAAAAAAAAAAGACTTATCATCATGAAAGAAACAATTATCAGAAACTACAAATTTACACTCAGAAGACACCAAGCACAGATAATTTCACAGATGGGTTCTTACTTTTAAGAAACAGATCGTCTTGCTTGTTCAAGGTGGCTCACGTCTGTAATCCCAGCACTTAGGGAGGTCACGGTAGGCCCATCACCTGAGGTCAGGAGTTCGAGACCAGCCTGGCCAACATGGTGAAACCCGCCTCTACTAAAAACTGCAAAAATTAGCCGGGCATGGTGGCGGGCACCTGTAATCCCAGCTACTCAGGAGGCTGAGGCAGGAGAATCACTTGAACCAGGGAGGTAGAGATTGCAGTAAGCCGAGATCATGCCACTGCACTCCAACCTGGGCGACAGAGAAAGATTCTGTCTCCAAAAAAAGAAAAGAAACAGATTGTCTCTATTAAATAGCAACTGTTTTAAAAAAGAAAGAAAGAAAGAAAGAAAGAAAGAAAGAAAGAAAGAAAGAAAGAAAGAAAGAAAGAAAGAAATACTCCCCAATTTATCTTATGAGGTTAATATAACTTTGTTATCCAAACAAGATTACATAAAAAAGGAAAAGTACATGGCAATAACAAAGATATGCAAATATCCAGGAATCCAAAAACAGTTTAAAATAGAAAATGTAGGACCCACACTGTAGCTCACGCCTATAATCCCAGCTCTTTTGGAGGCCCAGACAGGACAATTGCTTGAGACCAGGAGTTCAAGACTAGCCTGTGCAACATGGCAAGACCGTCTCTACAAAAAAATTTAAAAAATCAGTCCAGCATGGTGGCACATGCCTATGGTCCCAGCTACTTGGGAGGCTGAGGTGGGAGGATGGCTTGAGCCCAGAAGGTCAAGACTGCAGTGAGCCATGCACTCCCACCTGGGCAACAGAGCAAGACCCCATCTCAAAATGAAAAATAAAAAAACTAAAAATAAAACAGAAGAGTAATGAACTTCATCACACCAATAGATGTAGCAAAAGCATTAGCAAAATTAAAATCCTGCTCACGGTAGAAACTATAAAATGATAAGTAAAAGAGAACTGCAACTAAAAAATATCATCCAGCCTGGCCAGGATGGTGAAACCCCATCTCCACTAAAAATACAAAAAAAAAAGAAAAGAAATTAGCTGGGCACGGTGGCACATGCCTGTAGTTCCAGCTACCTGGGAGGCTGAGGCAGGAAAATGGCTTGAACCCCGTAGGCGGAGGTTGCAGTGAGCGGAGATCACACCATTGCACTCCAGCCTGGGCGACAGAACAAGACCCTAGTTCAAAATAAATAAATAAATAAAAATATCATCAGCACCCCCTCTCAAAAAAGCCCACTACAATATCATATTTAATGACAAAACATTAGAAGCACTCCATTAAACTAGGGAAGGATGCCCATTATCAATGCTTCTACTGAACACTTCAATAGAGGAATTAGTCAATGCAGTAAAACCAGAACAAGAAATAGGAGGCAAGAAGGAATGGAAAAGAAGAAAAAAAACTGTATTATTCACAGACATGAAAACTACTTAGAAAATACAAAAGAATTATGAACTGTGTTTCTGTTTGTCTGTTTTGTTTTGAGACGAAGTCTGCCTGTCTTGGCCTCCCAAAGTGCTGGGATTACAGGCGTGAACCACCACACCCAGCCATGAACTGTTATTACGACTACATTTCTCTGACTCTGAAGATACTGATTGTAAGCTGTACCCTTATTTTACACACGACTAAGAAAAAAAATTGCCAATTAAACTGATACAGTATTTTCTTATTATCTAGGATTTTCACTCTAGATTTATCAAGACAATTCAGACTTAGACAGACTTTTATCACATCTTGTGCATAAGAAGCAAAAGAAATTGGCCAGGCGCAGTGGCTCATGCCTGTAATCCTAGCACTTTGGGAGGCTGAGGCGGGCGGATTGCCTGAGTTCAGGAGTTCAAAAACAGCCTGGGCAACACGGTAAAACCCTGTCTCGAGTAAAATATAAAAAATTAGCTGGGCATGGCGGCGTGCGCCTGTAGTCCCAGCTACTTGGGACGCTGAAGCAGGAGAATTGCTTGAACCTGGGAGGTGGAAGTTGCAGTGAGCCGAGATCGTGCCACTGCACCCCACCTTGGGCGACAGAGCAAGACTCCATCTCCAAAAAGAAAAAGCAGCAAAATAAACTGTTAAGGTATTCCTACAACTTCACATTCAAGGTCCTACTATGGATTGCTTTTCCACTTAAAACTGTTCAACTGTTGCTAACAATATTGTGCTCTGCCAATAAGAGTGTTGGTGATGCAGCACTTCTTAAAATGATCCATTATTATTTATGGGATTTTCTTTCAAGGCAGACACACACTTCGCAATTTCTTCCACCTCCAGTTTTATTGTTTGGCATGAAATAACAATACAACAATGCACATACTCATTTAAAGTGATGACAAAATGAAGAGCCCTGACCAAGTTTGTGCATGTGCAGGCAATGATAACTACATCATGACTGCTGCCTAGATAACAGTGATTATAGGACACCATCAAAGATCTATTTTGATTTCAGATATGTGAAGATGTAGGGGGGAAAAGTGTACCTCAGAATCTATGTAATATGATGCGAGTTCAGCAAGGTTACTTGATTAATACATGTAAGTCAACAGTGATCCTTATACATCAGCAATAATAGAAATTATAACTAAAAGAAAATCCTATTCACAATGACAACAAAATTACACAGTATCTAACAAAAATATATAATAAAAGTTGTGCGAGAGCTTTATGAAAAGTAGTAGCACATACCCAGAATTCAAATCCCAGCTCTATTAGCATTTATCTACATGAATCTATGTATTTATTCTATAAATTTGAGGCAAATATAAAAATCCAACAGTTTTCACAGAAATTGACAAACTAACCCCAAAATAAGCAAAGGGAGGAAAACAGCTAAAATAATCCTGAAGGAAAAGAATATATATTAAGTTTTAATTATAAAGTCATTATTATTAAATCAGGATAATATAGATATTGAGATAGGCAAACAGGTCAATGAAACTAAAAGAGAGAAACTAAAAACAGATACATATGCGGGAATATGATATACCTCAGGAGTTGCATTACAAATCAGTGGGGAGATATGCTGAACTATTTGATAAATCCACATGAAAAAGACATGATTCCTATGTCACACAATACAGAAAAAACTCCGGTGAATTAATGACTTAATATGAAAAAGCACAGTATCACTACAACCTTGGGGTAAAGGAAGAATTTATTGAAGACATAATAAAACACAAGCCATAAATGAAAAAAATTGAGAACTGGCTACCATCATATTAAGAAGTCCTACATAAAAAATTTTCCACAGAGTTAAAAGCCAAGCCACAGACCAGAAAAAGATATTTTCAGTGTATATAATCACAAATTAGTATCCAGAATATAAAACCCATAAACCAGCCAGCCACAGTGGCTCACACCTGTAATCCCAGCACTTTTGGAGGCCAAGGAGGGCCGATCACTTGAGGTCAGGAGTTCAAGACAAGCCTGGCCAACATGGTGAAACCCTGTCTCTACTAAAAACACAAAAATTAACTGGGCGTGGTGGCAGGTGTCTGTTATTCCAGCTACTCAGGAGGCTGAGGCAAGACAATTGCTTGAACCTGGGAGGCAGAGGCTACAGTGAGCCCAGACCATATGCCACTGCTCCAGCCTGGACAACAGAGCAAGACTCCATCTCAAAAAAATAAAAATAAATAAATAAAACCCATATACCAATAAGGAGGAGGCAACAATCCAACAGAAAAATGGACCAAAGGTATATATGCACAAGCAATTCATAGAATACTCTGATGGCCAATAAATATATGGAGGAAAAAAAGGTCAACCTCACTAGTAATCTTAGAAATGCAAAATGCAAATAGCAAGGAGATGCCATTTATACCCAACAGATTGGGGAAAAATTGCAAAATCTAATCCTTTGGCAGTGATTTGGAGAAACGGGATCAAACACAGCTGGCGGGAGTGTCAAACAGAAGACAATCTGCCACTTTGGCAATTCCCAGTAAAGTTGACAATGCACAGACTTCCTAAATGAAGCAATTCTACTTCTACTATATGTATATAATCCCAAGAAAGACAAACCATGTATAAGGATGTTCATAGCAGTAGTGTTTGAAATTCAGAAACTGCAAAGAGCCTATCGGTCCCTCCAAAAATAGATAAATAAACCACAGTATATTTATACACTGAAATACAAATAAAATGAATGAACCAGACCAGCAGTTTTCAAACTTCGTGGTCTCAGGACTCCTTTGCATTCTTAAAAATTAAGGAGCACAATAAAATTTAAAAAACAAAACAAAAAACAAAAATTAAGGACCACGAAGAGTTTTTATGTGGGTCGTATCTATAGATGTTCATCATACTAGAAATTAAAACTGAGACCTTTAAAAGCACTTATTAACCCATAAAAATACTTTTTTTTATTCTTTTTATCCCTTTTGTTGAGATATCTTTTATAACTTTTATTTTAGGTTGAGGAGTACATGTGAAGGTTTGTTACACAGGTAAACTTGTGTCACGGGGGTTTGTGGTACAGATTATTTCACCACCCAGGTATTTAAGCCCAGTACCCAATAGTTATCTCTTCTGATCCTCTCCCTCCTCCCTCCCTTCACCCTCTAATAGACCCCCAGTGTCTGTTGTTTCCTTCTTTATCTTCATCAGTTAGCTCCCACTTGTAAGTGAGAATATTCAGTATTTGGTTTTCTGTTCCTGTTAGTTTGCTAAGGATAACAGCCTCTAGCTCCATCTATGTTTCAGCAAAAGACATGATCTCGTTCTTTTTTATGGATGCATATTTATTTTAAAATAACTATTTTTCTAAACAAAAAATAATAATAAAACGAGTGGCACTGTTTTACATTTTTGCAAATCTCTTTCATGTCTGGCTTAATAGAAGCCGGCTGGATTCCCATAAGTGTTTCTGCATTCCATCCATTATGATACCATATGTCATGCAGCCTCTGTACAGTATTCCTATAGTATACACGAAAATGTGGGTGAAAAGGGCAAATAAAAAGTATTACAAAAATAGTTTTGACTTCATGGACCCCCTGAAACAATCTTAGGGATCCCCAGGAATCCCTGGAGCACACTTTGAAAACTGCTGGACTAGATAAACACATTGCATGGATAAATCTCAAAAACACACTGTTAAGTGAAAATAATATATAAGGTATGGTTATGATCCTGTTTATGTAAAGTCGAACACACAAGCGATACCTGATATTGTTTTGGTACATACATATTGGTACAAGTGGTTACTTCTGGTGAAAAGAAGACAGAAAGAGGATGGGGAGGGACCCTTTCAATCTGTGAGATTTTATTTCTTTAAACAACAAAAAGATATGAATCAAATATGTAGCAAAACATTAAGAGCTCTTAAATCTGGGTGATTCTGATTTTCAGTAATTTTAAAATATTCCATAACACTTTTTAAATATATTTTTTAAATGCCTAATGGCTGTGTACTCAAGGCCACACAATTTCCTTAGAGTATACTTCTTTTGAATAAAATACAATTACAAGATACCTGGGTTTTATAAAATGTTGTCTGGAAAAATAATTTGGCAGGAATAAGAATAGGCTGGCCATATTCCAATCAGATAAGGGGTGGCGGGAGGGGGTTACTCCTTGACCTGGTGCCCTAATAAGTGTGCCTTAATATGTATATCCCTTAGTCAAAAAACACACTGACTAGATACCTGATTTTGAACAGCTGAAAACTATTCAACTACATAAAATTCTCTGCACCCAATAACTGAAATGATTGCTTTTAGAGATAATGGTCCATATGCCAGGTACTGCTTGGAGACAAAGATAAATGAGAACTTGTCTCTATATTCACAGTGTAGAAGAGAAAAACATAAACACACAGTTCAAATATAATACATTAAATGCTAAATTAAGAGGAATCCCACCATAGAAGACAGAGAAGGCACAGAGTTTCTGAAACACAGAGCACTTTTATATAATACACCTGTTAACATGCTGTGCAAGTTTCCCAATTCGGGAAATACTGGGTTTAAGAATAAGTGGGATGAAAAGAAAGTGAAGATAGGTGAGGTTTTTGTAAGATGAGCAAACCTAGGAATATTTGTAAAGAGAGGATAATGATGCAAGAGACGGCATCACGGACAGAGCTCCGTCCCTAAGGAGGCAGCCACGGTGAAGAGCACGCGCAGAGCAGCAGTGGGCCTGTGAGAGAGCAATCCCTCCTGCAATCCCCCCTGCGGCAAAAGGAGGAAGGCCTAGGTGAAGACAGAGGAAAGGCACGAAGCGGAAGGGAGGGAGACTTGGCTCTTTATCAGATGGCCATCTACCCTTCTCAGTGAAGTAAAAGATTGGGTAATCTTTGCTGAAGGTGAGAGATTTCAAGGACCAGTTGAGTAGTTTCAAGAGTGAAAAAAAGTTTGGAATTGCCAGTGTACACAAGAATAAATAATACAAAGAAGATTATCAGTGACAGTTATCAGTCTAGATGGGTTAAGTGAGAGGAAGCATTTGCAATGAGAGTAAGCATTTACAAAAAGCAATGTGGAAAAAACATTGTAACACATTCTTGAGCATGTTTTCTTAAAAAAAGAAATCTGCATCTATCTGAAAAATACACAGAAATTAAAAACTAACACCTTATTTATCCAGGGTGGTTGGATTCGAAGGTGTTCCACCAGTCAATTTTCCAAAGTTTCCCAAAGTTTCAAGGTCTACCCTTTCAGGCAGAAATAATTTTATATTTAACCATTTCTAATTGAAACTAAACTACACACTTACCTGTCTTAATCACACAACTTGACTCTAATCTTAATCTTGAACATCCACTGTTGCTGTACTGGGCAGCAAAACAATTCTATCTTCTTAATAGTTCTTCTATGTCTTTCCCAGCTGTCAAAATATAAAAGCACCTGGTTCTTCTAAGTTTATGTTTACCCTTAACACCTCAACAACCACAGCCCGCCTTCGCAACTTACTTCTAGTCAGCCTCATGCAATGCACTGTTTCTCGAACTTTTCTAAACCACAGCCCTTTATAATAAACATGAGACTCGCATTCCCTCCAGCCCTTTCATGGAGCACTGCTGCTCATGACCTGTTACAGTCTAGAAAAACGGAAAAACTGAAAACGGGTATCTATGCCACCTAAAGGTTTACATCATAAAATTCTAGGAAACAGGCAGGGCACGGTGGTTCATGCCTGTAATCCCAGCACTTTGGGAGTTCAAGGCAGGCAGATAACTTGAGGTCAGGAGTTCGAGACCAGCCTGGCCAACATGAAACCCCGCCTCGTGGCAGGATCCTGTAGTCCCAGCTACTCGGGAGGCTGAGGCAGGAGAATCACTTGAACCCGGGAGGCAGAGGTTGCAATGAGCCAAGATCACACCACTGCACTCCAGCCTGAGCGAGACTCGGTCTCAAAAAAAAAAAAAAAAAAAAAAATTACCACGGGAATACTCATTTCTCATTTTCGTCAAATAATCCACAGCACTAGTCCTGTACTTTCCAACTATGGTAAATCAAATGTTAGAAACTCCTCCCTATTTGTGTACCACAGAAATTCTGACAACTCTGAGCAAAAGATTATTTCGGATGAGAAATCACGACAGAAAAAAGGAGCAGATGTCTTAACAGAGACGCATCGTTCCAAAAGTAGCAAAATTTGCTTAACTTCTGAACATTCTTGTAATCGTTCTGATAAAAAAAAAAAAAAAAAAAAAAAAAAAAAAAAAAAAAAACACTGATCAACGTACTACTCTCATTATTTTTCAACTCTGAAACTTTTCCTAGTCCAATGGAACTACTAAGTACCGTAAAGCACAGCTCAGGGAACAGACAGCAGTGGGAGGCGGGCAGTGGGAGGCGGGAGAACGGCTTGAGCCCAGGAGTTCGAGACCAGCCTGGGGCAATATAGCAAGAACCTGTCTCAAAATAAAAAATAAATAAGTAAATAACCAGGTGCAGCTCAGGTGTGCCATCACTCTTCTAGTTGAGGGCACCCCTGCTGCCTCCCCCATTGAGTATAAGACCCTTCACCTGGCAAGCAAGCTCTTCTGCAATCTAACTTTTCTAGCCTGAATTCCCACCACTCCCCTACCAATACCATCCACTTTTGCCAAACTGTAAATACTTACTGTTTACTGAAGAAGCTTCACCCTTGAAACGTCCTTTCTCCACCTCCACCTCTACCTAACAAAGTCCTACCCATCCCTCGGTAACCTTCTCAAAATGCCACCTATTAATACTTCAGGAACCCGTCCCTCCCTGATCCTCCAATGGGAATCTTGCTTCCCTCGGAAATCCCAGTAATTAGTTGTACCTCTCACTTTACTGCATTTCACCTTGCCCCACCTACCTCTAAACATAAGACTTCTTGCAGCCACCGTCTGCATTACAAGAACCTTTTTAATGTTTCTTAGCATCTAGCACGGTGCATCGCTAACAGTAGACTCCCAGTTTATCAAGAAAGTTGTACAGTGTGCAATAAAAAAAGTACGTTAGGGAATGAAACTCCGCCTTAAAACTTCACAAATGAAAAATCGAAATAACATGACAGACAAATGCACAATATGCACCACACTAAGTTGTCCACCAATACGAAAATAGAAAACGTCTGCCCTTCTTATTCCTCAATCAAAAAATACCACTAACAGATCACTAATTGCTTAAATCGTGTTTCAAGAAAGTTGTTTCCACATGAGTACGAATGATTCAAAATTTCATTCCTCCGCTTTCGTGTTGTGTAATTTTTTTTCCTATAGGACAAAAGAATGGCAAAAACTTTCCCATCAATCTTTATTTTTCTTTATTCAGATACTCGGGGCGGTAAAGATTGTTGGGAAAACAACCGCATCGAAAACACCTTAGCACCCACACAGATTTGACTTAAGCAAAAATAACATTTCCTGGGGTCCCGTATGCCCTGTAAGCTCAGGTGTCCGGACTGCCACCTGCCCCGACTGCCCTCGGGTGGCTACAGGCGCGGGGTAAAGGCGCAGGGCCGGGGGCTCTGAGGGTGAAATAGTCCCGGCGCCCGGGAGGCGGCGGTCGCCGCCTGCGGCAGCTCAGCTGAAACGCAGCGGAAACTGCAGCCAGTCACGGGGCTGCGGAAGGCAAGGCAGGAAGGTGGCGCTGCCGCCGAGCGCCTGGAGCCCGAGCGCTCATCATGGCGGCAAGGGCAATGGCCGCCACGGGGAGCGAGCACGCCCCTCCGCGCGCACACGCCAACGCGCCGGGCCTCCGGGGCCCGTCACCGGCGCCGCTGCTGCCGCCGCCCGCTCTCCCACCCCCCCTCACGGGCTGTAGCGGAATTTTCTCTCCAGACACCGCCTCCAAGATGGCGGCTCCCCCTCCCGGCAACCCCCTCTATCGTCCCCTGCAGCAAGCGCCGAGCCGCCGCCATCTTGTCCCCCGTCCCTCCCCCCCTCACCGATATTTACATAGCGAAAATCGGCCCGGCCGGCCTGCGGCCTTCACCTCACGCCTGCAGCCTTCGCCTCCTCGCCAGGCCTCACACCGGCGCGGTGCCCCGGGTCGGCCGCGGAGCCGACTCGGGGCCCCTCGGCCGCCTCCGGCACAACCGGGCGACCCTCCCCCAACCCCCGCCCGCTTACGGAGCGCGCCTCCGCCGCCGCTCGGGGCAGCCGGGCTCCTCCCCGGGCCTAACTGCGGCCTCCTCGGGGCCTGCTCGGCGCCGCACGCCACGCCGCCCGGCCTAGCGCGGGAGGGCGCCTTGCGGGCCGCCGACCAGGCCAAGACCAGGCCGCTGTGCGCACACTAGGCCCCGCGGCCGCGGCGGCACCCGGGACTCACCGGACGGGCGTGCGGGCGGCCGGCGACGGTGGCGGGTGCTGCAGGCCGGCCTTTCTCTGGAGCACTGGGCCGGGCTCCGGCTGGTGGGGCGGGCGGAGGGAGGGAGGAGGGGCCGAGCTCGGAGCTGACAAAAAGCGGCCCAGCTCCCCGGCACGGGCCCGCCGTCAGCACGTCACGTCACCGCCCGGGAGAGAGACCCAGGAAAATGCGGAAGGGTAGACAGGCCCCCTCCTCCGCCCGGTGGGTCCCTCTGGCGCCCCGGGTCGGCGCCGTTCCCGCCCCGCGACCGGGGAGCCCAGTGGCCTCGCTGCGGCGGGGTCTCCGGCGGCCGGAGTCTCAGTGACAGCGCCCCCCTTCTTTCCACCTCCTCCGCGCTCCCGCCCGCCGCCGCCACACACGCGCCGCTGCCGCCGCCTCGGCCGTAAAGCCCGCGCGGGGCCGCGGTCGGCGGACCCCGCGGAGAGGCAGACGGCCCGGCCGCCCCCCACCATGTCCCGTGGGCCGCGGCCGCCCCCCGGGGGCCTCCCCGGAGACCTACCGCCTCTCGCGCCAGTCCTGGCCGAGGCTCCAGCTCGAGTTGTTTGCAGGCCCTCAGACCCCCGCCCGCAGTAAATGTGTTTTCTTCATCCCCGTGGCTGGGGAGGAAGATAAATTTAGCAACCCCCGCCGTCCCCTGCCTTCGCTTTAAAAAAAAAAAAAAAAAAAAAAAAAAAAAATCTTTGAAATAAAATGAAAACGGGCTTGCCAGTCTAAAAGGGTGTGCGGGAAGGGGGGTGGAATGGGGGGAGAAGGGTTATCCCTAGAGCACCTACCAGGCCGTCTACTTTTTAAAAATAAGCAGTCAGAGAGCCAAACTGATTTTATTAGTTTGTACGGGGGAGGGAGATGAGCAAAGTTGCATTTTGAAACGTTTCGCACGTTGCAAAGAACAGGAATTTTCTGTGTATTTTCCTATGTACCCGTGTTTCAGAGCTTGGGGAGCCTGTGAAATATAAGACTGGTGTCATCGTTTCATAAATCATGAATTTTCCACATTCCTTAATAGAGAGGAGCCCAATTGGGTATGGATTTTTTTTTTTTAAACTGCTTAAACAAGCCTTTTGAAGTTTCAAAAGACTTGGGAGAGAAGAGGAAAATGATTAAACAGCACTTAACAACTTCAAAAATGTGCATTTTGCACTTTACTTAGTTTAAATGTTTATGCTATCTTTCCATGCTGAACTTGGAACCCAAACTCTTAAAGTTACTAGGGAAAAGTTAAATAGTGGAGTCTTTACATTAATCTGGAATCTGGCATGCTATCCTTCCACACAGCACTAAATGTTAAAAGACATTTGTAAACAATAAGAAACACAAAAATTATAAAGCAAATAGTATACTGGTGTGAAATCTCTAAATACAGAGGCCACGTATTTTAGTTGCCTGACATAACTCTTTAAAACTCCCAGAATGCAATTTGTCCCTTCCCTCAGACATCTCTCAATCACAAATGCTTTCAAAAAGGAAAAACAAAAGTAGAGTAAGAAGAAATCTCTGAGCATGCACTGGATGGTAATTTTCCTCGCGGGGCTTTAGTCTGAATTTTTCCGAGCGATTAAATTTCCTTTCAAAAATAGTAACAGCATGTATTCATTGTTTATAAAAATTACATCAGGCTGTGATACACACTTTCACAGAAACTTTACAGAAAGGTAAGTGAAACTAAGCAATGTTGTGTCAATCAAAAAAAAAAAAAAACGAGAAATAGCTTGTGTGCCCACATTAATACTTCTTGCGCTCCCAGGCTGGAGTGCAGTGGCGCCATCTCGGCTCACCGAACCTCCGCCTTCCGGGTTCAAGCGATTCTCCTGACTCAGCCTCCCAAATAGCTGGGATTACAGGCGCGTGCCACCACACCTGGCTAATTTTTCTATTTTTTTAGTAGAGACGGGGTTTCACCATGTTGGCCAGGCTGGTCTCGAACTCCTGACCCCAGGTAATTCACCCGCCTCGGCCTCCCAAAGTGCTGGGATTACAGGTGTGAGCCACTGTGCCCGGCCACCCACATTAATATTTCAAAACACTGATAACCAGCGTTTAAGTACTTTCCAAAGGCCTCAGTTTGATGCTACGGAATGGCAAGAATGGAAGCCAGGTTCCCTGGCTCACTCCTGTAATCACAGCATTTTGGGAGGCTGAGGCGGGAGGATCACTTGAGCCCAGGAGTTCAAGATTAGCCTGGGTAACATGGTGAGACCTCGTCTCTATTAAAAAAAAAAAAAAGAATAGAGCCTCACTTCATCATCCATGCAACTGTAAGCAGCATGTTCAAGACAGAAAAACCTAATGTCACCATTATTGTTAGTTTTTCCATAATTACCATCAAATACTTATACATCCACCAGTGTAAAGCACTTAAGAAAACAGTGTCCAAGGCAAGCATAAAAGAAAAAGATGTTTTCTCAGTTTAAAAGATCACAAGTAGTTTAGGGATTGATAACTTTCAAAAAGCCCTTTGTCATTACTTTTCATACAGGAAGAGACTGTTAACTTGGGTGGGAAACAAAGAAAGGATGGTCTAGTTCTATTAGATTAGATAAACCTTTATGAAAGTCCAGCAAACTTTATAAAGTCCGGTTATTTTATAGATGACTATACAGATAAGGTCAACTATATTTTCTTAAGTTTAAAAAAAAAGTAAAGTAATTTGTACTTTAAGCCCATTTATGGAAGTCTGTAAAGAACATTGTTAAACTGGTAAAAGAACAATGATAAAAATCATTTCACTAGAAGTACACTTAGTATTATACTCATGATAAAGTGAAGATGAAAAGGAAGTGTAAACAGCAGAGATCAGAAATTGTTTGATGTGATAAAATACAAAATGCATTTTATGAAAGTACTCACAATAGGACCTTGAGGACACCTAAGATCCTTGAAAGCATTTGGTAATTAAGCACCAGACATCTTGCACTTAAAGGACCTACTGCAGCCTATCTTGCCTTGATAATTTTGATAATTGTTTTCGTATTAGGCACCTTTAGAATTCTGGGCGCAGGAAGTAACAAAGATGTGCTTGCCCTTGGGGAACTCGAATAAGGAGGCTGTGTAAGGCAAAATAAAAACATTCCTAAGTACTTTCATTTTCTCAAGTAAACATAATAAAAGGAAATTTTATCTAGGGAGGTCGAGAGCAGAACATTTCAAAAGAGAATGCTATGAATACAAAATAGCTAGTTTCAAAGCAGTAAAAGGAATTTTGATTACGTGCTAAAATGTATTTGTTCCTTCGGAGCTGTTAATGTACATCAGATAGTTAAAAGCATTTACTCACGGTTTTGACAGTGTTTTAATAACTTAACTAAAAATCTCTGACATGTTTATAGGTCCTTGAGCCAGAAACGATAGAAGGCCTTTCAATCATTTTCCCGGAGAAAGATTAGTCAAAAAAGAAGCTGTTGATTTTCACTCCACATCAGAGACTGATGGGAATTCAAATAAGAAGTAATACATTATTGGCTTATGAAAATATGTACACCTTCTTGAATAAAGTTGTGGTCATTCTTTTTTTTTTTTTTTCGTATCCCAAACATTAAAAAATATTTATCTTCCCCCAGAAAGGCCCTAGTTTTATTGAACTAAGCATGCCCTATAAAAATTAACCATTTATCTGATACCTGATACTTAGGTTATACTTAGCGTGAGCAAGTCGCATCTTCTGTTGGAATTCAGTTGGCCATAATTAATGCCAATTAATAATTTTTCATCTGAGCCCGTAAGCCACACACTCTCCCCAAGGAGAATAATTTTAAAATAAACAATGACTGGCAAATAGGTGATTTTCAAGCAGTGCTTTTTACATGAGTCATTAGTTGAACAAGACATTGTTTAATTCCTGAATATAATAATCAAATTCTTCATGGATTATAAATCACAGGGCACAGCAAACAAACTAGCTCCACTAAAGAGATAAAAAAAAATCAATATAGAGACCTAGAAACAATGAGCAGTAGCAGTGAGCACCTCTGGTGTCAAAGTTGGGGCCTCTACAGTTTTCCACCAAAGGAAAGGGAGAAGTGATTGATTCCAGGGCTGCAGCAGGAAAGTATAAGATAAGCCAGGAACAACTCCTTATAGCAGAAAGCGAAAGAAGAAAGTATCTAAGCTTACTAGGAGTGTGTGAAAGTTTTCAGGAGCCAGTTTAAGAAGGCTCCAGTTGTCTAACGTTAAGAAAATTTGAATGTCAAAAAAATAATTGCTATGGATTGAAACACAGTGGATATATTAATGAATTTATGAGACTTTAAAAATGATCAACTAGTGGTGATGGTTGCACAACGTTGTAAATGTACTAGAAATTAGTGAATTGTATGTATGCTTTAAAAGGGCGAATTTGATAGTATGAGAGTCATATTTCAATTTTTTAAAATGATCACTTTTGGAGAATGCTAGGGAACCAATATTTTGAAAACCAGTAAAGGCAAAGAGATGAAGCCTGTAAGATCTACTCCTCAGAGTAACCAAATAGTTGATGAAGGGACCTTCCTTTTAATAGAAGTATTACAACTAATACATGAAGAAGTCCTGATGAAATTAGAATATCACCATTTTGCAACACCTAATGAATTAATGGACCTTGGCAATGATCATTGATGGCTGCTAAGCAGAGAGAAAACCAGAAATATGCCTCAAGACAGAAGGACAAAATGCTACTAGACAAAAAAAAAAAAAAAAAAAAAAATCAAACCTGAGTTTGATCCTAAGTTTGATTAACCTTCTAGCTCTAACTACCAGTTTACAGGAAATAGAGGAAACAGAGAAACATATCAATTAAACCACAGGGATGCGGTCAACAAAATCCAGTTGATGAGAAACTCTAAAGGACAAATGAAAGATAAGAATAAACAAATAAATTATAAGAAAACAAATTATAAGAAAAATTCAACATTTAAAAAATTTCTTCAATGAATAAATTATTAGAAAAAAATAGGAGGGGAAATCAATAGATTAGAAAAGACTTAAAAGACATGTTAATCAATGGCAGCGTATGAACTTCATTTCATTTTTTTTTTTCTTGTGGCAAGGTCTCTCTCTGTTGCCCAGGCTGGAGTGTAGTAGTGCAATCACAGCTCGCTGCAGCCTCGACATCCCAAGCTCAAGTGATCCTTCCACCTCAGCCTCTTGAGTAGCTGGAACCGCAGGTGCACACCAGCACAGCCAGGTAATTTTCGTATTTTTCATAGAGACAGGGTTTTGCCATATTGCCCAGGCTGGTCTTGAACTGGACTCAAGTGATCCACCTGCCTCAGCCTCCCAAAGTCGGGGGATTACAGGCACAAGCCACGGCACCTGGCTCATTTCAATCTTGATTCAAACAAACTGTAGGTAAGGTGTGGTGGCGCATGCTGTAATCCTAGCACTTTGGGAGGCCAGTGAGCTCAGGAGTTCGAGACCAGCCTGGACAACATGATGGAACCCCCACCTCTACGAATACAAAATAATTAGCCAGGCACAGTGGGGCTCCTGTAGTCCCAGCTACTCAAGAAGCAGAGGTTGGGAGGATAGCTTGAGCCCAGGAGGTTGAGGCTGCAGTGAGATGAGATCATGCCCCTGCACTCCAGCCTGGGAGACAGAATGAGACCCTGTCTCAAAAAAATAAATAAAAAAAAAAAAAAACTAAAAATGTGAGACAATTGGAGAAATATGAACACTGAATTTTGTCAATACTGACTGGATATATGCTCATATAAACAAATTATTGTATTGTTAATTCATTTAGATGTAATGATGGTGTGATTATGTCTAAAAACTAGTCCTTATCGGTCAGGCACAGTGGCTCATGCCTGTTATCCTAGCACTTTGGAAGGCCGAGGTGGGCAGATCACGAGGTCAGGAGTTCAAGACCAGCCTGGCCAACATGGTGAAACCCCCATCTCTACTAAAAATACAAAAAATTAGCCAGGCGTGGTGATGCATGCCTGTAATCCCAGCTACTCGGGAGGCTGAGGCAGGAGAATTGCTTGAACCCAGGAGGCAGAGGTTGCAGTGAGCTGAGATCATCCCACTGGACTCCGGCCTGGGTGACAGAGCTACACTCTGTCTTGAGGAAAAAAAAAAACTAGTCCTTATCTCTTAGAGATACATGAACAAAATATCTACAGATAAAATGATACGATATGATATCAGAAACAGCACTGAAAATAACATGGGGGGTTCAGGGTGAAGTGTGTGAGGGAATATACATGAAACAAGATTGAAGTTGGATGATGGACATAGTTGGATGATGGACATATGGGGGTTTGTTGCATTATTCTCTTTGTATATGTATTTGAAATGTTCCATAACAAGTTTAAAATATGTATAATATATACCCATAATATATATACACGCAGAAAAAATTACCTTCAAATTTCAAAGAATCTTTGGAGTAGGGCAAGCATTACAGATATTAGTGGCCTCCTTTCTCACACTTTTCTGTGAACCATATAACACTACTCATTTGCAAAACAATTAGCAGAATTATGCAATGAAATATATAAAAACTAGACCACTTATGATTAAGAAAACAGCAATAGTTTTCGAATTTACAAGGGAACACCTTGGTAAAGATGCAGATTCCCAGGCCCCAACTCCTGGAAATTCTGACCTAGTCGATGTGATGGTTAATTTTAATGTGTCCACTTGAATGGGCTACAGGATGCCCAGATAGCTGGTAAAACATTATTTCTAAGTGTGTCTGTGAGTGTGTTTCCAGAAAAGATTCGCATTTGAATCAGTAGCCTAAGTAAAGAAGGTCAGGCCGGGTGCAGTGGCTCATGCCTGTAATCCCAGCAATTTGGGAGGCCGAGGAGAGCAGATCACTTGAGGCCAGGGGTTCAAGACCAGCCTGGCCAACATGGTGAAACCCCATCTCTTCTAAAAATACAAAAAGTTTGCCAGGCGTGGTGGTGAGTGCCTGTAACCCCAGCTACTCGGGAGGCTGAGGCAGGAGGGTCACTTGAGCCCGCGAGGCAGAGGTTGCAGTGAGCTGAGATTGCACCACTGTACTCCAGCCTGGGTGACAGAGTGAGACTCCATCTCAAAAAAAAAAAAAGGATCTGCTGTTACCAACGCGGGTGAACATCATCCAATCTGTTGAGGCCCTAAATAGAACAAAAATTCAGAGGAAAGGTGTATTCTCTTCTTGAGCTGCCCTGGGACATTGGATTTCCTGGTTTTCAGGGCTTTGGACTCAGATCAAATTACACCACCAGTTTGCCTTGTTCTCCAGCTTGCATTAGGCAGATCGTAAGACTGCTTGGCCTCCATAATCACATAAGACAATTTTCATAATAAATCTCCTCTTATATATCTATGTACATATCTTATTGGCTCTGTTTCTCTCTGGAGAACCCTGACTGATACAGTAGGTATGGGATAGGGCCAGTTTAACCAGGAGTCCTGGTGATGCACAGACAAGTCATCCACACACCAATGACACTTTAAGAAATGTTAGTACATCCTTGTAAATGCCTCCTTGCCCACATGTATAAGAGTTTTTCTTGGAGTATAAATAAGTAAAATTTTCAGAATATGGCACATTTTCAATATGACTCTCCAAAATGGCTATCCTAATATACATTCCCTCCAGCAGAATATGAGAATTCCCAACTCCCTATTCCTTCATAACTCTTGATGTGCTCATCCTTTTTGACAATCTAATAAGTGAGAAATGGTAAAATTGTTTTAATTGACATTTCCTTGATAACAAGTAAGTTCAAGGTATCTGACTCTTTATTAGCTATAGTTTTCCTCATCTGAAAATTGCCTTGGAATAAACTGTCTGCTTTTCTATTCTTATTCATTTCTAGAAATACTTTCTACATTCTGAATATAATTATTTGCTAATTATGTATGTTACAAATATCATTTCCTTGTCTGCTGCTTGTCTTTTAACTTACTTTGTCTAAGGTAGTTTTTCTTTTTTTTTTTTTTTTTTGAGACGGAGTCTCGCTCTGTCGCCCAGGCTGGAATGCAGTGACACGATCTCGGCTCACTGCAATCTCTGCCTCCCAGGTTCACGCCATTCTCCTGCCTCAGCCTCCACAGTAGCTGGGACTACGGGCACCTGCCACCACGCCCGGCTAATTTTTTGTATTTTTAGTACACACAGGGTTTCACTGTGTTAGCCAGGATGGTCTCGATCTCCTGACCTCGTGATCTGCCCGCCTCAGCCTCCCAAAGTGCTGGGATTATAGGCGTGAGCCACCACGCCCAGCCCAAGGTAGTTTTTCTAGTTGCACATCTTAAAGTCAATTAAAATCCTGGGGAACTTTTTCTTTTAAATGAAACAGGGTCTCACTATGTTGCCCAGGCTGGTCTCAAACTCCTGGCCTCAAAAGAGATCCACCCACCTCGGCCTCCCAAAGTGCTGGGATTACAGGCATGAGCCACAACACCCAGCCAAATTAATGTCTTTATATTTATTTATTTAGTTAGTTTGAGATGGAGTTTCACCCTTTTGCCCAGGCTGGAGTGAAGTGGCTGGATCACACCTCACTGCAACCTCTCGTTCCCAGGTTCAAGCGATCACGCCTCAGCCTCCTGAGTAGCTGGGATTACAGGTGCGCACCCCCACACCCAGGTAATTTTTGTATTTTTAGTAAAGACGGGGTTTCTCCATATTGGCCAGGTTGGTCTCGAACTCCTGACCTCAGATGATCCTCAGCCTCCCAAAGTTCTAGGATTACAGGCGTGAGCCACCAAACCCAGCCCCAAATTAATGTCTTTAAATTCACCAATACCACTATACATTTTGTGGAATTAAGAAATTTGCTGTAGGCACATGACCAGTGAGTACTTTAATGCTGGTACATGCTTGGACTTTCTGGTTTTCTTGGTTGGTTTTTTTTTTTTTTTTTTTTTTTAAGACAAAGTCTCAATCTGTTGTCCAGGCTGGAGTGCAGTGGCGCGATATCAGCTCACTGCAAGCTCCGCCTCCCGGGTTCACGCCATTCTTCTGCCTCAGCCTCCCAAGTAACTGGGACTACAGGCGCAAGTCCCCATGCCCGGCTAATTTTTTGTACTTTTAGTAGAGATGGGATTTCACCATGTTAGCCAGGATGGTCTTGATCTCCTGACCTCCTGATCCACCTGCCTCGGCCTCCAAAGTGCTGGGATTACAGGTATGAGCCACTGCGCACTGCCGACTTTGTTTTTGTCCTAAATTTTCTTTTCTTTAAAACCTTCCTTACCAAAAATACATCTTTATAACTTTCTTCACATCTCTCCTCTACTTCCTGGTTCCTTTCTACCTTGTTTCCTGAATAACATTTTAAAGTCTGTAATTTGAATTAATCTTCAGATAACTTCTGAATTAGATAAAATTATTCTTTCTCTCAATAAAAACACATCTTCTTGGGTACATATTACATACAGAATTATATCTTAACTAGAATTCTTTTCCTTAGTAACTTTAAATTTTGAAAACCTAGGAAGCAAGAAATCCTGAGCTGCCTATCACATATTAGCTTTTTATAAATGAGAACCATTCCACGATTTTTAGAAACATGTTTCCCCATATCATAATCTTTTCTTAACTGGAAATGACCCAGACATCCAATGACCGGCAAAAATAACTTTAAGATTTTAAGTTACACAAAAAGTTCACCTATAGCACTTACTCATTGATATTTTATTTGTTTTTAGCAGTTTATCTAGATTATTTATAAATCATTTCCTTGTTATCTATTTTACAAACTGTGAATATCAGGTGTTCACCTTTTAAGAACCTTAAGGGTAACTACATGGGCATTTTCACCAATAACTCAGAATATTCTGCTGTTTTTTTCATTAAACCAATAATATTAAATTAGTCTTACTTGTTTAAAAATGTGCATAAAGATCATTTCGTTTTGGCTGGGTTTATAGTTTTATAACCTTCTGTGCCAAACCCTGATACCTCAAGATATGTAGCAGAGACAAATATAAAACCCAAACAAAAATGTATACTGACAACTCTGAAGACATTTCTATTTTTATTTTACCAATAATTGTATTTATTTATATGTATTTGTTTGTTTTTTGAGACAGAGTCTCCATCTGTTACCCAGGCTGGAGTACAGTGGCGCCATCTCGGCTCACTGCAACCTCCACCTCCTGGGTTCAAGTGATTCTCCTGCCTCAGCCTCCTGAGCAGCTGGGACTACAGGCACCCACCACCATGCCTGGCTAATTTTTGCATTTTTAGTAGAGACGGGGTTTCACCATGTTGGCCAGGCTGGTCTCGAACTCCTGACCTCCAATGATCTGCCCGCCTCGGCCTCCCAAAGTGCTGGGATTACAGGTGTGACCCACCGTGTCCAGCCTCAGTTGGGCTTGTTCAACCTACAAATGGGAATTCCTTTACAAATTTCCCAAACTGAAAGGAGCAGATCCTGCTGTCTGCTGTCTGGGCCCACAAAGTGCACTCATCCTATCTGGATGCAGTTGTCAAATTTCAAAGGCTTGGCCGGGCGCGGTGGCTCAAGCCTGTAATCCCAGCACTTTGGGAGGCCGAGACGGGCGGATCACGAGGTCAGGAGATCGAGACCATCCTGGCTAACAAGGTGAAACCCCATCTCAACTAAAAAATACAAAAAAAAAACTAGCCGGGCGAGGTGGCGGGCGCCTGTAGTCCCAGCTACTCGGGAGGCTGAGGCAGGAGAATGGCGTAAACCCGGGAGGCGGAGCTTGCAGTGAGCTGAGATCCGGCCACTGCATCCCAGCCTGGGCGACAGAGCGAGACTCCCTCTCAAAAAAAAAAAAAAAAAAAAAATTTCAAAGGCTGTTCTTCCGAGGCAATCAGAACACTGTTGAGGCTGGCTGCAGAGGGGCCAGAGAGAAGGAAACTCACCTCCAGCCAAAATTGCGTGGGCAGCTGCTCAGGAGGGCTTCTGAGACTCCCGGCAGCCCATCGCAGCCAAGCCACAAGCAAAGCATGCTGGGTCAGAGAACCAAAATCTGTTACTAAAACACAAGGGGCTCCATCTAGGTTCTGCTGCTCGCAGCACAGAAAGACAAATCACTGAGACAACAATGATTGCCAGGGAAGAAGGTTTTAATCAGATGCAGCAGCCAAGGAGATGGAAGATCAGTCTCAAATCCATCTCCCTGACCAACTAAAATTAGGGGTTTATATAGCAGGAAAGAAATGTAACTATGTATGGGAAAACAGAGGAAGCAATCATGATGAATGAGGGGTCTGGTGTCTTAATGTCTGGATGCAATGATCTGGTGAGTTTCAGTTATTTGATACCTTTTGAGAGGCCTGGTATCTCCTTGTCTGGATCTGGTGAGTTTCAAGTTTTAAGACCAGAAGGGTCAATTTCTATGTTTATCAAAAAAAAAAAAAAAAAAAAAAAAAAAAAAAAACCTGTTTTGGCCAGATGCAGTGGCTCATGCCTGTAATCCCAGCACTTTGGGAGGCCAAGGCAGGCAGATCACCTGAGGTCAGGAGTTCGAGACCAGCCTGGCCAACATGTTGAAACCCGGTCTCTACCCAAAATACAAAAATTAGCAGGGCGTGGTGGCAGACACCTGTATTCCCAACTACGTGGGAGAATGAGGCAGGAGAATTGCTTGAAGCTGGGAGGTAGAGGTTGCAGTGAGCCAAGATGGCGCCACTGCACTCCAGGCTGAGTGACAGAGGGAGACTCCAACCCAAAAAAACAAACAACCAAAAAAACTGTCTATGGGGGCCGGGCGCGGTGGCTCACGCCTGTAATCCCAGCACTTTGGGAGGCCAAGACAGGCGGATCACGAGGTCAGGAGATCGAGACCATCCTGGCTAACACGGTGAAACCCCGTCTCTACTAAAAATACAAAAAATTAGCCAGGCGTGGTGGCGGGCGCCTGTAGTCCCAGCTACTCGGGAGGCTGAGGCAGGAGAATGGCGTAAACCCGGGAGGCGGAGCTTGCAGGGAGCCGAGACCGCGCCACTGCACTCCAGCCTGGGCAACAAAGTGAGACTCCGTCTCAAAAAAAAAAAAAAAAAACTGTCTATGGGACTGTTAGGTTGATTTCAATATTAGCTTATAATTTTCTTTCCATGTGAGATCTTTTTCCAGTTTTTTGGTTTTTGGTTTTTGTTGTTGTTGTTTTTTGAGACAGAGTCTTGCTCTGTAGCCCAGGCTGGAGTGTAGTGGCACAGTCTCAGCTCACTGCAGCCCTGAGCTTCCCAGGCTCAAGCAATCCTCCTACCTCAGCCTCCAGAGTAGCTGGGACTACAGGAGTGCACCACCACACCTGACAAATTTTTGTATTTTTTGTAGAGATGCATTTTGCCGTGTTGCCCAGGCTGGTCTTGAACCAGTGGACTCAAACGATCCGCCCACCTCGGCCTCCCAAAGTGCTGGGATTACAGGTATGAGCCTCTGGACCTGGCCTTTTTCCAGTTTTCATATTAAGGTGAATGTCGCTTCTTAAATGAGTTGGATAGCACTCTCTTTTATTATTGTTATTTAAATAATTAAGAGTTCTCTGTTTTCTTGTGGGTTGAGCAGCACTCTCCTATAGAACCCTCTGGGCCTGGTTGTATTTTCTTTATGTGTGTGACTATTTTAGGTGACTAGGTATCTTCACTATTGTATCAGTTCATTAATGGTCTCTGTCTGAATTCTATTACCTCTTGAATTCATTTAGAAAATTTATATTTTTCTAGAAAAGTGTCTATTTCATTGTGAGTTTTCTAATGCATTTCTATAGAGGAGATCATAATAATCTGTGAGTTTTGGAAACTTTACTGTTTCTATCATAGTGTGCCCTTTTTCCTTTGTACTATTGTCTATTATGCCTCTTATTTTTCTCAATTAGTTTTCCAAGTGATTAACCTGTTTTAAATTCTCTTAAATTAATTGACTTTCAGTTTTGTTGATCACCTATTGTTCCTTGTTTTCCTTGTTTATAACATTCTGCTTTTATACTTACTGTTTTCTTCCTTCAATTGTCTTTGAGTTTACTAATATGGTTGCTTATGGCAGTTTGGTCATCATCCCCCAATATATTTTTCCCTTTCCTTCAGAGATACAGAATTGTAATTGGACTCAGGACTTCTTATCTAAACTCCACAGTTCTTAATCCCCTTTGCCGCTACCTGTCATCATATGACCAAGCTCTGACCAAAGGAATGGAGGACCCCTTCAGGGTCTTGCTTTTTTTCTTTCTCTTTTTTTTTTTTTTTTTTTTTTTTTTTTGAGACAGTGTCTCCTTCTTGTCATCCAGGCTGGAGTGCATTGGCACCATGAATCATGACTCATTGCAGCCTGTACCTCCTGGGCTCAAGCGATCCTCCCACCTCAGCCTCCCAAGTAGCTGGATCCACAGGTTTGCTGCCATACCCAGCTAATTTTTTTATTTTTTTGTAGAGACGGGGTCTCACTATGTTGCCCAGGCTGCTCTTGAACTCTTGGGCCTCTTGAACTCCACATCGGCCTCCCAAAGTGCTGAGTTTACAGGCAGGAGCCATCTCACCCAGCCCAGGTCTTGCATTTAAAAAAAAAATGTGTGTGCACTCTCTTAAGCTGATTTCCACTGTCTGATTACTGAAAGGTGATGACAACCAGATAGTGCTACTTTTGACATGTAAATGAAAGGCTTATGTTGCGTTTGACATAAATGCCTGCCAACCCTGGACCTGCCACCTACCACAAGACTATCTTATGAGAAGAAAATAGTGGTCTATCTTATTTAAGTTTCTATATTTTTGGGACTCATTGATAAAAGTACTGAGCCTGGCCAGGTGTGGTGGCTCACGCCTGTAATCCCAGCACTTTGGGAGGCCGAGGTGGGTGGATCACCTGAGGTCGGGAGTTCGAGACCAGCCTGGTCAACACAGTGAAATTCCATCTCTACTAAAAATACAAAAATCAGCCAGGTGTGATGGTGCGCCCCTGTAATTCCAGCTACTCAGGAGGCTGATGTGGGAGAATTGCTTGAACCGGGAGGCAGAGGCTGCAGTGAGCTGAGATTCTGCCACTGCACTGCAGCCTGGGCAACAGAGCGATACCTCATCTCAAAAAAAAAGTACTGAGTACTGATTCTCTACCTTTTCTGAACATTCTGATCATTAAGTGTAAATTTTTGTGTGTAATATATGCATTAAAAACTTTAATTTCTGTCTAAATACCATCTTTCATCACCCAAGTTTTTTTTTTGTTTTGTTTTGTTTTTTAAGACAGGGTCTCACTCTGATGTCCAGGCTGCAGTGCAGTGGCGCAGACATGGCTCACTGCAGTCTCCTCCTCGGCTCAAGTCATCCTCTCACCTCAGCCTCCCAAACTGCTGGGATTACAGGCATGAGCTACCACACCCAGCCCACACAACCTTTCATGGATTCTGTTCTGTTGCTGTTCAG
Source organism: Macaca mulatta (assembly GCF_049350105.2). Lineage (NCBI taxonomy): Eukaryota > Metazoa > Chordata > Mammalia > Primates > Cercopithecidae > Macaca > Macaca mulatta. The sequence continues at coordinate 23,948,702 of NC_133426.1, read as the reverse complement.
CTCTAAATATTTTGTAATTTTCTTTTCAGTTTCTTTTTTTTAACCTAGTCATTATTTAGAAATGTTTTTAAATGCCCCTACTAGGGGCAGGGGAAAGTTATACTCTCATTCTATTACTTATACCAAATTTGATTTCTTGAAGCCAGAGAGTATGCTCTGTATCAGTGCTGTTCAAACCATCTGCAGTGAAAAACCAACTTAAAAAAATTTTCCAATCTGTTGCACACTGATATTTCTGTAAGATATAATAAGAATAAATCACTAGAAAAATAGAATTTTAAAATGATATATAAAGTACAAAGCCAAATTTTTACTGTTAAAGGCAGCAGACATAAAAATATGTTATAAAAGTTTCTAAACAGGCCGGGCGCGGTGGCTCAAGCCTGTAATCCCAGCACTTTGGGAGGCCGAGACGGGCGGATCACGAGGTCAGGAGATCGAGACCATCCTGGCTAACATGGTGAAACCCCGTTTCTACTAAAATATACAAAAAACTAGCCGGGCGAGGTGGCGGGCGCCTGTAGTCCCAGCTACTCGGGAGGCTGAGGCAGGAGAATGGCGTGAACCCGGGAGGCGGAGCTTGCAGTGAGCTGAGATCCGGCCACTGCACTCCAGCCTGGGCGGCAGAGCAAGACTCCGTCTCAACAAAAAAAAAAAAAAAAAAAAAAAAGTTTCTAAACACTCTCAATTTCTGTATTTATCTCATTACAGATGGGTAACAAAGAGTTCACTGACTGGCACCACTCTACAAACTATATTCGTAATGGCACTGGGGTTTATACAATATATATAACATATAACATAATACACAACTACCTTACATAATGACCCTTCAGTTAACATTTGCCAAAGCAGCTCTTGAAAATTATATCACCCTTTTGAACAAAGACTCCTTTTTTTTTTTTTTGAGATGGAGTCTCGCTCTGTCGCCCAGGCTGGAGTGCAGTGGCCAGATCTCAGCTCACTGCAAGCTCCACCTCCCGGGTTTACGCCATTCTCCTGCCTCAGCCTCCCGAGTAGCTGGGACTACAGGCGCCCGCCACCTCGCCCGGCTAAGTTTTTTTTGTATTTTTTTTTAGTAGAGACGGGGTTTCACCGTGTCAGCCAGGATGGTCTCGATCTCCTGACCTCGTGATCCGCCCGTCTCGGCCTCCCAAAGTGCTGGGATTACAGGCTTGAGCCACCGCGCCCGGCCTAAGACTCCTTTTTTTAATGACATAATGACTTTTCACCCCCAACATACATTTAAATAAATATGCTAAAAGAAGTGATAATTCAACATTACAGCTTAATGCAAAAATACACTCACCAATTATAGGACATAAGAATTCCTAGTCAGAGACTATCATATGGAACTAATTTGGATCGTGCCCTGTACTTGAATGAACCGCAATGTGTTCTATTTCTTTTAGCATACAGACATCAAGCAAAAGAAATAAACATCCCAAATTGAGAACAAAACAGGAAGAAGCAGCTGGTAGAACTGTGGAAAGTTTTGTAATTCCCGAAAAGGTGAGGCAGGCCAAGGACACAGTAAAAGTAAAGTTTCAATGAAGTCTGAATTGTGCATACAAAACTTCAAAGGGCCCTGGCAACAGAGCTCCCACTTTATGGTAATAACATTACATTGTTCTTAAGAATTTCTGAGTTTGAAAAAATAAAAAATAATAAAATAAAATCATTATATTGAGGGAAAATATCACATAAAAATGAAGTAGGTATTAATAGTAAAGAGAGTCAGTATTACACGACCTGGTCTGGTGAGGAGTTGGGGGTTTTCACTGTAAAGAATGACTTTGTGGGTAGACAAAAAATGGCTTATGAAAAAGGTTAAACTGAGCCTGCACCCTGGAGCAGAGCTTCTGAAACTTTGATGTGCACACAAATCACCCACGGATGTGGTGGAAATGCTCGTTCTGGTTCAGGGGTCCAGGCGGGGGCCTGAGAGTCTGCGTTTCCAACAGGATCTCAGGTGCGGCCTTTGGAGCTGCTGGGCTGCACAGCAGGGGTCTCTGGCATCCTGTAGAGCTGTTGCATTTCCCGCTGGCTTTGCAGAAAGTCTGTGTCACCAAGTCCTATATCGCACACACCTGCCAGCACCACTGCTAGAAAAACAATGGGGGACCCGGACGAGGCAGAAACCCATTCCCCAGGGTGACCCGTGGGAAGGGGCTGAGGCAGGTGGTGGCTTAAGATTCCTCCCCTGTCCCCTGGATGGCCCTTGGATGGAAGGTTGGGGTGGAACAAGGAGTCAACTGCTCTCATAATTAATACTTTCACCAAGGCCAAGCCCTGAGGAATTCCCACATTCTGAGGTGGAGGAGAGAGAAGATTATGAGAGAGATGACAGATATGGAGAACAGAGAATGCGGCATCAACACACAGATAGTTACCATTCCTGGCCAAGAGATGCAATCATGAAAGAGCTTTGGAAACAATTTTCCTAAACTTAAGAAAGATCAGTATCTGCAGACTGAAGGAATTTACCACGTTTCAGGAGAATCAGCTATCTACACGTACATACATTTGGCAACAATTCTTTTTTACTTTTTCATTTTTGAGCAGAGTCTTTCTCTGTGGCCCAGGCTGGAGTGCATTGGCGCCATCTCAGCTCCCTGCAACCTCCGCCTCCCAGGTTCAAGCAATTCTCCTGCCTCAGCCTCCCAAGTAGCTGGGACTACAGGCACATGCCACCACGGCTGGCTAATTTTTGTAGTTTTAGCAAGAGACGGGGTTTCACCATATTGGCCAGTCTGGGTTCATACTCCTGGCCTCAAGTAATCCTCCTACCTTGGCCTCCCAAAGTGCTGGGATTACAGGCATGAGCCACTGCTCCTGGCCCGACAATTTTTAACTACAAGGAAAAAAACTCCTGCAATCATGATGACAGGAGGAAACAGATCGTCTTTTCTTGAGGACTTGCCTTGTGTCTGACACATACTTGGTGCTTTACACGAATTCTCTTATTTAAACCACACAGCATCCCAATAAAGGGGCGGCGCTGGCCCGGAAGTTGGCTGGATGCAGGAACTCAATCGATGTTGTCGGGGTCCCTCTGCTCTCCAGCTGCTCAGCCCCGGTTGGTTCTGTGTGGTAGCCTGAGCCTCTCCTACTGCAGACAGGCTTCCAGGTGAGGCCCGGGCAGCTCCAGGTTCACATAATCCTAGCTCAGGAACCCCAGAAGGGAGAAAGAGTCTCCCTCCTGGTTTGCCCATAGCAGGACTCCTGTTGTCTTCAGGGTACACGCTCAACACTTAGATCCAGCACAGTGGCCAACAGAGTTCAGTGAGATATTGGTCAGGGGGTGAAGCTACTATGATTGCAAATCCCACCTGAATCAAAAGGTGGGAGTGAAAAAAACCCAAACAACTAAAAGGGAGGAAGGATGGTTTGGCCAACAAATGCAAAGGGTCCACGAAAGGGAGGGTCTATGAGTGGCCCCACATTACGGGAGAGATCAACTTGTCCAAGGTCACACATCCAGTAAAATGGGAAAGCCAGGACTCAAACCAAGGCAGTCCAACCCCAGATTCTTAACCACCCTGCTCTAAGGAAACAAAGCCTATTGGTTTCAGAATTCTCTGCAACATTAGCTTTCAGAAGAAAATGGAGCAACAGCTGGACTTTCTGGAGAAAAAGATTGTAACTGAAGATTCATACACTCTGCCAAATTGTCTTTCACAATTTCAGGATCGCTAAAAAGCATTAAACACACACCATGTGACAGGCACTGTTCTAAGTGCTTTATATGTATATTGAGCCATTCACTCCATGAACAACTCTATAATACAGGACTTCTTATCCTTATTTCACAAATGAGAAAACCAAAGCCCAAATAAGTTAGGTAACTTACCTAAGAGTCTGGATTGTGTCTAGGCAGTCTGATCTTCTGAGCTATGCTGTAAACTTCTCTGATCTCAGAATATGGGATGTCTCCTTTTATTAAAACTTCTTTAATTTATTTCAGCAATGTTTTGTGGTTTTCAATCATTCTTCAAATATTTTCTCTTCTCCTTTCTCCTTTTCTTTTTCTAGTATTCCCATTACATGTATATTGGTGTGTGGTTAATGGTGTCCCAGATTTCTGTGAAGCTGTTAATTTTTCTTCATTCTTTTTCTTACTCTGTTCTTAAGATTGCATAATCTCTATAGATCTTCAAATTTTCTTTCTTTTCTTCCTTCCTTCCTTCCTTTCTTCCTTTCTTCCTTTTTTCCTTCTTTCTCTGCCTCTCTCTCTCTTTCTTTCTCTCTCTCTTTCTTCCTTCCTTTCTTTTTTTCTTTCTTGGCATACCCGAGTGTATTTGGGGCACACTGGGGTGAGAGGGCCCTGCAACTAGCAGAAGGTGTTGGGCCTCTTGGTAGTGAAGCATGGCTTGTGCTGATGGCGCAGGACGCGGCGGAGCAGCAGGAACTTGATGTTGGAGTCGTGGAACTGCACTTGCTAGCTGTAATCTCCTCCAGTGGGCCAGGGTGTGGTGCTGGGCACCCATGTCCAGATCTATAAAAAGGAGGAGGGGGCAGGGTAACCGCATTTCCTGGGCTCTAGGCATTTGGCAGACCTCCTATCGAGTACCTGTCCAGTGACCTGGTACATTCTGTCAGGCACAGCCATTGCCTGGGGGCCGTGACCGTGACTTGGGGCTGACTGGGGGGCCAGATGGCCACAGCCTCTGGTCCCAGCAGGCACTGGCCACCAGGGAGGTAAGCCTCTAAGTTCACTTTAAGGAGCATGGCCACAGCCACCAAAGATAATGAGATTCGCTTGCTGTTTGCAGCTCTATTTAAACCATCACTTCAAGAAACAGTGATTCTTCAGGTTTAGGTGCAACTGATTCTTTTTTTCTTTTTTTTTAAGGGACAGCTGTCCCAGAGGGTAACACCAATTAATTTTGATGCTTTTTTCTTTAGTGCATTATTATTATTATTTATTTATTTATTTATTTATGACAGGGTCTCACTCTGTCACCCAGGCTGGAGTGCAGTGGCACAGTCATAGCTCACTGCAGTCTCAACCTCCTGGGCTCAAGTAATCCTCCCACCTCAGGCCCCTGATTAACTGTGACTGCAGGTATATGCCACCACACCCTGCTAATTTGCTGCTTTTTTTTTTTGTAGAGGCAGGGTTTTGCCATGGGTTTTGCCCAGGCTGGTCTCAAACTCCTGGGCTCAAGCGATCTGCCTGCCTCGGCCTACCAAAGTGCTGGGATTACAGGTGTGAGCCACTTTGCCTGGCCTCCTTTAACCCTTTAAACATGGTTTCCCCTGGTTTTTTGAATATATTTGTAATAGCTGCTTTGAGGTTTTGCTAAGTTCAACCCATTGACCCCTCAAAAGCAATTTCTATTGCCTGCTTTTTCCTTATGTATTGGTTACACTTTCCTTTTTCTTGCATGTCTTGTAATTTTTTTTTGTTGTCGAAAACGACATTTTAGAGACTATGGTAGCAACTCTGGATACTGATTCCCCCTTACCTACCTACAGGACCTATTGTATTTGCTTGTTATTTGTTTAGTGACTTGATTGGACTAGTTTGGTGAAGTCTAGGTTCCCATGCAATGTGGAGCTGCTAGTGTTTTCCTCAGAGGCCACAGCCTTGGGCACACACAGTCTCCATGACCACCAGGGATGACCGACTCTAGGCTCTCTATTTCCCTGATCACCTTGTTAAGCTTTTGGCTGGTCTACTTCACACCCACTTGTTAGCCTCTTCTAATTTCTAGGTGATTGTTCTATGGATTTTTTTTTTTTTTTTTTTTTTTGACAGAATCTCCTTCTGTTGCCCAGGTTGGAGTATAATGGTGTGATCTTGGCTCACTGCAACCTCCACCTTCCCAGTTCAAGTGATTCTCCTGCCTCAGCTTCCTGACTAGCTGGGATTACAGGCGTCCACCAACATGCTTGGCTAATTTTTGTATTTTTAGTAGAGACAGGGTTTCCCCATGTTGGCCAGGCTGGTCTCGAACTCCTGACCTCAAATGATCTGCCCGCCTCGGCCTCCCGAAGTGCTGGAATTACAGGCGTGAGCCACCACACCTGGCCAGCAATCTGTTCTTTTGGTTTGCCTCTCCTGCTGGACAGAACCTCTGTACCACTACGCCTGAGCTGGAAAGGGGGAGGAAGATGGTGGCCTGCTTTTCCCAGAGTGACACACTTGCTCTTCAGGAGGGGCACTGGACAAAGACAGTAGCCCCTGGTCTTCTCATCTCCCTCCTCCTGGTGTGGAAACTCTACCCAGTGAGCAAGCAAGGCACAGTACTGCAGCCTGCCTCCATGCAGTAGAACTTCTGCTCTAAGGTGGAGGCTGGAAGGAGGAGGGAGCTCCAATCCTCTGCCCTGCAGTTGCCTGGAATACAACTTCTGTAACACAGAACTGGTGGTGATGAAAGATGCTGATGGCCTGCCCTTCCTGGAGTAAAACCATAGCCCTACTCTGGGATCTGGGAAGAAAGGGTGTCCCATCTTCCTGGCTGTGTTTTCCCAGAGTAGAGCTTCTAACACACTGAGCTTGAGGTGGGAGGACAGGAAGCATTTTGGGGTTCAAATGCCACAGACTCCCATTGTTCTTCCCAAGGTTTAGTAGGTAGATTTTCTTGAATAAGTTTCTCCACTTGAGCAGTTCAAGACCAGCCTGGGAGGTTGAGGCTGCAGTGAACCATGATCATGCCACTATACTCTGTCCTGGGCAACAGAGCAAGATCCTATTCCCCCCCCCAAAAAATATGAAGACAAAAAGACAAAAACAATAATAATTTTCACCAGTGAAAGTTTGTTCCATTTGGGAGTATATCTACTGATCTCCTCATCCCACTATTTTGGAAGTCCTCTACCTCAATCAGGTTTTTTTAAAGGTAAAAATAAGTTTGTTTGGTAATATTATAAATTCATGGGCTCAAACTTATTTGATGTGTTTCAATCAACTGCAATTATTTCTATTGATACTCAAATTATTTTAATTTTGGCTAGTAGGAACTTCTTTAAGTTGGCTCCTTAGTCCTTTTGATGGGAACCTAGCAATTATTGATAACTTTCTTGCTATTAAAATACCTTATACAGGCCAGGCACGGTGGCTCATGCCTGTAATCCCAGCATTTTGGGAGGCCGAGGCAGGAGGATCACCTGAGATTGGGAGTTCGAGACCAGTCTGACCAACATGGAGAAACCCCATCTCAACTAAAATACAAAAATTAACCGAGCATGCTGGCCTATAATCCCAGCTACACGGGAGGCTGAAGCAGGAGAATTGCTTGAACCTGGGAGGTGGAGGCTGCAGTGAGCTGAGATGGTGCCATTGCACTCCAGCCTGGGTGACAAGAGCGGAACTCCGTCTCACAAAAAAAAAACAAAAACAGGCCGGGCGCGGTGGCTCAAGCCTGTAATCCCAGCACTTTGGGAGGCCGAGGCGGGCGGATCACAAGGTCAGGAGATCGAGACCACAGTGAAACCCCGTCTCTACTAAAAATACAAAAAATTAGCCGGGCGCGGTGGTGGGCGCCTGTAGTCCCAGCTACTCAGGAGGCTGAGGCAGGAGAATGGCGGGAACCCGGGAGGCGGAGCTTGCAGTGAGCCGAGATCGCGCCACTGCACTCCAGCCTGGGCAACAGCGTGAGACTCCGTCTCAAAAAAAAAAAAAAAAAAAAAAAAAAAAAAAAAAAAAACAAAAACAAAAACAAAAAAAAACACCTTATACATTACTTTCCCAATACCCACAGAATGCTTTTGGAAAACTGAAAGGTTGCATTCGCCAGTATCAAAAGGAGTGTATATGCCTTCCAAGGAACTGAAGAAGATAAAAAGCAAACACTCAAAAGGGAGAAGAAAAAAAAACAATAGAAAAACCGTAAGGCTGGGCGCGGTGGCTCACGCCTGTAATCCCAGCACTTTGGGAGACCGAGGAGGGCAAATCACTTGAGGTCAGGAGTTCGAGACCAGCCTGGTCAACATGGCGAAACCCCCACATCTACTAAAAATACAAAAAAAATTAGCCAGGTGTAGTGGCACGCGCCTGTAGTCCCAGCTCAGGAGTCTGAGGCACAAGAATTGCTTCAACCCAGGCGGCAGATGTTGGCAGTGAGCTGAGATCGCGCCACTGCACTCCAACCTGGGGCAACAGAGCAAGACTCCAGCTCAATAAAAAAATTTTCAAAAAAGAAAAATCATAAAAGAAAACAATGACAAGGAAACATTAAAAATAGCATAGGAAAATATGGCAGGTGCAGTGGCTCACACCTGTAATCCCAGTACTTTGAAAGGCCGAGGCAGGATTGCTTGAGCCCAGGAATTTGAGACAAGCCTGGGCAATATAGTGAGACATTGTCTTTACAAAAAATTTTAAAAATTAGCTGGGAGTGGTGAGGGGTGCCTGTAGTCCCAGCTGCTTAGGAGGCTGAGGTGGGAGGATCACTTGAGTCCAGGAAATGGAAATTGCAGTGATCCAAGATCACCCCACTGCACTCCAGCTATGGAGAAGGTCCCTGTCTTAAAAACAAAAACAAGAAAAGAAAAATATGACCTGTATAATAAAACAGACGAGGCCGGGCGCGGTGGCTCACGCCTGTAATCCCAGCACTTTGGGAGGCTGAGGCGGGTGGATCATGAGGTCAGGAGATCAAGACCATCCTGCTAACATGGTGAAACCTGTCTCTACTAAAAATACAAAAAATTAGCCAGGCGTCGTGGCGGGCCCCTGTAGTCCCAGCTACTCAGGAGGCTGAGGCAGGAGAATGGTGTGAACCTGGGAGGCAGAACTCGCAGGGAGCCGAAATCGTGCCACTGCACTCCAGCCTGGGCGATGTATTAGCAATGATAAATGCAAATGGACTCTACTCCTCTATTAACAATTAAGATCCCCAAATTGAATTCAGATTTCAATTTTATGTTATTTAAAATAAGCACAAAATGCAACAAAAAGATTAAAATAAGAGAAGGGGACATATATAAAACAAATGCAAATTAGGAGAAATCAAAGATGAAAATACTTACATTAATAGAATTTGACACTCCATAAATAAATAAATGGCATTGAAATGAATGAAGTGAATTTATTAAGGATAAAGAATCACTTAATAATAAGTCTCAACAGCTTCCTGGAAAGAAACACATACAGCAGACAATACACCTATTTTTCCTAGTGCCTGTGCAATGTTTAAAAAAACTGAATATACAGTATAGCTGGACTAACAGTGGCACTTAAATAGGGTTCAGTTGCTAAAGAAGACTCACAGGACCCCAAATGACAAAGCTTACAAGTCTACACTTGATTACAGGGAGGGGGACCCACTATAGCAAGAGCATGAAAGTCAGGCTATCCACCAAGCAGACGACTCCACAAGGGGCCTGGAGAGGCCAGGTGCAGGCTCTTCCTGTCTTTTCTTTCCGGTACTACCACGTGTTCCATGCGCAAATTGTATTTTTCCTGCCCTAGACCTAGAGGCAGCCATTTCTTCAAGGAGCTCTGGTTTCCTTTATTGGAGACTGGTATTTGGAAACGAAGATCTGGGTGCTAAGTGTGCTCAGTGCTGCTGGGATCTCACTGCTTCCAGCCCATCTCAACAGTCAAAGCTAGGAAATATATCTATGTATACTAACCTATATATACGTATACATCTATATTTCTGTATCCATCTCCTGTTACATAAAAATTATATCAGGCCATTGTTTTGGACTAAGCTCCTACACTAGGCCCCAACAGAGCAGACTATAAACCAGAATGGAGTCGTTCATACTAAAGATCTGCATCATGGCTGGGCGCGGTGGCTCACGCCTGTAATCCCAGCACTTTGGGAGGCCGAGGCAGGCGGATCACCTGAGGTCAGGAGTTCAAGACCAGCCTGGCCAGCATGGTGAAACCCCATCTCTACTAAAAATACAAAAATTAGCTGGGAGTGGTGGTGGTGCGTGCCTGTAATCCCAGCTACTAGAGAGGCTGAGGCAGGAGAATTGCTTGAACCCTGGAGGCAGAGGTTGCAGTGAGCCAAGATCGTGCCACTGCACTCCAGCCTGGGCGACAGAGCGAGACTCTGTCTCAAAAAAAAAAAAAAAAAAATCTACATCATCAGACTAAAACTGAGTTGTTAGCTGGCCTTCTGAGAAATCAGGAGACAGACAAAGCCCAATTTCCCAAGCAGGCCAGTTTCCATCGGCATGATAATGAAGTTCCCTTTGCCTTTAGTCCTTACAACAAAAAGTAATCTGAAGTAACCTCATGTTAACCAATCAATTATTTGTCTATTGTTCTGTTTCCCTGTTCCCACTTTACAAGGAAAGTAACTTTGAAATGACCAGTCCACTTTTTGTTCTTTGTTTCTGCTTTCTTTAGCCCTTTCTGTCTATAAAATCAACCTCCTCTGTGCAGTCCGTTGGAACATTTACTCTATTTTACAGAATAAAATGTTGCCCAATTCTAGAATCACACACAAAAAAGCAAACTAAGATCTTAAAACTACATTGTTGTGATTTTGCTCTTTGATGCTCCCAACTAAAGTACAGTGTTTATATACAGTTGTTTTTGTTTTTTTGTTTTTTTTGACACAGTTTCACTCTGTCATCCAGGCTGGAGTACAGTGGCGGGGTCTCAGTTCACCACAACCTCCATCTCCCAGGTTCAAGCAATTCTCCTGCCTGAGTCTCTCTAGTAGCTGGGATTACAGGCGCCCACCACCAAACCTGGCTAATTTTTATATTTTTAGTAGAGATGGGGTTTCACCATGTTGGCCAGGCTGGTCTTGAACTCCTCACCTCAGGTGATCCGCCCGCCTCGGCCTCCCAAAGTGCTGGGGTTACAGGCGTGAGCCACCTCGCCCAGCCTACATACAGTCTTTTTTGTCTTTAGCCTTACACTATCTAGTCAAAACACTTTTTTGCAAACGTTGCTTAATCAGCAACTTCTTCCCCACCATCTTCAGTAATGTCATACATTTTTCATAAAATTATTTTTATTATTTTTTAATTGACAAATAAAAATTGTACATTAACCCTGTACAAAATGTTGTTTTGAAATATGTATACATTGTGTGAAATGACTAAATCAAGCTAATTAACATATGCATTTCTTCTCACACTTATTATGTTTCATGGTGAGAACACCGAAAATATACTCTCTTAGCAATTTTCAAGTATGCAATATATTGTTATTAACTACATGCAGCACGATGTACAGTAGCTCTCTTGCACTTATTCCTCCTGTCTAACTGAAATTTTCGATCCTTTGATCAATATCTCCCCAACACCAGCACCCCTCCCCTTCCCCAGCCCCTGGTAACCACCTTTCTACTCTCTGCTTCTTTATTTCTTATGTTTTCAACTTTTTTTTTTTTTTTTTTTTTGAGACGGAGTCTCGCTCTGTCGCCCAGGCTGGAGTGCAGTGGCGCGATCTCAGCTCACTGCAAGCTCCGCCTCCCGGGTTCACGCCATTCTCCTGCCTCAGCCTCCCGAGTAGCTGGGACTACAGGCGCCCGCCACCGCGCCCGGCTAATTTTTTGTATTTTTAGTAGAGACGGGGTTTCACCGTGGTCTCGATCTCCTGACCTTGTGATCCGCCCGCCTCGGCTTCCCAAAGTGCTGGGATTACAGGCGTGAGCCACCGCGCCCGGCCAACTTTTTTTTTTTTCTTGAGATGGAGTTTCGCTCTTGTTGCCCAGGCTGGAGTACAATGGCGCCATCTCGGCTCACAGCAACCTCCACCTCCCGGATTCAAGCAATTCTCCTGCCTCAGCCTCCCGAGTAGCTAGGATTATAGGCATGTGCCACCACGCCCGCTAATTTTGTTATTTTAGTAGAGATGTGGTTTCTCCAAGTTGGTCAGGCTGGTCTCGATCTCCCAATCTCAGGTGGTCCGCCCACCTTGGCCTCCCAAAGTGCTGGAATTACAGGCGTGAGCCACCACGCCCGGCCAATTTTTTCAACTTTTTTAGATTCCACATATAAGTGAGATCATGCAGTATTTGTCATTCTGTGCCTGGTTTAATTCACTTAACAGTTTTCTCCAGGTACAATTAATTTCTTTTGTCATCCTCTGCATTTCATCCTGGAATCACTGAAAACCAGGTTGATTCTTTTTTCAATTTGCATACAGTAATGTTCACTCTTGGTGGTGGTGTACCATTCCACAGGTTTCGACAATTGTAGAATCGTATATCCACCACCACCCTCATGTACTCAACCCTTCCTTCTCCCCTACCCCTGGCAACCACTGATCTGTTTTCAGTCCCGTTCTAGACTGAAGAATGACCCCGGAAAGATATCCATGTCCTAATCCCCAAAACCTGTGAATGTTACCTTAATATGGCAAAGGGACTTGGCAAATGTGATTATATTAAGGATCTCAAGATGAGATTATCCTAGATTATCCAGGTGGGCCCTAAATGTATTAATAATAACAAGGGTCCTTAAAAGAGGGTGGCAAGAAGGTCAAAGGAGGTCATAGGAGAGGTGAGGATAGAAGCAAGAGGTTGAAGTGATGTGAGGAAGGGGTCAACAACTAATGTATGCAGATGGCCTCCAGAAGCTAGAAAAGGCAAGGAAATGAATTTCCCCCCAGAGCCTTGTATTAGTCTGCTCTCACGCTGCTGATAAAGACTTAGCAGAGACTGGGTAATTTTTTTTTTTTTTCTAGACAGTGTCTTCCTCTGTCGCCCAGGCTGGAGTGCAGTGACGCGATCCTGGCTCGCTGCCACGTCCGCTTCCCGGGTTCAAGTGATTCTCCTGCCACAGCCTCCCGAGTAGCTGGGATTACAGGCGCGCTGACCACCACACCTGGCTAATTTTTGTATTTTTAGTACAGACCGGGTTTCACCATGTTGGCCAGGCTGGTCTAGAACTCCTGACCTCGTGATCCACACCCCTCAGCCTCCCAAAGTGCTGGGATTACAGGCATGAGCCACCTCGCCCAGCAAGACTCTGTTTCAAAAAAAAAAGATTCATCTATGTTTGTTATATATATTTTACCACAAAAAAAACAAGATTTGACCGGGCATGGTGGCTCACGCCTGTAATTCCAACACTTTGGGAGACCGAGGCAGGTGGATCACGAGGTCAGGAAATCGAGACCATCCTGGCTAATACGGTGAAACCCCGTCTCTACTAAAAATACAAAAAAATTAGCCGGGTGTGGTGGCGGGCGCCTGTAGTCCCAGATACTCGGGAGGCTGAGGCAGGAGAATGGCGTGAACCCGGGAGGCAGAGCTTGCAGTGAGCCGAGATCGTGCCACTGCTCTCCAGCCTGGGCAACAGAGCAAGACTCTGTCTCAAAAAAATAAAACAAGATTCACACGTATTGTTGAGTGAGTCAATAGACTTTTCCTTTTTTTCATTGATGAGTATTCCACTGTACACATATACCACAGTTTGTTTACCCATTCACTTGCTAAAGGACATCTTCATTGTTCCCAGTTATTAATAAAACTGCTGTGAGGCCAGGCGCAGTGGCTCACACCTATAATCCCAGCACTTTGGGAGGCCGAGGTGGGTGGTCAGGAGTTTGAGACCAGATGGCTAACATGGTGAAACTCCATCTCTCCTAAAAATACAAAAATGAGCTAGGTGTGGTGGAACGCACCTGTAATCCCAGGTACTCAAGAGGCTGAGGCAGGAGAATTGTTTGAACCTGGGAGGCAGAGGTTGCAGTGAGCCGAGATCACGCCATTACACTCCAGCCTGGGTGACAGAGTAAGACTCTGTCTCAAAATAAATAAATAAATAAATAAAACTGCTATAGGCCAGGTGCAGTGGCTCATGCCTGTAATCCTAGCACTTTGGGAGGCTGAGGCAGGTGGATTGCCTGAGATCAGGACTTGGAGACCAGCCTGGTCAACATGGTGAAACCCCGTCTCTACTAAAATACAAAAAAATTAGCTGGACGTAGCGTCATGCACCTGTAATCCCAGTTACTTGGGAGGCTAAGGCAGGAGAATTGCTTGAACCTGGCAGGCGGAGGTTGCAAGTGAGCCTAGATCACGCCATTGCACTCCAGCCTGGGTGACAGAGTGAGACTCCGTCTCAAAAATAAATAAATAATAAATAATAAAAGTGCTATAAACATTTACATACAGGGTTTTGTCTGCACAAAAATTTTCAATTCACTTAGCTATTAAAGAAAACTTGGCCGGGCATGGTAGCTCACGCCTGTAATCCCAGCACTTTGGGAGGCCAAGGCGGGTGGATTGCCTGAGGTCAGGAATTCGAGACCAGTCTGGCCAACATGGTGAAACCCTGCCTCTACTGAAACTACAAAAAAATTAGCCGGGTGTGGTGGTGTGCACCTGTAGTCCAGCTACTCAGGAGGCTGAGGCAGGGGAATTGTAGTCCAGCTACTCAGGAGGCTGAGGCAGGGGAATTGCTCGAACCAGGGAGGTGGAGGTTGCAGTGAGCCGAGATCGCACCACTGCACTCCAGCCTGGGAGACAGAGGGAGACTCTGTCTCAAAAAAAAAAAAAAAAAAAGAAAGAAAGAAAAAAGAAAACTCATAGGTATTCACAGCTTTTAGGACATGGAGAAGTCAATTTAAATATTATTACTAGGGGAACAGATTATTAAATGACACAAACCAAAAGAATTACAGGCTTTTTTTCTTTTTTCTTTTCTTTTCTTTTCTTGTGGAGACGAAGTCTCCTCTGTTGCCCAGGTTGGAGTGGAGTTGGCAAGATCTTGTCTCACTGTAACCTCTGCCTCCCGGGTTCAAGCAATTCTCCTGCCTCAGTCTCCGGAGTAGCTGGGATTACATGGGTGCACCACCACGCCCGGCTAATTTTTGTATTAGTAGAGATGAGGTTTTACTATGTTGGCCAGGCTGGTCTCAAACTCCTGACCTCAGGTGATCCGCCCACCTCAGCCTCCCAAAGTGCTGGGATTATAGGCGTGAGCCACTGAGCCTGGCCAAGAATTTCAAGTTTTTTAAGGCCAAGGTAATATTCATAGATCAAGTCACAAGCTCAGAGTTCTAGATGTCTTACAAGAGCCCTTTGTTAGAAATAACATTTTCAAGGGTATTTTAAGAGACCAGAATAATCACTTTTTCCTTATTCCGTTGCTAGGATTTATTATACCAGCAGTCAGGAGGGCCTGTGGTGTTGCAGATGAAATCCTGGAATTCCATTATTTAGAACTGAAAAAAGTAAAAACAGATCTGAGAAGCTTAAAAGTTACTATGGAAAAGAAAGGGACAAAATAATATTATAAACAATTGGAATTTGAGGCATGTGATGTTATCCATCTACAGGATGAATAGACAAAAATGACAGTATTTAAATTTCTGGTTTATTATATCGGCAATCCAGTCACCCTTAGTCCTTAGTACTGTTTGCTATGAAACTTTGTCAAACACTTTCATGAAGTCATTAAAAGTGACCTGTTTTTTCCAACAGATGTGCAGTGATACCTTTGCCAGTAGAGTTTTGCCTGAATAACAACAACAAAAAAATCATTCAAACACAAAAGTGACCAAGTTTTTCCCTTAGGGACCAAAACTACAGAGAAATAATTGAGTTGTACCCTTCAATGGGAAATCACGTACAAGTCACATGATGTTCAAAAGCTTGTAAAACCAACTGCAATGTTTCTAACGAATATTTGCCAGGGTCTGGGAATTCCCCCTATTTACATGTTAGCCTTTTGTGGATCCACATATCCATTTCATGGATGTCAGCAGCACGAGCTAGCAGCATGAGGATCAGCATATTTGTGTCAGTTCTCTAAGTCTCCCACGGGATCATGCGGTTCCCTGAGTCTCCAAGTCCCACAGGACCTTGCGAAGGGGCCCAGGTGGATACACTGTGTACACAGTGCAGGTTTGCATCACAGCCAAGGAATACCGGCCTTGGGGAAAGCAAGCCTGCTCTCTGTCCCAGAAGGAGATATCACCTCATCCCCCAAGGCAGCTCCTTGCAATAGAGCCCTGAGAAACGGCCCAGCTAAAGAGCAGTCAGGACCTTGCATTCTTGGCATGCCCAACAAGAACTAGCAGGAACTCTCTAGGCCATGGGGGATCGCCTCTCCCAACAATATGCCCATAGAGAAAATAGGCCATCTCTCCTTCCACATGAAAGGGACAACAAGAAGTACTGCCCAAAATGTTGCCCCTTCACCACTGTCTTTCAGGGCCTAGAATGCAGCTACCACCCACTTTTAGGTGGTGCTGGGAAACTGTGCATCATAAACCTTGCTCTTTCTCTGCTATCCAGTCATAAGGAACTCTCTGGGAAGTCACAGATCTGGGTTAAAGGAGAAGTAAAGCAGTAGCCACAAGCATCGTGAGGGTCTGAGCCACCTCTTCGTGCAGTTTGCTTTTGCCCTCCAACCAGCTTGGACCCGAACTTACATAGTACATTTTCATTTTCTAATGGAATATGGCTTTGCACATTCAACCTAGCCTTGATGGTCATTTCGAATGGCACACCTCACTCTCCTCCCACCTTCCAGATCTCCTGCCAATGCTTCGCACTGAGTGAACCCGCCCAGAAGCTGGAAGGCAAGGAAACCTGTTGCTACAGCCCCTTTGCTGGGCACAGAGCAGGTAAAGAAGGGTGGAGTGAGTCTGGAAAGGCAAATGGAAGATATCCAGCACAGCCCATAAATGACATTGATGTCATTGGTGTGATTTTCTAAAACATTAAGCTATTCTTGGAAAAGTTCCAAACAAAACAACACACACTCCTTTCAATTTACATAGTAGTTCCGTTCCTGGAAAATTCCACATATATTAAAACCGTGCAGAAAATCCTTTGAGTTATTGCTTGCTTCAGCAGCAATATACTAACATTGGAATTATATTGATACAAAGAAAATAAGCATGGCCCCCGTGCTAGATGACATGCACATTTGTGAAAGCATTTCATATTTTTTTAAATAAATTTCATTTAAAAATAGTGCTTTGAGTTTACAGGTAAAACAAGGTTAGGTTTAGGCTCAGATAATCACAAATAGGTTCTCATATACACAAATGTCTAGGGAGACAATTTGAAAATTATGTTAGACGTAGGAAAATTCTTCCTTGCAGGAATGTCACATGCATTGAAGGACATATGACATTCTTGGCTCCTGCCCACTCAATGGAAGAAATGACTTCTCAATTTCTGGGTCCCCGTTCCATCTAACACACAGAAGTTTCTGACCTAGCGACAAAACACTTGCTGCCGTTTCTGACAACATAAAATTATGAATTGGAATTTTCTGATTTAGCATGAAGTAATAACTGGCTACATATGAAACTGAAGCTTCAGGACGGGCAAGGTGCCTCATGCCTGTAATCCCAGCACTTTGGGAGGCCAAGGTGGGCAGATCACTTGAGGTCAGGAGTTTGAGACCAGCCTGGCCAACATGGCGAAACCCCACCTCTACTAAAAATACAAAAATTAGCCGAGCGTGGTGGTGCACGCCTGTAGTCCCAGCTACTCAGGAGCCTGAGGCAGAAGAATGGCGTGAACCCGAGAGGCGGAGCTTGCAGTGAGCTGAGATCATGCCACTGCACTCCAGCTTGGGCCACAGAGCAAGACTCCGTCTCAAAAGAAAAAAAAAGGTAATAGACAGTTAATAAAAGATAAATAACCACATTTCATGTCACTTGAAAATAAACTATAACATTGTTCTATTTTTAACATATGCACTTTAAGTAATTCATGCACATTACATAAAATTAGAAAATGCATACACAAAACTAAAAACGAAAACGCACATTCTGTAGTAGACGGAATAATGGCCCCTTAAAGATATCCATAATCTAGTTTCTGGAACATTTTACATGGCAAAAAGGACTATACGGATGCCACTAAATTAAGGATCTTGGGATGGGGAGATTATCCAGGATTATCCAAGCAGGGCCAATGTAATCTCAAAGATCCTGATAAAAGGGGAAGTGGACCCGGTGCAGTGGCTCATGCCTGTAATCCCAGTGCTTTGGGAGGCCGAGGTGAGAGGATCACTTGAGGCCAGGATTTTGAAACCAGCTTGGACAACATAGTGAGACCTCGTCTCTACAAAAAAGAGAAAAGAAAAATTAGCCAGGAGTCTGTTGTTCCAGCTACCTGGAAGGCTGAGGTAGGAGGACTGCTTGAACCCGGGAGGTCATGGCTGCAGTGAGCCGTGATCGCACCACTGCACTCCAGCCTGGGCAACAGAGCAAGACCTTGTCTCAAAAAAGAAAAAAAAATCATGGACTTTCATAGATTCCATCTGTTTCCACCATTAGCCTTTATAATGTTCTAAATGTCATGACTGCGACCAATGGTATATGACCCAAATGATACTTGAGAACTTGACTGATTTCTAGCACAATCAAATAGACTTGGCTTTCCTTGTACTTTCCCGGCCACAGACCTGGAATAAGACATTGCTTCAAAGAGCCCAGATTCCCTTTAATGGGGGGGATGGTTTGGTTTGTTGTTGTTGTCGTTGTTGTTGTTGTTTGAGATGGAGTTTTGTTCTTGTTGCCCAGGCTGGAGTGCAATGGCGCAATCTCGGCTCACCGCAACCTCCGCCTCCTGGGTTCCAGCGATTCTCCTGCTTCAGCCTCTCGAGTAGCTAGGATTACAGCCGCCCACCGCCACGTCCAGCTAATTTTGTATTTTTAGTAGAGACGGGGTTTCTCCATGTTGGTCAGGCTGGTCTCAAACTCCCGACCTCAGGTGATCCGCCCACCTCAGCCTCCAAAAGTGCTGAGATTACAGGTGTGAGTCACCACGCCAGACCGGGGGAATGGTTTTTAAGGACCACAACCTGAGCACTAGGGATGTTCATTATTACAGCGTGAAGTTACTTTTAGGCTACTTCAATGGACACAGCTAGAAAAAAAATGTATGAATATTTGTGACACACAGACTCTAGAGTGGCACCCATGATCCCTGCCTCCTGCTGTTCATGCTCCTGTGTGATCCCGTCCTCTTGAAAGTGGGAGGAACCATGACTTGCTTCTAATCAGTAGTATATGGCTAAGGTGACAGAATGTACATGGTTGCATATACATGAGTACATTACGTTCAGAATGATTACATGATGATTGTAATGCCCCCTTGCAAAGACACTCTCTCCTTGCTGGCATAAAAGAAGCAAGCTGTGTATGGAGAGGGCCATACGGCAAGGAGCTGAGGACAGCCTCTGGCTAACAGCCAGCGAGAAACTGAGGACATCAGTGCAGCAGCCTTCTAGAAACTAAAGGTTGCTAACAACCATGTGAGCTTGCAAGCAGATGATGAGACTGCAGTCCCTCTGACACCTTGATTGAAGCTTTGTGAGCCATAAGCAGAGCATCTAGCTAAACCATGCTTAATCTCCTGACTCACTGACAGTGTGAGATAATAAAAGTGTCTTGTGTTTTTTGTTGCTGTTTTTTTTTGTTTTTGTTTGAGAAGGAGTTTTGCTCTGTCACACAGGCTGGAGTGTGCGTTCTCGGTTCACTGCAAACTCCACCTCCAAGGTTCAAGCGATTCTCCTGCCTCAGCCTCCCAAGTAGCTGGGATTAGAGGCACCCCCCACCACGACCGGCCAATTTCTGTATTTTTAGTAGAGACAGGGTTTCACCATGTTGACCAGGCTGGTCTCGAATTCCTGACCTTGTGCTCTGCCCACCTCGGCCTCCCAGAGTGCTAGGATAACAGGCGTGAGCCACTGAGCCTGGTCTAATTTTTTGTATTTTTTGTAGATACGGGGTTTCACCATATTTCCCAGGCTGGTTTCTAACTCCTGGGCTCAAATGATCCTCCTGCCTTGGCCTCCCAAAATGTTAGAATTATGGGTATGAGCTGCCGTGCCTGGCCAATAGATTAACTTAAATCAAAGACTTTTCTAGCACAACTTCACAAGTTCTTTACAATTCTGTTCTATGTCATGAAATTGTTTTCTCTGGATTAACAATGCTTTATTTATTTATTTGTTACTTTTTTAATTTTTATTTTTTTGAGATGCAGTCTCGATCTGTTGCCCAGGCTGGAATGCAGTGGCATGATCTCGGCTCACCGCAACCTCTGCCTCCTGGGTTCAAGCAATCCTCCTGCCTCAGCCTTCTGAGTAGCTGGGATTACAGGCATGCACCAACATGCTTGGGTAATTTTTGTATTTTTAGTAGAGACGGGGTTTTACCATGTTGGCTAGGCAGTCTCGAACTCCTGACCTCAAGAGATCCACCCGCCACGGCCTCCCAAAGTGCTGGGATTACAGGCGTGAGCCACCAAGCCCAGCCTGGATTAATGCATTGAAGAGGCTGAGGAATCCTGAGGAAAGGGTCTGAGTTTTATTTCTCTCTCTATCCCTGGACCTAGTATAGAACGTGGCATATGAATTCAATTAATGTTAAGTAAATGACTGGATAATTGGAGGGATGGAGGAAAGAAGGAAGAAAGGAAGAAAAGAAGGAGGGAAGGAAGGAAAGAAGGAAAGAAGGAAAGAAGGAAGGAGGGAAGGAAGGAAAGAAGGAAGGAAGGAGGAAAGGAAGGAAGGAAGGAGGAAAGGAAGGAAGGAAGGAGGAAGGGAGGGAGGGAGGGAGGGAGGAAGGAAGGAAGGAAGGAAGGAAGGAAGGAAGGAAGGAAGGAAGGAAGGAAGGAAGGAAGGAAGGAAGGAAGGAAGGAAATAAGATTCATGAGATGGCCTTAAGTGGCTTTAAAGTTACTCTGAAACATATTTAAGGCCGGGTGCAGTGGCTCATGCCTGTAATCCCAGCACTTTGGGAGGCCGAGGTGGGCGGATCACCTGAGTTCAGGAGTTTGAAACCAGCCTGACCAACATGGTGAAACCCCGTTTTTATTAAAACACAAAAATTAGCCGGGCATGGTGGCACATGTCTGTAATTCCAGCTATTCGGTAGGCTGAGGCAGGAGAATTGCTTGAACCCAGGAGGCGGAGGTTGCAGTGAGTTAAAATCGCACCACTGCACTCCAGCCTGGGCGACAGAGTAGGACTCTGTCTCAAAAACAAAAACAAAACAAAACAAGAAACAAACAAAAAAAAGATATATATTTAAATATCTTAAAAGGAATAAAGAAATGCAAAGCAATGAAGTAGTGAAGGAAGTTAGCTAGTGAAGGAAGTAATCTTCATGAAAGCTGCAGATTTCCATGAACCAGTGAAAGAAATAGGTACTGGTAGGATATAAGCCCAGAAATGAGAACTATGTGGACTGTGGGAACAACCCGTATCTAAAAGTTTTGGAATCCATGTCATTTTGTCTATAAAAAGGGGATTAGTCTAGCCTTTGAACTCATGAGAAACTGGAGATCTACAGCCCACATCTTCTCACAACCCAGCCAGTTTCTGGCCAAAGAAGCAACCTCAGTCCAAAGAGAGAGTAGGCTGTGTGAAGTGGCTCACGCTTGTAATCCCAGCACTTTGGGAGGCCGAGGTAGGAGGACTGCTTGAGCCCAGGAGTTTGAGACCCGCCTAGGCAACATGGCAAAAGCCCATCCCTACAAAAAAATACAAAAAAAATTAGCCACGCATGGTGACGTACACCTGTAGTCTCAGCTACTCAGGAGGCTGAGGTGGAAGGGTGGCTTGAGCCCAGGAGTTCCAGGCTGCAGTAAGCCACAATCGTGCCACTGCACTCCAACCTGGGTGACAGAGTGAGACCCTGTTTCAAAACAACAACCAAAAAAAAAAAAAAAACTGCAAAAGAGGCCAGCTGTGTCTCACACCTGTAATCCTAGCATTTTGGGAGTCTGAGGCAGGAGGAGAGCTTGAGCTCAGGAGTTCTAGACCAGGTGGAGCAACATGGCGAGACCCCTATCTCTACAAAAAAAAAAAAAAAAAAAAATTTTTTTTTTTTTTAATTAGCCAGGCATGGTGGCACATGCCTGTGGTCCCAGCTACTCAAAAGGCTAAGGCAGAGGATTGCTTAAGCCCAGGAGGAGGAGGCTGCCGTGCGCCATGATCAGGCCACTGCACTCCAGCCTGGGTGTCAGAGTGAACAGAAAACCTGTCTGGACCAAAAAACGAAAGAGAAAAAAAAGGCATTAGCACTAAGAAATGAAAATTAAATCATTAGCCGACTTTGCATCTGCCAACAACTGATACCAGAAGACAGCAGAATGATAGTTTCAAAGTGAAAAAGGAAATAATTAGCCACCTAGGATTTTATACCTAGATAAATAATCTTTCTAGAGTAAAGGCAAAATAGAGACGTTTATACACATATAAAAAAGTATGGTTTACCACTCACAAACTCACTAAAAGTAATATTATGGGCTGGGTGCGATGGCTCACGCCTGTAATCCCAGCACTTTGGGAGGCCGAGGCGGGTGGATCACTTGAGGTCAGCCTGGCCAACATGATGAAACCCCGTCTCTACTAAATATACAAAAAAAAGGCCGGGCACGGTGGCTCACACCTGTAATCCCAGCACTTTGGGAGGCTGAGGCAGGCAGATCACAAGGTCAGGAGTTTGAGACCAGCCTGGCCAACATGGTGAAACCCTGCCTCTAATAAAAATACAAAAGTTAGCTGGGCGTGGTGGCACATGCCTGTAATCCCAGTTACTTAGAAGGCTGAGGCAAGAGAATCGCTTGAACCTGGGAGTCGGAGATTGCAGTGAGCCAAGTTCACGCCATTGCACTCCAGCCTGGTGACACAGCGAGACTCTGTCCCCCCAAACAAATAAAAATAAAAATAATAAAAATACAAAAAAAGAATTAGCCAGGTGTGATGGCACGCGCCTGTAATCCCAGCTACCCAGGAGGCTGAGGCAGGAGAATTGCTTGAACCTGGGAGGCGAAGGTTGCAGTGAGCCGAGATCGTGCCAATACACTCAAGCCCAGGTGACAGAGCAAGACTTCATTTCAAAAAAAAAAAAAGAAAAAGAAAAAGAAATATTATGGATGTATTGATTTCTGTTGCCAGCCAAGATGGAGTAAGCCCATTGTAGTCTCTCTCTCCCACTTATGACAACTAAAATTTCTATAGAAAATACAAAAAGCAACTACCTGGGAACTCTGAAAAGTAAGCAAGACTGGGTAAATTGGGAAGAAAAGCCAAAACTTGAAACAGTGCTCATACAGGGATGAGCTACTTGTATTTTTTTTCCCCACCTTCTCTTCCAACATTTATCAGTGAGGAAGTCTCCAGCAAAGCTGCTGCAGGCAGTGCAGGGAAGAAAACTCCAAGGAGCCCCATTTTACTGGCCAGAAGACTGAGAAAATGGGCCCCTGAAAACTGGACAGTGTGGAGGGAATCACAGAGGAGAGAACTGGAGAGAGGATCCTTAAATCGTGTGTGTGTATGAACATGGCACAAATCCCAGACTCAACCCTGAGCTGAGCATGCGTGGGTCAGACCCAAATAAACAGCAGACTTTGAGAACTGAGCTACGATTTAAAACACCAGACTAACCCCTGAGGAGGCCATATGTGAAATAAGCCCAAAATAGCATGGCAAAGGCTTTGAAAATTGAACTGACACTGAACCAACTGCACACAGAAGGTAAGATAGAACTTGTAGTCTGAGCCTAACCAGGTTGATTGCCTGATTTAAAAAAAAAAAAATCACATTCACCAGAGGACTTGAATAGGACCCAGATTCTTACAATATAGTATTTTAAAATGTCCAGGATCTAATCCAAAATTACTTTGCATACAAATAACCATGAAACTGTAATTCTCAAGAGGAAAGACATTCAACGATGCAAAATCCAAGATGATTTAGATGTTGAAATTAAAAGACAGACTTCAAAGCAGTGATTATAATTATGCTCTGTGAGGTGAGGTAAAGGTAAAGGTGAACACTCTTCTTTATTTTTAAATTTTTTAATTTTTTTTGAGACAGGGTCTTGCTCTGTCATACAAGCTGGAGTTCAGTGGTGTGATCTCAGCTCCCGGCAGCCTCGCCCTTTGGGGGCTCAAGCAAGTCTCCAGCCTCAGCCTCCCAAAGTGCTGGAATTACAGGAGTGAGCCACCACAGCTGGCTTGAACATTCTTTAAATAAATGAAAATATAGTACTCAGCAGAATAGAAAGAAACTATAAAAAATAACCAAATGGAAATTTTAGAGAGTAAAAATACAATATATTTTAGGGCAGTGAAAATACTCTGTATGATACTATGAGGACGGATTCATGTCATTATATATTTGTCCAAACCCATAGAATATACAACACCAAGAGTGAATCCTAATGTAAACTATGGACTTTGGGTGATTATGGTTGTTGATGTAGGTTCATCAGCTGTAACAAAAGTACCACTCTGGTGGGGGATGTTGATCATGTGGGAGGCTATACATGTGTGGAGCAAGGGATATATGGGAAAACTCTGTACCTTCCTCTTAATTTTGCTGTGACCCTAAAACTGCTCTAAAAATGAAGTCTTGGCCGGGTGCAGTGGCTCATACCTGTAATCCCAGAACTTTGGGATGCCGAAGCAGGTGGATCACTTGAGGTCAGGAATTCGAAACCAGCCTGACCAACATGGTGAAACCCCATCTCAAATAGAAATACAAAATTAGCTGGGCGTGGTGGCAGGCGCCTGTAATCCCAGCTACTCGGGAGGCTGAGGCAGGAGACTCCCTTGAACCTGGGAGGCAGAGGTTGCAGTGAGCCAAGATCGTGCCATTGCACTCCAGCCTGGGCAATAAGAGCTAAACTTCATCTAAAAAAATAAAAAATAAATAAATAAGAAGTCTTTACAAAATACCAATGCACTAAAAATAATAAGAATACAATATATCAAATTAAAAGCTCACTACATGGGTTCAATAGCAGAAATACATGTACATTAGTCAGGGTTCTCCAGAGGAACAGAACGAATATATATATATATATAGAGAGAGAGAGAGAGAGAGAGAGAGAGAGAGAGTGTGTGTGTGTGTGTGTGTGTGTGTGTGTGTGTGTGTGTGTGTGTGTGTCTGTGTGTGTGTTTAGAGGCAAGTCCAGGTTCTTTAAGGCAGGCCAGCAGGCTGGAGACCCAGGGAAAAGTGTATGCTACAATCTTGAGTCTGAAGGCATTCTGGAGGCAGAATTCTTTCTTCCTCTTTACTTTTACGGTCTCCCACTGATTGCATGAGGCTTACTCAAATTATAGAGGATAATCTACTCTACTCAAAGTTCACGGATTTAAATGCTAATCACACCTTAAAAAATATACCAGACGGACTGGGCGTGGTGGCTCATGCCTGTAATCCCAGCACTTTGAGAGGCTGAGGCAGGCAGATCACAAGGTCAGGAGTTCGAGACCAGCCTGACCAACATAGTGAAACCCTGTCTCTACTAAAAATACAAAAATTAACCAGGTGTGGTGGTGAGTACCTAATAATCCCAGTTACTCAAGAGGCTGAGGCAGGAGAATTGCTTGAATCTGGGAGGCAGAGGTAGTAGGTAGCTGAGATCGTACCATTGCACTCCAGCCTGCGTGACAGAGCAAGACTCCTTATCTCAAAAAAAAATAAATAAATAAATAAATAAATAAATTTTAAAAATAAAAAAGATAAAGAATGGAAAGAAGATTGAAAAAAATTTAACAGATCCTTAGTCCTGTGGAAACATATCAAAAGATCTAACTTTTGTGGCTCTGGAGTCCTAGCAGATTAGAAAGAGATTGGTGCAGAAAAAATATTTGAAGAAATAATGGCTGAAAACTTCCCAAATTTGGAGAAAGACAAGTTTTTCTTGTTGTTGTTGTTGTTGTTTTGTTTTGTTTTGTTGTTGAGACAGAGTCTCCCTCTCTCACCCAGACTGGAGTGCCATGGTATGATCTCGGCTCACTGCAGCCTCTACCTCCTGAGTTCCAGCGATTCTCCTGCCTCAGCCTCCTGGGTAGCTGGGATTACAGGTGTGTGCCACCACACCTGGCTAAGTTTTGTATTTTTAGTAGAGATGGGGTTTCACCATGTTGGCCAGGCTGGTCTCAAACTCCTGACCTCAGGTGATCCACCTGCCTAGGCCTCCCAAAGTGCTAGAATTATAGGTGTGAGCCACCGCATCCAGCCAAGAAAGACAAGTTTTTTATTCAAGATAAGCAAACCCAAAAACTCACCAACCAGAAAAATGTGTTCATTCTCCTTAATTACATATGAAGCATTTAGGAAAAAATGATCAGATATAAATGATGGACTGGGTGCGGTGGCTCACACCTGTAATTCCAGCACTTTGGGAAGCCAAGGTGAGTGGATCACCTGAGTCAGGAGCTCAAGACCAGCCTGACTAACATGTGAAACCCCATCTCTACTAAAAATACAAAAATTGGCCAGCTGTGGTGGCAAGCACCTGTAATCCAAACTACTTGAGAGGCTGAGGCAGGAGAATTGCTTGAATCAGGGAAGTGGAGGTTGCAGTGAGCTGAGGTCGTGCCACTGTACTAGCCTGGGTGACAGAGCGAGACTCTGTTTCAAAAAAAAAAAAAAGGTATAAATGACGAGGGAAGTCTCAACAAATTGGAAAGAATTAATATTAAATAGACCTCACTCTCTATTATTTATTATTTTAATTTTAGAGACAGAGTCTCACTCTGTTGCCCAGGCTGGCCTCAAACTCCTGGGCCCAAGCCATCCTCCCATCTCAGCCTCCCAGGTAGCTGGGACTACAGGCATGCACCACCACGCTCAGTCAGACCTTACTTTCAAAAAGGAAAGAACAATAAGGGTAAGTTTTAAAAATAAATGTATACAACACTAAAATGTTACTAAATAATAACTCATGGGCTTAAGAGTAAGTCACAATTTGGCAAAGGATTCTTAGATATGACACAAAAGCACTAGGAATAAAAGAAAACATGGAGAAATTGGTCTTCATCAAAATTAAAAACTTTTCTTTCTCTCTCTCTCTGTCTCTTTTTTTGTTTTTTTTTTTTTTTGTTTTTGTTTTTTGTTTTTTTTCTTTTTCTGAGACAGGGTCTCACTCTGTCATCCAGGCTAGAGTGCAGTGGCCTGATCTCAGCTCACTGCAGCCTCATCCTCCTGGCTCAAGCAATCCTCCCACTTCAGCCTCCCGAGTAGCTGGGTCTACAGGCACATGCCACCATACTCAGCTAACTTTTGTATTTTTTGTAGAAACAGGGTTTCACCATGTTGGCCAAGGCGGTCTTGAACTCCTGGGCTCAAGCAATCCACCCTCATCAGCCTCCCAAAGTGCTGGGATTACAGGCATGAGCCACTGCGCCCCACAATTAAAAACTTTTCTTTCAAAGAACATCATCAAGAAAGTGCACAGGGGCCAGGCGCGGTGGCTCACGCCTGTAATCCCAGAAGTATGGGAGGCCGAGGAGGGCAGATCACGAGGTCAAGAGATCGAGACCATCCTGGCCAACATGGTGAAACCCCGTCTCTACTAAAAAACATAAAAAATTAGCTGGGCATGGCGGCGGGCACTTGTAATCCCAGCTACCCGGGAGGCTGAAGCAGGAGAATCACTTGAACCCGGGAGATGGAGGCTGCAGTGAGCCGAGACTGCACCACTGCACTCCACTCCAGCCTGGCGACAGAGCAAGACTCCATCTCAAAAAAAAAAAAAAGAAGAAGAAATTGCACAGAAAACCCATGGAATGGGAGACCATATTTGCAAATCATAAATCCATTAAGGGATTTGTATCTAGAATTAAAAACTCTTGGCCGGGCGCGGTGGCTCAAGCCTGTAATCCCAGCACTTTGGGAGGCCGAGACGGGCGGATCACGAGGTCAGGAGATCGAGACCATCCTGGCTAACACGGTGAAACCCCGTCTCTACTAAAAAATACAAAAAACTAGCCGGGCGAGGTGGCGGGCGCCTGTAGTCCCAGCTACTCGGGAGGCTGAGGCAGGAGAATGGTCTAAACCCGGGAGGCGGAGCTTGCAGTGAGCTGAGATCCGGCCACTGCACCCCAGCCTGGGCGACAGAGCAAGACTCTGTCTCAAAAAAAAAAAAAAAAAAACTCTTAAAATTCAATAATAAGAAGGCAGGCCAACATTTTTTAAATGGGCAAAGGATCTGAATAGACATGATCAGTATTTTTTCAAGGAATATATAAATGGCCAATAAGCACATGAAAAGATGCTCAATATCATTACCCATCGGAGGAATTCAAATCAAAATGAGAATGAGATACCACTTTGTAGCCAGTAGGATGGCTAGAATCAGAAAGTCATAATAAGCAACAGGAGCTCTCATTCATTGTGGGTGGGAATGCAAAATGGTACAGCCACTTTGGAAGACAGCTTGGCAGTTTCTTACAAAACTAAACATACTCTTACCATATGATCCAGCAATCGCACTTTTTGGTATTTACACAAATGAATTGAAAACTTATGTCCACATAAAAAACCTGCACATGAATGTTTATAACAGCTTTATTCATAATTGCCAAAAGTGGAAGCAACCAAGATGTCCTACAATAGGTGAATAGATAAACAAACTGTGGTACATTCATACAATGGAATGTTATTGAGTGATAAAAAAGAAATGAGCTATAAAACCAGAAAAAGACATGGAGGAACTTTAAATGCATATTGCTGAGTAAAAGAAGCCAAACTAAAAAGTCTACATATTGTTTGACTCCAACTATATGACATTCTGGAAAAGGCAAAACTATGGAAATATAATGGTTGCCAAGGGTTAGAAGAGAGGGAAGGAAAGAGGGATAAGTAGGTGGAACATGGGGAATTTCTAGGGCATCAAAACTATTCTGTGTGAAACTGTAATGGTGGATACATGTCATCATATATTTGTCCAAACCCACAGAATGTACAACGCAAAGAGTGAACCTTAATGTAAGCTACAGGCCAGGCGCGGTGGCTCAAGCCTGTAATCCCAGCACTTTGGGAGGCCGAGGCGGGTGGATCACGAGGTCAGGAGATCGAGACTATCCTGGCTAACATGGTGAAACCCCGTCTCTACTAAAAATACAAAAAACTAGCCGGGCGTGGTGGCGGGCACCTGTAGTCTCAGCTACTTGGGAGGCTGAGGCGGGAGAATGGCGTGAACCCGGGAGGCGGAGCTTGCAGTGAGCCGAGATGACGCCACTGCACTCCAGCCTGGGAGACACAGCGAGACTCCGTCTCAAAAAAAAAAAAAAAAAAAAAAAAAGGAATGAAGTACTAATAGATACTACAGTTCGGATGGACCTTGAAAACATTATGCTAAATGAAAGAAGCCACATATAAAGGAAAAGATCACATATTATATGATTCTAGTAATACGAAAATTTGCAACTTAGAAATCTATAGACACAGAAAGTAGAGCAGCGGCTGCTTAGGGCTGGGAGTGGAGAAGGGCGCTAAGGAGTAGGGGGATGATGGCTAGAGGGCACAGAGCTTCTTTTTGAGGGGATAAAAAGGTTCTCTTTTTTGTGTGTGTGGGGGACAGAGTTTTGTTCTTGTCCCCCAGGCTGGAGTGGCATGATCTCGGCTCACTGTAACCTCTGCCTTCTGGGTTCAAGTGATTCTCCTGCCTCAGCCCCCCGAGTAGCTGGAATTACAGGAGCCTGCCACCACACCCGACTAATTTTTGTATTTTTAGTAGAGACAGGGTTTCACTATGTTGGGCAGGCTGGTCTTGAACACTTGAACACTCAGGTGATCCACCCGCCTCAGTCTCCCAAAGTGCTGGGATTACAGGCATGAGCCACGGCGCCTGTCCCCAGGCAGAACCCCAAGGTTGCTAGGTAATTAATGGAGAATACTTTGTCTCCATCAAAGAATGCCAGACAAAAAAGTACGGAAAGAATGAGAGAATTAGAAAATCAACATTTTGCCACTGCAGCCTCTGCCTTCCGGGCTTCAAGCAATTCTCGTGCCTCATCCTCTGGAGTAGCTGGGATTACAGGCATGAGCCACCACACCCGGCTAATTTTTGTATTTTTAGTACAGATAGGGGTCTCGCCATGTTGGCCAGGTTGGTCTTGAACTCCCGACCTCAGGTGATCCACCTGCCTCAGCATCCCAAAGTGCTGGGATTACAGGCGTGAGCCACCGTGCCTGGCTGGATAAAAAAGTTCTAACATTGACTGTGGTGATGGTTGCACAACTTTATGAATACACTAATGGCCATTGAATTGTACACTTCAAATGAGTTAATTGTGTACTGTGTACATTATATCTCAATAAAGCTGTCTTTAAAAAAGGAATGGGCTGGACTTGGTGGCTCACACCTGTAATCCAACACTTTGGGAGGCCGATGCAGGCAGCTTGAGCCCAGGAATTGGAGACCAGCCTGGGCCACATAGCAAAACCCCATCTCTTCTAAAAATACAAAACCTAGCTGGACGTGGGTAGCACATGCCTGTAGGGCCAGCTACTCGGGAGGCTGAGGTGGGAGTATCACCTGAGCCCTGAAGGTCGAGGCTGCAGTGAGCTAAGATTGTGCCAATGCACTCCAGCCTGGGAAACTGGAGTGAGATCCAGTCTCAGAGAGAGAGAGAGAGAGGTCTGTCTCTGAAAAAAAAAAAAAAAAACTAAAATAATTTAAAAATAAAAAGATATGAACTACTGATACATGCTATAACATGGATGAACTTCAAAGACATGACCACATATTATATTATTCCATTCTATGAAAGTCCAGAAGCAGGCGCAGGTGGCAGTGAGCTGAGATCACCATTGCACTCCAGCCTGGGCGACAGAGCCAGACTCTGTCTCAAAAAAAAAAAAAAAAGAAAGAAAGAAAGAAAAAAGAAAAAAAAAGTCCAGTATAGAAAAACCTATAGAGACAGAAGGTAGATTTGTGGTTATTAAGGTTGGGTGGTTGGAGGATGAGGGATGAGGGAATGATAACTAAAGGATATGGTTTCTTTTTTTTCTTTTATTTAAGAATTTGATTTTCTTTATTCCCCTTTTCTTGTTTTTCTTTTGTATTTCTTTGCTGTGTCCCCAGCTTACTGAGGGGTTTCCTTCTGAAGTGACTCAAATATCCCGACTGTCACGATGGTGGCATATATCTGGTAATATACTAAACACCATTGAATTGTACACTTTAAATCAGTGAGTTGTATGGTATGTAAATTACATCCCAATAAAACTATTTTTTAAAAACAGTAAATCAAAATCAAAATTACAAAATAGGCCAGGCACAGTGGCTCACAGGTGTAATCCCAGCACTTTGGGAGGCCAAAGCAGGAGGATCACTTGAGCCCAGGAGTTCGAGACCTATCTGGGCAACATGGTGAAACCCTGTGTCTACAAAAAAATAGAAAAAATTAACCAGGTGTGGCCGTGCCCATGGTCCCAGCTACTTGGGAGGCTGAGGTGGGAAGATCACCTCAGCCCAGGAGGCTGAGGATGCAGTGAACCGTGATTGAGCCATTGTACTCCAGCCTGGGTGACAGAGCAACACTGTCTCAAGATTAAAAAAAAAAAAAAATTATATCTCAACTGGAATGTTAGTATTTCATACCAAAACTTACTGGATGTAGCAAATCAGTATTTTGAGGTAATTTTTATTCATAAGTGGATTAAGTTGGGTTGTTTTGGGTTTTTGTTTGTTTGTTTGTTTTAAGACGGAGTCTCCCTCTGTCGTCCAGGCTAGAGTGCAGTGGCATGATCTCGGCTCACTGCAACCTCTGCCTCCCAGGTTTGAGCAATTCTCCTGCCTCAGCCTCCCAAGTAGCTGGAATTACAGGCACCTGCCATCATGCCCAGCTAATTTTTGTATTTTTGTAGAGATGGGGTGTCACCATGTTGGCCAGGCTGGTCTCAAACTCCTGACCTAAAGTAATCTGTCTGCCTTGGCCTCCCAAAGTGCTGGGATTATAGGCATGAGCCACTGAGCCCGGCCACTGGATTACATTTTAAAAAAGAAAAGCCCTCAAATGGCTGATTCCACATCTGGGACAGAAAATTTATAATACAAACCTGGGACAACTTGCCAGGATACTATCAGGAAGGCAAAGGAGTCACCTTGAAGGGGCTCCCACTGGCCAAACGAGATAGTTTGAGCATCAGAAACAATAATGAGTGTAATTGATTGAAATATGTAAAATATATATGTGAGCCCACAGAGATAATTTTAATAACCCTTACCATGCTAGAGCACCATCTCATAACTCTGCAAACTGATAAATGGAAAGAAACATTTATCATGGCATTTCTGTCCCCAGGCAGAACCCCAAGGTCACCAAGTAATTAATGGAGAATACTTTGTCTCCATCAAAGAATGCCAGACAAAAAAGTACAAAAAGAATGAGAGAATGAGAAAATCAACATTTTGCCACTGCAGCCTCCACCTCCCGGGGTTCAAGCAATTCTCGTGCCTCAGCCTCTGGAGTAGCTGGGATTACAGGCATGAGCCACCACACCCAGCTGATTTTTGTATTTTTTTATTTTTTTTTATTTATTTTTTATTTTTTATTTTTTTGAGACAGAGTCTCGCTCTGCCGCCCAGGCTGGAGTGCAGTGGCGTGATCTCGGCTCACGGCAAGCTCCGCCTCCCGGGTTCACGCCATTCTCCTGCCTCAGCCTCCCGAGTAGCTGGGACTACAGGCGCCCGCCACCTCACCCGGCTAGTTTTTTTTTTTTGTATTTTTTAGTAGAGACGGGGTTTCACTGTGTCAGCCAGGATGGTCTCGATCTCCTGACCTCGTGATCCGCCCGTCTCGGCCTCCCAAAGTGCTGGGATTACAGGCTTGAGCCACCGCGCCCGGCCGATTTTTGTATTTTTAGTACAGATGTGGGGGGGGGGTCTCACCATGTTGACCAGGTTGGTCTTGAATTCCTGACCTCAGGTGATCCATCTGCCTCAGCCTCCCCAAGTGCTGGGATTACAGGTGTGAACCACTGCACCTGGACTTGCTCTCCCCACTTCTATTCAACATTGTAGAAGAGGTTCTAGCCACAGCAATCAGGCATGAAAAAGAAATAAAAAGGCACTCAGATGGAAAAAAGAAGGAAAACTATCTCTATTTGCAGATGACACAGTCTCAAATGTAGAAAATCCTAAGAAATTTGCTAAAAAAACAATCAGAACTAAGGAACAAGTTCAGAAAAGTGTCAGGATACAAAATCAACATGCCAAAGTCAGTTATATTTCTTTTTTTTTTTTTTTTTTTTTTTTTGAGACGGAGTCTCGCTCTGTCGCCCAGGCTGGAGTGCAGTGGCCAGATCTCAGCTCACTGCAAGCTCCGCCTCCCGGGTTCCCGCCATTCTCCTGCCTCAGCCTCCCGAGTAGCTGGGACCACAGGCGCTGCCACCTCGCCCGGCTAATTTTTTGTGTTTTTAGTAGAGACGGGGTTTCGCCGTGTTAGCCAGGATGGTCTCGATCTCCTGACCTCGTGATCCGCCCGTCTCGGCCTCCCAAAGTGCTGGGATTACAGGCTTGAGCCACCGCGCCCGGCCTGTCAGTTATATTTCTATACACTAGCATTGAAGAATCCAAAAATCAAATTAGGACAACAATCCCATTTATAATAGCAGCAAAACCAAAGAATGCCTAGGAATAAATTTAAGAAAAAAGCACAAGATTTGTACACTGAAAACTATAAAACACTGTTGAAAAAACTTTAGATCTAAAAAATGGAAAAATATATACGTTCGTGGATTGGAAAACAAACATTGTCAAGATGGTAATACTCCCCCAATTCACCTACAGATTCAATGGAATCCCTATCAAAATCCCAGGTTGTTTTGCAGAAATAGATAATTTAATCATAAAATTCATAGGAAAACGCATAGGACTCAGAATAGCCAAAAAAAAAAAAAATATTGAAAAAGATCAAAGCCGGACGCGGTGGCTCAAGCCTGTAATCCCAGCACTTTGGGAGGCCGAGACGGGCGGATCATGAGGTCAGGAGATCAAGACCATACTGGTTAACACGGTGAAACCCCGTCTCTACTAAAAAATACAAAAAATTAGCCGGGCATGGTAGCAGGCGCCTGTAGTCCCAGCTACTCGGGAGGCTGAGGCAGGAGAATAGCGTGAACCCGAGAGGTGGAGCTTGCAGTGAGCTGAGATCTGGCCACTGCACTCCAGTCTGGGCGACAGAGCAAGACTCCGTCTCAAAAAAAAAAAAAAAAAAAAAAAGGAAAAAGATCAAAGTTGGAGGACTCACATGTCCCGATTTCAAAACTTACTACAAAACTACAGTAATCAAGACAGTGCCGTACCGTCATAAGGATAGGCATATGCATCAATGAATGGAACAGAATTAAGAGCTCAGAAATAAACCCTTACATTTGTGGTCAACTGATTTTGATAAGCGTGCCAAGACAATTACATGGGGAAAGAGCAGTCTCTTCAACAAATGGTGCCGAGACAATTGGATATCCCCATGCAAAAGAATGAAGATGGACCTCTTCCTCACACAACACACAAAAATGAACTCAAACGGATCATGGCCTGAGTGTAAGGACTAAAACTGGAAAATTCTTAGAAGAAAATATAAGAGTATGTCGTTGTTACCTTGGATTTGGCAATGGTTTCTTAGACACAATAACAAAAGTACAAATGACAAAAGAAAAAAATAAACTGCGCTTCCTCAAAATTAAAAACTTTTGTGCTGCAAATGATCAAGAAAGTAAAAAGACAATCCACAAAATGGAAGAAAATATTTGCATATTACATATCTATAAGGAACCTGTATCTAAAGTACCTAAAGGGCTCAATAATAAAAAGACAACCCAATTTAAAAATGGGCAAAGGAGGCCGGGCGCGGCAGCTCATGCTTGTAATCCCAGCACTTTGGGAGGCCAAGGCAGGTGGATCACCTGAGGTCAGGAGTTCGAGACCAGCCTGACCAACATGGTGAAACCCCGTCTCTAATAAAAATATGAAAATTAGCTAGGCATGGTGGTGGATGCCTGTAATCCCACCTACTTGGGAGGCTGAGGCTGGAGAATTGCTTGAACCTGGGAGGTGGAGGTTGCAGTGAGCCGAGATCACGCCATTGCACTCCAGCTTGGGCGACAGAGTAAGACTCTGTCTCAGAAAAAAAAAAAAATGGGCAAAGGATTTGATAGACATTGCTTCAAAGAAAATATGCAAATAGCCAACAAATACATGGAAAGATGCTCAGTATCCTTACTTGTCAGGGAAATGCAAATCCAAACCAAAATGAGATACCACTTCACATCCGCTAAGATGGCTAGAATCAAAATAATACACGCTGGTGAGGATGCAGAAAAATTAGAACCTTCCTACATTGCTAGTGGCAATGTAAAATGCTGTGGCAGCTGTGAAAAACAGCCTGGCAGTTCTTCCAAAGGCTAAACACTGAGTTACTATACATCCCAGCAATTCTACTCCCAGGCATATACGGAAGAGAATCAAAAATATGTGCCACACAAAACCTGTATGTTCATAGCAGCATTATTCATAATAGCTAAAAGGCAGATGCAACCCAAATGTCCATCAACAAATGAATGAATAAAGAAAATGTGGTATATCCATATTATTCGAATATTATTTGGCAATAAAAGGAATGATGTGCTGCTATGAGTTGAGTTGTGCCCCTCAAAAAGATATATTGAAGTCCTAACCCCCCAGCACCTCAGACTGCAACCTTATTTGGTAATATGGTCTTTACAGAGGCAATCAAGTTAAAATGAGGACATTAGGATAGGCCCTAACCCATAGGACTGGTGTCCTTAAAAAAGAGGAAATTTGGACACAGAAACAGGCATACATACAAGGAGAATGCCAAGTGAAGATGAAGGCAGAGATAACAGTGACATGGCCGGGCGCAGTGGCTCACGCCTGTAATCCCAGCATTTTGGGAGGCCAAGGAGGGCGGATCACCTGAGGTCAGAAGTTCAAGACCAGCCTCCCCAACACGGTGAAACTGTCTCTACCAAAAATACAAAAATTAGCCAGATGTGGTAGCAGGTGCCTGTAATCCCAGCTACTCAGGAGACTGAGGCAGGAGAATCACTTGAACCCGGGAGGCAGAGGTTGCAGTGAGCCAGGATCACACCACTGCACTCCAGCCTGGGCGAGAGAATGAGGCTCCCTCTCAAAAAAAAAAAAAAAAGATATAAGGGTGACACATCTTATCTTTGGAATGCCAAAGACTGCCAGCAAGGCAGCAAAAGCTAGGAGAAAGGCCCAGGCCCAGAACAGATTCTCCTTCACAGTCCTCAGAAGGAGCCATTCCTGCCAACACCTTGACCTCAGACTTCCAGCCTACAGAACTGTGAGACAATACATTTCTGTTGTTTGAAGCCACCCAGTTTGCAGTACTTTGTTACAACATGGATGAACCTTGAAAACATTTTGCAAAATGAAAGAAACCAGGCAGAAATGGCCACATATTATATGAGTCCATAACAAAAGTGTCTAGAATAGGCAAATCCATAGAGACAGAAAGTAGATTAGGGTGTGCCAGGGGCTGGGTGTGTGTTTGAGGTAGTGCTGGGATGGCTGCCTAATGTATATGGGGTTTCATGTTTCAGAATTAGATCGTGGTGGTGGTTGCATAACTTTGGGAATATTCTAAGAACCACTGAATTATATATTTTAAAAGGGTAGGTTTATGGTATGTGACTTGTATTTAATAAAAAATTAAGTCCAGGCGTGGTGGCTCATGCCTGTAATCCCAGCACTTTGGGAGGCTGAGGCAGGTGGATCACCTGAGGTCAAGAGTTCGAGACCAGACTGGCCAATGTGGTGAAACCCCGTCTCTACTAAAACTACAAAAATTAGCAGGGCGTGGTGGCGAGCGCCTGTAATCGCAGCTACTCGGGAGACAAGAGAATCGCTTGAACCTGGGAGGCAGGAGAATCGCTTGAACCTGGGAGGTGGAGGTTGCAGTGAGCCGAGATCATGCCACTGCACTCCAGCCTGGCGACGGACTGAGACTCCATCTCAAAAAAATAATAATAATAAAGTAAAAAAATAAAAGAATCACTTGAACCCGGGAGGCAGAGGTTACAGTGAGCCGAGATCATGCCACTGCACTCCACCCTGGGCAATGGAGCAAGACTCTGTCTCAAAAAAATAAAAATAAGGGCTGGGAGTGGTGGCTCATGCCTGTAATCCCAGCACTTTGGGAGGCTGAGGCTGGCAGATCACTTGAGATCAGGAGTTTGAGACCAGCCTGGTCAACATGGTGAACCCTCGTCTTTACTAAAAATAACAAAAATTAGCCGAGAATGATCGCAGGTGCCTGTAATCCCAGCTATTCGGGAGGCTGAGGCAGAAGAATCGCTTGAACCTGGGAGGCAGAGGTTGCAGTGAGCCGAGGTCGCACCACTGCACTCCAGCCTGGGCAACAAGAGCGAAACTCCATCTCAAAAAATAAAATAAAGGCCGGGCGCGGTGGCTCATGCCTGTAATCCCAGCACTTTAGGAGGCCGAGGCGGGTGGATCACGAGGTCAGGAGATCGAGACCATCCTGGCTAACACGGTGAAACCCCGTCTCTACTAAAAATACAAAAAAAAAATTAGCTGGGTATGGTGGCAGGCGCCTGTAGTCCCAGCTACTCAGGAGGCTGAGGCAGGAGAATGGCGTGAACTTGGGAGGCAGAGCTTGCAGTGAGCCGAGATCATGCCACTGCACTCCAGCCTGGGCAACAGAGTGAGACTCCGTCTCAGAAATAAATAAATTAATAAAATAAAAATAATAAAAATAAATAAATAAAATAATAAAAATAAATAATCCCTCAAGCCTCAAGGAACAGGACAAGGCCCAGTGACTGTTCCTATTGTGGCTGGATGTTGAACCTACTGGTTCCTGGGGAAGGGGCTTGATTTAAAAAAAAAAAAAAAGTTGTGAAAACAAAAATAGGGGCTGGGCGCAGTGGCTCACGCCTGTTATTCCAGCACTTTGGGAGGCCAAGGCGGGCAGATCACTTGAGGTCAGAAGTTTGAGACCAGCCTGACCAACATGGAGAAACCCCGTCTCTACTAAAAATACAAAACTTAGCCAGGCGTGTTGGCGCATGCCTGTAATCCCAGGTACCCAGGAGGCTGAGGCAGGAGAATCACTTGAACCTGGGAGGCGGAGGTTGCGGTGAGTGGAGATCACGCCATTGCACTCCAGCCTGGGCAACAAGAGCGAAACTCAATCTCAAAAAAAAAAAAAAAAAGAAGACAAATAGGAAAGCCTGAAAATAAGTGAGTTATATATTCAGTTCAGGATCTTAGACTTCAAAAAGTAAACTCCAAAGAAGTAGAAAGATGGGTATAAAGTCTATAAGAGCAGAAATTAATGACAGAAAGGAAAGAAAAAGGCAATCAGTACAACCAAAATTTTGTTCTCTGACAAAACTACTAAAATAGAAAAAATTGTTGGGCACAGTGGCTGTCGCCTATAAACCCAGTTACTCAGGATCCTGAGGCAGGAGGATCACTTGAGCTCAGAAGTTCAAGGCTACAGTGAGTTATGATCCCGCCACTGTACCCTAGACTAGGCGACAGAGTAAGACACCATCTCTAATTTAAAAAAGAAAAAGGAAAAAATTCCAGCGAGTCTGATCATCAGAAAGGAGAAGAGAGAAAATAAACAATAATAGGAACAGAAAGGAAATATAACAAATGATAACAGTAGAGATTTTTAATAACATATGAGAACATTGTGAACAACCTTGGCCCAGAACATTTGAAAACTAAGATACCATGGAAAGATTTCAAGAAAAATACAGATTACCAAAATAGGAACTGATAATCAAATACC
The DNA here is from genome assembly GCF_049350105.2 of Macaca mulatta. Taxonomy (NCBI): domain Eukaryota; kingdom Metazoa; phylum Chordata; class Mammalia; order Primates; family Cercopithecidae; genus Macaca; species Macaca mulatta. The sequence continues at coordinate 23,910,237 of NC_133426.1, read as the reverse complement.
TCTCATGATAAGAAATATCAAGCCCACACAGTTTTACTAAAAAGTCTTACCAAACCTTCAAAGGAAAGATAATCTCTCTATATTAAATTATTATGAAATAATATATTTCAGAAAACAGAAATAGTGGGAAATTTACTCAGCCCATATTATGAGCTAATACAAATTTAATATCAAATTCACAAAACAGTGTTAAAAAATAATGTTTTAGACCAATCTCACTTATTAACATGCATGCAAAACTTCTAAATAAAATAACAAGCCGGATGCAGTGGTGCGTGCCTGTAGTCCCAGCTAACTAGAGGCTGAGGCAGGAGGATCCCCTAAGCCCAGGAGTTTGAGACCAGCTGTTGCAACATAGCAAGACCCCAACTCCAACAACAACAACAACAAAAATAGTAACAAACCGAATTTTAGCAGACCTCATCTCTAATAAAAATAATACACCAGGCACAGTGGCTCACGCCTATAATCTTAACAGTTTGGGAGCCTGAGGTAGGTGGATCTATTGAGCCCAGGAGTTCAAGACCAGCCTGGGCAACATAGTGAGACCTCTCTACAAAACATTTTTAAAAATTAGCCAGCTGTTGTGGCGCACACCTCTAGTCCCAGCTACTTGGGAGGCTGAGGTGGAAGGATCGCTTGAGCCTGGGAGGTGGAGGTTGCAGTGAGCCGAGATTGTGCCACTGCACTCCAGGGTGGGTGACAGAGCAAGACCCTGTCTCAAAAAATAAATAAATAAAAATAAAAAGTAATGTGTTATGACTAAGTAGACTTTTATGAGGAATGCATCAAGAAGGGTTCAACATCGGAAAATCTAGCAAAATATTTTATAGATTAAAGGGAAAATATAATCATTTCGTGAGATAAAGAAGAGACAAACACTCATTATTTGAAACAAAACAGGCCAGGCATAGTGGCTCATGCCTGTAATCCCAGCATTTTGGGAGGCCAAGGTGGGTGGATCACCTTGAGGTTAGGAGTTCAAGACCAGCCTGGCCAACATGGTGAAATCCTGTCTCTACTAAAAATACAAAAATTATCTGGGTGTGGTGGCGTGCGCCTGCAGTCCCAGCTACTTGGGAGGCTGAGGCACAAGAATCGCTTGAACCTGGGAGGTGAAGGTTGCGGTGAGCCGAGATCGTTCCATTGCACTCCAGCCTGGGTGACAGAGTGAGACCCTGTCTCAAAAAATAATAATAATTAAGGCCAGGCACAGTAGCTCATGCCTGTAATCCCAGCACTTTGGGAAGCCGAGGTGGACGGATCACCTGAGGTCAGGAGTTTGAAACCAGCCTGGCCAACATGGTGAAACCCTGTCTCTACTAAAAAAACAAAAATTAGCCAGGCATGGTGATGGGCACCTGTAATACCAGCTACTTGGGAGGCTGCAGCAGGAGAATCACTTGAACCCAGGAGGCAGAGGTTGCAGTGAGTCGAGACCATGCCATAGCACTCCAGCCTGGGCAACAATAGCGAAACTCAGTCTCAATAATAATAATAATTATTATTATTGACTGGGCACGGTCGCTCACGCCTGTAATCCCAGCACTTTGGGAGGCCGAGGTGGGTGGATCATGAGGTCAGGAGATCGAGACCATCCTGGCTAACGGAGTGAAAACCCCATCTCTACTAATGACAGGGTTTATGCTATATATTATATAATATATATTATATATGCTATATATTATGTTATGTTATAGATAATATGTATATTATATCATATGTTATGTTATATGACATGTATTATATATATTTATATTATATATAATTTTTATATTATATATTATATCAATTGTATATAATATATTATATATCATATCATATTTTAAAAATATTATGTAATTATATATTATATATAATTTTATATATAATTTATATAACATATAATAATATATAATTATATTATATAACTATATAATAATTAATATTAATAATTAATATAAATAACATATAATAAATAATAATTGTATATTATATAATATATATAATTTATAATAAATAATATATAATATATAATAATTATATAATAATTTTTTTAAAGAAAAAACTTCTAAGAGAATTAGAATTAAAAGGAAATGTCCTTAATCTGGAAAAAGAAATCTATTTGAAAAATAACACTGTAGTAGAGGCAGGACTAGTAAGTACAAAGATGGACAAAATCGACAAAAAACAATTGTACAATGACCTGAGAAGTGGTCATGCCTGAAAAATTGCTGAACTTTGTGCAAGAACGGTGGGAGTCTGCAGTGTTCTTCTCTGGGGCCTCTCCCAGATTCCAGCTCCATTAGCGTGAAGATTCTGCTAAGGCTGGGTTGGCTGTGAGGTAGTCAAAGTGGTCTCACTCAGTTGGGAACAGTGGGTAATGCCCATGCACAGTAGCACAGTCAGAGGAAGTGACGATCTCAGCAAAGGGTGGGAAGGGATGATATACATCTCCCTTAGCCTGGGGTTGCCATTGTGGTTGCAGCAAGCGCATTCCTAGCTGAGACTGTATATACAGCAAAATCAGACAAAATGGCCTTTAAGATAAGAAATACTACTAGAGACAAAGAGGTACATTTCATGATGATAAAAGGTTCAATACATCAGGAAGATATAACAATTATACACTGATACATACCTAATGAGAGTCTCAGAATACATGAAGCAAAAAGTGAAAGAATTCAAAGGGGAAATAGACAATCAGCAACAATAGGCAAAGATTACAATACTTCATTCTTGATAATAGAGTGAAAAGAAAACTTTTTTTAAGAAGAAAACTTTTTTAAAAAGTTTTTTTAAAAAGACAGAGTTTCAATATGTTGCCCAGGCTGGTCTCAAACTCCTGGACTCAAGTGATCCTCCCGCTTCAGGCTCCGGAGTAGCTGGGACTACAGGCATGTAACACTGTGCCTGGCATAGAGAGAAAATTTGAACACTATTGTAGTAGACATAGTCCCTCCAAAATATCCACATCCTAATCTCCAGAACCTGTGAATACGTTATCTTACATGACAAGAGACTTTGCAGATGTGATTAAGTTAAAGATCTCAAGGTGGAAGGATTGTCCTGGATTATCTGGGTGGGCCCAATGTCATCACGAGGGTCCTTAGAAGTAAAAGAGGGAGGCAGAAGAGTGAATGTCAGAGTGATGTAATGTGAGAACGACATGAGCAACCTATTGCTGACTTTGAAGATGGAAGGGGACCATAAGCCAAGGAATGCGGAGCAGCTTGTAGAAGCTGAAATGGCAAGAAAATCCCCTACAGCACCCAGAAAAGAATGCAGCCTTGTCAACATCTTCCCCTCACCCAGTGAGACCGATTGCAAACCTCTGACCTCCAGAACTATACGATAACAAGTATGTGTTGTTTTAAGCCACTAAGTTTGTGGCAACTTGTTAGAACAGGAATAGAAAATGAATACTACTATCAACTAACTCAATCTAACTAACAATTTTAGAACATTCCACTCATCCAGTTCAGAAAACACATTCTTTTCAAGTAGACATGAAACATTCTCCAAGATAGAGCATATCATAGGTGATAAAACAAGTCTCAATAAATTTAAAAGAACTGAAATCATACAGAGTGTGTGGTATTCTGACCACAATGGAATCAAACTAGAAATCAAAATCTCTAAACATATGGGAACTAAACACACTTCTAAATAATCCATGAATCAAAGAGGAAATTTCAAGGGAAACTTTTAAAATACAGTAAATTTAAAAAGATAAATACTGTATGGTTCTACTTAAATAAGGTATCTAAATTAGTCAAATTCATAGAAATAAAAAGCAGAATGGTGGTTACCAGGGGCTAAGAGGAAGAGAGAAGGGGGAGTTGTTTAGTAGGTATAGAGTTTCAGATCTGCGAGATGAAAAAGTTCTGGAGATCTGTTTCACAGCAACAAGGCGGATATATTTAGAACTACTGAACTGTATACTCAAAAATGATTAAAATAGCCAATGTTTATGTTATATTTTTTTTATCACAGATTAAAAGGTAAACACATTACATATTTTGGGAAAACTGGAAAGAAAAATTAATCACCTTTATCAAAATAAAAATGAACACAGTGAACTGCATGAAAGTGAAAATACAATAGCAATTATTGGTAGAACATTAGCTGAAGCAGTATTAAGAGGGGAAAAAATATCTCAAAGCAATAATCTAAGCTCCCGATAGGAAAGCCTAGGAAAATAAGAGTAAAATAAACCCCAATAAAGCAGAAAGGAGGAAATAATAAAGATAAGATCAGAAACCAATGTGAAAACAGAAAAAAAAAAATAGAGAAAAGTCAACAGAACAAACAGCTGGGTTCTTGGGAAAAGACCAATAAAATCTACAAACCTCTAGCAAGATAGTTGAGAGAGAGAGGAAGGACATAAACTACCAATATCAGGAATGGAACAGGGGATATCACCAGAGACCCCGTAGACATCGAAGGATAAGGGAATACCACAAACAATTCTACACAGAAAAATTTGTCTTTTTTCCCCCACCATTTTGTGGAGAACGGGGTCTCGCTATATTGCCCAGGCAGGTCTCGAACTCCTGGGCTAAGCTATCCTCCTGCCTCTGCCTCCCTAAGTTCTGGGATTTACAGGTGTGAGCCACTGCACTTGGCCAAAAATTTGACAACTAAGATGAAGTGCACCAATTCACCTAAAGACACAAACTAATAATGCACCCAATATGAAATACATAATTTCAATAGTCCTATATATCTTAAGGAAATTGAATTCTTACTCTTAAAAATCCCATGTAAGGGCCGGGCGTGGTGGCTCAAGCCCGTAATCCCAGCACTTTAGGAGGCCGAGACGGGCGGATCACGAGGTCAGGAGATCGAGACCATCCTGGCTAATATGGTGAAACCCCGTCTCTACTAAAAATACAAAAAACTAGCCGGGCGAGGTGGTGGGCGCCTGTAGTCCCAGCTACTCGGGAGGCTGAGGCAGGAGAATGGCGTAAACCCGGGAGGCGGAGCTTGCAGTGAGCTGAGATCCGGCCACTGCACTCCAGCCTGGGCGACAAAGCGAGACTCCGTCTCAAAAAAAAAAAAAAAAAAAAATCCCATGTAAGAGGCTGGGCGTGGGGGCTCACGCCTGTAATCCCAGCACTTTGGGAGGCTGAGGCAGGCAGATCACCTGAGGTCAGGAGTTTGAGACCAGCTTGGTCAACAAGGCAAAACCCTGTCTCTACAAAAAATACAAAAATTGGCCGGGCGTGGTGGCAGGCACCTGTAATCCCAGCTACTTGGGAGGCTGAGGCAGGAGAATCACTTGAACCCATGAGGCGGAGGTTGCAATAAGCCGAGATCACGCCACTGCACTCCAGTCGGCAACAGAGTGAGACTCCATCTCAAAAAAAAAAAAAAAAAAAAAAATCCCATGTAAAATGCTGTAGCAGCTTTGCAAAATACTTTGGAAGTTTCTTAAAAAGTTAAAACATATAATTACCACGACCCAGCAATTTTGCTTCTAGGTGTATACCCAAAAGAATTGAAAACAGGTGTTCAAACAAAAACTTGTACAGGAATGTTCATTGCACCACTATTCACAATAGTCAAAACATGGAAAAAACCCAAATGTTCAACAACAGATGAATAAATAAACAAAATATGGCATATTATTCAATTGCAAAAAGGAATGATGTACTCACACATGCTACAACATAGATGAACCTTGAAAACATTATGCTAAGTGAAAGAAACCAGACACGAAAGACCACATATTGTATGATTCCATTTATATGAATTATCCAGAGTTGGCAAATCCATATAAACAGAAAGCAGATTAGTGGTTCAGTGGCTGAGGGGAATGAGAATGAGGAGTGACTACTCAATGAGTCTAGGGTTTCTTGTTGGGGTGATGAAAATGTGCTGGAATTAGATGGTGGTAATGGTTGCACAACATTGTGAAAGTACTTAATGTCATATTGTACACTTTGCATAGCTAAAATTGGACATTTTATGCTATGTGTATTTTACCACAATATGTATTTTTTTTTTTTCAAAGAATCACACACTAGCCGGGCACGGTGGCTCACGCCTGTAATCCCAGCACTTTAGGAGACCAAGGCGGGTGGATCACCTGAGGTCAGGAGTTCGAGACCAGCCTGACCAACATGGTGAAACCCCATCTCTACTAAATACAAAAAATTAGCCAGGCATGGTGGTGCATGCCTGTAATCCCAGCTACTTGGGAGGCTGAGGCAGGAGCTTGAACCTCCCCGGAGACAGAGGTTGCAGTGAGCCGAGATTGCGCCATTGCACTCCAGCCTGGGCAACAAGAGCGAGACTCCATCAAAAAGAAAGAAAGAAAGGAAAGAAAGGAAAGAAAGGAAGAAAGGAAGAAAGAAAGGAAGAAAGGAAGGAAGGAAGGAAGGAAGGAGAAAGAAAAGAAGGAAAGAAAGAAAGAAGAGAGAGAGAGAGAAGGAAAGAAAGAAAGGCTCATATACCATGACTAAGTAAGGTTTTTTCCATGGATGAAAATTTGGCTCAATATTCAAAAATCAGTCAAAGTAAGCCACCACATTAACAAGCTAAAGAAGAAAGATCACATAATCATATCGATTGATGCAGAAAAGGCATTTGACAAAATTCAACACCCATTCCTGATAAAAATTCTCTGAAAACTAGGAACAGAGGGTAATTTCTTCAACTTGATAAAGGATATCTACAAGAAAACTTATAGCTAACATTATATTTACAGGTGAAAGGCAGAATTCTTTACCCCTAAGAACAGGAGCAGCTGGCCGGGTGCGGTGGCTCACGCCTGTAATCCCAGCACTTTGGGAGGCCGAGAAGGGCGGATCACGAGGTCAGGAGATCGCGACCATCCTGGCTAACACGGTGAAACCCCGTCTCTACTAAAAAATACAAAAAAAACTAGCCGGGCGTGGTGGCGGGCGCCTGTAGTCCCAGCTACTTGGGAGGCTGAGGCAGGAGAATGGCGTAAACCCGGGAGGCGGAGCTTGCAGTGAGCTGAGATCCGGCCACTGCACCCCAGCCCGGGCGACAGAGCGAGACTCCTTCTCAAAAAAAAAAAAAAAAAAGAACAGGAGCAAAGCAAGGATGTCCCCTCTCATTACCTTCTTCAACATAATACTGGACATTCTAGCCAATGCAGCAAGATTGAAAAGAAAAAAAAGGGGGGGGAAATAAAAGCCATCTTAATTGGAAAGAAACTGTCCTTATTTACAGATGACATAATTATCTATGTAGAAAATCCACAAAAGAACTCCTAGAACTAATAAGTGAGTCCAGCAAGGTCACAGGATATAATATAAACATACAAAATCAACTGCATTACTATACATTAGCAATGAACACATGGACAACGAGATTTAAAGTACAATACCTTGGCCAGGCACGGTGGCTCGTATCTGTAATTCCAGCACTTTGGAAGGCTGAGGCAAGTGGATCATCACTTGAGGTCAGGAGTTCGAGACCAGCCTGGCCAAGATGGTGAAACCCTGCCTCTACTAAAAATACAAAAATTAGCTAGGCGTGGTGGTGGGCACCAGTAATCCCAGCTACTTGGGAGGCTGAGGCAAGAGAATCGCCTGAAGCTGGGATGTGGAGGTTGCAGTGAGCCGAGATCACAGCATTGCTCTTCTGGCTTGGGCACCAGAATGAGGGCCTATCTCTCAAACAAAAAACAAAAAAAGAAGAAGAGGAGAGGAGAAGAGAGGAAAGAAGAGAAGATTATCATTTATAATTGCTCAAAAAAAAATAAAACAGGTATAAATCTGACAAATCATGTATAGGACTTATATGCTGAAAACTACAAAACATTAATTAAAAAAATAAAAGAAACTGGGCTCAGTGGCTCACGCCTGTAATCCCAGCACTCTGGGAGGCTGAGGCAGGCGGATCACGAGGTCAAGAGATCGAGACCATCCTGGCCAACATGGTGAAACCTCGTCTCTACTAAAAATACAAAAATTAGCTGGGCGTGGTGGTACGCGCCTGTAGTCCCAGCTACTTGGGAGGCTGAGGCAGGAGAATCGCTTGAACCCAGAAGGCAGAGGTTGCAGTGAGCCAAGGTTGCACCACTGCACTCCAGCCTGGCAACAGAGCAAGACTCTGTCTCAAAAAAATATATAAAAGAAATAAATAAAAGAAGATCTAAACAAATGGAGAAACATTTCCATGGATGGGAAAACTCAACATAGAAAATATGTCAATTTTTTTCAAATTGATATACAGGTGTAATACAATTCCTATCAAAATCCCAGCAAGATTTTTCTATTGATACAGACAAGCATATTCTAAAATTTACATGGAAAGTAAAAGGAACTAGATTAGCTAAATTAATTTTGAAAAAAATGAATAAAGGGGAAAGAATAAGTCAACCTGATTTCATGCTTTATTATACAGTAATCCAGACTGTGTGATATTGGCAAAGGAACAGACACAGATCAATGGAACAGATTAGAGAACCCAGAAATAGACCCACACAAATACACCCAACTGATTTTTAACAAAAAGCCTTTTCAATAACTGGTGCTACAGAAATTATACATTCATAGGCAAAAATGAGACTCCACCTAACTGCACACCTTATACAAAAACTAACTCAAAATGGGTCATGGTCTTAAATGTAAAACATAAAACTATAAAACTTTAGGGAAAAGAAAAGTAAAAAATCTTCAGGATCTAGGGCCAGGCTAAGTGTTCTTAGATTTAACACCCACAGTATCATACAAGGAAAAGTGGGTAAGTTGAACTTCATCAAAATGTAAAATTTTGCTGTAATAGAATCTGTTTAGAGGATAAGAAGTCAGTCTACAGACTGGAAGGAAATATTTGCAAATCACATATTTGACAAAGAATTAGAATCTCAAAACTCAACAGTAAAAAAGTAAATAATCCAATTACCAAATGAGAAAAGGACATGAACAGTCATTTCATCAAAAAGGATATACAGATGGCAAATAAGCCCATGAAAAGACATTCAATATCATAGCCATTACAGAGATGCAAGTTAAAATCACAATGAGGTATCACTGCACACCTGCACACCTATCAGAATGGCCAAAATAAAAGGTGATGATGGCTGGTGGGAATGTTAAAAAGTACAGCCACTCTGGAAAACAGTTTGGCAGTTTCTTTAAAAACTAAACATGTTTAAAAACTAAAATTACCTTTTCTGTGAGTTACCAGGAAGAAATAAATAAATACTAAAACTACCACACAACCCAGCAATTGTACTGCTTGACATTTATTCAGGAGAACTGAAAATTTAAGTTCAAAGACCTGCATATGAATATTTATAGCAGCTTTACTTTTTTATACATGTATTTAATCTTGCTTAATTAAGCTGAATACCACAGCTTTATTGTAACAGGCAACAAATGTAAACAACCCAGAGGTCCTCCAATAGGTGAATCGTTAAACTACAGTACATCCAGAATACTATTCAGAAAAAAAAAAAAAAAAGGAACAAGCCTGGGCAACATGGCAAGACCCCACCTCTACAAAACTTACAAAAAATTAACCGGGTGCGGTGGCATGTGCCTATACTTCCAGCTATTCTGAGGGGCTGAGGTGGAAGGATCGCTTGAGTCCCAGAGGTAGAGGTTGCGGTAAGCCGAGACTGCGCCACTGCACTCCAGCCTGGGGGTCAGAGCAAGACCCTATTTCAAAAAAAAAAAAAAAAAAAAGAACAAACTATTAAACTATTGATACACACAACAATTTGAATGATTCTTCAGAGAACTATGCTGAGTGGGGAAAAAAAGCCAATCCCAAAGTTATAGTTCAATTTATACAACATTCTTGAAATGACAAAATTACAGAAATGGAGACCTGAATAGTGGTTGCTAGAAGTGAGGTAGGAAGAAAACAGACGTGGCTACATGAGGACAACATGAGGGATCCTTGGTGATGCAACAGTCCTGTATCCTGACTGTATCAATGTTAGCATCCTGGTTGTGCTATGGTACTACAGTTTTGTAAGATGTTACCACTGGGGGACACTGTGTAGAAGGTACATGGGATCCCTCCTTATCAGCGATACCCAACCTTTTTGGCCCCAGGGACCTGTCTTGTAGAAGAAAATTTTTTCACAGATAGGGGGTGGGTGGTTTCAGGATGAAACTATTCCATCTCAGATCATCAGGCATTAGTTAGAGTCTCATAAGGAGTGTGCAACCTCGATTCCTCGAATGCAGGGAGTTCTCCCTTCTGTGAGAATCTAATGCTCGCTCGCCTCCTGCTGTGCGGCCAGGTTCCTAACAGGCCAAGGACTAGTAAGGGTCTGGCACTCCAGGGCTGGGGATCCCTGCTGTATATGATTTCTTAGGACAGCATGTGAATCCACAATTATCTCCTTTAAAACGTTTGTTTAGGCTGGGCGCGGTGGCTCAAGCCTGTAATCCCAGCACTTTGGGAGGCCGAGATGGGTGGATCACGAGGTCAGGAGATCCAGACCATCCTGGCTAACACGGTGAAACCCCGTCTCTACTAAAAAATACAAAAAACTAGCCGGGCGAGGTGGCGGGCGCCTGTAGTCCCAGCTACTTGGGAGGCTGAGGCAGGAGAATGGCGTGAACCCGGGAGGCGGAGCTTGCAGTGAGCTGAGATCTGGCCACTGCACTCCAGCCTGGGCAACAGAGCAAGGCTCCGTCTCAAAAAAAAAAAAAAAAAAAAAAAGGTTTGTTTGTTTGTTTATTTATTTATTTATTTATTTATTTTGGGACGGAGTCTCGCCTGTTGCCCAGGCTGGAGTGCAGAGGCAAGATCTCGGCTCACTGCAACCTCCGCACCCCCGGGTTAAAGCGATTCTCCTGCCTCAGCCTCCCGAGTAGCTCTGGGGACTACAGGTGCCCGTCCCCACGCCAGGCTAATTTTTTGTATTTTTAGTAGAGACGGGATTTCACCGTGTAAGCCAGGATGGTCTCGATCTCTTGACCTCGTGATCCACCTGCCTCGGCGTCCCAAAGTGCTGGGATTACAGGCATGAGCCACTGCGCTGGGCAGGGTGATTCAGAAATTACCTCTGCTGGGCCGGGCACGGTGGCTCACGCCTGTAATCCCAGCATGTTTGGAGGCTTAGGCGGGCAGATCGCAAGGTCAGGAGATTGAGACCATCCTGGCCAAAATGGTGAAACCCCATCTCTACTAAAATACAAAAAAAATTAGCCAGGCATGGTGGTGGGCACCTGTAGTCCTAGCTACTTGGGAGGCCAAGGCAGGGGAATTGCTTGAACCCGGGAGGCGGAGATTGCAGTGAGCCGAGATCGCACCACCGTACTCCAGCCTGGTGACAGAGCGAGACTCTGCCATCTAAAAAAAAAAACAAAAAAATCAAGAAGAGGGCCTGGCAGCCGGGCGCGGTGGCTCAAGCCTGTAATCCCAGCACTTTGGGAGGCCGAGGCGGGCGGATCACGAGGTCAGGAGATCGAGACCATCCTGGCTAACACGGTGAAACCCCGTCTCTACGAAAAATACAAGAAAATTAGCCGAGCGAGGTGGCGTGTGCCTGTAGTCCCAGCTACTCAGGAGGCTGAGGCAGGAGAATGGCGTGAACCCGGCGGGGCGGAGCTTGCAGTGAGCTGAGATCGTGCCACTGCACTCCAGCCTGGGGCACAGAGCAAGACTCCGTCTCAAAAAAAAAAAAGAAAAAAAAGAAGAGGGCCTGGCTTGGCAGCACACACCTATAGTCCAAGCTACTTGGGAGGCTGAGGCAGGAGAATTGTTTGAACCCAGGAGTTTCAGGTTACAGCGAGCTATGATTGTGCCATTGCACTCCAGCCTGACAGGGTGAGACCATGACTCAAAAAAAAACAAACAGATCAAACAGAAAAGAGAGAAGACATAAATTACCAAAATCAGGAACAAAAGCTTACAGAACTACCTACACTTCACATAAAAGGATTAAAAGGCATTCTATGAATAATATTACACCCACACATTAGAAAACTTAGATGACATGAATAAATTCCTGAAAATATACAAATTACCAAAATTAACTCAACAAGCAATAGAAAATCTAAATTATGCAGAATGCCTCATTTTATTACACTTTGCTTGATTGCACTTTGCAGATATTGCATTTTTTACAAATGAAAGGTTTGTGGCCACCCTCCGTCAAGCAAGTCTATCAGTTCCAACGTTTTTAACAGCGTGTGCTCACTTAACGTCTCTGGGTCACATTTTGGTAATTCTTAAAATATTCCAAGTCTTTTCATTATTATTATATCTGTTATGGTGATCTGTGATCAGTGATCTTTGATGTCACTACTGTAATTGTTTTGGAACACCAGGAACCATGTCTATGTACCCATAAACGTTATGTGTGTTCTGACCGTTCCACCCACTGGCCACCCCTTGCCCTCTCCTGGGGCCTCCTTATTCCCTGAAACACAACAATATTGAAAATAGGCCGATTAATCACCCAACGATGGCCTCTAAATGTCCAAGTGAAAGGTAGAGTTACGTATCTCTCACTTTAAATCAAAAGGTAGAAATGATTAAACTTAGTGAGGAAGCCAAGAAATGATTAAACTTGGAGAGCCAAGACAGGCCAAAAGCTAAGCCTCCTGTGCCAAACAGTCAGCCAAGTTGTGCAAAGGAAACCTTCTCGAGGGAAATTAAAAGTGTTACTCCAGCAAACACATGAATGATAAGAAGCAAAACAGCCTTACTGCTAATATGGAGAAAGCTTGAGTGGTCTGGATAAAGATCAAACCAGTTACAGCATTTCCTTAAATCAAACTCCATTCAATTCTATGAAGGTTGAGAGAAGTGAGGAAACTGCAGAAGGAAAGTTGGAAGCCAGCAGGAATTGGTTTATGAGGATTAAAGAAAGAGGCCATCTCCATAACAAAAAAGTACAAAGTGAACCAGCAAGTGCTGATTTAGAAGCTGCAGCAAGTTATCCAGATCTAGCTAATTGATTAAGGTGACTACACTAAACAACAGATTTATTTTCAATGTAGACAAAACAGTCTTCTATTTGAAGAAGATACCATCTAGGACATTTATAGCTAGAGAGACGTCAATGCCTGGCTTCAAAAGCTTCAAAGGACAGGCTGACTCTCTTGTCCTAGGGGCTAATGTATTAATAGTTGATGACATTAACTTGAAGCCAACGCTCTGGCCATTTCAAAAATCCTAGGGCCTGGGCCTGGTGTCGTGGCTCATGCTTATAATCCCAGCACTTTGGGAGGCCAAGATAGAAGGATCCCTTGAGGCCAGGAGTTTGGAGACCAATCCAGGCAACATAGCAAGACCCCAATTTTACAAAAAATTTAAAAAATTAGGCACGATGGAGCATGCCTGTAACTTTAGCTACTCAGGAGGCTGAGGCAGGAGGATTCCCTGAGCCCAGGAGTTTCAGGCTGCAGTGAGGTATGATTATGCCACTGCACTCCAGCCTGGGCAACAGAGTGAGACCCCATCTCTAAAAAATAAAATAAAATCCTAGGGCCCTAAAGAATTGTGCTAAATCTACTCTGCCTGTTTTTTATAAATGGAATCACAAAACCTGGATGACAGCACATCTATTAGCAGCATGGTTTACTGAATATTTTAAGCCCAATGTCAAGACCTGTTGCTCATTTTTTTGAAATCCCTTTCAGCCAGGCGCAGTGGCTCACGCCTGTAATCCCAGCACTTTGGGAGGCCCAGGAGGGTGGATCACCTGAGGTCGGGAGTTCAAGACCAGCCTGGCCAACATGGTGAAACCCTGTCTCTACTAAAAATACAAAAATTAGCCCGGCATGATGGCATGCACCTGTAGTCCCAACTACTCAGAAGGCTGAGGCAGGAGGATCGTTTGAACTCAGGAGGCAGAAGTTGCAGTGAGCCCAGAGATCATGCCTCTGCACTCCAACCTGGGTGACAGAGCAAAACTCTGTCTCAAAAAAAAAAAAAAAAAAAAAACCCTTCAAAATATTACTGCTCACTGACAATGCACCTAGTCACCCAAGAGCCCTTATGAAGATGTACAAGGAGATTAATTTTTTTATTTGAGACAGCGTCTCTCTCTGTCACCCAGGCTGGAGTGCAGTGGCACAATCACAGCTCACTGCAGCCCCAATCTCCTGTGCTCAAGCCATCCTCTCCCCTCAGGCTCCTGAGTAGCTAGGACTATAGGCCCATGTCACCACGCCTGGCTAATTTTTAAATTTTTTGTGGAGATGGAGCCTCCCTGTGTTGCCCAGGCTGGTCTCGAACTCCGGGGCTCAAGAGATCCTCCCACCTCAGCCTCCCAAAATGCTGAGATCACAGGTGTGAGCCATCACACTCAGCCCTAATACTGTTTTCATGCCTGCTAACACAGCATCCATTCTGCAGCCCATGGTTCAGAGAGTAATTTCAACTTTCAAGTCTTATTGTTTAAGAAATACATTTCGGCCAGGCATGGTGGCTCACGCCTGTAATCCCAACACTTTGGGAGGCTGAGGCAGGTGGATCACGAGGTCAGGAGTTCGAGACCAACCTGGCCAACATGGTGAAACCCCATCTCTACTAAAAATACAAAAATTAGCCAGGCGTGGTGGCGGGCACCTGTAATCCCAGCTACCTGGGAGACTGAGGCAGGAGAATTGCTTAAACCTGGGAGGCAGAGGTTGCAGTGAGCCAAGATCGCACCACAGTACTCCAGCTTGGGCAACAGAGCAAGACTCTGTCTTGGGGAAAAAAAAAAAATACAGTCCATGGCCTGGAGCGGTAACTCATGCCTGTAATCCCAGCACTTTGGAGGCTGAGGCAGGCAGATCACTGGAGGTCAGGAGTTTGAGATCAGCCTGGCCAACATGGTGAAACCCGTCTCTACTAAAAGACATTCCATGTTCATGAATTAGAAGAATCAATATTGTCAAGATGGTACTTCCCTCCAAACTGGATCTAGAAATTTAGTGTGATCCCTAACAAAATTCCAGAAGGTTTGGGTTTTTTCGTTTTTGTTTTTGTTTTTGTTTTGGGGGGGGTGGAATTGACAAGCAGATCCTAAAAGTTATATGGAAATTCGAAGGACTTCAAATAGCCAAAACAGTTTTGAACAAAAAAAGAAGATAAAGCTGAAGGATTTACATTACCCAATTCCAATTTCAAAACTCCCTGTAAAGCCACAATAATCAAGATGGTGTGGCACATAGATCAATACAGTAGAATTAAAGAAATTAACTTTTATACTTACGTCAACTGATTTTCAATAAAGATGCCAAAACAATCCAGTGGGGAAAGAATAGTTTTTTCAACAAATGCTTTGGGAGAATTAGACATCCATTTAAAAATAAAATTAGGCCGAGTGTGATGGCTCATACCTGTAATCCCAGCAGTTTGAGAGGCTGAGACGAGAGGATCACTTGAGGCCAGGAGTTTGAGATTAGCCTGAGCAACATAGTGAGACCACATCTCTACAAAATAAAATAAAATAAATAAAAATTAAAAAATGAACACAGACCTTTACCCCACACCATTGAAAAATTAGCTTACAATAGAACCAAAACTATAAAACTTCCAGAAATTATTAAGAAGCACATGAAAGGCCGGGCGCGGTGGCTCAAGCCTGTAATCCCAGCACTTTGGGAGGCCGAGGCGGGCGGATCACAAGGTCAGGAGATCGAGACCACAGTGAAACCCCGTCTCTACTAAAAATACAAAAAATTAGCCGGGCGCGGTGGCGGGCGCCTGTAGTCCTAGCTACTCAGGAGGCTGAGGCAGGAGAATGGCGTGAACCCAGGAGGCAGAGCTTGCAGTGAGCCGAGATCGCGCCACTGCACTCCAGCCTGGGCAACAGCGTGAGACTCCGTCTCAAAAAAAAAAAAAAAAAAAAAGAAGCACATGAAAAGTGCTCAACATCATTAGTCATTAGGAAAATGCAAATTTAAACCACAAGATACCACTACATACCCACTCAAAGGGTTATACAGGGCCAGGCGCGGTGGCTCACACCTATAATCCCAGCACTTTGGGAGGCCGAGGCAGTCAGATCACGAGGTCAGGAGATTGAGACTACCCTAGCTAACATGGTGAAAACCTGTCTCTACTAAAAATACAAAAAAAATTAGCCAAGCATGGTGGCAGGCACTCGTAATCCCAGCTACTCAGAAGGCTGAGGCAGGAGAATCGCTTGAACCAGGGAGGCAGAGGTTGCAGTGAGCCAAGATTGCGCCACTGCACTCCAGCATGGGTGACAGAGCGAGACTCTGTCTCAAAAAAAAAAAAAAAAAAAAAAAAAAAAAAAAGGGTTATACAGGCCGGGCAATGTGGCTCACTCCTATAATCCCAGCACTTTGGGAGCCCAAGGCAGGCGGATCACTTGAGGTCAGGAGTTCGAGACCAGCCTGGCCAACGTGGCAAAACCCCGTCTCTACTAAAAATACAAAAATTAGCCGGGCGGGGTGGTGGGCGACTGTAATTCCAGCTACTCCGGAGGCTGAGGCAGGAGAATTGCTTGAACCAGGGAGGCGGAGGTAGCAGTGAGCCGAGATCACGCCACTGCACTCCAGCGCGGGCAACACAGTGAGACCCTGTCTCAAAAGAAAGGGGGGTTATACAGTAATCCCCCTTATCTCCAAGGTTTCAGTTACTTGTGGTAAACCAGTCTGAAAGTATTAAATTAAAAATTCCAGAATAAGCAATTCATAATTTTGAATTGTGTGCTGTTCTTTTTTTTTTTTTTTTTTTTTTTTTTGAGACGGAGTCTGGCTCTGTCGCCCGGGCTGGAGTGCAGTGGCCGGATCTCAGCTCACTGCAAGCTCCGCCCCCCGGGTTTATGCCATTCTCCTGCCTCAGCCTCCCGAGTAGCTGGGACTACAGGCGCCCGCCGCCTCGCCCGGCTAGTTTTTTTGTATTTTTTAGTAGAGACGGGGTTTCACCGTGTTCGCCAGGATGGTCTCGATCTCCTGACCTCGTGATCCGTCCGTCTCGGCCTCCCGAAGTGCTGGGATTACAGGCTTGAGCCACCGCGCCCGGCCTTGTGTGCTGTTCTTAATAGCATGATAAAGTATGATGCCATCTCACTCTGTCTTGCCTGGGGTGTGAACCATCTCCTTGTCCAGCATATCCATGCTGTATATACTATCTGCGAATTAGTCCCCTAGTAGCCATCTTGGTTATCACATCAAAAAATATAGTATATATAGGATTTGGTACTAGCTACTCTTTCAGGCATTCACTGAGGGTCTTGGAATATATCCCCTGCAGGTAAGGGGGGACGACTGTAATAAAAAAAAAAATACCAAGTATTAGAGAGGATATTGAGAAACTAGAACCCTGCTCCATTGCTGATGGGAATATAAAACGGCACAGCCTGGCCAGGCATGGTGGCTCATGCCTGTAATCCCAGCACTTTGGGAGGCTGAGGTGGGTGGATCATTTGAGGGCAGGAGTTCGAGACCAGCCTGGTCAACATGGTGAAACCCTGCCTCTACTAAAAATACAAAAATTCGCTGGGTGTGGTGGTGGGCACCTGTAGTCCCAGGTACTCAGGAGGCTGAGGCAGGAGAATCGCTTGAACCCGGGAGGCGAAGTTTGCAGTGAGCCAAGATCATGCCACTGCACTCCAGCCCAGGTGATAGAACAAGACTCCATCTCAAATAAAATAAAATAAAATAAAACAAAACAAAATAAAATAGCACAGGTACTTTGCAAATGTTTAGCAGTTTCTAATTTTAACATACACTTATCACACAACCCAACATTCCACTCCTAGGAATCTACTTAAAGCAATTAAAACATACGGCCTGCCACAGTGGCTCATGCCTGTAATCCCAGAACTTTGGGAGGCCGAGGCGGGCAGATCACCTGAGGTTGGGAGTTCAAGACCAGCCTGGCCAACATGGTGAAACTCCGTCTCTGCTAAAAATACAGAAATTTGTTGAGCATGGTGGCGCATGCCTGTAATCCCAGCTACTTGGGAGGCTGAGTCAGGAGAATCACTTGAACCTGGGAGGGTGAGGTTGCAGTGAGCCGAGATTGTGCCATTGCACTCCAGCCTGGGCAACGCAGCAAGACTCTGTCTCAAAAAAAAAAAAAAGAATTAAATTTTAAAAAAATATGACTACACAAAGACTTGCATGTGAATGTTTATAGCGCATTATTCTTTTCTTATCATTTTTTTTTTTTTATAGAGATGAGGTCTCCCTATGTTGTCCAGGCTGGTCTCTAACTCCCAGGCTCAAGTCATCCTCCCTCCTCGGCCTCCCAAATGCTGGGATTACAGGAGGGAGCCACTGCGCCCTGCCTGCATTATTCTTAATAGCCAAAAAGTGGCAACATCCGAATGTCCATCAAGTGGTGAATGGATTAAAAAAATGTGATATTTCTTTATAGTACAATACTATTCAGCAATAAAAAGGAACAAACTATTGAGACATGCTACTACATGGATGAATCTCAAAGACGTTTTACGTGGCTGGGTGTGGTGGCTCATGCCGCACTTTCAGAGTGTAATCACAGCACTTTCAGAGGCCTTGGTGGGGAAATCACCTGAGGTCAGGAGTTCAAGATCAGCCTGGTCAACATGGCGAAACCTTGTTTCTACTAAAAATACAAAAATTCGCCAGGCGTGGTGGCACGCGCCTGTAATCCCAGCTACTCAGGAGGCTGAGGTAGGAGAATCACTTGAACCCGGGAGGCGGAGGTTGCGTGAGCCAAGATTGCTCCACTGCACTCCAGCCTGGGTGACAGAGTGAGACTCTGTCTCAAAAAAAAAAAAAAAAAAAAAAGGCCAGACACGGTGACTCACGCCTGTAATCCCAGCACTTTGAGAGGCCGAGGCGGGCGGATCACTAGGTTAGGAGATTGAGACCATCCTGGCAAACATGGTGAAACCCCGTCTCTACTAAAAATACAAAAAAATTAGCCGGGCGTGGAAGCGGGCCCCTGTAGTCCCAGCTACTCAGGAGACTGAGGCAGGAGAATGGCATGAACCTGGGAAGTGGAGCTTGCAGTGAGCAGACATCACGCCACTGCACTCCAGCCTGGGCGACAAAGCAAGACTCTGTCTCAAAAAAAAAAAAAAAAAAAAAATTTAAGTGGAAGAAGCCAGATGCCAAAAGACAACATATTGTAGAAGGATAAGGGAATTCTCTGCGGTGATGGAAATGTTCTGTACCTTGTTTAGGCTGCAGGATACAAGGGTGTATACAATTATCAAAATGCATCAAAATGAATATTCAAGATTTGTGCATTTTATTGAATATAAATTATACCTAAATAAATGAAGTCTTATTTGCTCAGCTAAGGAAGTACCAAGTGGGAAACTTTAGCCTTAAATGTTTATACCAGAAAGAGGGCTAAAAGAAAATTAATGGGCTGGGTGCAGTGGCTCCCACCTGTAATCCCAACACTTTGGGAGGCCAAGGTGGGTGGATCACTGGAGCCCAAGAGTTCGAGACCAGCCTGGGTAACATGACAAAACCCGTCTCTACAAAAAATACAAAACTTAGCCGGGCATGGTGGCGTGCACCCGTAGTCCCAGCTACTTGGGAGGCTGAGGTGGGAGGACCTCACTGGGTATGCAGTGAGCCTTGCTTGTGCCACTGCACTCTAGCCTGGGCAAAAGAGGGAGACCTGTGTCAGAGGGAAAAAAAAAAAGAAAGAAAAGAAAATTAATGAATTAAGTACTTACAAAAAAAAATAGCATGATAAACCCAAATAAAGTAGAAGAAAGGAAATGAGAAAGGTAAGAAATCAGTGAAGTTAAAAGTACAATAGAGAGGCTTTAACAAAATAAAAAACTGGTTGTCTTTGTTTTCTGCTGCTATAACAGAATACTACAGTCTGAGTAATTTATAAAGAAAAGAGACTTGTTTGGCTCATGGTTCTGGAAGCTAGAAAGTCCAAAAGCATGGTGTTGGCATCTAGTGAGGGTCTTCTTGCCGCATGGTAACAGGAGCCCACTTTCATGACAACCAACCCACGCTTGAGATGAAGGCATTAATCCATTTATGAGGGCAGAACCCTCTCGGCCTAATCACGTCTTAAAGGTCCCACCTCTCAACACTGTTACAATGATTAAATTTCAACATGAGTTTTGGAAGGAACGTTCAAGCCATAGCATTGATCTTTTGAAAAGACTAATATAATTTTTGAAAAATAGGCCATGAGTGCCTGTAATCCCAGCACTTTGGGAAGCCGAGGTGGGCGGATCACGAGGTCAGGAGATCGAGATCATCCTGGCTAACACGGTGAAACCTGGTCTCTACTAAAAATACAAAAAATTAGCCGTGCGTGGTGGCGGGCGCCTGTAGTCCCAGCTACTCGGGAGGCTGAGGCAGGAGAATGGCGTGAACCTGGGAGGTGGAGTTTGCAGTGAGCCGAGATTGCGCCACTGCACTCCAGCCTGAGTGACAGAGTGAGACTCCGTCTCAAAAAAAAAAAAAAAAAAAGAAGAAAAAAGAAAAAGAAAAAAAAAAGAAAAATAGGCCATGAGTCATATTTGATGAGAAACTTTGAGACAAGCAAAAGACTGTTGGGTTATGCTTTTGAGAATGCCAACCACTGGACTAATGGGTTTTGTTGTAATTGTGCAACCCTTTGGAGAAAGTTGAAGATGATTACAAATGATGAGGTCTCTAAGACTTAGGAGATTTTGCAGTAGACAAAGGTCTTGTTTAAGTTTGAGCTATGCATATTCTGCGTCTTACTACCACTAAAGTGTGTTCTGGGCTCATTGAAACTCCTACTGTGACATTCTTGGTATACTTTTTTTTTTTTTTTTTTTTTTGAGATGGAGTCTTGCTGTGTCACCTAGTCTGGAGTGCAGTGACGCGATCTTGGCTCACTGCAACCTCCACCTCCCAGGTTCAAGCAATTCTCCTGCCTCAGCCTCCTGAGCTGGAACTACAGGCATGCGCCACCACGCCCAGCTAATTTTTGTATTTAGTAGAGATGGGGTTTCATCATGTTGGCCAGGCTGGTCTCGAACTCCTGACCTCAAATGATCCACCCACTTCGACCTCCCAAAATGCTGGGATTACAGGCATGAGCCACTATGCCCAGCCCAGTATACATATTATTATTATTATTTTATTTATTTTTTTTGAGATGGAGTCTCTCTCTGTTGCCCAAGCTAGAGTGCAGTGGCACAATCTCTGTTCACTGCAACTTCCACCTCCCAGATTCCAGTGATTCTCCTGCCTCAGCCTCCTGAGTAGCTGTGACTACAGGTGTGCACCACCACACCTGGCTAATTTTCGTATTTTTAGTAGAGACGGGGTTTCACCATATTGGTAAGGCTTGTCTCGAACTCCCGACCTCGTGATCCACCCGCCTCGGCCTCCCAAAGTGCTGGGATTATAGGCTTGAGCCACCGTGCCTGGCCCTAGCCCAGTATACATATTATTTTTAAAGGATTTATTGTTATCTCTTTTGGAGTATAATACTCAGTTATGATTCCTGCTATGTCTTTGTTTGTTTGTTTGTTTTTGGAGATGGAGTTTCCCTCGTCACCCAGGCCGGAGTGCAATGGCGCAATCTCGGCTCACTGCAACCTCCACCTCCCGGGTTCAAGCAATTCTCCTGCCTCAGCCTCTGGAGTAGCTGGGATCACAGGCACCCACCACCACACCCGGCTAATTTTTGTATTTGTAGTAGAGACGGAGTTTCACCATGTTGGCCAGGCTGGTCTCGAACTCCTGACCTTAGGTGATCCACCTGCCTCAGCCTCCCAAAGTGTTGGGATTACAGGCGTGAGACACCGTGCCTGGCCTCCTGCTAAGTCTTTGTATGTTTCTTGTGGAGAACATATTACTCAACGTTCACTTGTAATAGGAAATTATATTTAGGCCGGGAGCAGTGGCTCGCGCCTGTAATCCCAGCACTTTGGGAGGTAGAGGCGGGTGGATCACCTGAGGTCAGGTGTTTGAGACCAGCCTGGCCAACATAGTGAAATCCCAATCTACTAAAAATACAAAAATTAGCTGGGTGTGGTGGTGCCTGCCTGTAATCCCAGCTGTTCAGGAGGCTGAGGCACAAGAATCACTTGAACCCAGGAGGTGGAGGTTGCAGTGAGCCAAGATTGCGCTACTGCACTCCAACCTAGGCGACAAAGTGAGACTCCGTCTCAAGAAAAAAAAAAAAGTAAAAGGAATTTATATTTGATAGAAAGCATGTGTTTTAAGAAAATAAACTGTAATGGACACACCAGCTCAATAGTGATTAACTTTAACGTATAATTTCACTACTATAGAAGTGGTACAAATTCACTTGTTAGTGTTAGATTTCTCCCTGTGACGCTGTATGAGAAAATAAAGTTGTGATTCGAACAGATTCAATGCTAATACTGATGTGGGGCGTGTTCCTTTTACATTCCTCTTCCTTCTTGTTGAGTCAGCAATAATCAATACTGTATTTTGAATTCTCAAATCACTTGAAGTCAAAAATTATTTCCTCTCAGTGATCCCCAAGAAATATTTTTGGGACCAGTATTTTCACTTTTAATTTTAACCAGGCTGAATCAAAGGTAGCTCATTGCTTTATTTCATAATAGAATGAATTTACCACAAAATATTTTAAATCATTCCCTTTGACTAACATTTAGGTGCCTTGCAATAGTTGCTATAATAAACAATGCTGGGGCCCATCCCTGGTGGCTCGCACCTGTAATCCCAATGCTTTGGGAAGCTGAGGTGGGACGATCACTTGAAGCCAAGAGTTCCAGACCAGCCTGGGCAATACAGGAATAAAATAAAATAAGTAAACAACACTGGAATGAACATCCTTCTACATATATCTTTATGAACATGAGCAAATATTTATGATTTATTTTCAGATATGAATTCTGGGTCAAAAGGTGAGACATTTTAAATCTTGATAGATATAACAGTAATATATCCTCACCTACATTGATTATAAATATTTTTAATATTTTTGTTTTTGAGATAGGTTCTTGCTGTCACTCAGGCTGGGCTGGAGTGCAATGGCGCCATCTAGGCTCTCTGCAATCTCCACTCCTGGGCTCAAGCCATCCTCCCACCTCAGCCTCCCGAGTAGCTGGGACTACAGGCAGTGTCACCATGCCTGGCTTTTTTTTTTTTTAAATGGAGTTTTGCCATGTTGCCCATGCTGGTCTGGAAGTCATGGCCTGAAGCCATCTGCCCTCCTCAGCCTCCCAAAATGCTGGGATTACAGGCACGAGGCACCGCCCCCGTCCTTTTTTTTTTTTTTTTAGACACGGAGTCTTGCTCTGTCACCCAGGCTGAAGTGCAGCGGCGCCATCTGGGCTCACTGCAACCTGTCTCCTGGGTTCAAGCGATCCTCCCACCTGTCTTCCGAGTTGCTGGGACTACAGGCACACACCACAACGCCCAGCCAATTTTTGTTTTTGTTTTTGTTTTTTTTTTTGAGACCGGGTTTCCCTATGTTGCCCAGGCTAGTTTCAAACTCCCAGGCTCTACCTCGTCTTGTACCAGAGTGAGACCCTGTCTCAAAAAAAAAAAAAAAAAAAAAAAAAATTTTTTTAAGCCTTTCTGGATTATGTTGAATTTGTAGAAAAAAATGGCAGTCATCTGTACATTGATCCCATCCAATATTTTCCTTATAATTCATATCTTCTTTAGCAAAATGTTTTATTCATACATATCTTGAGTATTCCTGTTAAATGTATACGTGGGTAGTTTACATCTATTACATTTTGATTTGTGTGTGTGTGTATGTGCGCGTGTGTGTGGTGAATAAGGAAACTAATATTAAATAATTTTGCATATTTATCTTGAACTTTATCACCTTACTCAACTGTCCTAGCAGTTTTTCAGTTTCTGGGATGTATTTTCTACGTGGACTATCTTACACTTTGTGAATAACATTCAATCTCTCCATAAGGTAAACTATTTTACATTCAGTCTCTTCCATTCCCAGTACTTTTATCATTTGCTAAGCCCCAGAGAACAATGTTGTAGAATTGTAGTAGTAGCTGACGTTCTTGTTTTAGGCCTTAATGAGAACAGAGGTGATGAATTCTGATATAATGCAAATGATTGCTTTTCACGCTCTGAATTGCATCCTAATTATTTCATCAACTTACAATAACCCATTTTACCCAACTGAAATATTTACCTCACCTATCACATTATGGCAAGATGTTACTGTGCTCCAATGTCTCATCACTGAAAATAATTCTGAAAGTTCTTTGCTTAGCACACATTAAGTTCAGTTTCCTTTACATGGTATCTCTTTTAAAAATCACTTTGAACTGTATCAAACACATCTCCAAGGTACTTTCTTTCAACCTATAATACATCCCTGTATACACAATGTGTTATTTTTAATACACTGCTGGGTTTATTAAATTTTAGTATGGACTTTATATTTGTATGTGAGAATGGTCTCTAGTTTTTCTGGGTTTTTGTTGTTGTTTTTGTGTAGAATTCTCTCCCAAGTTTGAGTAGTGGGGACAGAATAATTTTTTTTTTCAGAGTCTCACTGCAACGCCCAGGCTGGAGTGCAATGGCACAATCACTGCAACCTCCACTTCCCAGGTTCAAGCAATTCTCCTGCCTGTTTCCCAAGTAGCTGAGACTACAGGCTTGCGCCACCATGACTGGCTGATTTTTCTATTTTTAGTAGAGACGAGGTTTCACCATATTGGCCAGGCTGGTCTCAAAACTCCTGATCTCAAGTGATCCACCCACTTTGGCCTCCCAAAGTTCTGGGATTACAGGCATGAGCCTCCATCCCGGCCAGCAGAGGTAATTTCTTTTATTATTATTTTTTTGAGATGGAGTCTCGCTGTCACCCAGGCTGGAGCGCAGTGGCATGATCTCGGCTCACTGCAACCTCCACTTCCCAGGTTCAAGTGATTCTCCTGCCTCAGCCTCCTGAGTAGCTGGGACTACAGGCGCATGCCACCACGCCCAGCTAATTTTTGTATTTTTAGTAAAGATGGGGTTTTGCCATGTTAGCCAGTCTGGTCTCGAACTCCTGATCTCAGGTAATCCACCTGCCTCGGCCTCCCAAAGTGCTGGGATTACAGACGTGAGCCACCGTGCCCGGCCCCAGCAGGGGTACTTTCTGAATCACCTGTTTCATGGTTATTAATCTTTTATCTGCTTCATTTTAGGTAATTAAAATTTTCAAAATATATCTCCAGAAAATCACCCATTTCACTGGAAGCATCACCCTATCAAGTTTTTCTAGAAATGGGATTTTATGAGTGGTTATTTGCATATCCTTATTAGAATAAAAGTCACATTGCCTCTGCAAAAACAAGCACACACAGGCATCCTCTTTGGAAGTTAGATACGAGGAGGAAAGTACTGATGGCTTTCCAGGTCAGCTTCAAAATCACCTGGAAGATGTCACAGCTAGTCTGTCTTCATACCCCCCATTTCTGTGAGGCTAAAAAAGGCTAACTTTTACACCTTACTATCACAGAGTTGTATGTAGTATTCGCTAAAAAACAGGCACTCTGACTATTGTGTTGTGAACAGACTGCAGCAGGGCAAGTGTAGAAGCAGGAATTAGAACGCTAGTCCAGGTGAGAGCCAGTGATGGCTTTGACTAAGGTGGTAGCAGTGGAAGTGATGAGAACTAAAGACTTTGAAAATATCTTGACAGTAGAGCCAAGAGAATTTACATATGCAATATATACATTTTTTTTTTTTTTTTTTTTCTCCAAGACAGAGTCTTCCTCTTGTCGCCCAGGCTGGAGTGCAATGGCACAATCTCGGCTCACTGCAACCTCCACCTCCCAGGTTCAAGCGATTCTCCTGCCTCAGCCTCCAGAGTAGCTGGGATTACAGGCGCCTGCCACCACACCCGGCTAATTTTTGTATTTTTAGTAGAGACAGGGTTTTGCCACGTTGGCCAGGCTGGTCTCGAACTCCTGACCTAGTGATCTACCCACCTCAGCCTCCCAAAGTGCTGGGATTATAGGTGTGAGCCACCGCGCCTGGCCGCAATGTACTTTCATCAGAAACATTACAGGCACATTCTCAACTAGGTACATCTCTTGATAAGAATCACTGCGCTGGCTTCAAGTTCTATGAAAATAAGGTCCATTTTCTTCCTATCTGTATATGCCCATTACACTCAGTACAGTGCTTTACAAATTTGCTGATAATTCATGTGGATGTCTGAAATTCATTATAATAGAATTCTGGTTTCAAATCTTACATGAGATTAATTACAATAAATTAGTCTATATTTTAAGTCTTATTCCAAAATTTCTGGTAGAAGGTACCTTCAAAACACATGGGGACATGTTAGATATAAAATTAATGTTTGATTTAGAATTGTTTTATTTGTGTTCCTCATGCTACAACACAACCTTCAAAGTCAGCGAAGTTTATAACATTAATATGCTTCCTCAAAACATCAATTTAGATAACCCATAGCCAGAGCTTCTAAACTTCTACAATGCAACTTCAACATTCCCAAGAGCACAATATGCTTCAAATCCCATCTCAATGCAAATTTAAGAAAAGCAAAGCAAACTGTATTACCAGACTACCAAAATTCAGTAAGATTCTGTAATTTAATATATCTACTTCTCAACTCTCTAAATTTGTTTCTCAACACTGGGGAGAGTTTTTAAAGATATCAATACCTGAATTCTACTCCAAGCCAATTAAATCAGAACAATTAAAATCAGAATCTCGGCCGGGCGCGGTGGCTCACGCCTGTAATCCCAGCACTTTGGGAGGCCGAGGCGGGCGGATCACAAGGTCAGGAGATCGAGACCACGGTGAAACCCCGTCTCTACTAAAAATATAAAAAAAAATTAGCCGGGCGCGGTTGTGGGCGCCTGTAGTCCCAGCTACTCGGGAGGCTGAGGCAGGAGAATGGCGTGAACCCGGGAGGCGGAGCTTGCAGTGAGCCGAGATCGCGCCACTGCACTCCAGCCTGGGCCACAGAGCGAGACTCCGTCTCAAAAAAAAAAAAAAAAAAAAAAAAAAAAAAAATCAGAATCTCTGTGGGGCATCTTTTTTTTTTTTTTTTTTTTTTTTTTTTTTTTTTTTAAAAAAAAGCTTCCCCAGCAATTCTATTGTCAGTGAGTTGTAAATCACTGCTCAACAGAACCTCTTATGAAGCAAAAACATAAAGAAAAATAAGCCAGGCACAGTGGCTCACGCCTGTAATCCCAGCATTGTGGAAGGCAGAGGTGGACAGATCACCTGAGGTCAGGAGTTCAAGACCAGCCTTGGCAACATGGTGAAATCCCATCTCTACTAAAAATACAAAAATTAGCCGCGTATGGTGACACGTGCCTGTAATCTCAGCTACATGGGAGGCTGAAGCACGAGAATCACTTGAACCAGGGAGGCAGAGGCTGCAGTGAGCAAAGATCGTGCCACTGTACTCTAGCCTAGGTGACAGAGTGAGCCTCTATCTCAAAAAAAAAAAAAAAAAAAAAAAAAGGAAAAGTACACGAAGTATAGGGACATGGGGAATAAGTTAAAAATCAAAAGGACTCACTCACTGCTTTCTAACATCTTTTACTTCTTGACCTTTCGAAACATCCAAAAATTAGTAATATAATCTGTGTCACAATCTTAACAGTTAAGAAAAACCATAAAATGAAGGCCTAGAAAGATCTTTGTTACTCATCTAGAATTATTTGGTATAACAGTATTTTCCAATGGAGGAAGACTATTGGATTTCAGGCATAAAACAATGCAGAAAAAAATCTCAAGGCATCACAGGGAGAGGGAGATAACTTCTGACTCTGGTTTCCTGTGTTTCAGGCCAGGAAGAGCAAGGGGAGAAAAATATCTGTCCATGGGAACAAGTAATCATGCTTTAAAGGACAATTTCATTCGAACCCATTCATTTCCTTTTCATGCAAAATTTCAAAGATAAAGCAACATAAAATATGGGGCCAAAGAAAAGAGAGAAGGTCTTCAAGGAGAATTTGTGCCTTTAAGTTTTTACTGGTACAACAGTCCTTCAGCCTGGAGGTACTCAAAGACGAATCATGAAAAAGAAAAAAAAAACTTTATTTCAAGCAGGTTCAGTGATATATGTGTGTACTACAGCAAAGGCTGGTTGTGGCAAAGTTTCATTTCAAACTGTATGATGTGGGCTGGGCAAGGTGGCTCACGCCTGTAACCCCAGCACTTTGTGAGGCCGAGGTGGGCTGATCACCCTGAGGTCAGGAGAGACTGGCCTGGCCAACATGCCGAAACCCCGTCTCTACTAATAATACAAAAATTAGCTAGGTGTGGTGGCGCGCACCTGTAATCTCAGCTCCTCGGGAGGCTGAGGCAGGAGAATCGCTTGAACCCGGGAGGTGGAGGTTGTGGATCACACCACTGCACTCCAGCCTGGGTGACAGAGCCAGACTCAAAAACAAAAGAAAATAAAACAAACAAAAAAACCAAAACTGCATGATGTATAATTTTGACATTATGTGGGAACGCTTGACTTCTGCCAAAATGTAGATTCAATCCAATATTATGCCAATTTTTATATTCACTGTAGTCCCTAAATTTTCATAACCAAAAAAAAAAGAGAATAACCTTACAGTTACCTACTAAGGTAACGAACTGTGAAATCAATTCCCCAATATTGCTTTGAAAATAAACCCCTTGGTTGTTAAGAGAAATTCCAACTTCCAACTCCATCCGAATGTATTATTTAACCGGTATTCTTCAGTCATCATCTACTGTTGGCTTGATTGTCACTCCTCTTCTTATCTGACCCCAACCAATTAAACTGCAAAATGAAAATAAAAGAAATCATAAATCTTACATCCATTTCACTCTCATTACCACACAATCGTATGATAAATTTTACCTGCTTATCTTCTGAATTCAAATTTGTTCCCAAAGCCTGCTCCTCCATAAAGAAAGCCTACATTATATTCTTAGATTCTTTTTTATTCTTGCTTTTTTGTTTTTGTGGTTTTTTTTGAGACAGTCACTCTGTCACCCAGTCTGGAGTACGGTGGTGCGATTTCGGCTCACTGCAACCTCCGGCTCCCGGGTTCAAACAGTTCTCGTGCCTCAGCCTCCCGAGCAGCTGGGACTACAGGCATGCGCCACCATGCCCGGCTAATTTTTTGGTATTTTTAGTAGAGATGGGGTTTCACTATGTTGGCCAGGCTAGTCTCAAACTCCTGGCCTCAAGTGATCCGCCCACCTCAGCCTCACAAAGTGCTGGGCTTACAGGCATGAGCCATCGTGCCCGGCCTGAAAGTTTATTGTTTAAATCTATTTTAAAATACACTGGAAGTCGTATGTCTGCAATAGCAAAAAAATATATAATCACAAAAGAGAGTAAAATCAAAAGGGCATAAACCACCACAAATAATTATTTACTTAAGAGACAGCAAAAATTTAACTTTCTAAATTACAGGGCAATAATTCAGATAAATCTCCTGGACAAGTGATGAGACCATCATGGGCACAGTAGCATGGAAGCCTTAACAAAGGAAACAGGGCTGGGCAGGGTGGCTCATGTCTATAATCCCAACACTTTAAGAGGCTGAGGTGGGAGGATGGCTTGAGGCCAGGAGTTTGAGATCATGCTGGGCAACACAGTGAGACGTGTCTACACGAGACAGTGAGGAGTGTCTACAAAAAACAAAAAAATTAGCTGGTCATGGTGGTGTGAGCCTATAGTCCTAGCTACTTAGACACTGAGACTGCAGTGAGCTATGATCAAGCCACTAAACTCCAGCCTGGTCAACAGAGAGACCCTGCCTCTAAAAAATATAAAATAAATAATTAAGGAAGTAGATAGTGGGCAGGGGTGATCTGAATAATTATGGGGACAGTCAGGGCACAAAATAGTCTAATTTAGAGGGTTTATATAAGACAATGCAGAAGGAAAGGTTAAATGGGTTGAAGCAGGTTTCTAGAAAAGTCCCAAATATCAAAAAGTAGTGAGAAGCCTCTAGAAATTATTAAACACAGCATGATGAAAATGTTTTAAGAAGACTAATTTTGACCAAGCTCTTAAGTAATAAAGAGGCAAACTAGGGGTCTTTCACACTAACTGTGAAGTGTAAAGTATGGTGGTATGGACTGTGATGATGTGACAAGGAATGGAAAGCAAGGGGCAAATTCAATAACTAACCTGGAAAGAGCAAAAAGTCAGGAGCCAAAAATGTGTGTATGCTTCCTGGGTCTATGCTCTCAAAAGACCTAGAAGCAATAGCACCCTAGGAGCAATGAGCACACCTGAACACTCAGCTTTTCATTTCTAAGAGAAATGGCCAGTTCTAAAACTGGAACAGAGAAGGTACAAGATGAGTCTGGAAGATACTGTGCCAGAAAATAAGGAAATGTTCCAAAAAAAGAAGAGGTTGGGCATGGTGGCTCACGCCTGTAATCCCAGCACTTTGGGAGGCCAAGGAAGGCGGATCACCTGAGGTCAGGGGTTCGAGACCAGGCTGGCCAATGTGGTGAAACCCCATCTCTACTGAAAATACAAAAATTAACTGGGCACGGTGGCACGTGCCTGTAGTCCCAGCTACTTGGGAGGCTGAAGCAGGAGAATCGCTTGAACCTGGAAGGCAGAGGCTGCAGTGAGCTGAGATCACGCCACTGCACTCCAGCCTGGCGACAGAGTGAGACTCCGTCTTAAAAAAAAAAAAAAAGAAAAAAAAATGATGAATACATGTCAAAAGGACACAAGAGCCAGCCTGAAGGACCTCCACTGGCCAAACGTTGAAAAATGCACATGAAAATAAAGGAAGACAGTGATGGATCATAACATGTTGAATAAAATGGGACTCCATGAGTCCATATTATAACTAGATAGGGAAATAAATAACGGCAAAGAAAGAATGCCAAATGATAAATGTGGGGTGGTAGAGTTGAGGGAGGATACTGTGACCTGTAGAGGTGCTATGATTTTGTAATCATTATAGTCAAGTTCAATTCAGGCAAGAATCATCAGTGGATGCTACATCCAGGGGTGTGGGATTCGATAAGCAGCAGGCTATTCGTATTGGCTGAAAAGATCTCCCTACAGATTGCTTACTAGTTGCAAGGGTAGAGAGTAACTACACAGTAGAGAGGCTGGACAACATCTTGACTACATAGTCAAAACTAACCTTAATAAAGAGGAGCAGTCAGATATCATGTGCCTCTAGCTGTGATTCCTGAGAAGGAGACTTCACAGTGTATTTAACTTAAGAACCTGAATCTAATGTTACACTTCCGAACCATAAGAAAAACCCAAATTGAGGAATATTCTATAAAGTAACTAGCTTGCATTCTTCAGAACTGTTAATGTCAATTAAGACAAAGGCTGAAAAAGCTCCAGATTAAATATCAAAGAGACATAAAATTAAATGCAATGCATGATTTTAAACAGGAGGAACATAAAGTACGTTATTGGGATAAGTAATAAAACTGAAACATGCACTGTAGATTTCAGTATTTTGCCAATGTTAAATTTCTAAGTGCTTATATAAGAGTATCCTTTTTTGATGGGAAATATACACTGAAGTATTAAGAGATCAAGAAGCATAACATATATAGCCTACCCTCAAATGGTTCAGGAAAAAACTTATATTTGTAAATAAATCTGTATGTGTATTTGTCAATCTAGGAAAAGGCTATAGAGGAGTTTTCTGTAAAATTCTTGCAATTTTTCTATTAAGTGTGAAATGATTTCCAAAGTCAATGACAATAGAAATACTGAACCCAAATTCATTCGGTTTTGCATAGGTTGTGTCTAACAGGCAGAGAAGCCAATCACAGTATTTGGACTAAAATATGGGACTATAGTCAAGGTTGTAGTTTTTTCTGAGACGGAGTCTCGCTCTGTCGCCCAGGCTGGAGTGCAGTGGCGCCATCTCGGCTCACCTCACTGCAAGCTCCGCCTCCCAGGTTCACGCCATTCTCCTGCCTCAGCCTCCCGAGTAGCTGGGACTACAGGCGCCCGCCACCACGCCCGGCTAATTTTTTGTATTTTTTAGTAGAGACAGGGTTTCACCGTTAGCCAGGATGGTCTTGATCTCCTGACCTCATGATCCGCCCGCCTTGGCCTCCCAAAGTGCTGGGATTACAGGCGTGAGCCACCGCACCCGGCCGAAGTATAGTTTTCAAAGTCATCCAAATAAATAGTTGAGACTGAAAGCCACAGTAACTGTTGTCCT
Organism: Macaca mulatta; assembly: GCF_049350105.2. Classification (NCBI taxonomy): domain Eukaryota; kingdom Metazoa; phylum Chordata; class Mammalia; order Primates; family Cercopithecidae; genus Macaca; species Macaca mulatta. The sequence goes on along the minus strand of NC_133426.1, from coordinate 23,878,241 downwards.
CAAGGAAGAATGTGCTTTTTTTTTCTGTACAACAAGACTGTGTCTTTTTTTAATTAGACAGTGGCAAAGACTAACAAACTTACCGCCAGTGTTTTTCAACTCTTCGGCTAAGGGCAATTTTTTCTCCTACCTCTGTGCACACTGGATTGGTCAAAACAATTTTACCCAAATCGGCCTTGACAGCACTAACTCTCCCTCCTGTCGACAGGGATCCTATGTTCACCATGAGCACTTCATTCTTAGACAGCTTTTGAACCTAGAAAAATAAATTAGGGAAAAATAAATCCCAAAATCAAGAAAATGCTTTCCAAATATAAGTAAGAATTTACCAAATACTATGGGAAATACGTCAATCATAAAAGAAAAAAAATTCTATATAAATTTTATTGTAAAGGAATTTGAACTATATACAGTCTAAAGACAGCAAAAGGAAGGTTTATTTGGCACCCACTGAACTTACACAAGATCCACCTGTACAAAATAAGGTAGGAACCATACCAAAGAACCTCTTAAAATTCTGAAGCAGTTACCTAGTACAAATGAGGTACAAAATTTCCCAAAGTGGGGAATGGGGAGGACTATGGCTATGTAAGAGTTAACATGGGCCAGGCGCAGTGGCACACGCCTGTAATCCCAGCACTTTGGTTGGGAGGCTGAGGAGAGCAGATCACCTGGGCGGGGGGGAGAGGTATGATTGCTTATTTTCCTAAATCTTTGCCAACACTAGGTGTCAGCAATTTCCCATCTCTGCCAACCTAATCTGGGACATTTTTTAATAATCATGAAGCTGGGCACAGTGGATCACACCTATAATCCCAGCACTTTGGAAGGCTGGGGTGGGCAGATTGCTTAAGCCCAGGAGTTGGGAGATCAGCCTGGGTAACACGGCAAAACTCCGTCTCTACAAAAAATACAAAATTAGCCAGACGTGGTGGCCCGCACCTGTAGTCCCACCTACTCAGGAGGTTATGGTGGGAGGATGGCTTGAGCTGGGAGATCGAGGCTGCTGTGAGTCAAGATCGCACCACTGCACTCCAGCCTGGGCAACAGAGCAAGACTCTCAAAATAAACAACAAAAAAATCATATCGATTTTAGGAATATCATGTGTTTGTCATAAATGGCAAATACTTTTCCCTGTTTTTTAAGTTTCTTTCTTAAACTGACTGCCATATAGTTCTCAATTTTGGCCGGATGCAGTGGCGCATGCCTGTAATCCCAGCACTTTGGAAGGCCGATGCGGGCGGATCACTTGAGGTCAGGAGGTCAAGACCAGCCTGGCTAACATATAGTGAAACCCCATCACTACTAAAAAATACAAAAATTAGTTGGGCGTGCTGGTGCATGCCTATAGTCCCATATACTTGGGAAACCGAGGCAGGAGAATCGCTTGAACCCAGGAGGCGGAGGTTGCCATGAGCTGAGATCGCGCCACTGCACTCCAGCCTGGGCAACAGAGCAAGACTCCAACTCCTTAAAAACAAAAAACAAAAAACAAAAAAACCTCAATTTTGGGGAGGTCAAATTTATTTACCTTCTCTTTTTTTCTTAATTTCATGTTAACTACAAAACAATAAAACTCAACACTGGTTTAACACTCCCATTTGTCACTTTTTTACAAACAGGAATTATAAAAAGCATTTACCTTTGCTGCTTTCTTGTCTCCTTCAGTGCGTACACCTAGAAGCCGTCTAAGCAGGAAATAGGAAATTTCCAATTCTGTGAATATCTCAGGTAAAGCTCCGACTGCACCAAGTACTTGTCCCACCATTCTGTCAGCCCGGCACAAAGTGGGGTCAATTTTTGTTCCAACTCCTAATATAAAAATAAGATGTATACAGCTCAATTTTTTATTTCCTAAAACACCTATAAAGTGAATTAGTCGGCCAGGTGCAGTGGCTCACACCTGTAATCCCAGCACTTTGGTAGGCTGAGGCGGGTGGATGCCTGAGCTCAGGAGTTCAAGACCAACCTGGGCAACACAGTGAAACCCCGTCTCTATTAAAATATAAAAAATTAGCCAGGTGTGGCGGCGTGCGCCTGTAGTCCCAGCTACTCAGGAGGCTAAGGCAGGAGAATCACTTGAACCCAGGAGGCAGAGGTTGCAGTGAGCAGAGATCGCACCACTGCACTCCAACCTGGGTGACAAAGTGAGACTCCATCTCCCAAAAAAAAAAAAAGTGAATTAGATACCCCAAAGCCATATAAGCACAGCACATACCTATACACTTTCATACTTTTATTTTCATACTCATACAATAGCTATATAGGCACAAGAAAATACCCGTTTTATCTAGACAAATAGAAATGTACACTCATGAGATGACTGGGCAAATGAGAACAGAAAGATTCTCTTGATTTAAATTCTAAACAAAGGGTTTAGAAATCTGATTTTCTAGGAATGATGGCTTGGCTGAGAACTTAATGCAGGAGATGTAAGTATTACTGACCTGGTCTTGAAAACAATAAAAATAAATTCTAAACAAAGGGCAAATAGAGATAATAAGTGAACTCAAAATGAGTCTGAATATCCTTAACAAAAACTGAAAGAATATAAAATCTTAAATGAGTAGTTTGCAGAGTATTTGCATGCCATTTCTCCCCTGAAAGACTGATCGAAAAGATAATTAAAGACCACATATGGGCTGGGCGCGGTGGCTCACGCCTATAATCCCAGCACTTGGGGAGGGGTTCAAGTTGGAGGATTACCTAAGGTCAGGAGTTCAAGACCAGCCTGACCAACGTGGCAAAATCCAATCTCTACTAAAAATACAAAAATTAGCCGGGCATGGTGGCAGACACCTGTAATCCCAGCTACTGGAGAATCACTTGAACTCGGGAGGCAGAGGTTGCAGTGAGCCGAGATCGCGCCACTGCACTCCAGCCTGGGTGACAGACTCTCAAAAAAAAAAAAAAAGACTACATATGATTCCTGGGATCTACTTCAAAATATTCTAGCTGTGTCTTGAGGGGAGTAGGGGAAAGATACATAGATGGAACAAGATTGATTTGGAAAACTTTTTTTTGCTGCTGTTGTTGAGACACAGTCTCTCTCTGTCGCCCAGGCTGGAGTGCAGTGGTATGATCTCGGCTCACTGCGACCTGGGATTACGGATATGTGCTGCCATGGCTAATTTTTTTTTTTTTTGTATTTTTAGTAGAGACAGGTTTCTCGAACTCCTGACCTCAGGTGACCCGTCCACCTCGGCCTCCCGAAGCGCTGGTAATACAGGCATGAGCCACTGCACCCGGCCAAGATTGGTAAAATATTAATAATTGCTGAAGCTGAGCGATGGCTCTATGGGGGTTATCATTACAGTATAGGCCAAGTGCGGTGGCTCACGCCTGTAATCCCAGTATTTTGGGAGGCCAAGGAGGGTGGATCACTTAAGAACAGAAGTTCGAGACCAGCCTGGCCAACATGGCGAAACCCCATCTCTACTAAAAATACAAAAATTAGCTGGCTGTGGTGGTATGTGCCTGTAGTTCCAGTTACTCGGGAGGCTGAGGTACGAGAATTAACTGAACCCAGGAGGCAGAGGTTGCAGCGAGCCGAGATCATACCACTGCACTCCAGCCTGGGTGGCAGAATAAGACTCTGCCTCAAAATAAATAAATAAATAAATAAAAAGTTCCTTAAGTTAAATTTTTAAAAAGTTACCAGATCTCCCTTGTTTACCACACACATGCACACAAAGGATAAAATGAGAGATGGAACTACAGGCACCAAACCAAGTTTATTTTACTATTTGATTGGAGAAACGGCATCTCACGGTTTCCTAGGCTGGTCTCAAACTCCTGGTCTCAAGCAATCTTCCCACCTCAGCTTCCCAAAGCACTGGGATTATAAGCATGAGCCACCATGCCCAACCTGGTAAACTCTTTTTTTCTTTTCTTCTTGTTTTTCTTTTTTTTTTTTTGAGACAGAGTGTCACTCTGTCACCCAGGCTAGAGTGCACTGGTGTGATCTCAGCTCACCCTCCGCCTCCTGGTTTCAAGCGATTCTCGTGCCTCAGCCTCCCGAGTAGCTGGGATTACAGGCGTGGGCCACCACACCCAGCTAACTTTTGTATTTTTAGTAGAGACAGGGTTTTACCATGCTGCCCAGGCTGGTCTCAAACTCCTGAGCTCAAGCGATCCATCCACCTCAGCCTCCCAAATTGCTGGGATCACAGGTGTGAGCCACTGCGCCCAGCCAATCTGGTAAACTCTTTTTCGTTTTTCTGTTTTCTTTTATTTCCCTTTTAAAATTTTCAACCAGACACACAGCTTGTTTGGTGAAGAATAAACTGTGTCCTTACCAAACATTTTCTTCTTTAATCTAAAGGTACATACACCCCCTCTAATTCTCACTGAATCTTTCATTTTTCTGGGTATTGAGTAATACAGTAAGTTGTAAGAGACTAGAAAAGTTTTTAAATCATTTCAGTAATTGCTACACAAAGAAATTTATTTTCTTTTATTTCTACATCATTGGAAATACGATCTGACATCATTCAACTGACATTTGTAGGTAATTTCCCATTTGCAAAATATACACAAAAGCAACCATGGCCGGGCACGGTGATTCATGCCTGTAATCCTAGCACTTTGAAAGGCCAAGGCGGGGGACTGCCTGAGCTCAGGAGTTCGAGACCAGCCTGGGCAACACGATGAAACCCTGTCTCTACTAAAATACAAAAATCTTAGCTGGGCCTGGCAGCATGTGCCTGTAGTCCCAGCTACTCGGGAGGCTGAAGCAGAAGAATGAATGGCTTGAACCTGGGAGGTGAAGGTTGCAGTGAGCCAAGATTGCACCACTGCACTCCAGCCTGGAGGACACGGCGAGACTCCATCTCCAAAAAAAAAAAAAAAAAAGGCAACCATTATCTACCACAAAAATTGTGTTAACAAAAACGTAAGTGTACGTAAATACCTTACATGGTAAGTCATCAAACTTTTTTATATTGCTAAAAAGCAGTTACTCTATATTTGACCAAAATGTATCCTTTGTGTTTAAAAATCATTTTTACAAATGCATGAAACCATCTTATAACCTAAAACAAGAGCTTAACCACATGATTGTTCCCCCGCCCCACTCTATTATTAAAATACCCAATTAAAAATCTATAATATGTCCCTTTTGGTAATCCATCCCCCATGAAAAGTCCACAAATAGCCACAAATTAAAAGAGATGAGAAAAAATCCTTACCAATAAGACCGCCTGGAGCAGCATATTGCAGATCATTATGCTCTGCAAAAAGTGATACAATTTTGGAAAAGATTGGTTTACACATGAGTTTTCCTTCACTATCTTTGGAAACAATACCAGGTCTTACTTCTATCTCCTGGCCCACCTGTAAACATATAATTAATAATTAGAATTACTGTGTTACACAAAATGATCATTTACCTATCAAAAGTTCCAACAGGGACTGGGTGCGGTGGCTCACGTGTGTTATGCCAGCATTTTAGGAGGCCGAGGCGGGTGGATCACCTGAGGTCAGGAGTTCAAGAGCAGCCCAGCCAACACGGTGAAACCCCATCTCTACTAAAAACACAAAAATTAGCCAGGTGTAGTGGCACGCGCCTGTAATCCCTGCTACTCAGGAGGCTGCAGCAGAATTGCTAGAACCTGGGAGACAGAGGTTGCAGTGAACCAAGATCGCACCACTGCACTCTAGCCTGGGCGACAGAGAGAGACTCCGTCTCAAAAATAAAATAAAATAATAATAAAGTTCCAGGCCGGGCGCGGTGGCTCAAGCCTGTAATCCCAGCACTTTGGGAGGCCGAGACGGGCGGATCATGAGGTCAGGAGATCGAGACCATCCTGGCTGACACGGTGAAACCCTGTCTCTACTAAAAAATACAAAAAACTAGCCGGGCGAGGTGGCGGGCGCCTGTAGTCCCAGATACTCGGGAGGCTGAGGCAGGAGAATGGCGTGAACCCGGGATGTGGAGCTTGCAGTGAGCCGAGATCTGGCCACTGCACTCCAGCCTGGGCGGCAGAGCGAGACTCCGTCTCAAAAAAAAAAAAAAAAAAAAAATAATAATAATAATAATAAAGTTCCAACAGGAAGATCATAAAACTGAAAAGGCAATCATTCCTATATTTCAAAGATAATTATTCTTTAAAAAAAAAAAAAAAAAAAAAAGATGTGAACGAGACTGTCAAAACCAGAACAATCCAACTGTTGCTAACTACCCACCACACAAGTCTATTACCACATCAAATGTGCTCCATACTTATAAGTCTATAAATTTTGAAGTCAGACACAAAAGACATAATGGAAAACAAAGAAATATAGCTGGGCATGGTAGCTCATGCCTGTAATCCCAGCACTTTGGGAGGCTGAGGCAGGCAGATCACCTGAGGTCAGGAGTTAAGAGACCAGCATGGCCAATATAGCGAAACCTCGTCTCTATCAGAAAAAATTAGGCTGGGAGCGGTGGCTCACGCCTGTAATCCCAGCACTTTGGGAGGCTGAGGCGGGTGGATCACGAGGTCAGGAGATCGAGACCATCCTGGCTAACACGGTGAAACTCTGTCTCTATTAAAAAAAAAAAAAAAACAAAAAAATTAGCCAGGCGTGGTGGCGGGCGCCTGTAGTCCCAGCTACTAGGGAGGCTGAGGCAGGAGAATGGCGTGAACCCGGGAGGCAGAGCTTGCAGTGAGCCGAGATGGCGCCACTGCACTCCAGCCTGGGCGACAGAGCGAGAGTCCGTCTCAAAAAAAAAAAAAAAAAAAAAAATTAGCCGGGCGAGGTTGCGAGTGCCTGTAGTGCCAGCAAGTCGGGAGGCTGTGGCAGGAGAATCATCACCTGCACCCAGGAGGTGGAGGTTGCAGTGAGCCGAGATCATGCCAATGCACTCAAAAAAAAAAAAAAAAAACAAATAAACAAAAAAAAAACAACTATTATCAGGGCATGTAAATTAGTACAGCTACCATGGAGAACAATATGGAGGTTCCTTGAAAACCTGAAAATATGAAAATAGAGCTACCATATGATGCATCAATTTCACTAGTGGGTATACATTCAACAGAAAGGGAAGCAATATATCAAAGAGGTATCTGCACTCCCATGTTTATTGCAGCACAGTTCACAATAGCCAAATATGGAATCAACCTAAGTGCCCATGAACAGATGAATGGATAAAGAAAATGCAGTATATAGGCCAGGCGCAGTGGCTCACGCCTGTAATCCCAGCACTTCGGGAGGCCAAGGTGGGTGGATTACCTGAGGTCAGGAGTTCAAGACCAGCCTGGTCAACATGGTGAAACCCCATCTTTACTACAAATACAAAAATTAGCTGGGCTTGGTGGCAGGTGCCTGTAATCCCAGCTACTTGGGAGGCTGGGGCAGTGAAAATTGCTTGAACCCGGGAGGTGAAGGTTGCAGTGCACCGAGATCGCTATAGCTTGGGCGACAGAGCAAGACTCCACCTCAAAAAAAAAAAAAAAAAAAAAAAAAGAAAGAAAGAAAAAAAGAAAAGGCAGCATATATATACAACGGAGTATTATGCAGCCTTAAAAAATAAAGAAATTCTGCCATTTGCAGCAACATATCTAGAATTGGAGGCCATTTTAAGTAAAATAAGCCAGGCACAAAAAGACAAACATCACACATTCTCACTCATCTGTATATGTGGGAGCTAAAAAGGTGGATCTCATGAAGGTAGAGTGGATTCAGAGGTCTAGAAGGGTGGGGGGAGTGAAGTTTGAAGATGGAAAAGAAGAATATTAAAAAAGAGAACTCTTTATCAAATGCCAGAAACCATGGAAAAAATTTTATTTTTCAATTTGGATTGTCCATACTTTTTTTCCTGATTAAGACAAGGGTAAAACAAACAAACAACAACAACAACAACAACAACAACCAAAATCACAACAACCAAAACCCATTTTACCTTTAATACTCCTTTTAGGATACTACCACCAGCTACACCTCCCTTAAGGTCATCAACTTCACAGCCAGGTTTGTTGACATCAAAAGATCTAATAACTAAAATAAAATAAAACAAATTAAAGTCAGTTCTGTTCATTTTAACTTTAGAAGAAATAATATTTTCCATGTTAACATTTCGAAAATAGTGACCATTTGAGATTTATACCAAAGGGGTGCCTTTGTAACAAAATCTAGTATTATCCCAATGCTTATGCAGTCTTACTTATGATGGGAAAAATGAAAATAACTTAAGTTTGTTAACAAGTGGCATATATGGTATACCAGTATTATAGAGCATCATGCAACTATTAATAATGTTGGAGCTGTATGTAATGATCTGGAAGGATGACCCTCATATACTGTTAAGAAAAATTATAAAAATTATATGTATAATATAATCCCACTTCCATAAAGAAAAATAAACTAATCAATGTCTGTATATGGATTTCTTTTTCCCTCTATCATAGAGGCTGGAGTGCAGTGGCACAATCACAGCTCACTATAGCCTCAAATTCGTGGGCTCAAGCGATCTTCCTGCCTCAGCCTACCAAGTAGTTGGGACTACAGGTACACACCACTGCACCCAGCTATATTTTATTTTGTAGAAACGGGGTCTTCCTTTGATGCCCAGGATGGTCCCAAACTCCTAGCCTCAAGTAATCCTCCCACCTCAGCCTCAGCCTCCCAAAGTGCTGGGATTACAGGTGAAAGCCACCATGCCCAGCCTGTGTATATGTTTATACATGATGATATGAACAATGAGGAAAGTGTGGGAATAATGGACAGCAAATGTTAACTTTGCTGACTTTAGGGCTAAGGGACTAGAACTTGAAGACAGAGAGATTATGGACATTTTCTTTACATACCTCTGTAACTCCTGTAAGAACAATTCAGCTTTATAACTACAAAATACTAGGACTACATGACCTGCACTTCGGAAAGTATTTCCTACTAAACACCAGGAGCCTGGATGAAGGCCCAGAGGAGCTCAAATGTCTGTTTCGAGAAGGTTTCTACATCCTTGTGTAGGAACCACAAGCCTAGGTGATCAAATTGTATCAGTATCAGTTCTTCATTAATTGAACAACAAAATCATCTGTATGATGTTTTAGTCAGGAAGTTCGAACACCCTGACTAAAACATTATGATTCCATAGAGAATACTGTATTACTCCATCTTGATCATGTACCATATATTGAGCACAGAAAGGTTAACAGTTGTTTTTGGTTTTTTTTTGAGACGCAGTTTCACTCTTGTTGCTCAGGCTGGAGTGCAGTGGCACGATCTCAGCTCATTGCAACCTCTGCTTCCTGGGTTCAAGCGATTCTCCTGCCTCAGCCTCCTGAGTAGCTGGGATCACTGGCGCCCGCCACCATGCCCAGTTACTTTTTTGTATGTTAGTAGAGACAGGGTTTCACCATACTGGTCAGGCTGGTCTCAAACTCCTGACCTCATGTGATCCACCCACCTTGGCCTCCCAAAGTACTGGGATTATAGGCATGACCCACCATGCCTGGCCTAGGTTTACAGCTCTTATTGTGTTCAGGACTCTGTCCCTCATTCAGTAATACAATCTAGCACTACTAATACAATCTCAGAATTGATTTCAAAAAAATTGTATGAATCATCACCTCTGCAGAAAGAGGAAATATTAATAAACATCCTTGAAGAGGAATCACCAATGTGGAAAAGATCAGATTAAGAGTTAAAGGCAAATCCTATCACTTACCAATAAGCCGGGGCTCTGAAGTAAAGTCTCTTGGGGGTACTGGAATTTTCTTTACTATGTACTCACAAACAACTTCAATATTGTATTTCAGCTGAGCTGAAATTGGAATAATGGGAGCTCCCTCTGCTACTGTACCTATATGACAAAATTCAGAAAGATCAAAATTATTCAGTTTTTAAAAATTTATTCTATGTATGTTACATAAAACGATTAAGATTACTATAATAAAATAGATGCCTAAACCCCATACAAATGTCAGCAACAAGTGGAAAGTGGATAATTCTGTTCAGAAAGATGGCAATATTCTATTTGTTTTCACTCCTGAAAATGAATACTAATCCCTTTAAGGGAAAATTTGTTACTTTATATTAGTCGACATACTTAATATTAGTACAACGATAAACTTGTTTAAAGAACATACTAACACTCCTGTGAAAGAACACTCTACTAGTTGAAAAGATTTCTAACAACATGTAATTAATCTCCCAATAAATGTCAAGATAAAATTACAGACTCTGCTAATCAAAGACTGCTAGCACATATAATTTTAATTTTTTTTTTTTTTTTTTTTTTGAGACAGGGTCTTGCTCTGTCGCCCAGGCTAGACTGCAGTGGCATAATCACGGCTTGTTGCAACCTCCACTTCCCAGGTTCAAGCGATCCTCCCACCTCAGCCTCCTATATAGTAGCTGGGACCACAGGTGTGTGCCACCAAGCCCAGATAAATTTTTGGATTGACGGAGTTTTACCATGTGGCCCAGGTTGGTCTTCAACTCCTGGACTCAAGCGTTCCACCCGCCTCGGCCTCCTAAAGTCGTAGTATTACAAGTGTGAGCTACCAAGCCCAACCATATATATTTGCTCTGTATTAATTATATGTCAAACAAGCTAGTCAAAGAAATAGACCAAACACAATTAGACTTTAATCAAAATCACTTACTACTTTTCATGATGACAGAACTGAGTTCATAAGAAATTAACCTAACAAGAAAAACAAGACTAAGAGAGAAAATGTCAAGAATAAGATACATCATGTCTCCTCTGAAATGAAAAACATTATGCTATTAGAGAAGGGACACTCAAGAGATTTATTTACTTATTTATTTATTATTATTATTATTTTTTAGATGGAGTTTCACTCTTGTTGCCCAGGCTGGAGTGCAATGGCAGGATCTCGGCTCACCGCAACCTCCGCCCCGAGTTCAAGTGATTCTCTTGCCTCAGCCTCCCAAGTAGCTGGGATTACAGGCATGTGCCACCACACCCTGCTAATTTTGTATTTTTAGTAGAGACAGGGTTTCTCCACATTGGTCAGGCTGGTCTTGAACCCCGGACCTCAGATGATCCACATGCCTCGGCCTCCCAAAGTGCTGGGATTACAGGCATGAGCCACCGTGCCCAGCCAACACTCTAGAGATTAAATAATCACTGTCACTTCCAAATCTTAAAGTAGCTGTTCAGTAACAAATACTGTAAGATGAGGTTTTTAAAAATTATTTTATTCATTTTACTGAGATTTTTTTTTAATCTGATCGATAGTTTCCAGAAAACAACCCCAGTTCTAACTTGCTGCCAGCAAAAATATAGTTTAGTATATTAAATTCAGAATCATAGATTTCATTAGTTGTATCAGGTTGCTAACAAGCAGTAGGTAGGGCAATAAGGCTTAAGACTCATAAGTTTACCTTGTTTTAGATAATATATTAAAAGTTAATTTAACATCTGGTATCCAGAGTAAATGGCTCTCAAAGTGATTCATAGATTTATTACATATTATGGCTTCTTACCTTGGACAAATGCAAGGATCTGCTCGTATTGTTCTTTAGCCTGACTTTCTTTTACCAAATCAATTTTATTTTGTAGAATCAAAATATGCTTCAGTTTCATGATCTCTATAGCAGCCAGGTGTTCAGACGTCTGAGGCTGAGGACAAGATTCATTACCAGCTAGTTGATGAAGAATAAAAAAAGATACATATAAGAATAGCTGGAAATATCCAGAACAGGCAGGCAAATCCATAAAGAGAGAAAGCAGATTATTGGTTGCTAGGGGCTGGGGGAGGAAAACATGGCAATGGATGCTTCATGGGCATGGCGCTTCCTTTTGTGGTGATATAAAAGTTCTGGAACTAGATAGTGGTGAAACTACAAACACTATGTTGTACAAAATTGTCAATGTACTTAATGCCACTAAATTGTACACTTTAAATACATAAAATGGTACATTTTGAGTCTCTTCTGCCACCCACTCCCCCCCTGCCAAAAGAAGTTGGCATCTAATAAAGGAGACTTCTCAATGTTCTAACCCTAATGAAGGCAACATTCCTAGATATTATTGCCAGATATCCACCGTTTGGCCCCGCTTCACTGTCTGTTGCCTGCGTTCACTGGAACCTCCCAATTGTCTGGCTCCCAATCCTGGTCCTGAGCAAGAAGCTTAAAATCAGTAAGTCTGGCTTTTCTCAGGGTCTGTACCCAGTTTTTGCTCAGATATGGGGTATAGCCTTCTAACTCTTTCCAGTCTTAGAAATGTTCTGGCCCAGTCAAATTCCTGAGAAGTAGACACTAATTAAAAGGGAAAGGCACCTAATACTGTCCATGAATTTTAACTAATATCAGAGGCTATTCTTCAACCGAGGGAGGAAAGAATGCTAACTGCGAAGATAACCCACAGTGTATTATAAAGAAATGGGCATGTTTTGTTGAGGACTCCAATGATCAACCCCCTCAAGTCGTGATGTTCAAGTGTCCTGACTATACCGACATGGCATGCTTTAAAAAAAAAATTTTTTTTTTCTTTTTTTTGAGACTGAGTCTCACTCTGTCTCTGTCACCCAGGCTGGAGTGCAGTGGCGTCACCTCAGCTCACTGCATCCTCTGCCTCCCGGGTTCAAGCGATTCTCCTGCCTCGGCCTCCTGAGTAGCTGTGATTACAGGTATGCCCCACCACGCCCGGCTAATTTTCGTACTTTTAATAGAGGCGGGGTTTCACCATGTTGACCAGACTGGTCTCAAACTCCTGATACCTCAAGTGATCCACCTGCCTTGGCCTCCCAAAGTGCAGGGATTACAGGTGTAAGCCACCACGCCTGGGTTTTTTTTTTTTCTTTCAAGACCAAGTCTCCTTCTGTCACCCAGGCTGGAGTGCAATGGCTCGATCTCGGCTCACTGCAACCTCTGCCTCCTGGGTTCAAGTGACTCTCATGCCTCCGCCTCCCAAGTAGCTGGGATTATAGGCATGCACCACCATGCCTGGCTGATTTTTTGTACTTTTAGTAGAGACAGGGTTTCACCCTATTGGCCAGGCTGATCTTGAACTCCTGACTTCAAGTGATCCATCTGCCTCAGCCTCCCAAAGTGCTGGGATTACAGGCATGAGCCACCATGCCCAGTCGCTTTTTTTTGAGATGTAGTTTTCACTCTTGTTGCCCAGACTAGAGTGCAATGGCGCGATCCTGGCTCACCACAACCTCTGCCTCCCGGGTTCAAGAGATTCTCCTGAGTAGCTGGGATTACAGACATGTGCCACCACACCCGGTTCATGTTTTTTGTTTTTTGTTTTTTTTTGTTTTTTGAGACGGAGTCTTACTCTGTCACCCAGGCTGGAGTGCAGTGGCGCGATCTCAGCTCGCTGCAAGCTCCGACTCCCAGATTCACGCCATTCTCCTGCCTCAGCCTCCCGAGTAGCTGGGATTACAGGCACCTGCCACCACGCCTGGTTAATTTTTTGTATTTTTAGTAGAGACGGGGTTTCACCATGTTAGCCAGGATGGTTTCGATCTCCTGACCTCGTGATCCGCCTGCCTCAGCCTCCCAAAGTGCTGGGATTACAGGTGTGAGCCACCACATCCGGTGCTTTTAAAAAATTTTACCCCAGGCTTGGCGCGGTGGCTTACGACTGTAATCCCAGCACTTTGGGAGGCCGAGGCGGGCAGATCACAAGGTCAGGAGATCCAGACCATCTTGGCTAACATGGTGAAACCCCGTCTCTACTAAAAATACAAAAAATTAGCCAGGCGTGGTGGTGGGTGCCTGTAGTCCCAGCTACTCGGGAGGCTGAGGCAGGAGAATGGCGTGAACCCTGGAGGCAGTGCCTGCAGCGAGCGGAGATGGCGCCACTGCACTCCAGCCTGGGCGAGACAGAGCCAGACTCCGTCTCAAAAAAATAAAATAAAATAAATAAAAATAAAAAAATTTTATCCCGTAGTAATGAAATCTCTCAACAGCTAACGTAAGAAACAATACATACGCTACCCTTCAAAACTCCACTTATTCCTAGACTTCAGCACTTATTATGACTGGTATTTGTATCTTAAATACTTCCACAGTAGACAGTTCAGACATACACACACACACAAACCATAACACAAAGTTTTACACATACATTTAAAACTAAATCACCTCATGTGATTTAAATGAGAAAAATGAACTACTGACTTTTTTTCATTTTCTCAAATGCTACCACAAGAATTCTCACAAGCTATCAGCCCCAAATCTATCTTTTTCAGTATTTTGTGATAGCTGGTAGGTAGGAAAGTCATCCTGGATGACACGTTAGTTCCCATTCATGTCACCCTTAGGTAATAGATATGATCCTTAAAGGCCTTAGTTCCGCTTTAAATACTTCATCTTGGATTTGCTCCACACTGATTTGTCCAAACCAATTGTGAGGTATTTACCTATCAACAGAAGAGCTGCATCCATCACTGCTGCACCATTCAGCATAGTAGCCATCAAAATATCATGGCCAGGACAGTCAACAAAGGAAACATGTCTAACAATTGAGAAATAACAATCAGCCTTAATATCAATCACTACTTAAACATGCTAGTTATAGATTTTTTTAAAGTTAAATCAACTTAGGAAATAATCTTATTGGTATAAAATGGTTACAGGGCTTGGTGTTTCTAGAACTTGGAAATAAGTTCACCAGCTGATTAAAACCACTGCAGATTACAAAGCAAATTAAATTAGTTATGTGCAGAACGGAAGATAAAGAAACTCCCAAATCCAACGAAAGTGAAAATGGTATAGAATAATGGTGTAGAGTATATACTGAGAATGTCATTGATTTGAAAGCTAAAACTTATAATGACTTATCCCAGCACTTTGGGAGGCTGAGGCAGGTGGATCACCCGAGGTCAGGAGTTTGAGACCAGCCTGACCAACTAGTGAAACCTGGCCTCTACTAAGAAAAAAAAAAAAAATTATTTTCCAAAAATACCTGTAGCACCTTGAAAAGCTAGAATTGCCCATTTGAAACAGAGATGGCAGCCCTTTTTAAAACAAAACTATGGTATTCATTCAGTCACAATTTTTTTTTTCATCGTATGCTCACATTGTCATGATCTAAAACAGAGGTCAGCTCTTAGGCCAAATCTAGCCCACCACCATATCTATTTATACATATATTGCCTACATCTGCTTCTGTAATAGAAGAACAGAAGCAACAGAAACTCTGGCTTGCAAAGCTGAAAATATTTACCATCTGGCCCTTTGTGGAAAAAAGTTTGCTAATCCCCTACTAAGGACCAGGACTACAGTGAGACAAGCGCGAACTTTAAGAGAATGCCAAAAAACTCAGTAATCAAGGAAAATGGCCAGGCATTGAGGCTCATGCCTGTAATCCCAGCACTTTGGGAGGCTGAGGCAGGCAGATCACTTGAGGCCAGGAGATGGAGACGAGTCTGGACAATATGGTGAAAGCCCGCCTCTACTAAAAATCTAAAAACTAGGCTAGGCACAGTGGCTCACACCTGTAATTCCAGCACTTTGGGAGGCCGAGGCCTGCGGATCACAAGGTCAAGAGAAAAAGACCATCCTGGCCAACATGGTAAAACCCCGTCTCTACTAAAAATATAAAAATTGGCCGGGCGCGGTGGCTCAAGCCTGTAATCCCAGCACTTTGGGAGGCCGAGATGGGCGGATCACGAGGTCAGGAGATCGAGACCATCCTGGCTAACACGGTGAAACCCCGTCTCTACTAAAAAGTATAAAAAACTAGCCGGGCGAGGTGGCGGGCGCCTGTAGTCCCAGCTACTTGGGAGGCTGAGGCAGGAGAATGGCATGAACCCGGGAGGCGGAGCTTGCAGTGAGCTGAGATCTGGCCACTGCACTCCAGCCTGGGCCACAGAGCGAGACTCCGTCTCAAAAAAAAAAAAAAAAAAAAAATATATATATATATATAAAAATTAGCTGGGCGTGGTGGCGCGTGCCTATAATCCCAGCTACTCGGGAGGCTAAGGCAGAAAAATAACTTGAACCAGGGAGTCAGAAGTTGCAGTGGGCCGAGACCACGCCACTGCACTCCAGCCTGGCGACATAGCAAGACTCCATCTCAAAAATAAATAAATAAATAAAAATACAAACTAGCTGGACGTGGTGGCTCATGCCTGTAATCCCAGCTACTCAGGAGGCTGAGGCATGAGAATTGCTTGAACCCAGAAAGTGGAGGCTGCAGTGAGCCGAGATCGCACCACTGCACTCCAACCCGGGCAACAGAGAGAGACTGTCTCAAAAAAAAAAAGAAGAAAAGAATAAGAAAGAAAAATATATGCATTCAATATTTTTAAAAAGTCAAAATTAATGCAAAAAATCAATCATAAACAAAATACAAAGCCATGCTGAGCCACAAAGTGATACTGAAGCAAGAGAGGAAACAAATTCAGTAATATTGAGTCTGCCTTTATTTAAAATTCTGATATTGTTTATCATATTTTTTGCATTAATTCCAAAAAAACTGCATTAAAATATTTATCCTAATTACTGAGTTTTCTGGCATACCTCCACCCCCAGGCCCACTTAAATTTTGGGCTTGAGGTGAAGGCCTCACTTGTCTCTCCCTGGTCCCAGCCCTGCCCCAATCTAAACATTCCTTGTAGGGCATCTCCAATCCCCATAAACATCACTAGACAGATGTCAGTATCCTGATAAAAAACCAGGTATGCAATCATATTCAGAAAATAGATGGCGAACAAGTTCAAGTGTTTTAGAGAATTAGAAATGGCTCTGTTCATCTCTATTTAATATACAAAAACAGCACTGTTTAAAAGAAATTCAGGAAGCCTAGAAAAAGAATCCCTTCAATCCAATGAGTTGTTTTTCTATTTTGTTTAAGTGATACTTTTAGTTTGGAGAAACTGCAGGTAAGTATTTTAACTCAGGTTTAGATGCTTGACTTTTCAGATTTGCCATAAAAACATAAAACAATGGAAAAACAACAAAACCATTTAGCAATTAGATTCATTGTTTAACATCTCAATATTTCAAAAAGTACAAAACAGAAGACAATAAAATATAAAGTGTAGTATGCTTAGCAAAAAAGAGGTCACCTGACTAATTTGAAGTTCCCTTTGGTCCCTGCAATGTCTGTAGGAAACTCATCAGGTGTACTGCTCCCACAAGATCTATAACATTCTGGCCGAGGGCAACTTGGGTCATCAAGTTTATAAATCTAAAATTTCAATAAAAAAAGATTTTGATTTATTATCTGCACAACAATTAAAGTTAGTTTCTTGTTCCACAGTACACAGCTTACCTTAGCATTAGCATATCCAAGCTTGATTGTAATATTTCTTTCTAGTTCATTTTTGAACCTGACGGTGTGAACTCCAGAAATAGCTTTGACAACTGTGGATTTCCCATGAGCTACATGACCAATTGTACCTATGGTCAAAGTTCAAAAAATTAATTCATGTGTATTTAATTACATACCAAATATTTTTTCAAATAGTGTTAAGTGTAGAAAACCCAAAGCCGGCTGGACATGGTGGCTCACGCCAGTAATCCCAACACTTTGGATCACAAGGTCAAGAGATCGAGACCATCCCAGCCAACATGGTGAAACCCCATCCTACCAAAAATACAAAAATTAGCTGGGCGTGGTGGCGCATGCCTGTAGTCCCAGCTACTGGGGAGGCTGAGGCAGGAGACTCGTTTGAACCCAGGAGGTGGAGGCTGCAGTGAGCCGAGATCGCATCACTGCACGTCAGCCTGGCAACAGAGTGAGACTCTATCACAAAATAAAATAAAATAAATAAAATAAAGCCAAAGCCATAACTTACTGTAAATATCAACATAAAACCAACAGTGATTTCCAGTTTTCCTCCTCCATACGCCTTCCTACTAGAAACGTGTTCTCATATAGGACTGAAGAGAAACTTCCATGTAACAGCTTTACTTAAAAAACATACTCTGAGGCCGGGCGCGGTGGCTCAAGCCTGTAATCCCAGCACTTTGGGAGGCCGAGGCGGGCGGATCACAAGGTCAGGAGATCGAGACCACAGTGAAACCCCGTCTCTATTAAAAATACAAAAAATTAGCCGGGCGCAGTGGCGGGCGCCTGTAGTCCTAGCTACTCAGGAGGCTGAGGCAGGAGAATGGCGTGAACCCAGGAGGCGGAGCTTGCAGTGAGCCGAGATCGCGCCACTGCACTCCAGCCTGGGCAACAGCGTGAGGCTGTCTCAAAAAAAAAAAAAAAAAAAAAAAACCATACTCTGGGACAGACTGGAGTGCAATGCCCTGATCACAGCGCACTGCAACCTCAACCACCTGGGCTCGAGCAATCCTCCCACCTCGGCCTCCTTAGTAGCTGGGACTGCAGGCATGCACCACCACACACAGCTAATTTTTTGTATTTTTTGTAGAGATGGGGTTTGGCCATGTTGCCCAGGCTGGTCTCCAACTCCAGGACTCAAGCAATCCACCCGCCTCCCAACGGGCTGGGATTACAGGCATAAGCCACTGCACCCAGCCAGAACTTTATATATTAAGGAACCTTCCAGCATTTCCAGATTAAAGTAAACAGGTATGATGGGCCCTGACACAACAAAAAGGGATTTGTGAACAAACAAGGAAACAACCTAAGTTTAATTGTAATTTGTTCCAATGATCAAATTATTGGGTCAATATATGCATAGTAATTCGCTTTAACTGGTATAGTCTTAGCATAGGTTGTTCGGAGATTAAGTTATGCTCCGAGGTCACCCCAACCAAAATTTTTAATGCAGGGGCAGTAGTTTAAGGCCTGTAGGCTTATTTGGGCTTTGTTTGCATTAATAAGTTAAAGCTTCAGACTGTAATACTGTAACTTTAATAGCCTCATGGTGGGGTCTTACTTTTTAACTAGGTTAAAAACTAGTCTTACTTTTTAACTATGCTGTTTGTACAAACTCAAAATGTCCAAAATTTACACTCGGTCAACGTAACTTCTCCTCTAAAGTTCCAGGTGCCAATTAAGAAAAAAAAAAACCCTCTACTTAATCACAGCTTGTACATCAAATAAATCTTTCATAAATTCGGCCCTTGAAATAATCCTGTGTGGCAAGTACAGCCACATTTTCACCTCTTCCTTAAACTTCTGCTACGTATGACTACATACTGCCTTATGCTATTAAACTTTTTTTTTTTTTTTTTTTTTTTTTTGAGACGGAGTCTCGCTCTGTCGCCCAGGCTGGAGTGCAGTGGCCTGATCTCAGCTCACTGCAAGCTCCGCCTCCTGGGTTCACGCCATTCTCCTGCCTCAGCCTCCCGAGTAGCTGGGACCACAGGCGCCCGCCAGCTCGCCCGGCTAGTTTTTTGTATTTTTTAGTAGAGACGGGGTTTCACTGTGTTAGCCAGGATGGTCTCGATCTCCTGACCTTGTGATCCACCCGTCTCGGCCTCCCAAAGTGCTGGGATTACAGGCTTGAGCCACCGCGCCCGGCCCTAAACTTTTCTTATGTCTCCATTTTTTCTTCTTGCCAAGTCTGTAAGCTAGACATGGGCAGCATTCTTTGTGCTCCCTTCCCCCGCAAATCTAGCAGGTGCTTTATTCACAAGGACTCAATATCTATTTCTTGAATATGTGAATCCTCATATTATCCAGGTAATCACACAAAAAGTGAGGTTAAAATTAATTGTTGGAGATCAAGAAGATCAGGTTTCTTAAGTTACTCTTACCTATATTAATTGTGGCTTGCCTGCTGATAACTTCGTGTGAAAGTGGCGTCAACTTGGTAACATCCTGCAATGAAATATATTTTAAAACATCGCACATAAAACAAAGCAGAACTTTTCCTTTGACTTTACGTTTGCCATCTATATCTCGCCACCATCTGCACAGCTTTCTACTACTTCTAAAGCGCCTTTCCTCTATCGGTAACTCTGTACTCCTATGGCTGGGAAGCTGTAAGAGCCCTTCATCATTACACAACAGACTACACCTCCACTAAACTATGGGATATCTGGGGATCAGAGGCTCCCCCAATCTTGGGAACATTAGCACTAAAAGTAATACAGACAAGACACTCCCTTCCCAGACGTTAAGAGGCTGAAACCATGACAATCAACATCAAGACTTCCAGCCGAATCCTCCAGAAGCTCGAAATCCCACGACCGTACACCTCTGCGCCCAGATCGTGGACTGGCCTGGGTACAGGCGGCGTGAGCATGGCTTAAGGCGCCCAGCTCCAGGTCTCCCTCCTGACCCAGGCTCCTGACCCATGCTCCCGACACTGACTAGTACCAATGCCACCGGGAGGCTCGGTCATCTCCACTCCCGAGCTCACTCTACATCCTCCCCAAGCAAAACCTCACCAACGTGGTGAGATCCTGACGCGAAAGATGCGGCTGCCCCAGAGTCACTCCAGCTTCTCCGCCCGCCATGTTGCCAGAAGAGGAAGGAAGTCACCCCGGCTGCCGCCTGATCGTCTGCAGGGGTCCTAGTGCGGGGCGGGGAAGCGGAGGCGGGAAGGCCGAGTAGGGGCTCAGGATGGCCAGTTCAGCAGCGGCCTCACTACTTGGACTTCTCTCCGCTTGAATCTGCACAGTGCCTGTCGGTAGGCTTACTGGAAAACACGGTGCAAAGTTGCTGGAGCAATTCGTCGCAGACCTGGTAGATATTTGTGCAGGCAATACTGAGGGCAGCCACCAAACCCCCGCCCCGCCCGGCCCGTGCGAGGCGGGTGATGCAACCCGGCGCGCGCGCTGGCCAGGGAGAGACCATTTCCGTTTCCTGTGGAGTTTCCCGAAACCTGGGAATCAGCTAGGGTGTGAGAACAGAAAAGAGGGAGTGTCCACCCCGCCCTTTTTTTTGAATACCGATTTCTGTAATTTAATAAGGCGAGATCGGCTCGGGGTCCGCGCCCACCTATGACGGGGCTCTTGGCTGGGAAAAGGCCGCGTGCTGAGCCCCGGCGGGTGGCGGGGCGGGCGCCCCCTCGCGGAGGTTTGGTGAAGGGCTCAGAGGGGCAGGGCTAGCAAAATCAAAGTCCCTAGCTTGTTCCCAGAGAGTGATTTCTAGGGCCCGGGAGGTGGGCCTTGGTGACGTTAGACTGCGTTCCCAGTGAATTTAGCTAGGTGTCGTGAGAGCATCTAAAGTGCGCTGTTTTGTTTTGGTTTTTTTTCTTAAAGAAGTAGGTCCAAAAAAACCTCGATTACCGATAAATCGGTATTTTAAAATTTAAAAATCCTTGACACCTTAACCCACTTTTCGTCGTGTTGAAAAGCAGTTGAGTGATTTTTTTTCTCTGTGCATTTCTATACAAATTTTGTCATAAACAGCTATTTCCTTTTTTGTTGTTTGCAATAAATTTATTTACATAAAAACGTGTGAGACAACTATTATGCAAAATTATAGTAAAGAGAAGTGAAAAGATAATATGAAAGCCACAATGACGAATACTGAGAAGCCAAGCTCACTTTACAATACTTGTAAGTAGTCATCAAGTTAGCTTTTAGGAAATAAATATTATTAATGAGGCCGGGCACGGTGGCTCACGCCTGTAATCCCACTACTTTGGGAGGCCGAGGCGGCCGGATCACGAGGTCAGGAGTTCGAGACCAGCCTGGCCAATATGAAACCCCGTCTCTACTAAAAATACAAAAAAAAAAAAAAAAACACACACAAAAATTCGCCAGGCGTGGTGGTGGGTGCCCGCAGTCGCATCTACTCGGGAGGCTGAGGCAGGAGAATGGCGTGAACCCAGGAGACGGAGCTTGCAGTGAGTGTGCTGAGATGGCGCCCCTGCACTCCAGCCTGGGTGACAGAGCGAGATTCCGTCTCAAAAAAAAAAAAAAAAAAAATATATATATATATATATATAAAATAAATGAAATAAAAGGGAAATTGGGGAAAATGAGGGGCAATATGAGAAGTGAAGAAAAATTCATTAAGGTGATAATTTCTCTGCTACCTCTCTTTTTTTTTTTTCCCGACTTTTAAGTTCAGGGGTGCATGCGCAGGATGTTTGTTACATAGGTAAACTGTGTGCCATGGTGGTTTGCTGCACAGATCATCCCATCACCCAGCTATTTTTTTTTTTTTTTTTTTTTTTGAGACGGAGTCTCGCTCTGTCGCCCAGGCTGGAGTGCAGTGGCGCGATCTCGGCTCACTGCAAGCTCCGCCTCCCGGGTTCACGCCATTCTCCTGCCTCAGCCTCCCGAGTAGCTGGGACTACAGGCGCCCACAACCGCGCCCGGCTAATTTTTTGTATTTTTAGTAGAGACGGGGTTTCACCGTGGTCTCGATCTCCTGACCTTGTGATCCGCCCGCCTCGGCCTCCCAAAGTGCTGGGATTACAGGCGTGAGCCACCGCGCCCGGCCCCATCACCCAGCTATTAAGCCCAGCATCCATTAGCTATTCTTCCTGATGCTCTCCCTTCTCCCACCCCCAACCCTCGGACAGGCCTCAGTGTGTGGTGTTCCCCCGCATGCTTCCATGTGTTCTCACTATTCAGCTCCCACTTATGAATGAGAATATGCGGTATTTGGTTTTCTGTTCCTGCGTTAGTTTGCTGAGAATAATGGCTTTCGGCTCCATCCATGTCCCTGCAAAGCATATGATCTTGTTCGTTTTTATGGCTGCATGGTATTTCATGGTGTATATGTACCACGTTTTGTTTATCCAGTCTATCATTGATGGGCATTTGGGTTGATTCCATGTCTTTGCTATTGTGAATAGTGCTGCAGTGAACATATGTGTGCATGGATCTTTATAATAGAATGATTTATATTTTGGAGGCTATATACCTAGTAATGAGATTGCTTGGTCAAATGGTATTTCTTCCTCTAGGGCTTTGAGGAATTGCCACTCTGTCTTCCACAATGGTTGAACTAATTTACACCCCCACAAATAGTGTAAGAGCGTTCCGTTTTCTCCACAACCTCACCAGTATCTTTTGTTTTTTGACTTTTTAATGATCACCATTCTGACTAGTCCGAGGTGGTATCTCATGTGGTTTTGATTTGCATTTCTCGAATTATCAGTGATATTGAGCTTTTTTTCCGTGTTTCTTGGCCGCATGTATGCCTTCTTTTGAGAAGTGTCTGTTTGTGTCCTTTCCCCAATTTTTAATGGAGTTGCTTTTTATAAACAGCTATTTCAAACCAGAAAAAAATGTAAGGACAGGTGAATAGATAAGAATTTAGGTTTTCTGGGCCAGGTGCGGTGGTTCACGTCTGTAACCCCAGCACTTTGGGAGGCCGAGGTGTGCTGATCAGTTGAGGTCAGGAGTTCGAGACCAGCCTGATCAAAATCCTGACCTGGCGAAAACCCTTTCCTAAAAAATAGAAAAATTACCTGGGCGTGGTGGCACGTACCTGTAATCCCAGCTACTCGGGAGGCTGATGCAGGAGAATCGCTTGAACCCGGGAGGGGGAGGTTGCAGTGGGCTGAGATTGAGACATTGCACTCTAGCCTGGGCAATAGAGCCAGACTCCATCTCAAAAAAACAAAAAACAAAAAAGATAGAATTTAGGTTATCTGTGTGTTCATTGAATACTTAAGTAAAATTTATATGAATACGTGTTTTATATCACATAAATTTTTAGTACAACAATTTACCTAAAATAGGAAGTTATGTTTCAATAAATGCATGCATTAGTTAAGTGATGGTGAAAACTGGAGGTATTCACTTTAATCTTACATTCTTTTTTTTTTTTCTTCTTTTTTTTGAGACAGAGTCGTGCTCTGTCGCCCAGGCTGGAGTGCAGTGGCACAATCTCAGCTCACTGCAACCTCTGCCTCCTGGGTTCAAGCAATTCCCGTGCCTCAGCCTGCTGAGTAACTGGGATTACAGGTGTATGCCACCACGTGCAGCTATTTTTTTGTATTTTTACTAGAGACAAGGTTTCACGTTGTTGGCTAGGTTGGTCTCAAACTCCTGACCTCAAATGATCTGCCTTCCTCCGCCTTCCAAAGTGCTGGGATTGCAGACCTGAGCCACCGCGCCCCACCTTAATCTTACATTCTAAATATTTATACCAGCCAATTACGAAAACCCACTGAGGTGATTAAAATGTTGGGGTATTATATAGTGGTGATGATTGCGCATCTTTGTAAATATGCTAAAAAACAATGAATTGTACGGTTTAATGGGGTGAATCTTAGGACATGTGAACTTTATCTAAATAAAAAAAATCCGGACAGGCTTGGTGGCTCACGCCTGTAATCCCAGCACTTTGGGAAGCCAAGGCGGGCAGATCACAAGGTTAGGAGTTTGCGACCAGCCTGGCCAACATAGTGACACCCGTTGCTACTAAAAATACAAAAAAAAAATTTGCCGGGAGTGGTAGTGTGCGCCTGTAATCCCAGCTTCTTGGGAGGCTGAGGCAGGAGAATCTCACGAACCTGGAAGGCAGAGGATGCAGTGAGCCCAGATTGCACCATGGCACTCCATCCTAGGATACAGTGTGAGACTCCGTCTCAAAAAAAACACAAAAAACAAAAACAAAAACAAAAAACTCCAGCGAGATCGTGCCACTGCGCTCCAGCCTGGTTGACAGAGACCCTGTCTCAGAGAAAAAAAAAAAAATTCAGGCCAGGCATAGTGGCTCATGCCTGTAATCCTGACAATTTGGGAAGCCAAAGCCAGAGGATCTCTTGAGCCCAGGAGTTCCAGACCAGTCTGCGCAACATAGGGAGACCCCCATCTCTACAAAAAATACAAAGATTAGCTAAGCGCAGTGAATCACGCCTGTAGTCCCAGCTACTAGGGAGACTGAGGTGGAAGGATCGCTTGAGCCCAGGTTGTTGAGGCTGCAGTGAGCTGCGATCGAGCCACTGCACTCCAGCCTGGGCAACAGAGGAGACGCTGTCTCAAAAATAAAAATGAATAATAAATAATAAAATCCATTGTTAATAGACAGAATAATAATATGCTTCATCGTCAGAAACATTTATTGGAAGTAGAAACGTCACAGGAAATAAAATGTTTATTAATAAAAATAATATAGTTAACAATTACTGGCACCAGCCAAACAAGTATTAACATTAATTCTCACAAAATCCAATGGGATAGACACTGTTATTCCCATTTTACAGGTGAGAAAACAGTCCTAGAAAGATTGAATAACGGCTAGGCACGGTGGCTCGCGCCTGTACTCCCAGCACTTTGGAAGGCCGAGGCAGGCAGATCACCTGAGATCAGGAGTTCGATACCAGCCTGGCCAAGATGGTGAAACCCTGTTTCTACTAAAAAATATCAAAAATATATATATATATTAGCCAGGCGTGGTGGTGGGCGCCCGTAATCCCAGCTACTGAGGAGGCTGAGATGGAGAATCGCTTGAACCCAGGAGGCAGGCAGAGGTTGCAGTGAGCCAGGATCCCACCACTGCACTCCAGCCTGGGTGACAAAGGGAGACTCTGTCTCAAAGGAAAAATAAATAAATAAAAGAAAGATTGAATAACACGCCCAAGATTCTACAGCTAGTAAGCAGCAGACCTGGGATTCATAGTCAAGTATGAGTATACTCTTAAAAAAAAAAAAAGAAAAGCTTTTTGAGATTAAATTTACATATTATAAAATTCACCAATTTTAGGCTGGGTGCGGTGGCTCACACATGTAATCCCAGCACTTTGGGAGGCTGAGGAGGGTGGTTCACCTGAGGTCAAGAGTTTGAGACCAGCCTGACCAACATGTTGAAACCCCGTCTCTACTAAAACACTAAAGAAATTAGCCGGGTGTGAGGCGCGCCTGTAGTCCCAACTACTCAGGAGGTTGAGGCAGGAGAATTGCTTGAACCCAGGAGGCAGAGGTTGCAGTGAGCCGAGATCGAACCATTGCACTCCAGCCTGGGTGACGGAGCGAGACTCCGTCTCAAAATAACAAAAATAAAATAAAATAAAGATTAAAAAGACCAGGTGTGGTGGCTCAGGCCTGTAATCCCAACACTTTGGGAGGCCCAGGGGGGCGGATCACCTGAGGTTGGGAGTTCCAGACCAGCCTGACCAACATGGAGAAACCCCTCTCTACTAAAAATACAAAATTAACTGGGCGTGGTGGCACATGCCTGTAATCCCACCTACTCGGGAGGCTGAGGCAGGAGAATCACTTGAACCCGGGAGGCGGAGGTTGCCATGAGCCGAGATCCCGCCTTGCACTCCAGCCTGGGCAACAAGAGCGAAACTCCGTCTCAAAAAAAAAAAAAAAAAAGCATCCAAAGTTCGCTGTATTTTTTTTTAAAGAAGCAGATCCAAGAAAACTCCGATGGGCGGGCGCGGTGGCTCATGCCTGTAATCCCAGCACTTTGGAAGGCTGAGGCGGGCGGATCACGAGGTCAGAAGATCGAAACCATCCTGGCTAACACGGTGAAACCCCGTCTCTACTAAAAAATACAAAAAATTAGCCGGCGTGGTGGCGGGCGCCTGTAAGTCCCAACTACTCAGGAGGCTGAGGCAGGAGAATGGCGTGAACCCGAGAGGCGGAGCTTCGAATGAGCAGAAATAGCACCACTGCACTCCTGCCTGGGCGAGAGCGAGACTCCGTCTCAAAATAAAAACAGAAACCAAACCAAAACAACAACAACAACAAAAAACGATTACTGATCAATCGGTATTTTTAAATTTTTGAGACATTCTTAAACCACTTTTCGTCATGTTAAAAAGCAGTTGAGGCCGGGCTCGGTGACTCACGCCTGTAATCGCAGCACTTTGAGAGGCCGAGGCGGGTAGATCACGAGGTCAGGAGTTAAAGACCAGCATAGCCAAGATGGTGAAACCCGGTATCTACTAAAAATACACAAATTAGCCAGGCCTGGTGGTGGGCGCCTGTAATCCCAGCTACTTGGGGGGCTGAGGCAGAGAATGGCTTGAACCCGGAAGGCGGAGGTCGCAGTGAGTCAAGATCATGCCACTGCACTCCAGCCTGGGCGACAGGGCGAGACTCTATATATGTATATATATAATTAAAATAAAAACAGCTTTATTGAGATTAAATTTACATACTATAAAATTCACCAATTTTAGGCCGGACGCGGTGACTCACACCTGTAATCCCAACACTTTGGGAGGCCCAGGCGGGCGGATCAGCTAAGGTTGGGAGTTAAGAGACCAGCCTGACCAACATGGAGAAACCCCGTCTCTACTAAAAATACAAAATTAGCCGGGCGTGGTGGCACATGCCTGCAATCCCAGCTACTCGGGAGGCTGAGGCAGGAGAATCACTTGAACTCGGGAGGCGGAGGTTGCTGTGAGCCGAGATCCCGCCATTGCACTCCAGCCTGGGCAACAAGAGCAAAACTCCATCTCAAAAAATAAATAAATAAAGCGTCCGAAGTTCCCTGTATTTTTTTTTTTAAGGAAGCACATCCGGTATATACCCAAAGGATTCTAAATCATGCTGCTATAAAGATACATGCACACGTATGTTTATTGCAGCACTATTCACAATAGCAAAGACTTGGAATCAACCCAAATGTCCATCAGTGACAGACTGGATTAAGAAAATGTGGCACATATACACCATGGAATACTATGCAGCCATAAAAACGGATGAGTTCATGTCCTTTGCAGGGACATGGATGCAGCTGGAAACCATCATTCTCAGCAAACTATCGCAAGAACAGAAAACCAAACACCGCATGTTCTCACTCATAGGTAGGAATTGAACAATGAGATCAGCGAAAGGGGAACATCACACACCGGGGCCTATTATGGGGAGGGGGGAGGGGGGAGGGATGGCATTGGGAGTCATACTTGATGTAAATGACGAGTTGATGGGTGCTGACGAGTTGATGGGTGCAACACACCAACATGGCACAAGTATACATATGTAACAAACCTGCACATTGTGCA
The DNA here is from genome assembly GCF_049350105.2 of Macaca mulatta. Taxonomy (NCBI): domain Eukaryota; kingdom Metazoa; phylum Chordata; class Mammalia; order Primates; family Cercopithecidae; genus Macaca; species Macaca mulatta. The sequence goes on along the minus strand of NC_133426.1, from coordinate 23,850,533 downwards.
CATGTACCCTAGAACTTAAAGTATAATTTTAAAAAAAGAAAAAAAAAAGAAGCAGATCCAAGAAAACCCCGATTACTGATCAATCGGTATTTTCAAATTTAAAGATTTTTGAGACATTCTTAAACCACTTTTCGTCGTGTTAAAAAGCAGTTGAGGCCGGGCTCGGTGACTCACGCCTGTAATCGCAGCACTTTGAGAGGCCGAGGCAGGTAGATCATATGGTCAGGAGTTAAAGACCAGCCTGGCCAAGATGGTGAAACCCAGTCTCTACTAAAAATACACAAATTAGCCAGGCGTGGTGGCGGGCGTCTGTAATCCCAGCTACTCCGGAGGCTGAGGCAGAGAATTGCTTGAACCCGGGAGGCGGAGGTTGCAGTGAGCCAAGATCGAGCCACTGCACTCCAGCCTGGGCAACAGAGCGAGACTCCGTCTCAGAAAAAAAGAAACAAAAACAGTTGAGTGATTTTTTTTGTTGTTTATCGCCATGCATTTCTGTAGATTTTATCATAAAGTGCTATTTCTTTTGTTTGCAATAAATTTATTTCCATAAACACTTATTAGACAACTATTATGCAAAAGTATAGTAAGGAGAAGTGAAAGGATAGTATGAAAGCCACAATGACGAATACTGAGAAGCCAAGCTCACTCACTTATAAATACTCATCAAGGTAGATTATTTAGGAAATAAATATTATAAACGAAAAAAACGAGGAAAATTAGGGAAAGTGAGGCGCAACATGAGAAGTGAAGAAAGGAATTCATTAAGGTGGTAATTTCTCTGCTACCTCTCTTTTTTTTTCCCGACTTTTAAGTTCAGGGGTGCATGCGCAGGATGTGGAGGTTTGTTACATAGGTAAACTGTGTGCCATGGTGGTTTGCTGCACAGATCATCCCATCATCTAGCTATTAAGCCCAGCATCCATTAGCTGTTCTTCCTGATGCTCTCCCTCCTCCCACCCCCAACCCTGGGACGGGCCTCAGTGTGTGTAGTTCCCCCGCATGTGTCCACGTGTTCTCACCATTCAGCTCCCACTTATAAATGAGAACATGCGGTATTTGGTTTTCTGTTCCTGCGTTAGTTTGCTGAGAATAATGGCTTTCGGCTCCATCCATGTCCCTGCAAAGCATATGATCTTGTTCGTTTTTATGGCTGCATGGTATTTCATGGTGTATATGTGCCACATTTTCTTTATCCAGTCTACATTGATGGGCATTTGGGTTGATTCCATGTCTTTGCTATTGTGAATAGTGCTGCAGTGAACATATGCGTGCATGGATCTTTATAATAGAATGATTTATATTTTGGAGGGTATATACCCAGTAATGAGATTACTTGGTCTAATGGTATTTCTGCTCTAGGGCTTTGAGGAATTGCCACTTTGTCTTCCACAAAGGTTGAACTAATTTACACCCCCACAAATAGTGTAAGAACATTCCTTTTTCTCCACAACTTTGCCAGCATGTGTGGTTTTTTTTTCTTTTTCTTTTTCTTTTTCTTTCTTTCTTTCTTTTTTTTTTTTTTTTTTGTGACTGAGTCTTGCTCTGTCACCAGGCTGGAGTGCAGTGGCGCCATCTTGGCTCACTGCAACCTCCACCTCCTGGGTTCAAGTGATTCTCCTGCCTCAGCCTCCCAAGTAGGTGGGACTACAGGCATAGGCCACCACGCCCAGCTAATTTTTGTATTTTTGGTAGAGACGGGGTTTCACCACGTTGGCCAGGATGGTCTCCATCTCTTGACCTCATGATCCGCCCGCCTTGGCCTCCCAAAGTGCTGTGCTTATAGGCATAAGCCACCACTCCCAGCTGTTTTTTGACTTTTTAATAATCACCATTCCGACTGGTGTGAGGTGGTATCTCACTGGGGTTTTGATTTGCATTTCTCAAATGATCAGTGATGTTCAGCTTTTTTCTATATGTTTGTTGGCCACATGTATGTCTTCTTTTGAGAAGTGTCTGTTCATGTTCTTTGCCCACTTTTTAATGGGGTTGTTTGTTTTTTATAAACAGCTATTTCACACCGGAAAAAAAAATAAGGAGAAGTGAATAAATAAGAATTTAGGTTTTCTGGGCCGGGTACAGTGGCTCATGCTGTAATCCCAGCACTTTGGGAGGCCGAGGCTGGCCAATCACTCGAGGTCAGGAGTTTGAGACCAGGCTGGCCAACATGGCAAAATCCTGTCTCTACTAAAAAATACAAAAATTACCTGGGCGTAGTGGCACGTGCCTGTAATCCCAGCTACTCGAGAGGCTGAAGCAGGAGAATCACTTGAACCTGGGAGGCAGAGGTTGCAGTGAGCTGAGATTGCACCACCGCACTCCAGCCTGGGTGACAGAGCGAGACTCCGTCTCAAAAAAGAAAAAGAAAAAGAATTTAGGTTATCTGTGTGTTCATTGAATACTTAAGTAAAATTTAAATGAATATGTGTTTTATATCACGTAAATTTTAGGTACAACAATTTACCTAAAATAGGAAGTCATGTTTCAGTAAATGCATGCATTAGTTAAGTGATGGTGCAAACTGGAGGTATTCCGTTGAATCTTACATTCTTTTTTTTTTTTTTTTTTTTTTTTTTTGAGACAGAGTCGTGCTCTGTTGCCCAGGCTGGAGTGCAGTGGCACAATCTCAGCTCACTGCAACCTCTGCCTCCTGGGTTCAAGCAATTCTCGTGCCTCAGCCTCCCAAGTAGCTGGGATTACAGGTGTGTGCCACCAGGCCCAGCTAATTTTTTTTTTATTTTTATTTTTAGTAAAGACAAGGTTTCACATTGTTGGCCACGCTGGTCTCAAATTCCTGACCTTAAGTGATCCGCCTGCTTCAGCCTCACAAAGTGCTGGGAGTATAGGCGTGAGCCACTGTGCCAGGCCTTAATCTTACATTCTATATATTTTTTTTTTTTCTTGAAACAGAGTCTTGCTTTGTTACCCAGGCTGGAGTGCAATGGTGCCATCTCGGCTCACTACAACCTCCACCTCCAGGGTTCAAGCGATTCTCCTGCCCCAGCCTCCCGGGTAGCTAGGACTACAGGCGTGTGCCACCACGCCTGGCTAAATTTTTGTATTTTTAGTGGAGATGGGGTTTCACTGTATTAGCCAGGATGGTCTCAATCTCCTGACCTCGTGATCTGCCCGCCTCGTCCTCCCAAAGTGCTGGGATTACAGGCATGAGCTACCGTGCCCAGCCCCATTCTAAATATACCAGCCAATTACAAAAACCCATTGAGGTGATTAAAATGCTGGGGATTTATATAGTGGCAATGATTGTACATCTTTGTAAATATGCTAAAAACCAGCAAATTGTACAGTTTAACCGGGTGAATCTTACGACTTGTGAATTTTATCTATATATATTAAAAAAAAAAAAATCCGGCGAGACCATGCCAGTGCACTCCAGGCTGGGTGACAGAGTGAGACCCTGTCTCAGAGAAAAAAAAAAAAAAATCTGGGCCAGGCGTGGTGGCTCATGCCTGTAATCCTAGCAATTTGGGAAGCCAAAACCGGAGGATCGCTTGAGTCCAGGAGTTCCAGACCAGCCTGCGCAATATAGGGAGACCCCCATCTCTACAAAAAATACAAAGATTAGCTGGGCGCAGTGTTTCACTCCTGTAGTTCCAGCTACTAGGAAGACTGAGGTGGAAGGATTGCTTGAGCCAGGTGGTTGAGGCTGCAGTAAGCCGTGGTCGAGCCACTGCACTCCAGCCTGGGCAACAGAGGAGACCCTGTCTCAAAAATAAAAATGAATAATAAATAATAAAATCCAGCCGGGTGCAGTGGCTCACGCCTGTAATCCTAGCACTTTGGGAGGCCGAGGCAGGCGGACTGTCTGAGCTCAGGAGTTCCAGACGAGCCTGGGCAACGCGGTGAAACCTCGACTCTACTAAAATACAAAATAAATTAGCCGGGCGTGGCGGTGTGCGCTTGTAGTCCCAGCTACTCGGGAGGCTAGGGCAGGAGAATTGCTTGAACCTGGGAGGCAGAGGTTGCAGTTAGCCGAGATTGCGCCACTGCACTCCAGCCTCGGGGAGCGAGCGAGACTCCGTCTCTACAAAGATAATAATAATAATAATTATTATTATAATAAAATCCGTTGTCAATAGGCAGAATAATAATATGCTTCATCGTCAGAAACATTTATTGGAAGTAGAAAAGTCATAGGAAATAAAATGTTTAGTAATTTAAAAAATGGTTAATTATTGGCACCACCCGAATAAGTATTAACTTTATTTCTCACAAAATCCAATGAGGTAGATATTGTTATTCCCATTTTACAGGTGAGAAAACAGTCCTAGAAAGTTTGAATAACATGCCCAAGATTCTACAGCTAGTAAGTAGCAGAGGTGGGATTCATAGTCAAGTATGAGTATACTCTTTTTCGTTGTTGTTTTTTTTTTTTTTTTTTTTTTGAGACGGAGTCTCGCGCTGTCCCCCAGGCTGGAGTGCAGTGGCCCAATCTCAGCTCACTGCAAGCTCCGCCTCCCGGGTTCACGCCATTCTCCTGCCTCCGCCTCCCGAGTAGCTGGGACTACAGGCGTCCGCCACCTCGGCCGGCTAGTTTTTTGTATTTTTTAGTAGAGACGGGGTTTCACCGTGTTAACCAGGATGGTCTCGATCTCCTGACCTCGTGATCCGCCCGTCTCGGCCTCCCAAAGTGCTGGGATTACAGGCTTGAGCCACCGCGCCCGGCCGTGTTTTTTTTTTTTAAAACAGCTTTAGATTAAATTTACGTACTATAAAATTCACCAATTTCAGGCCAGGTGGAGTGACTCACGCCTGTAATCCCAGCACTCTGGGATGCCGAGGTGAGCAGATCACTTAAGGTCAGGAGTTGGAGACCAGCCTGGACCAACATGGTGAAACCCCATCTCTACTAAAAATACAAAAATTATCCAGGCAAAGTGTCACGCGAGTGTAATCCCAGCTACTTGGGAGGCTGAGGCAGGAGAATCGCTTGAACCTGGGAGATGGAGGTTGTAGTGAGCTGAGATCGCCCCACTGCACTCTAGCCTGGGCAACAGAGTGAGACTGAGTCTCAGAAAATAAATAAAATAAAATTCACCAATTTTAAATACACAATTCCATGATTTTTAGTGAGTTTACAGAGTTGTGCAACCATCACAAAAATCCAGATTTGGAACATTACCATCACCCCAAAGAAATCCTTTGCATCTATGTTCATTCAATTCCTGTTCCCACCTCCAGTCCTAGGCAATTACTAATGGACTTTCTTCCTCTAAAGATTTGCCTTTTCTAGACATTTCGTTTAAATGGAATCATATAATATGTGGTCTTTTGTGTCTGACTTCTTTCATTTAGCTTAATGATTTTGAGGTTCATCCATGTTGTAGCATGTATGAACATGATGTTGAATAAAATTTCATATCACATTTTATTGATGCATTCACCAGTTGAATAGATATTTGGATTGTTTTCAGTTTTTGGCTACTGTGAATAATTCTGCGAATGAACATTTGTGTGCAAGTTTTTATGACAACATATTGTCATTTTTCTTGGTAAATATCTAGTTGTACAATTGCTGAGTCCTGTGTTAAATCTAGGTTTAATAGTTTGAGAAACAGGCTGGGAGCAATGGTTCACCCATGTAATCCCAACAGGCAGGTGGATCACCGGAGATCAGGAGTTCAAAACCAGCCTGGCCAACATGGTGAAACCCTGTCTCTACTAAAAATGCAAAAATTAGCCAGGTGTGGCGGTGGCCGTCTGTAGTCCCAGCTACTCTGGAGGCTGAGGCAGAAGAATTGCTTGAACCCTGGAAGCGGAGGTTGCAGTGAGCCAAGATCGTGCCATTATACTCCTGCCTAGGAGACAGAGTGAGACTCCATCTCAAAAAAAAAAAAAAAAAAAAGTTTGAGAAACATTTCAATTGTTTTCCAAAATGGCTGTATCATTTTACATTCCCACCAGCAGTATATGAAGAAGACTCAGTTTCTCCACATCCTCATTCACACTTGTTTTTTGTTTTGTTTTGTTTTTGAGACACAGCCTTGCTCTGTTGCCCAGGCTGCAGTGCAGTGGTGCAATCTCGGCATACTGCAACCTCGGCCTCCCAGGTTCAAGTGATTCTCCTGCCTCCCGAGTAGCTGAGATTACAGGTGTGCACCACCATGCCCTGCTGTTTTGTTTTGTTTTTTAATATATATTTTTAGTACAGACGTTGTTTCACTATGTTGGCCGGGTTGGTCTTGAACTCCTGACTTCAGGTGATCCGCCTGCTTTGGCCTCCCAAAGTGTTGGGATTACAGGCATGAGTCACTGCGCCTGGCCCCTCACCAACATTTGTAATTGTTTCTTCGTTTACTATAGTCATTCTAGTGGCTTTTTTTTTCTTTATTATTATTATTATTTTTTTGAGACGGAGTCTTCACTCTGTCGCCCAGGCTGGAGTGCAGTGGCACGATCTCGGCTCACTGCAAGCTCCGCCTCCTGGGTTCACGCCATTCTCCTGCCTCAGCCTCCCAAGTAGCTTGGATTACAGGCACCCACCACCACACCTGGCAAATTTTTTGTATTTTTTAGTAGAGACGGGGTTTCACTGTGTTAGCCAGGATGGTCTCGATCTCCTGACCTCATGATCCACCCACCTCGGCCTCCCAAAGTGTTGGGATTACAGGCGTGAGCCACCACCGTGCCCAGCTTTTTTTCTTTTTTAAAGGAAAGATGGGGTCTTGCGGTGTTGCCTCCGCTGATCTCAAAATCCTGGCCTCAAGCAATCCTCCTGCCTTGGCCTCCCACAGTGCTGAGATTACAGGCATGAGCCACCCTACCAGTTCAATGTGGTTTCAATTTGCATTTCTTTAATGACTAATGCGTGTTCAGCATCTTTTCATGTACTCATTAAGCCATTCATATCTCTTCTTTGGTAAAATGGCTATTCAAACATTTCGCCTACTTTTATTTTTATTTGTTTATTTTTTTTAGAGAGAGGACCTTGCTCTGTCATCCAGGCTGGAATGCAGCAATCATAGTTCACGGCAGCCTTGAACTCTTGGGCTCAAATGATCCTCCTACTTCAGCCTCACAAGTAGCTGGGAGTTCTGTCATCCAGGCTGGAGTGCAGTGGTGCAATCATAGCTCACTGCAGCTTGAACTCCTGGGCTCAAATGATCCTCCCGCTTCAGCCTCACAAGTAGCTGGGAGTACAGAGGCATGCCACTATGCCCAGGCAATTTTTTGATTTTTTTTGTAGAGATGGGATCTTGCCGTATCGCCCAGGCTAGTGCCCTTTTCTTTTTCGTTTTCTGGAGACAGAGTCTGGCTCTGTCACCCAGGCTGGAGTGCAGTGGCATAATCACGGCTCACTGCAACCTCAACCACCTAGGCTCAAGTGATCCTCCTACCTCAGCCTCTCAAGTAATTGGGATCACAGGTGTGTGCCGCAATGCCTGGCTAATTTTTAAGTTTTTTTGTAGAGACAAGGTCTCAGTATGTTGCCCAGGCTGGTCTCAAACTCCTGGGCTCAAGTGATCCATCTGCCTCAGCCTCCCAAAGTGCTGGGATTATAGGTGTGAGCTACTGCACCCAGCTGGGTGCCCATTTTTTTTTGAAAAATTTAAAAAATTTTTTGAAATAGAATCAGGGTCTCACTATATTGCCCGGGCTGGTCCTGAACTCCGGAGCTCAAGCAATCCTCCCGCTTCAGCCTCCCAAAGTGTTGAAATTATAGGCATGAGTCACCGCACCAAGCCCATTTTTAAATTGGGTTATTTACCTCCTTAATATTGGGTTGCAAGAGATTTGTTGTTGTTTTTTTTAATATTCTGGATACAAGTCCTTTATCAGATATTTGATTTGTATATGTTTCTCTGTCTGTAGTTTGTCTTTTCATTTTCTTACTGGTATCTTTGAAGAGTAAAAGTTTTTAACTTTCATGAAGTCAATTTATATATTTATATTCTTTTTTATGGATCATGCTTTTGGTATCATATATAAGAACACTTTGGGCCAGGCGTGGTGGTTCACACCTGTAATCCCAGCACTTCAGGAGGCCGAGGAGGGCGGATCACGAGGTCAGGAGTTCGAGACCAGCCTGGCCATCATAGTGAAACCCAGTCTCTATTAAAAATACAGAAAATTAGCCAGGCATGGTGGCAGGCACCTGTAATCTGAGCTACTTGGGAGGCTGAGGCAGGAGAATCTCTTGAACCCGGGGGAGGAGGTTGCAGTGAGCTGAGATTTCGCCACTGCACTCTAGCCTGGACGACAATGTGAGACTCCATCTCAAAAAAAAAAAGGAACACTTTGCCTAACCCAAGGTCACAAAGATTTATTTTTATGTTTTCTTCTTAAAGGTTTGTAGTTTTAGCTCTTATATTTAGGTATGTGATCCATTTTGACTTAATTTTTGTGTATGGTTTGAGGTGAGGTTTTTTTTTTTTTCTTTTCTTTTGAGACGGAGTCTGGCTCTGTTGCCCAGGCTGCAGTGCAGTGGCGCGACCTCAGCTCACTGCAACCTCCACCTCCCGGTTTCAAGTGATTCTCCTGCCTCAGCCTCCCGAGTAGCTGGGATTACAGACGTGCATCATCACGCCCAGCTAATTTTTGTATTTTTTTTTAGTAGAGACGGGGTTTCCCTATGTTGGTCAGGCTGATCTGGAACTCCCGACCTCAGGTGATCCGCCCACTTTGGCCTCCCAAAGTGCCTGGATTACAGGTGTGAGCCACTGCACCCGGCCAAGGTGAGGGTTTAAGTCCATCTCTCTTTTTGCCTGTGGATATCCAGTTGTCCCAGCACTATTTGTTGAAAAGACTACACTTTCTCTATTGAATTGCTTTGGCACCTTTGTCAAAAATAAATGGATCATTAAAAAAAGAGTTTATTTCTGGACTGTCAATTCTGTTCCATTGATCTATAAGTCTATCCTTATACCAGTATCACACTGTTTTGATTTTTGTAATTTTATATCACATTTTGAAATTGGGAAGTATAAGTCCTTTAACTATGTTCTTTTTCAAAATTATTTGGTTATTTTTGGGGCCTTTGCATTTCCATATCTATTTTAGGATCAGCTTGTGAATTTCTATAAAAAAGCCTGCTGGAGGCAGTTGGGACAAAACTATAGAGCCCAGGAGCAGTCCCTGAATGACCAGGCCAGTGTTGCCCCTGGTGTCACTGAGTGGTCCCCTGCTGGTTTGCTGGGAGTGAAGGGAATCCAGGCTGGCAGAGCTGGAGCCAGTTGGGGAGCAGGGTTCTGGGAGCTCTGCAAAATCAGTAGCAAGTGCTGGGAAAGGCGCATGCTGGAGACACTTAGAGTTCCCAAGACTTGCTTGAGGCTAGCCCAGTGAAGAAAAACCCAGAGACTCATGTTTCCAGAGGTCAGTCTGTCAGGCAGGAAGGACTCGGGGTTTGAACCCAGCTTCAGTCTGCAGGCTCTGAGGCTGCTCAGGCCGGGAAAGTTCAAGGAAGGGACCTGGTGGTGCTCCACTTCCAGTTCTTTAAAGAATGTTGCTTTTTATTCTCTTAACCTCTTCAAGTGGGTGCAGACTTCTCATAAGGAGCTGGAAGACATTCCTCCCACACTACCCTTCCTGGCCCAACAGAGCATCCAGAAGGCAGTAGGACCTGATTTTTCAGGTACTGGGAACAAGGGGCTCACTGCTTGGACTCTGCTTAGAGTAGGGATGGTAAATATCCTGCTTGCATGGCTTTACCTTCCCTCTAATCCCAAAGCAGGTATGTTCTGGTTGTCACAGAGTTTCATTGAGCCCAGCTGCAGCCACGTGGCCATCTGGAGCTGGTGCTGTAGGTGACCATCTGGTACATTGAGGGGACCGGTTTTCCTCCTTCACTCTATAAGCTGTCATCTTGGGAGACAGGGAAGAGAAGGTGGTGGGCCAGTCCTGTGTCCTCCTCCACTTCCCATGCCCCTACATTACCCATCTGTGTCTCCTCTGCAAAAGGAGAGGAAGAGGCATTAAGGGATGAAGGGTGATTATGTATTACTTATCCATTTCTGAATAAACATTTGTTATTCCAAAAAAAAAAAAAAGAAGAAGAAGAAAAAAGCCTGCTGGATTTTCTTTTATTGTGGTAAAAATTTACCATCGTAACCATTTTTAATTGTATAGTAGTGTTAGTTTTTGGGGTTTTTTGTTTTTTGTTTTTGATGGAGTCTAGCTCTGTCGTCCAGGCTGGAGTGCAGTGGCATGATCTCGGCTCACTGCAACTTCCGCTTCCCAGGTTCAAGCGATTCTCCTGCCTCAGCCTCCCAAGTAGCTGGAATTACAGGCATCTGGCACCATGCCCAACTAATTTTTGTATTTTTAGTAGAGACGGTTTCACTGTGTTGGCCAGGCTGGTGTCAAACTCCTGACCCTGTGATCTGCCTGCCTCGGCCTCCCAAAGTTCTGGGATACAAGCGTGAGCCATGGCACCCGGCCAGTAGTGTTAGTTACATGTGCATTGTTGTGCAATTGATCTCTAGAACCTTTTCATCTTGCAAAATTGAAACCCTGTAGCCATTTAATTTTTAAGACAGGGTAGGCCGGGCGCGGTGGCTCAAGCCTGTAATCCCAGCACTTTGGGAGGCCGAGATGGGCGGATCACGAGGTCAGGAGATCGAGAGACGAGCCCGGCTAACACGGTGAAACCCCGTCTCTACTAAAAAATACAAAAAAAAATAGCCGGGCGAGGTGGCGGGCGCCTGTAGTCCCAGCTACTCGGGAGGCTGAGGCAGGAGAATGGCGTAAACCCGGGAGGCGGAGCTTGCAGTGAGCTGAGATCCGGCCACTGCACTCCAGCCTGGGTGACAGAGCAAGACTCCGTCTCAAAAAAAAAAAAAAAAAAAAAAGACAGGGTAACGCTATGTTCCCCCCCTGGCTGGCCTTGAACTGGGGTCTAAGGGATCCTCCCGCCTTAGCCTTTTGAGTAACTGGGACTACAGGCATGTGCCATCACACCCAATTAAGTTTTACCCTGCTCTCCTGCTGGAATTTTTTTTTTTTTTTTTTTTTTTGAGACAGAGCCTCGCTCTGTCGCCCAGGCTGGAGTGCAGTGGAGCCATCTCAGCTCACTGCAAGCTCCGCCTCCCGGGTTCACGCCATTCTCCTGCCTCAGTCTCCCGAGTAGCTGGGACTACAGGCACCCGCCACCACACCCAGCTAATGTTTTGTATGTTTAGTAGAGTCTGGGTTTCACCGTGTTAGCCCGATGGTCTCGATCTCCTGACCTCGTGATTCGCCCGTCTCGGCCTCCCAAAGTGTTGGGATTACAGGCGTGAGCCACCATACCCGGCCATCCTGCTGGATTTTTAATGGGAATTGTTTTGAATCTGTAGATCAATTGGGAAGAACCATCACTTGACAATATTGACACCTCTGGCCAGGCGCGGTGGCTCACATCTGTAATCCGAGCACTTTGGGAGGCCCAAGGCAGGCGGATCACGAGGTCAGGAGATCGAGAGCATCCTGGCTAACACGGTGAAACTCTGTCTCTACTGAAAATACAAAAAAAAAAAAAAAAAAAAAAATCGGGGCGTAGTGGCGGGCGCCTGTAGTCCCAGCTACTCGGGAGGCTGAGGCAGGAGAATGGCGTGAACCCGGGAGGCGGAGCTTGCAGTGAGCCGAGATCGCACCACTGCACTCCAGCCTGGGCGACAGAGTAAGACTGTTTCAAAAACAACAACAACAAAAAAAACCCTCCAATCACAGAGGGCTATCCTGCCTCACCTATGCTTAACATTCTCACCTCCCTCACCAAGACAGTGCTGCCTCTTCTCCCAAGTCCCTAAGACAGCATGAAATTCACCCCTCCTTTTGTCCAGGCCTGTGCCCAGACCTCTATGTGTGAAATCATACCCCTACTTTCTCTTCCACTACCCACACACAAAGCTGAGGAGGCCAGAATTGACTTACCTAAAGTCCCTCTCTGCCCTGTATCTAGAAAGAAATTCTGTCTTAGAGATAGTTTTGCAGTCACTAGGTTTTTGTTTTTTTGTTTTGTTTTGTTTTTTTGTTTTGTTTTGTTTTTTGAGACAGAGTCTCATTCTGTCACCCAGGCTGGAGTACAGTGGTGCAATAACGGCTCACTGCAGCCTTGACCTCCCGGGCTCAAGCAATCCTCCCACTTCAGCCTCCTGAGTAGCTGGAACCACAACTTCACAGCATCACGCTGGGCTAATTTTTTGTATTTCTTTTTTTTCTTTTTTTTTTTTTGAGACAGAGTCTCATGCTGTTGCCCAGGCTGGAGTGCAGTGGCGTAATCTCGGCTCACTGCAAGCTCCGCCTCCTGGGTTCACGCCATTCTCCTGCCTCAGCCTCCTGAGTAGCTAGGACTACAGGCGCCCGCCACCGCGCCCGGCTAATTTTTTGTATTTTTAGTAGAGACGGGGTTTCACTGTGGTCTCGATCTCCTGACCTTGTGATCCGCCCGCCTCGGCCTCCCAAAGTGCTGGGATTACAGGCTTGAGCCACCGCGCCCGGCCAATTTTTTGTATTTCTTGTAGAGATGGAGTCTCCCTATGTTGCCAGGCTGGTCTCAAACTCCTGGGCTCAAGCCATTCGCCCCCCTCAGCCTCCCAAAGTACTAGGATTACAAGCGTGAGCCCCTGCACCCAGCCTCACTGCTTTTTAGTTTTTTAAATTTTAATTTAATTTTTTTTGAGACGGAATCTCCCTCTGTCGTCCAGGCTGGAGTGCAATGGTGTGATCTCGATTCACTGCAACCTCCGCTTCCTGGGTTCAAGCAATTCTCCTGCCTCAGCCTCCCGAGTAGCTGGGATTACAGGTGCCTGCCACCACGCCCAGCCAATTTTTTTGTAATTTTAGTAGAAACGGGATTTCACCATGTTTGCCAGGCTAGTCTTGAACTCCTGAACTCAAGTGATCCGTCCTCCTCTGCCTCCCAAAGTGCTGGGATTACAAGCATGAGCCACTGCGTTTTTGTTTTGTTTTGTTTTGTTTTTTAGATGGAGTCTCACTCTGTCGCCCAGGCTGGAGTACAACGGCATGATCTCGGCTCACTGCAACCTCTGCCTCCCGGTTCAAACAATTCTCCTGCCCCAGCCTCTTGAGTAGCAGGGATTATAGGCGCTCGCCACAACGCCTGGCTAATTTTTGTATTTTTAGTAAAGACGAGGTTTCACCATGTTGGCCAGGCTGGTCTCGAACTGCTGACCTTGTGATCCGCCTGCTTCGGCCTTCCAAAATGCTGGGATTACAGGCGTGAGCCACCGTGCCCAGCCATCACTGCATTTTTAAAAGAACTTAGTTTTAGAATCAATAAATAACCTAAGAGCCTACATTCAATCTTGTCTGTATGCTTAACCACAGTCCCCAAACCCTGAGGTTGTGCTGCCGGCAACGGTAATTACTGGAGTGAGTCCGTCTGTCCTTCCTTCCTTCCTTCCTTTCTTCCTTCCTTCCTTCCTCCCTCCCTCCCTCCCTCCCTTCCTCCCTTCCCTCCCTCCCTCCTTCCTTCTTTCTTTCTTTCCTTTCTTTCTTTTTTCTTTCTCTCTTTCTTTTTCTTTCTTTCCTTCCTTCCTTTTCTTTCTTTCTTTTCTTTCCCTCCCTCCCTCCCTCCCTCCCTTCCTTTCTTATTTTTCCACTTCTTTCGTCATACAACACCATGTAGCAGCTCTTTATTCCTGCTACTCACCTCAACTCTGGCACTCACACTTAGAATGTGTGCGTGTTTGGGTACACATCTACTGAAATGCAGTACTTAAGAACATTTAGCTTGGGCTGGGCATGGTGGCTCACGCCTGTAATCCCAACACTTTGGAAAGCTGAGGCAGGCAAATCACCTGAGGTTAGGAGTTCAAGACCAGCTTGGCCAACGTGGTGAAACCCCGTCTCTACTAAAAATACAAAAAATAAGCCGGGCATGGTGGCGGGTGCCTGTAATCCCAGCTACTTGGGAGGCCGAGGCAAGAGAATCACTTGAACCCAGGAGGCGGAGGTTGCAGTGAGCCAAGACTCCACCATTGCACTCCAGCCTGAGCAACAAGAGTGACACTCCATCTCATAAAAACAAACAAACAAACAAACAAACAAAAAGAATATATGGCTCGTATCTTGAGGCTTCTAAACCATAGTGCTATTTTTCATTGGTTCATAACTTAAAAGTGATTAATTTTGCTGGGCACAATGGCTCAAGCCTGTATTTTGAGCTACTCAGGAGACTGAGGCAGGAGGATCCCTCGAGCTCAGCAGTTCGAGGCTGCAGTGAGCTATGATCACTATGATCACACCATTGCACTCCAACCTGGGCTACAGAGGGATACCTCATCTCTTAAAAAAAAAAAAACTTTTTAAATGATTAATTTTGGGAAAGGGGGTATGTTACTCCTTTTAACATTTTTATTTACTAAGAGGCATTGTCTACGTTGCATTTCAAAGTAAATAGATTTAATTAAAATGGTGACATTCATTTCATCTTTCATTGATAGTGATAGTGGATGTTTAGCAATTACAGTATTTTTCTATCTGGCTTAGCATAGCACAGTCTTTGTCTTACTCTTATCTCACTGGCTACTCCTTCTCTGTCTCCTTGACAGTCCCCTATCTTGTCCCAGATGACTCCCTCACATTGCTGTGCCCCAAAGCCCAGTCCTCGCTGTACACTCAGCCCCTTGATAATCTCATAACTGAAGCTGAAGCATAATGTTGTTTTTCATTGGTTCATAAGGAGCACAAAGATGATTACTTTCTTTTTAAGGTTTTCATTTACAAGGGGGCATTGTCTACACCATGTTTCAAGGTAAATATATTCCGTTAAAATGGCAATATTCATTGCATCTTTTATTGATAGTGGATGTTTAGCAACTTCCAGTAACTTTCTCTGTAGCTTGTAGCATTCCAAACTCTTGTCTGATCTCCTAGAACCAGTTCTCTCTGTTCTCCAGGATGGCTCCCTAGCCCAGGCATGCCTCTGGGCCCAGTCCTTGCAGCTTTTCCTTCCTCCCCACTCCCTTCAAAACTGATCCTCCTGAGGTCTTTGCGATGTCAGGAAATGACAATTTCATCCTTCCAGTTGCTCAGGACGGAAAACCTTGATGTTATCCATGACTCCTCTCTTTCCCTTATCCCTACCTCCAGGAAATCCTGTTGGCTCTTCCTCCAGAATATTTGCAAAGTCTTAAGCACTTCTTACCATCTCCACTGTTGCCTCCATCCCATTCCATTCCATTATCGTAATAGTTTCCTAACCCATTTCCCTGCTTCTGCCCTAGTCCACCTAAATTCTGTTATTTACATAGCAGCCTGAGTGTCAAATCATATTAGTCCTCTTCACAAAACCTTCCAGTGGTTCCCAATTTCTCACAGGCCAAAGACCTTACAATTGCCTACCAGGCTTTATACACTCTGGTCCCTAATTTCATTCAAGTCAAGGCTCAAATGATACCTCCTACTTTGATCATCCCAGTTAAAACTGGAACACCCTTCCCAAGCTCTGTTATTTTCCATAGCATTTATCACATTCTGATTGGGGGAATAGATGCCACAGAATTAGTCCAGGCTGACCACCACACAAACAACAAATCTAAAAATAGCAAACCCCACCACACCTGGATTGGGAGTGGGTTAATGAAGGGTCCAGAGCTGCTACAACATATTATCTAAAAGAAACAGGATGTACAAAGAACAGCAAAGTGTGACCCATACTCAGGAAAATAAGGAGTCAACAGAAAACTGCCTCTGAGGGGTCAGTGTTATTGCGATCAGTGCAATTATAGTTTTTTTTGTCCTGCATTTTCACATAAGATTATATTAGAAACAACTTCATAAGTCATTAAAACTTCTATGAAAATAATATATATATATTTTTTTTTTTTTGAGGCAAAGTCTCCCTCTTTCGCCCAGTCTTCTGGGTTCAAGCACTTCTCCTGCTTCAGCCTCCTAAGTAGCTGGGATTACAGGCATGCGCCACCACGCCTGGCTAATTTCTTTGTATTTTTAGTAGAGATGGGGTTTCCCATGTTGGCCAGGCTGGTCTTGAACTCAAGTAATCCACCCACCTCAGCCTCTCAAAGTGCTGGGATTACAGACGTGAGCCACCGCACCCAGCCACATTTACCACATTCTAACAGGCCACATAATTTGCTTATTTATTTTGTTTATTGGCTGACACGTGTAATCCATACAAGGGCTAATTTTCATATGTTTTATTCACTGATGGATCCCCAGTGGGTAGAACAAGACTTGGCATGTACTAGGCACTCACAAATACTTATGGAATGAATAACTAAATAGTATAGTAGATTGCAAACCAACAGTTTATGGAATTAAGTAGGAACAAACATACAACGATGTGAAGATCATTTACTATGTTAATTAATATAATAACACGGTACAGTGGAAAGATCATGGGGTGACTGGGTGCGGTGGCTCACACCTGTAATCCCAGCAGTTTAGGAGGCCGAGGTGGATGGATTACTTGAGGTCAGGAGTTTGAGACCAGCCTGGCCAACATGGGAAAACCCATCTCCACTAAAGTGACAAAATTTAGCCGGGTGTGGTGGTGTGTGCCTGTAGTCCCAGCTACTTGGGAGGCTGAGGCAGGAGAATCACTTGAACCTGGGAGGCAGAGGTTGCAGTGAGCCGATCATGCCACTGCACTCCAGCCTGGGTGATAGAGGGAGACTCCGTGTCAAAATAAATAAATAAATAAATAAATAAATAAATAATAATAAAAAGTAAAAAGAAAAGCGATTACCAAGACAACTACCGCAGACTGGGAATTTCTGAAAAGCCTCAACTTTATTTATTTATTTATTTTGAGACAGCTTCTAGCTCCGTTGCCCAGGCTGGAGTGCAGTGGTGCAATCTCCACTCACCGTAACCTCTGCCTCCTGGGCTCAAACCATACTCCTACCTCAGCCTCCTGAGTAGCTGGGACCGCAGGTCCGCGCCACCACGCCAGCTAATTTTTGTATTTTTAATACAGATGGGGTTTCACTATGTTCGTCAGGCTGGTCTCCAATTCCTGACCTCTAATGACCCCCTGCTGCACCCTCCCTCCCCCCACCCCCCGCCCGCCTCGGCCTCCCAAAGTGCTGGAATTACAGGCGTGAGCCACCACGCCCGGCCTGAATTTCTTAAAAAACAAAAACAGGAGGGAGGAGGAGGGTATGCAGTATCCTAAATCCTCAGAACCCCTGGGGAGGAACCTTATTCCGACTCCACCAGCACTCCCAGGCCCGAGCCTCTAGCATACTTCCGACCTCGCTGGCTGCTAGATAGCTACTGAGGAATGTGTATTCTCAAATACTTAGGCTACAGGGCTAAGAAAAGACTGCTTCCATCTGCCTCAGTGGGACTCTACCAGTGTGAAAGGATACTCTCAAGGTATTTAACGACTCCCATTACAGTCCAGAAATTGGTGGGGAAAGTTAAAATATCTTTTCTTTTCTTTTTTTTTTGAGACGGAGTTTTTGCTCTGTTGCCCGAGCTGGAGTGCAGTGGCTCACGCTTGTAATCCCCGCACTTTGGGAGGCCAAGGCGGGCGGATCGTGAGGTCAGGGGTTTGAGACCAGCCTGGCCAACACAGTGAAACCCCGTCTCTACCAAAAATACAAAAATTAGCTGGGCGTGGTGGCGGACGCCTGTAATCCCAGCTACTGGGGAGGCTGAGGCAGGAGAATTGCTTGAACCCGGGAGGTGGAGGTTGCAGTGAGCCGAGATATGCCACTGCACCCCAGCCTGGGCAACAGAGTTAGACTCCATCTCAGAAACAAACAAAAACAAAAACAAACAAACAAACAAACAAAAAACAAGAAAAGTTAGCCGAGCATGGTGGGACGCGCCTGTGGTCCTAGCTATTCGGGAGGCTGAGGCGGATGGATCACTTGGGCCCGGGAGGTCAAGGCTGCAGTGAGCTGTGATCATGCTTCTGCCCTCCAGCCTGGCCGAGAGTCAGACCGTCTCAAAAAATAATAATAACAACATGAAAATAAGAAATAAGAGTGAAAGAGGCATCATTGGTTGAAGATAACTTTGGGGGGGTGTTATATAGTAAACGTATAGATTGACTGAAAGACACAGCAGTTTTAGAAACTACAATAAGTATCCAAAAAAGCACATTTGAAATTCCCCATATGAGACCTTGCAATGTCAAAATAAGGAGGGGTGGGGGGCACGGTGATCACACAATGGCTATGACATCACTCACTACATTTATACCTGGTACACAGAGCGCAGAAACGTTTCAGCTCTTGCTTGAATGAAGAACAGAAGCCTCTCTTTAGACAGGTCAGTGCCAGATAGTAATGTATAGCTTAAAATGTCTGTTAGTTAATGTACAAAAATCCAAATTCAGCGTTTAGATGTTCGGGAATACTGTATGAAAATTTAAATATTCAGAAGTGGAATGTATGCATTTTTAAAGTTTATGGTTTAATTTTTAAAATTTTGTTGTAATGTGATAAATTCTGGGGTAATTTGTCATATAGTCACAGATGCAAATACAGCAAGCAGGGATTTTAAAATAATGAACAGAAATATCTTAAAGGAGCTATTGGAAAAGATGGAAAGAAAGTGTGAACAACTTGGGAATTTCTGTGTCTTAGTTTTTTTTAAGCTTGTAAGTTTAAATCGGAATAAGGAAGCTTTTTTCCAAAAGATTGAGGTGATTCTGTTATCTCTCCCACGAAGTAGTCTACTTCAGCAAAACAGTACACCGTGTGCTATTTTGGCCTCGGGAAAGATAGAATGTTCGAGTTTGCTAGAAAGAGATAATGATCGCTTTTAGCGACACCTCTCACGGAAAGTTCATCGGGATATTGGTCTAGAGAGAAAATGGCGGCGGGGGGTGGGGGTGGGGGAAGCCGAAATACCTCACTTTAGGATCTGCTATGGGCAATGGATGCCCTAATTTAAGGTTAATTGTAGAATCACGGGCTTCCAACTGTGTATTTCCGTCATCTACACTTTTCCCACAAAGAGATGCCATAATAAATTTACAAACCAGTCCTATAGTCTAGTTTTATATTCTTAAGTCAAGAAAAGGTAATATTTAAAAAGTACTAGCTAGAATTCTACAGCTGATGTGTTAAAAATGAACAACAAAAATCACTGCCCTCTGAACGTTCTTATTTTGACGCAAGTGGAAACAGAACAGCTTTTTTAAATCCGGCATTATCTCCGGGTGGTGCAGACATGCAATTTTTTATGAATTTTCCCACCCCTGGGAAATCGATTTCTGAAACGTGTAATTGTTGTGCAGCAAGCCAAGTGGACAGTGACGCAATAATCCACTGCAAGTTGCCTTACAAAAATGATGTCATTTGGCGCAGATCTAGTCACTTTTATAACAGGTAGCTATGGAAAAGCTCCCTCCACGTTGTCCCCGATTCCCCCACCCCCACCGTGGCCAAGATGCAAAAAGACACTTTCCTGGCTTCCTAGCCCTCAACTTGTCGAGGGTGGGCGCACCTCAGTGGCTCGGGGCCCATCGCTCGTGCAGGCGGAGAGGGACCAAGGGGACGAGGACAGCTGAGTGTCCTCAGCCCCGACGGCGGCGCCGCGGGGGAAGCTGCGTCGGGCCCAGTCTGGGGCCGCGACGCCCGGTCGCCTGTTTTCCTCGGTGGGAAACCGCTGGCGTGGCGGGCCGGCAGCCGGGACGCGGGGCGCCGCGGGCGCGGGACAGCCTTCCCCGCCAGCCCCCCACCCCCGTTCCCACACCGGCTCCCGCTCCCGTGGCGCCGGAAGTGACGCGCTTTAGGCTGAAAGATGGCGGCATTGGCGCTCGACCAGGGGGAAGGTAAACACCCGCCAGGCCACAGGCTGGCCCCCTCGGGGCGCCAGCAGGGGCCGAGGGGGGGCCTCCCGGGCCAGCTCCCCGCCCCCAACGGCTTCCCACCCTCCGCCCTCTCTCCCAGCGTGGCGGGCTTCCGCGTCAAGACGACGGCGCACGGGGCCCCGTGCCGGCCAGCCCCGCCTCCCTGGGCGGGCCCCGGGCGGCTCCCGCGGCCCGCAGGGGGCGCGCGGCCCGGAGCGGCCCCCGGCTCGTGGCCCCGCACGCCCCGCCCCTTCCCCGCCCCTTTCCCGCCTTCCTCCACCCCCGGCGTGGGTGATCCCGAGGCTCGGCGCGCTTCGGGGCAGAAGCTCGGAGACGCCGTCCTCGACGCTACCTTCTCTGGTGCTTCTGTCTCTGCCTGCTGCCCCCCAGCCCTTTCCCCCGCCCGCGGCCCCAGTCGGCCCTCCCGCCGAGCCCCGCCGGGTGCTGCGAGGCCCCCGGCGTTGGCAAGGTCGGTCCGGGCCCCGACGCCGCGCCGCCTCGTGCGGAGCCCGACTGTCTGGTTTCGCGACTCAGCGCTGTCTTCTTTCCCAGGACTTATCCAGAGGGTGCTGCAGGCGAGCACGCTCGTGCCCCGCCGGAGCGACCCGGCTCGTGCCGGCAGCGGCCGCTCGTAGACGTCCGAGAAGCCTGCCGAGTGCCGTCCCGGCGCCCGACCGCCCACCCATTGGCCCGCCGGCCCGGTTCTTCCTGATGCAGACTGCCGTCCACTAGAGGCTGGACAGGACCCCCCGAGGTACGTAGCCGCCCCTGGCCGCCGGCCTGCGGAGCCCGGGCTTCGCCCGCGACCCCGAGCTAGGCACGAATTCGCCGGCCCTCTCTACACGGACCCGAGTCAAACATTGGGTAGACGCCGGGACCTCATTTGTCTTTGAGTTTACTTAAATTGTTTGAAATGTAATTTTTTTTTTTTCCCCAGAGAGAGCGAGAAAGAAAAAGGAAGAAGCATAATTCAGCCATTTTTTGCAGCACACAGCTGCAGGTACCATGATTATTTTTTCCCTAACCCGTTCCTTCCCTTTAACAATTCAATTTATGCCTGAAATAGAACTATGCGAAATGCGAGGCATAAAACTAGGAATCGGAAGGTCTGGGTTCGACTTGGGTGACTCTGAGAAAAAATCGCGTACCGAGCCTCGGTTTCTTATCTATGAAATATAGTCGGTAGTACCAACATCGCAGGGTTGAGAGGACTATATGAGGTCATATATGTGAAAATAATCCTTAACTGTAGAGTGTTGTAAGAATTCAAGGCCGTTTTTTAAAGTAACCTTTGCTAGAGTGGTTAATGTAGTGGCTAACTGTTGCTGCCTCTTTATTTCTATATTACAAATAAAAGCAAATAAGTACGGAATAATAGTAAAGCAGTGCTGTGAATCCATAGATCTATAATAGTCACGTTGCTTGGCCTTCCTCCTACGAAGTGCTAACTGCTTATTTAAATAACGGTATTCTTTAATTCAAATGTAACGTTACTGTAGGCGCTTTGCTTTTCCTCGTTCTAGGCCGCTTTAGGCCCCTTTTCTTACTCTGAATATTTAGTTAACACCTTACATTTGTTTAGTCTTTTCTGTTTTCCGAATTTGTTTGCCTTTGTTGATCTGATTAAGTGGTAATTTAGAAAATGCCTTGCAGACATACATACCCTAATTTTAATGCCTGTTTTTCATATCTAGGGAGCAGGATGCTCTAATACTTCTACTAATTTGAAAATTGGTTAAGAGCTTATCAATGCATTCATGTTTCAGTAATCCTTAATAGATCTAGAAATGTATAGAACATTTCAACTTTTTAGCACTTAATGTAATTATATAATTTGATTCTCATTTTTAATCATCACATGTAGTAGGTGCTTAGAGTCACAGTTTATCAGTGGTAGAGGATGTTAACTTGCACTCTTCATTGCTGATTAATTTGGGGAAAGAATAGGATAGTAAATATTTGTGGTTTGAAAATTGAATTTATTTTGCCAGAATTTATATGTGTAACAGATCAGTATGGATCATTTTTACTTGGCACATCAAAAATATAGTATGGTTTGGCTTAAATGGTCCACAAAAAGTGAAAAAGAAGCATTTTTGGGTACATTGTTATTTTTAGCTAACAAATGGTTTTGAGTAGTTAGGTTTTATTAAATTTATGATTGTCTAGTCCAATATCGGTTGTCTTTTCAGAGTATGCTTTTGTGTTTTGTAAAAAGGCAGAATAATAGAAGTTGGACAGGATTAACATAGTAAAAGGAAAAGCCTACTTCAAAGTGGTTGGTTTTATAGATTGGATTTATCACTTAACTTGAAGATAAAATTTTGACAAATCATTGCTTTATTGGGAATTTGAAGGTTTGACCTTCTCTCTACCTCGAGTCGGGTTATCTCAGAAACCTAACCTTGACCAGGGCAGGCTTGCCTTCATGGATGTTCAGAAGGGCCCCACGCTTGGTTTAATAATCTGCATGTAAAACTGGGATTGTACAGTATAAGGGTGAATGGTAAAAGTCATGCTAATTTAAATTTTTAATTTTCCTTTACTCAGAACGACATTAAACATAAAATTTAAAAAACACCCATGAGAGCCGGGAGCGGTGGCTCACGCCTGTAATCCCAGCACTTTGGGAGGCCGGGAGTTTGAGACCAGCCTGACCGACGTGGAGAAACCCCGTCTCTACTAAAAATACAAAATTAGCCGGGCGTGGTGGCGCACGCCTGTAATCCCAGCTACTCTAGTTCTAGCTACTCTGGAGGCTGAGGCAGTAGTAGAATCTCTTGAACCCGGGAGGCGGAAGTTCTGGTGATCCAAGATGGCGGCATTGCACTCCAGCCTGGGCGACAAGAGCAAAACTCCGTCTCAAAAAAAAAACGCCGTGAAATAGTCGAGAGATACAGAAGAAAGGAAAAAGCTTTATATTTTACTGCTTTTGACGACTTTTTTTTTTCTTTTTTTTAAGACAGAGTCTTGCTCCGTCGCCCAGGCTGGAGTGGAGTGGCGCGATCCTTGCTCACTGGAACCTCCACCTCCTGGCCTCAAAGGATTCTTGGGCCTCAGCCTGCTGAGTAGCTGGGATTACAGGCATGCACCACCACGCCCGGCTAATTTTTGTATTTTTGGTAGAGACGGGGTTTCACCATGTTGGCCAGGCTGGTCTCAAACTCCTGGACTCAAGTGATCCGCCCGCCTTGGCTTCCCAAAGTGCTGGAATTACAGGCGGGAGTCGCCGCACCCAGCTTTTTTTTTTTTTTTTTTTCCTCTTTTGAGACAGCCTTGCTCTGTCTCCTAGGCTGGAGTGCAGTGGCGCGATCTCGGCTCACTGCAACCTCCGCCTCCTGGGTTCAAGCTATTCTCCTGCCTCAGCCTCTCTGGTAGTTGGAATTACAGATGCGCGTCACCATGCTCAGCTAATTTTTGTATTTTTAGTAGAGACGGGGTTTCACCACATTAGCCAGGCTGGTCTCGAACCACTGACCTCAAGTGATCCGCCCGTCTCGGCCTCCCAAAGTGCTGGGATTGCAGACGTGAGCCACCGCGCCCGGCCATCGCCCAGCCTTTTAACGCCATTTTTCCCTGATTTTGAACAAGAGTCCCCGCAAATGATGTAGGTGGCCTGTTGTCAAGCCTGGCCTTTCCCAGTGCAAATGTTTTGAGAGTGAATAATGTTAACTGTGAGGAGAATGAATCTTTAGCTTAGAGGAGGTGGATTACTTTATTAGCATCTATTTTCTCTGAATTGGAGTACTATATCTCATGTGGTTTTTATTGAAGAGAAATGAAAGTTGGAGCAATGGGTGAGGCATTGTAGAACAGTGTTTAATCAGGAAGGCTCTGAAGTCAGGCGGACCCCAACTTCACAACTTTCTAATAATTATATAGCCTTGGGCAAGTTACCTAACCTCTGAGCTTTGATGTTCTCATCTTTAAGTCAGGGATGGATACAAAACATGGAAGGTTGTGAGGATTAAATTTATCCGTCTTTCCAACAAATATTTATTAAGCACTTATTATGTGCCAAGCACTGTTTTAGGTGCTGGAGATATAACAGTCAAGGAAGCAAAACCGCCAAATTGAAGCAGAAAGGAAACTTAAGTAAAATGGATAGCCTGTATTGCCATTTAGTATACTGCAGAGAAAAATAAAGTGGAGGAGCATGGGGATTGTCTGGTTGATGGGGCAGACGGAGTTTTGCAACATTAAAAGAGGGTGTTTGAGGAAGGCCTCACTGAAATGACACAAAAGACCCTAAGGGAACCATATATATCTGGGGATAGTGTGATCCTGGCGGAGGGAACAGGGTGTAGAGAGGCCTTAAGTTGGGAGTGTAGCTGGTTTTCAAGGAACAGCAGCACCAAGGGAGATAGTAATATAAGATGATTATTATTATTGCCATTTTAAGAATCATTGGAAAGGCTCTCATAGTTCATCTCTGCCAAGGGTATATGTTGTATTGCTGCTGGTCCAAAAGTGGAAGGCCTTTTCAGAATTTGAAATTTTAACTTTGGAAACAAATTAGGAAAGGCAAAATATGTTGTCAGGTTTTCTGTTTTTAATGTAAGACCCTTAAAACCCATCACGCTCAATCACTGAAACATACAAGAATGGATAGAAAAAAATACTCTTTGCTCTGATAAGATCTTTGAATTTAGTTAATGATATATATCATAGACTTTAATGATTTGCAGGAAATCTATATCATAACAGCAAGACCTTCCAAAATATTTAGTTTGGTTCTATAATTCTTATGAGGAACTGAAAGGCTAACATTACAGTATTTGTGATTTCATGTTAGAATAGAACTTAGATGATTTGGGGTTTTATTCCCCAGTAGAGGCTTTTCCTAGAATTCTCACTGGATCCAATCTCTAAAGGCTAAGGGAAGCTGTTTTCCATGACATCACTCTTGGACTACTACTAGTCATGGTGTGGAATAAGCAGAGAAGCATTAAATTAAAGTCTTCTGATGAAAAATAGCATTCAAGCAGGAGTGTTTTTTTCTTATAAGGGTTCTTGTATTATAGGATGACTAAATGCTAAACATACCTGAAAAGTGAAGTAATTTGGTGCCAGTCTGGAGGCTGGAGGACCCAGGGCCCTCCTAATAGCTTAGTTAAATGGTCATTTGCAGTTTGGTCCTGAGTTATAAAAATATTTTGATGACAAGCAAGAATTTCCAGTATTAAACACATTAAAGTTAACTTACACAACTGCTCCTCCCATATTAAAGTGAGTTTTCAATTTGAGTAGTGTATTGAGAGTAAAGTGACCGCTAATAGAGCTAAAAATTTAGTCTGTCTTTAAATTTGTCTTTTGTTTTAGATTGGTATGTTGAGTTGAGAAGTTGGCTGCTTTGAGATTGTCGAATTTACATTTTTTCGCTTTATAGGTTACAGAAGTGAGAAATGTTATGACTCAGAAATTAATTCTGTTTTTATCCGTAGTAAGCCTTTGCATTCTCTTTTCAGTATGCAACTGTGGCATTTTCTGCATAGGCATCAATTTTGGTAGGAGAACAGTTTGGGGATGAAGATAGTATGAAATTATTTAAATTTTTCATTGAGGATAAGTATATTATATCAACCTCTGAGAATCTAGCTTTTGCATTGAATACGTTAAGCTTTTGTATGAATTTTCAAGCAGCTGTGGAAGGAATGTGAAAGCAATGAATTATTGCTTATGGCATAAACATAGAGGTTAATTTTGAAATGTCTTTTAATTAATTGCCTAGAATTTTGCCTTCACATCAGAATGGCAGCCTTATAACTGAAAAGGAAGCATTTAATTTATTTGCCTTTAATTTCCTGTCCAGTTGTACCCCCACCAAACTTTTTTTTTTACTGGTCACTAGAGAGTTTGAAGTGTTCAAAATTTCTGTGACATAAATAGCAGTAATAGTCTTCCAGGGCACAGGTAGGAATAGGAAGAGGTTGAGGTTTGTGCGTGCATGTGTGTGGTCACTTATCTCTTATACTTTCAGTTCTCAAACCTGTGGTCTCAGGACTTCTTTTTACTCTTAAAAATTAGTGGGGGCCAGGCTTGGTGGCTCATACCTGTAATCCCAGCACTTTGAGAGGCCGAGGCAGGTGGATCACTTGAGGCCAGGAGTTCAAGACCAGCCTGGGCAACTTGGTGAAACCCGGTCTCTACTAAAAATACAAAAATGAGCCAGGCGTGGTGGTGGGCACCTGTATCCCAGCTACTCAGGAGGCTGAGGCAGGAGAATCGCTTGAACCCCTGAGGCAGAGGTTGCAGAGATCATGCCACTGTACTGGGTGCAGAGTGAGACTGTCTCAAAAAATAAACAAATAAAAACCAAGATTAGGAAGTTAACAACATTTCTCTAGGTCACACAGTAAGTACTAGTAAGCACTCTGATTTCAGAGGTGTTGCTCTTTCCGACCACACTATTTTGTATTTTTTGGAAATAGAATCTAATCTTTTTAGGTCTGTTACATGGTAACCTAAATAACTTTTTTTTATGAAGAATAACTTTTCTAAAACAGTTAAGAACTTGGTGAAAAGATTAGCATTGTTTTAAATTTTTGCAAATCTCTTTAATGTCTGGCTTAATACAAGCCAATGAGCTTCTCATCAGCTTCTGCATTCAGTCTGTTGCAATATCACATACCATGTGTAAACCTCTGGAAAACAGAATGAAAGTGAAAAAGACAAATAACTATTCTTTATTTGTGTATTTATTTTGAGAAGGAGTCTTGCTCTGTCGCCCAGGCTGGAGTGCGGTGGTGCAATCTTCATTCACTGCAACCTCTGCCTCCCGGGTTCAAGCAATTCTCATGTCTCACCCTCCTGAGTAGCTGGGATTAGAGGCACATGCCACCACCCCTGGCTAAGTTTTGTATTTTTTAGTAGAGACAGGGTTTCACCATATTGACCAGGCTGGTTTCGAACTCCTGAGCTCAAGTGATCAGCTCACCTCTACCTCCCAAGGAGCTAAGATCGTGGATGTGAGCCACCGTGCCTGGCTGACCAATAACTTTAAAAAAATTATTTTGATAATAATTTTGACATTGGGAAGCCCCTTTAGTGGGGACTGGAATCTTTTAGGACAACTGGATTCACTTGTCCCCAGATCATGCTTTGAGAATCCCTATACTGTTCATTCTTAGGCACAAAAATGTGAGGCTTTCTTTTATTTAGTCAGTACCAAGTTTATGAAACAAGATACATTCTTCAGTATTTCTTTCCTGGTAGTATAAGTATGCTTTGTCATTTGGTTTAATTTAGGTTGGTTCCCCTCTTGGGGAAAAAAAAACCCTACCATTTGAAATTCTGAAGGCCATGTATAAAATGTTGATAAACCTATATGTGAAAAGTAAGGATACAGAATTTTTGTACATTGAACATTTTGTCAGTAAATGTTTTTTTCTCAAAGCCTCTTAAATTTTTCCTCCAGCACTCACTGATTTAAAGAGTTCTTATTTAAGGTTTTTGTGTTTTACAATGATTCGTTTTCTTTTGGGAGAATGGGGCTACGCACTTCTTGTTGAGCATGCTGCTGCTGCCGCCGCTGTCTCTGCCATTGCAAAGTAGTTCTTATAATAGTTTTCTTCCTTAAATTGATGTAATTCTGTACTTACATTTCTTTTTAGAGACAGGGCCTTGTTCTGTCGCCCCGGCTGGAATGCAGTGGCTTCATCGTGGTTCACTGCAGCCTCGACATCTTCAGCTCAAGAGATTTTCCTGCCTCAGCCTCCCAAGTAGCTGGGGCCACAGGAGCATGCCACCAAGCTCTGCTATTTTTTAAAAAATTTTTTTGTAGAGACGAGGTCCAGCCATGTTGCCCAGGCTGGTCTTGAACTCCTGTATCAAGTGATCCTCGTGCCTTGTCTCCCAAAATGTTGGGATTACAGGCATGAGGCTGCTGCACCCAGTTAAAGAGTTATGTACACAGTTTTTTTTGTTTTTGTTTTTGTTTTTTGAGACATGGTCTCACTCTGTTGCCCAGGCTGAAGTTCACCGGTGGATTATAGCTCAATGCAGCCTTGGCCTCCCGGGCTCAGTTTATCCTCTGACCTCAGCCTCCTGAGTAGCTGGGACTACAGTCACACACCACCACATCTGACTAATTTTTGTGTTTTTAGTAGAGATGGTGTTTCGCCACATTGCCCAGGCTGGCCTCGAACTCCTGGGCTCAAGTAATATGCCCACCTTGGCTTCCCAAAGTGGTGGGATTACAGACGTGAGCCACCACACCTGACCCTGATCTGTTATCAGTCTGCATTATGATAAACCTTAGGGAGGCATGGGATTGGTAGAGAGGAGATTGAGGGTTCTCACTTAACGTTAATTCATTTATTCACCACCCTAACTTAACAATAAGATGACGATGATGATTATTAGTAATGTATGGATGGAAACCAAGATTAGGAAGTTAACAACATTTCTCTAGGTCACACAGTAAGTACTAGTAAGCACTCTGATTTCAGAGGTTTTGCTCTTTCCGACCACACTATTTTGTATTTTTTGCAAATAGAATCTAATCTTTTTTTTTTTTTATTGAGACAGGCTCTTACTCTGTTGCCCAGGCTGGAGTGCAATGGCACCATCTCAGCTCACTGCAACCTCTGCCTCCTGGGCTCAGGCAGCTTTCCTGCCTCAGCCTCCCAAGTAGCCGAGACTACAGGCACACACTGCCACGCCCAGATAATTTTTGTAGAGACAGGGTTTTGATATGTTGCCTACGCTAGAATCTAGTCTTAACTTTATTTCTAACTACTAGTTCTATGACCTTGAATAAAAAGTCAGTTCACCCGTGGACATTACAGTCTTTATCTGTGGAGTTAGAGTTGACCTGGGTCCTGAGTCCTGAGAAACTATACTCAAAAGGTGGGCTGGGGAGTTTCTTCAGAGTTAACTAGATCAGGCCTACTATTTTGGCTCTAGTAGCACAACATGAAGGGGCATGATAATAAGCCTTAATGTTACAGTGTACTTAAGGTCCATGCACCGTTCTGAGTGCTTTACATCCTTTAATTCATTTAATCCTCACAGCAACCTGTAAGGTAGGTTCTATTAATATTAGTACCCCAATTTTTTTTTTTTTTTTTTTTTTTTTTGAGACAGGGTCTCACTCTGTTGCCCAGGCTGGAGTGCAGTGGTGCGATCTCTGCTCACCGCAACCTCCACCTCGTGGGTTCAAGCAGTTCTCCCACCTCAACCTCCCGAGTAGCTGGGATTACAGGCGTGAGCCACCGCACCTGTCCAAGTACCCCAATTTTTTTTTTTTTGAGACAGAGTCTCACTCTGTCACCCAGGCTGGAGTGCAGTGGCGCCATCTCGGCTCACTGCAAGTTCCGTCTCCCGGGTTCACGCCATTCTCCTGCCTCAGCCTCCCGAGTAGCTGGGACTACAGGCACCCGCCACCATGCCAGGCTAATTTTTTTTGTATTTTTAGTAGAGACGGGGGTTTCACCATGTTAGCCAGGATGGTCTCGATCTCCTGACTTTGTGATCCACCTGCCTTGGCCTCCCAAAGTGCTGGGATTACAAGTGTGAGCCACTGCGCCTGGCCTGAAGTACCCCAATTTTAAAGTTTTCAATTTTATACTTTTTAAATTAATTGATCAATTTGAGATGGAGTTTCACTCTTGTTGCCCAGGTTAGAGTGCAATGAACTGATCTCAGCTCACTGCAACCTCCGCCTCCCAGGTTCAAGCGATTCTCCTGCCTCAGCCTCCCAAGTAGCTGGGATTACAGGTGCCAGCCACCACACCTGGCTAATTTTTGTATTTGTAGTAGAGACGGGGTTTCACCACACTGGCCAGGCTGGTCTAGAACTCCTGACCTCAGGTGATCTGCCCACCTCGGCCTCCCAAAGTGCTGGGATTATGGGCGTGAGCCACCGCGTCTGGTCCAGATTTTACATTTTAGAGCACAGAGAGGCTTGCCCCAATGTCACAGAGCTAATAAGAGGTAAAACCGTGCTTCAAACCTAGGCATCTGACTCCAGACCTATACCCTTACTTACTACTTCCGTCTAGAGACTATCATGTTAGTCACTTAATCACTGAGTATTTCACTGTTTTCTACTTAATACACGGTTACCATAAAAGTAAAATACTGCTGCTGCTCTAAAGTTGTTAGTCTTATCAATAAATGCACTGAGCTTTTTAGGTAGAAAATAAGTTACTGCATATGTCTCGGCTATCGCAGATTAGTTTTAGAAGTCTGTTTAGATCAGGTAAACTTCACAAATGCATTGCTGATACTTTAAAAGTAACTATAGTTTATTTAACTGGCATGCGTATTTAGTGCATTGCATATTTACAAAATCATATGAAAAGAATGAGAATTTTAGGACTAAAAATATTTTAGAGATTATGTCTAGTGCTCTTGTTTTTACAGATGCAGAGAGAAGGCCAAGAAAGTTTGAGTTACATAGTATTTCTGTTCTAAAACTATTAGTTAGGACCCTTGGTTATAAGTAGGAAAAATCAACCTAAGGTAGTAAAGAGGAAGAATTTATTCTAAGAATGTAAGGCTCTCTCAGAACCCAAGGGCAGACATAGAACTGGGTCTAGCGACTGGGAGAATGAGGTGTTCAGGAACGCTCCCTGTCCTCCTTTTGGCTTTATTCTTTCTCAGTTGACTGCCTTTCTCTGATCTTCAGCCCACATGGCAGACAGAAGTGGGTGCCCACAGCTGCTCTTTGACATGTTCCAGTTCCCGTCATACACAGTCAATACACGTCTCTCTCTTTTTCTCTGTTTCTCTCTTCTCTCCCCTCGCCTTTGCTAAGTTTCTGTTCATCTTGATTCATATTTCCCACTCCTGTATGACCATGAGTGACCGTGGCCAGGATCACAGAGTGGGAGGCTGCCTGCTAGGAATCCCTCTCGGCAGGCTGGGTGCCCAGAGGAGAGTGCTGTGTACTCAGGCAGGAGCTGTCTTTACGTATGTTTTTGGGGTCTTTTGACTCACAGTTTACCAATCCTCTTCCTCCTCCTCCTGTTTTTTTCCCCCGCTGCTTCTCTGCCTTATGATATTTCCACCATAGTAAGTATCTGGAACCTTGATTGTTGGTTTTTTGTTTTTTGTTTTTTTGAGAAAGCATAGTTTCTCCTTTTGTAAATTTAGATGGAATATTTTTCAGAAATGTGAATATTAACTGTTTTAGACCTTTTCAGGTAGTGATTAACTGTTGAACAGAGAGGGTGACTTTGACATGAAGTATGGTATTTTTAGGCATTGTCAAAATAACAGATTAATGAAACACAAAGTAGTTTACTCTCAAGTATATGAACACTAATTTCCAGCCTTCTATTATTAAATCTTCATTAAATGTGACCAATAAATCTTTATTTTTTCTTTTAGATTTGAGTCTTGTTCTACTGCCCAGGCTGGAAAGCAGTGGCATGATCATGGCTCACTGTAGGCTGAAATTCCTGCCTCAGCCTCCCGAGTAGCTGAGACTGTAGGTGCATGCCACCATGCCCATTTGATTTTTTTTTTTATTTTTATTTTTTTAAGAGATGGAGTCTCGCTCTGTTGCCCAGGCTAGAGTGCAGTGGCGCCATCTCGGCTCACTGCAAGCTCTGCCTCCCGGGTTCATGCCATTCTCTTGCCTGAGCCTCCCGAGTAGCTGGGACTACAGGCACCCACCACCACACCCAGCTAATTTTTTGTATTTTTAGTGGAGACGGGGTTTCACCGTGTTAACCAGGATGGTCTTGATCTCCTGACCTTGTGATCTGCCTGCCTCGGCCTCCCAAAGTGCTGGGATTACAGGTGTGAGCCACTGTGCCCGGCAGATTTTTTTTTTTTTTTTTTTTAATTTTGTTAGAGATAGGATCTTTGTTTCTCAGGCTGTTCTTTCAAGTGATCCTCCCGCCTCAGCCTCCTGAGTTGCTTGGATTACAGGCACAAGCCACCACTCCCTGTAGACCAATACAGCATGACAAGGCAGAGTGATCGTTGGTGACCATAATGATCCTGAAAAAAAAATGTAATGTCAAATTTTTCATCCGGTTTAATTTGTTGTTTTTAATTCTATTTCTTTTTTTCTATTACTACTTTTTTTTAGAGATGGGAACTCACTATGTTGCTTAGGCTTGTCTCAAACTCCTGGGCTCAAGCAATCCTCCCGCCTTGGCCTCCCAAAGTGTGGGATTACAGGTGTGAGCCCCACACCCAGCCCTATTCTAATTATTTGGAAAACTGGTAATTAGTGTGATGTTGATAGCCCTCTTAGACTGGTTATTCAAACACCACACTGTATGAGATTCCTTTTGTTCCCAGTATGCATTTGTGTATGTAGGAAAATTCTAAGCTCATAAATTTTACATTTAAAAATAATTCAAGCCTGGGCGTGGTGGCTTATGCCTGTAATCCCAGCATTTTGGGAGGCCCAGGCAGGCAGATCTCTTGAGGTCAGGAGTTCGAGACCAGCTGGCCAACGAGATGAAACCCTGTCTCTACTCAAAATTAAAAAAAAAAAAATTAGCTGAGCCTAGTGGCGCGTATCTCTAACCCCAGCTACTTGGGAGGCTGAGGTAGGAGAATCGCTTGAACCCAGAAGCTGGAGGTTGCAGTGAGTGGAGATCGCACCACTGCACTCCAGCCTGGGCAACAGAGTGAGACTCCATCTCAAAAAAAAAAAAAAATTTCTAAGCTGGATGCAGTGGCATGCCTACTCAGGAGACTGATGTAGGAGGATCGCTTGAGCCCAGCAGTTGTGTACTGTGATCATGCCTGTGAATAGCTACTGCACTCCAGCCTAGGGAACATAGCAAGACTCTGTCTCTAAAAACTAAATCAGTAGTTCAGATAAACAAGACCAAACTTGTAGCTTACTTTGATCTTAAATGTATTAGTAAAGGTGTTTTGCCAAGCATTGATTACAGTTTCCAGAATTTATTTTTTCCCACATTATAGATAGCCCTCTTGTGTTCTACCTTTCCAAATGAAATGATACAGCTTTCAATTAATGGAGTACTAATAAAAATTTGTTATTAATTTCATCTTTTATATACTTTGCAGTCTTAGATAAGTGAACCTTTAATGTGGTAGAATCAGTAGGACTTAAAGGTAGGTTAGGGGAGAGAAGGGAGGAAAGAGGGAACCTCAAATACCTCTTGAGAAGATGGGGAATACTGAAAAATCTGATGTGGGGGCAGAATAGAATTACGATTGTTTAGACATGTTGCTTTTGAGATGTCAAAATGGGATCATCCCAAAATGGAGCACCCAGAAGTGTCTGCTAGGCAGTTGATTCCACATATAAATGGACTGGAGTAAGGATGGAGATCTGGACAGAGATTATCAAGGTATTGGTGAAAGTGCATATAAGTAGAAACCATGGATTTAGGTGAGCTCATTTAGGGAGACATAGTATTTATTTATTTATTTATTTATTTATTTATTTATTTTTTGAGATGGAGTCTTGCTCTGTTGCTCGGGCTGGAGTGCAATGGCCGGATCTCAGCTCACTGCAAGCTCCGCCTCCCGGGTTTACTCCATTCTCCTGCCTCAGCCTCCTAAGTGACTGGGACTACAGGCGCCCGCCACCACGCCCGGCTAATTTTTTGTATTTTTTAGTAGAGACAGGGTTTCACCGTGTTAGCCAGGTTGGTCTCGATCTCCTGACCTCGTGATCCACCCGTCTCAGCCTCCCAGAGTGCTGGGATTACAGGCTTGAGCCACCGCGCCCGGCCAGGGAGACATAGTATTTAGATGAGAAAAGAGGCAAGAACAGAATCCTGGGGAATGTTTAAAGGGTAGCTCAAGAAAAGTGAGCTCATCATGAAGGAGATTGAGAAATGAGCAGCCCAGGACTAGGAAGAGAATCAGGAACACAGTATCATGGAGCTGAGAGTGTGATGAGCTGAGCATAATTTATGCTACAGAAGGATCCAGGGAAATGGGGACTAGAATGTAACCTCTGAATTGGACCAATTAGGGCCTTTTAAAGAGATTTTTATGAACTTTTTAAAAAGCAATAATACACTTTTATTGGAAATAGATTAGAAAACACAGATTAGCAAATAGGAAGGGATAAAAGTAAAACTACCTGTTTTATTTATCTATTTTTATTTACCTATTTTTATTTATCTGCCATTTTTTATTTTTTATTTTTTTGAGACAGGGTCTTGCTCTGTCATCCAGGCTGGAGTGCAGTGATACAATCTGAGCTCACTGCAAGCTCCACCTCCCAGGTTCAAGCGATTCCCCTGCCTCAGCCTCCCCCTACCCAAGTAACTGGGATTGCAGGCACCTGCCACCACACCCAGCTAATTTTTGTATTTTTAGTAGAGACAGGGTTTCGCCATGTTGGCCAGGCTGGTCTCGAACTCCTGACCTCAAGCAATCCGCCCAACTTGGTCTCCCAAAATGCTGGAATTACAGGCGTGAGCCACCACACTTGGCCTACTCTACCGTTTTAATGTTTTTGGCATTCTATCCTTTTATACTCTTTTTCTTTTTTCTTTTTTTGAGACAGGGTCTCACTGTGTCATCCAGGCTGAAATGCAGTGGCATAATCATGGCTCACTGCAGCCTCAACTTCCTGGACTCAGGTGATTCTCTCACCTCAGCCTCCCGAGTAGCCGGGACTACAGATGTGAGCCACCGTGCCCAGATTTTTTTCTTTTTTTTTTTTTTTTTTTTTTGAGACGGAGTCTCGCGCTGTTGCCCAGGCTGGAGTGTAGTGGCCGGATCTCAGCTCACTGCAAGCTCCGCCTCCCGGGTTCCCGCCATTCTCCTGCCTCAGCCTCCCGAGCAGCTGGGACTTCAGGCGCCCGCCACCTCGCCCGGCTAGCTTTTTGTATTTTTTTAGTAGAGACGGTGTTTCACCGTGTTAGCCAGGATGGTCTCGATCTCCTGACCTCGTGATCCGCCCGTCTCGGCCTCCCAAAGTGCTGGGATTACAGGCTTGAGCCACCGCGCCCAGCCTCTTTTTTTTTTTTTTTGAGACGAAGTCTTGCTCTGTTGCCCATGCTGGAGTGCAGTAGCACCATCTTGGCTCACTGCAGCCTCCACCTCCCAGGTTCAAACAGTTCTCGTGCCTCAGCCTCCCAAGTAGTTGTGGTTACAGGCATGTGCCACCACGCCTGGCTAATTTTTGTATTTTTAGTAGAGATGGGGTTTCACCATGTTGGCCAGGAACTCCTGACCTTGTGATCTGCCTGCCTCAATCTCCCAAAGTGCTGGGATTACAGGCATGAGCCACAGTGCCTGGTCCCCCGCCCCTCCGCATTTTTTTTTTTTTTTAAAGAGACTGTCTCACTATGTTGCCGAGGCTGGTCCCGAACTTCTGGCCTCAAGCAATCCTCCTACCTCAGCCTCCCAAAGTGCTGAGATTATAGGCATGAGCCACCATGCCTGCCTTTTCTTATTTATTAGAAAGGGTTTTTTGTTTTGTTTTGTTTTGAGATGACTTTGGGCTGGGATAACTATTGAATAAATGGGTTAATCTGTCAGGAAGTTGAATAAAGGGTATCATGGACAACATACTGATAAAACAAAGTAGTAAATCTAGTGATAGTTTATTCATGAGAGTGGAGAAGTGGCATCTTTTTAGTGCGTGCATAGATGCCACCTTTTCCTTCTCGGCAACTGAGGGCTCAGCCAAACCCAGAGTACAGAGGGATTCCCAAATGGCACTTACCTCCATACCTAACACAGTACCTGGCACACAGAAGGGCTCTTCCTTTTAGTAAATGAAATGGGAGGGCACTGACAGAGTGGTAACACTGGCAGTGACAGCCTCCCTGAAAAAGGGGGTAGAACAAGTGACAGCAGTTGACTGCAGTGCCAGCTGCTTCTCTGGACGGCTCGGGGTCCATCCAAACACCTAACCAGGGGAAGGACAGAACTTGGGAGATTAGGTCCCGCAGTGTCACTGGTGGAAATTCAGAGCCGTAGATGTTGGCTGCCACATCCTTAGTGCTCTTTTAGGCTGGTGTGATTTATAGATCGTGTTCTAGCAAATACCTCCAACATATGATCCCAAGTCATGAGGTATTCTAGAAGGTGCTTAAAAAATGGCTGTAGTATCCCAGAGATTTGTCCATATCTGTTGTTCTTAGTTTGGGAACATCTTTCATAGTGCATCAGTGTTATATCAGCAGGGAATGCCTCACAACTATTCGGTGGATGAAACTGCCCAGAGGCACTGAAGATTGGCCCAAGATCAAAGGGTCAGTCAGCATAGTTTTTGTTTAGCAGGGCAGGGATGGAGGACAGGCAGAGAGTTAAGGGATGAAGGCCCTAGTTAGAAAGTGGTTGCTCTGATATGGGAAGGTCTAAACTGGAGAAGGACAGAGGGTAAAGTTAGATGATAGACCAAGTGAAAGGAGAGTAGGAGGGTTAAGTGAGAAGTTGACAGTTAAGATTTCAGATGTAGACCAGT
Organism: Macaca mulatta; assembly: GCF_049350105.2. NCBI lineage: Eukaryota > Metazoa > Chordata > Mammalia > Primates > Cercopithecidae > Macaca > Macaca mulatta. The sequence continues at coordinate 23,814,432 of NC_133426.1, read as the reverse complement.
TCTGGATCAGGGACAGGTCCAAGTGGGGTGGGAGTAGGGTTTGCAGTGGAATAAGTGGGGAGGTTGTACAGTTGAGATGGTCAGGTAGATTTGACTTACAGTTTTTGGATGGGTGATCTTATGTGAACATTGAAGAGGTGTGTGAAAGATGACTTAGCCAGGTGTTGAAGTCTTTTTTTTTTTTTTTTTTTTTGTGATGGAGTCTTGCTCTGTCTCCTAGGCTGGAGTGCAGTGGCGTGATCTTGGCTCACTGCACCCTCCGCCTCCCGGGTTCCAGCGATTCTCCTGCCTCAGCTTCCCAAGTAGCTGGGATTACAGGTGCCAGCCACCACGCGTGGCTAATTTTTGTATTTTTAGTGGAGACGAGGTTTTGCCATGTTGACCAGGCTGGTCTTGAACTCCTGACCTCAGGCGATCCACCCTCCTAGGCCTCCCAAAGGGCTGGGGTTATGGGCGTGAGCCACTGCGCCTGCCCCCCCTCCCCTTTTTTTTTTTTTTTTTGAAATGGAGTCTAGCTCTGTTGCCCAGGCTGGAGTGCAGTGGTGCAGTCTTGGCTCACTGTGACCTCCACCTCCTGAATTCAGGAGATTTCTCCTGTCTCAGCCTCCAGAGTAGCTAGGACTACAGGCACCCACTACCATGTGCAGCTAATTTTTGTATTTGTTTTTTATTTTATTTATTTTGAGACGGAGTTTCACTCTTGTCGCCCAGGTTGGAGTGCAGTGGCGCAATCTCGGCTCACTGCAACCTCTGCCTCCTGGGTTCAAGCGATTCTCCTGCCTTAGTCTCCTGAGTAGCTGGGATTACAGGGGCCCGTCACCACGCCTGGTTAATTTTTATATTTTTAGTAGAGATAGGGTTTCACCATGTTGGCCAGGCTGGTCTCAAACTCCTGACCTCAGGTGATCCACCCACCTCGGCCTCCGAAAGTGTTGGGATTACAGGCATGAGCCACCATGCCTGGCCTTTAATTTTTGTATTTTTAGTAGAGACAAGGTTTTACCATGTTGCCCAGGCTGGTCTTGAACTCTTGACCTCAAGTGATCCTCCTGCCTCAGCCTCCCAAAGTGCTGGGATTACAGATGTGAGCCACCATGCCTGGCTTAGGTGTTGAAGTCTTCATCAAATGTTTGAGAGTGATTGATCAGAAGATGTGTATGGAAGTGATAAGGGGTGACAGAAGATGAATTTTCATCTGAACAAAAGGCCAGATTTTAGAAAAAGAACAATAGAAAGCTAAGAGAGAGAAAGCTCGGAGGCCGGGCGCGGTGGCTCAAGCCTGTAATCCCAGCACTTTGGGAGGCCGAGGCGGGTGGATCACGAGGTCAGGAGATCGAGACCATCCTGGCGAACACGGTGAAACCCCGTCTCTACTAAAAAAATACAAAAAACTAGCCGGGTGAGTTGGCGGGTGCCTGTAATCCCAGTTACTCGGGAGGCTGAGGCAGGAGAATGGTGTAAACCCGGGAGGCGGAGCTTGCAGTGAGCTGAGATCCGGCCACTGCACTCCAGCCTGGGCAACAGCGCGAGACTCCGTCTCAAAAAAAAAAAAAAAAAAAAAAAAAAAAAAAAAAAAAAAGAAAGCTTGGAAAGTAGGTCTGTAAGCTCTAACAGCTTTTTTTTTTTTTTTTTTTTTTTTTTTTCTAACATGCATGGGAGTAGGGATAGAGGTTGGAGGCAGGAGGCCTGGAAGCTGTGACTTTTTTTTTTTTTTTTTTGAGACGGAGTCTCGCTCTGTCGCCCAGGCTGGAGTGCAGGGGCGCGATCTCGGCTCACTGCAAGCTCCGCCTCCCGGGTTCACGCCATTCTCCTGCCTCAGCCTCCCGAGTAGCTGGGACTACAGGCGCCCACAACCGCGTCCGGCTAATTTTTTGTATTTTTAGTAGAGACGGGGTTTCACCGTGGTCTCGATCTCCTGACCTTGTGATCCGCCCGCCTCGGCCTCCCAAAGTGCTGGGATTACAGGCGTGAGCCACCGCGCCCGGCTAAGCTGTGACTTTTAGGAAAACTATGTCTCATTTAAATAAAGTTGAGGAGGGAACTTTCTGTGACCAACCTGAGCATGTAGGGGAGTTTGTTTACATTGAAGTAAGGTTCCACGGGGCACAGTGGAAAGGTTTGGGAGGGAATTCAGGGATGGAGGATGGGTCATTGGGGAAGAAGCTGGGAGCTGTGTAAGGATGAGAATTAAGAAGATAGATGGCCTGGGAGGGGGTATGTAAAAAGGAGAAAATTAATTTGCTTCATAAATAGCCCAGTAGATTGAATTAGTGACTGGGCGCAGTGGCTCATGCCTGTAACCCCACCACTTTGGGAGGCCGAGCCAGATGGATCACCTGAGGCCAGGAGTTTCAGACGAGCCTAGCCAACATGGCGAAACCCGTCTTCGCTAAAAATAGAAAAATTAGCTGGGTGTGTGGCAGGTGCCTGTAGACCCAGCTACTTGGGAGGCTGAGGCATGAGAATCACTTGAACCCAGGAAGCAGAGGTTGTGGTGAGCCGAGATTATGTCACTGCACTCCAGCCTGGACGACAGAGCTAGAGTCTGTCCCCAAAAAAACAAAAAGTAGACTGAATTAGTTTATTCTGCTGTATTTAAGAGATCTAATTATAGTTCTCTGCTGTTTCACCTTCATTTCTCTGATACGGAAAGATTTGGTTTAATTTCCTTTAAAATTATATATTTGTATTTTTAAATATATATGCATCACATCATTATTGTTTTTCAAAGTAAGGGTAATGAGGTAAATGAAAAGAAAGCCTCTCCTGAAAACCCACTACCCAGGGACATTATTTTGGTACATATTTCTCCAGACTTTTTCTCAGCTAACAAATAATATGTGTGTTTAGTTTTTGAAGATGTACTCAGTATACTGTGGTCACTTGCTTTTTTTTTTCCATACAACATCTGGTAAATATTCTTTGTAAAAATAGTTAAACTGTTGGCATCATTTTAAATTGTTAAAGTAATTTATTGTAGGACCGTATTATGTTTTAATAATTTGTTATTGGACTTTTGAATAGTTTCTAATTTTTTAATAATAAGCCTAGATAGAAAAACCTTATATGTACAACTTGGCTATTTATTTGAATATTTCCTTTAGGTAAATTTCTAGGAGTTTTCAGGTATACTTTTTAGTTTCATTTTTGTCCCTTTTTTCATAATTTAGTGTTTGGCTGTGAAATCCTTTTTATGTTGCTAATTTTGGAACATATTTAAAGTATATTTGATTAACAGTATGAAATCAATGGAATAGGCATATATTATTTGTAAGATAACAATTTACCATTGTTTGACGTATATATGTGTGTGTGCGCATATATATTTTTATGTATATATATTTATTTATTATTATTATTATTTTTTTTTTTGGAGATGGAGTCTCGCTCTGTCTCCCAGGCTGGAGTGCAGTGGCGTGATCTCGGCTCACTGCAACCTCCACCTCCCGAGCTCAAGCGATTCTCCTGTCTTAGTCTCCTGAGTAGCTGGGACTACAGGTGCATGCCACCACACCTGGCTGCTTTTTGTATTTTTAGTAGAGTCGGGGTTTCACCATATTGGTCAGGCTGGTCTTGAACTCCTGACCTCAGGTGATCCACCCACCTCGGCCTCCCAAAGTGCTGGGATTACAGGTGTGAGCCACCGCGCTTGCCCGACATATGTACATATTTTTAAGAGATAGGGTGTTGCTCTGTTGCCCAGGCTGGAGTGCAGTGGTGCAATGATAGCTCACTGTAGCCTCAAACTCGTGGGCTCAAGGGATTCTCCCACCTCAGCCTCTGAAGTAGCTGGGGCTGCTGGCAGTGTGCCACCATGCCCAGCTACTTTTTATTACTATTATTATTATTTCGTAGAGACAGAGATTTGCCATCTTGCCCAGGCTGGTCTCCAACTCCTGGGCTCAAGCGATCTTCCTGCCTTGGCCTCCCCAAGTGCTGGGGTTACAGGCATGAACTATTGATGTATCTTTAATAGATTCTTTTCCTTAGGTAGGAAAGCCAAAAACATTAGTCTGCAAACCTTCAGTTTGTCTTCTCCCAAAGGACTTGTACATTTTGGACTTAGGTAGTGGAATTGAGATAATAGCAAAAATTGTTAAAACTCCAAGTTAATATTCTCTTCTGAATGCATGGAAGTGTTTAACATTGTTGTCTTTGATTACTTTTTTTCCAGGTGATTCATGGCAGGGGACGTGGAAGGATTCTGTTCCTCCATCCATGACACCAGTGTCTCTGCTGGTTTCAGAGCACTGTATGAGGAGGGATTGCTTCTTGATGTCACTCTGGTTATTGAAGATCATCAGTTCCAGGCCCATAAAGCACTCTTGGCCACCCAGAGTGACTACTTCAGAATTATGTTTACTGCAGACATGAGGGAACGAGATCAGGACAAAATTCATTTAAAAGGTCTAACAGCTACTGGTTTCAGCCACGTCCTGCAATTTATGTACTACGGTACTATAGAGCTGAGTATGAATACCGTTCATGAGATTCTTCAGGCAGCCATGTATGTTCAGCTTATAGAAGTGGTGAAGTTCTGCTGCTCTTTTCTCTTAGCGAAGATCTGCCTAGAAAATTGTGCAGAAATTATGAGACTCTTAGATGATTTCGGCGTAAACATCGAGGGAGTCAGGGAGAAGTTGGACGCCTTTCTGCTAGACAACTTTGTGCCACTCATGTCTAGGCCTGACTTTCTGTCCTATCTGAGCTTTGAGAAGCTCATGTCTTATTTGGATAATGATCATCTGAGTAGGTTCCCAGAGATAGAGCTGTATGAGGCTGTGCAGTCTTGGCTGCGGCATGATAGAAGACGCTGGAGACATACCGATACCATCATTCAGAATATCCGGTTTTGCTTGATGACCCCAACCAGCGTTTTTGAGAAGGTTAGTGTGTTTGAAAGTAATAGACGGTACTCATCATTTAGTTAAGGCAGTGTATGTCTTTATAGGTAAGATTCACAGACTTAGTTAGGAGCCAAGAATGAATAACTTATAAGAGTACTTTATGTGTAAGAAGCCTGATTTTTTGTGCATTTAGGTTTTCTGAAATACATTTTGTGGGTGAAAGATAAACCACGTAGGTAGTAGAATAGTTTTATTTTAAAAGTACTTTTAAAGTTGAAGCATAATTATTTTATGCAAAATATTACATGTTTGCTGTAGCTTTTCATTTCACAAATTAAATCAGAACCGAGTCAGACTAGATCTCTTTTTAAAAATAAATTTAAGTAATACATGCAGAAATTGGCATTGAGAAGAGTTCTGCATGGTATACATTAATAGAGTTTCTTATTCTTCTAAAATATAGCAAGGACATACAAAATAGCTCTTGAAAACCAATAGGCCCTAATGGTGATTTTCTTCCCTACTCTTACTTTCTGGTTTTCCCTGTTCTACTGTGAATAGTAACTAAATTTGACAATGAAAACATGTTATGTGTCTAAAAACATCATTTTGGCATTTCTAAACAAGTAGACTATAAATCCTCTGTCTACATTGATCAACCATCCCTGGGCACATTTTACCATCTCTTAAAAATAGTCTTTCTCTGAAACAGCCTTGCCCTTTTTTTGCATGTAAGCATGTTCATTTTTATAGAGTTTCACTTGTGATCCTTTCTTGCCCAAAGGTCATAGAGCAGATTTAGTAATTGCTTAATAACTTAATTGGTTTCTAATCACATGGTTACCTCTGGGGCTCTGTTTACTTCTTGCATCTTCTCTTTTTTCTAGAAAGCACACTGAAAACTTGGTCGGTCACCTTTCATGTTAAATAGTTCCTCAGCTTTAGTTATTAGACCTGGTTATAAAAATATCTGCAAAGGAGGGTTGTTTATGCCATTTGAAAAATAAACCCATTTGCGCCTTTGAATAACAGCAGCCTGACATTTTTTTTCCTCCAAAATGCTGTGAAACTGAGAATTCAGTTTTGTGGATTTTTATCTTTTATTCTCAGAATGTATTGATACAGCAAAAATAATTGAAACTAAAGTATGTGTGTATATATATATATATATAATGTTTTTTAAAATTTGAGATGGAGTCTTGCTCTGTCGCCCAGGCTAGAGTGCGGTGGTGCGATCTCGGCTCACTGCAAACTCCGCCTCCCGGGTTCAAGCGATTCTCTTGCCTCAGCCTCCCGAGTAGCTGGGATTACACAGGTGCCCGCCACTGCACCTGGCTAATTTTTGTGTTTTTTAGTAAAGACAGGGTTTAACCATCTTGGCCAGGCTGGTCTCGAACTCCTGACCTCATGATCCACCTGCCTCGGCCTCCCAAAGTGCTGGGATTACAGGCCTGAGCCACCCCCCGCCCGGCCAAGGATATATTTCTTAATTATTTTTGGTTTAGTGATAATCAGCCCTACATCAATTATGTAAATCATTTGTCTCTGATGTTTTGATTTTTTTTTTCCTTTTGTTTTTATTGCTTTCTTTCCCTGGGGAATCCTGTTTTGTTTTGGGTTTTTTTTTTGGTTTTTGGTTTTTGGTTTTGAGATGGAATCTCACTCTCGCCCAGGCTGGAGTGCAGTGGTGTAATCTCGGCTCACTGCAGCCTCTACCTCCTGGGTTCCAGCGATTCTTCTGCCTCAGCCTCCCGAGTAGCTGGGATTACAGGTACCCACCACCACGCCTGGCTAATTTTTGTGTGTTTTTAGTAGAGACGGGGTTTCACCATCTTGGCCAGGCTTGTCTCAAACTCCTGGCCTCAAGTCATCCACCCGCCTCGGCCTCCCAAATTGCTGGGATTACAGGCATGAGACACTGTACCTGGCCCCTGTTTTGTCTTTATACATTAAATGCAAATTCTTTCCCACTGCTAGAACAAAACCCCTCCAACCTCAGTCTAGATGGAAGGTACTATGAAATAAAAGGTGAGATTTTCCCTCTTGTCAGACAATATGATAGATAATTGATAGCAGTAGATTTTCTTTTTTTGAGACGGAGTCTAGCTCTGTCACCCAGGCTGGAGTGCAGTGGCGCTATCTCGGCTCACCGCAACCTCTGTCTCCCAGGCTCAATCGAATCTCATGCCTCAGCCTCCTGAGTAGCTGGGATTACAGGTGTGAGTTACCGTGCCCGGCCATAGTAAATTATTTTAAGTGCTGAGCTTCAAAGCCTTCTTATAGTCCAGTGATCAGTTCAAGGCAAACAAAAGTGACAGTAGCTGAAAATTAACACTAGACTATCAGGTAATTTTGCAAATTGTAAAAAACGTCAGTTATATCTACTGGTGGATTCCTTTGGCATGTGCAGCATAGGAGGTGGTTATTACCCATTGGCCAGACATTGGGAGTTATCAGAATAAACATGTTGTTAAGGCTTCCTTCTGGAATTATTTTCTTAGGAAAATTTAGTAAGGACCTAGCCACAGAGAGATAATTGTTTTTTGTTTTTGTTTTTATTTTTGGAGACACGGTCTCGCTCTGTCACCCAGGCTGGAGTGCAGTGGCACGATCATGGCTCACTACAGCCTCCCTCTCCTGGGTTCAGGTGATCCCCCCACGTCAGTCTCTGAGTAGGTGGGACTGCAGGTATGCATAACCATGCCTGGCTAATTAAAACAAAATTTTTTTTTTTTTTTTAAAGAAATAGGGTCTCACTATGTTGCCCAGGCTGTTCTCAAACTCCTGGCCTGAAGTGATTCTCCCAACCTGGCCTCCCAAAGTGTTGGGAGATATGAGCCACCATGCCTGGCCTATGTCTCTTTTAATCTATGAGGATGTTCAAACATACAAAAAGTCGAGTAAATAATATAATGACCACTTGTACAGCTATCACTTAGATTCAAGAACTGTTAACATTTGCTGTATTTGCTTCATATCGATTTTTTTCTGGGTCGAACATTTGAAAATAAGTTATAAATATCATGACACCTCCTCCTATATACTTAACATGCTTCTCCTAAGCGTAAGAACTTTTTCCTACTTAAGTACAATACTAAAATACTATTCTACCTAGGAAAATTAGCAAGACCCTAATATGGTTATCTAATCTTTCTTCATCTAGAACAGTTCTTCGCTCTTTTTTTTTTTTGAGACCAGACCACCAGTTGCCTCAGTGTGTCCTACATTCTGGATGTCTCTGATAACTTCCTTGTGTTGGTGTTAACTTAGTTCTTCTATTCCCTTTATTTCCTACTAACACATCTTTTTAGCACCATGTTTTTCAGGAACAGTTACAGGAAAATGTTGACTGCCAGAGAAAAACTTGGAAAACTACTCTAATCAAAGTAGCTAAGTAGTTTCTATGAACTTTGTATTATGAAGCGAAGTAGCCCAATTCTAGGACTAAAATCAAGAATTTTGTTCATACTATTCGGTATTAGGTTTCTTTTCGATTCCTAAAATCTCCTCCCTCTTTTTGATTTAGAACACTTCCATTTAATGTATTGGGATTAAAACTAGCTAAAGTGTCAGTGACTCTTGAACTGCATTGTTCAATATAGTTGTCACTTGTGGCTCTTGAACACTTGAAATGTGGCTACTCTGAATTGAGATTTCAAAGACTAAGATGATAAAATGAATGTAAATTACCTCAATTTTTACATTGATTACATGTTGAGATTATATTTTGGATATATTTTCAACAACTATATTATTAAAATCAACTTCACCTTTAAAATGTGGCTACTAGAAAATGTAAAAATTGCATCTTTGACTCACATTTGTGGCTCAGATTCTATTTTTATCTCACAGCCCTGCTCTAGAAGTTAAGATGTGTTGTTCAATAGAAACTGTCTGAATGTGCATACGGTAAATAGCCTTTCTCACATACTTAACCCTTCTCCCAGATTTCTAGCCTTTAGAAACGTTATGTACAGTTAGTGTTAAATGAACTTTAACCTACCTGATGATTCTGTGGATTGGCTGGTGAAGATAACTGTCATTGAGTATAGCATCTTTTTGTCAGGATCCACCACGCACGGCTAATTTTGTATTTTTGTAGAGATGGGGTTTCTCCACGTTGGTCAGGCTAGTCTCAAACTCCTGACCTCAGGTGATCTGCCTACCTCAGCCTCGGAAAGTGCTGGGATTACAGGCATGAGCCACTGTATCTGGCTGGAGATTCTTAATTCTTCCTTTGGTAGTAACAGATTTGAGCAGTGACTTAATAGTGTAGGGAAGGGGGCATTCTGCCTTTACCCAAGGAAAAGCCCCCATTCGTTCTAGGGACTGAAGTCATGTGCTCTAGCTGTGCTGAAATCTTTGGGTTTATCCTTCTGCGGTATCTATGTAGTCCTCTACTGGATTTTCTCCTTAGGTAAGATAAGATTGTCTTAACTTTTTTTTTCTTTTTTTTAGTATACTTTTTTTCTTTTTAAATATTTAACATTTTTTTGTAGAGATAGGGTCTCACCTGTGTTGTTCAGGCTGATCTTGAGCTGGCCTCAAGTGATCCTGCTGCCTCGGCCTCCCAAAGTGCTGGAATTATAGACGTGAGCCACCGTGCCTGGCCAGATTGTCTTAATTTTTGTACTAAGTATTCTGTGGAACCATCCCTGAAGAGGCCAAGGCTTCCAAATTTCCTGAGTTCCTTAGAGGCAGCAATACTCTTTATCTGAACACTATGTGCGCGCACGCACACACACACATACATTTATGCTCCGTCATGCACTGAGTGCTCTACTGTACATACAGGTAGCATCTACATGTTATCCCCATTTTGTAGATAAGGAAACAGGCACAGAAAGGTTAAGGATCTTATTCCAGACCAAGTGGCACTGTCTAGGCTGAAAGCCAGGGCAGCTTGCTTCCCAATCTGGGACTTCCTGTTACAGCTAATAGAATAGGGAGAAGACCCTAAAGTGCCAGAAGCATGCTGTTAACCTGTGGCCCAGCCTGGGTCATTCAGAAGTTGTTACAAAGCTATGAAAATTCTAAGCTGTTTACATTAACAAAACATAGCCTAAGGGGCAGGCGTATGTTACAGAGTTGTAAAAATTCTAAGTGTTTACATGAGCAAAACATAGCTGAAGGGCCAGGAAGGGTGGCTTATGCCTATAATCCCAGCACTTTGGGAATCCTAGGCAGGAGGATCATTTGAGCCCAGGAGTTGGGGACCAGCCTAGGCAACATAGGCAAACCTGTCTCTACAAGAAATTTAAAAATTAGTTGGTTGTGGTGGTGCATGCCTGGAGTCCCAGCTACTGGGGAGTTTGAGGTGGGAGGATTGCTTGAGCCGGAGAGGTCGAGGTTGCAGTGAGCCATGGTTGTGCCACTGCATTCCAGCCTGGGTGATAAAGTGAGAACCTGTTCCTCCCTACCCCCCCCCAAAAAAAAAAGAAAACATAGCCTAGGAAATTTAATGGCACTGAAAAAATATATATAAAGTGTGGGAAAACTTCGATATGAAAGCACAAATCTTGGGTTTTCACTGAAATAATCAAATTGAAATTTTAAGGATCTTGTCCTTTTGACATAGTTATTTAAGGGTTTTTATGACTCATTTGATCTATAGTGGATTCCTAGTTTTAAAACTAGACTACAGTTTCAGTTTTTACTTACGGAAATGTCTATGGCATGTATTTTTTACTAGCTCTGATGGTCTTTGCACATGTTAACAGATAAGGCCTGACATTTGTCATTCTGAATTTCAGTGATACGAAGATTTAAATAGTTGAAACTGCTTTCTTTGGTCTTTGGTTTTTAAAAAACAATTATTGTTTTATTGAAAACATTGTATGAAGTAAATGTATATTTGGCAAAATGCATATTATACCTGACTTTTATTTATTTATTTTTGTTTTTATTTATTTTTTCTTTTGAGACCAAGTCTAGCTCTGTCACCCAGACTGGAGTGCAGTAGCGCGATCTCAGTTCACTGCAAGCTCCGCCTCTCGGGTTCACGCCATTCTCCTGCCTCAGCCTCCCGAGTTACTGGGACTACAGGTGCCCGCCACCACGCCCTGCTAATTTTTTTGGAGATATATATTTTTTCCTTTTTTTTTTTTTTTTTTTTTTTTTTGAAACGGAGTCTCGCTCTGTCTCCCAGGCTGGAGTGCAGTGGGGTGATCTTGGCTCACTGCAACCTTCGCCTCCCAGGTTCAAGCGATTCTCCTGCCTCAGCCTCCCGAGTAGCTGGAATTGCAGGCATGTGCCATCACATCCTGCTGATTTTTGTGTTGTTAGTAGAGACGGGGTTTTGCCATGTTGGCCAGGCTGGTCTCAAACTCCTGACCTCAAGTGATCTGCCCACCTTGGCCCCCCAAAGTGCTGGGATTACAGGCGTGAGCCACCACTCCCAGCCTATACGACTTTTTGTGCATAAAGTATTTTTTAAAGAAAATTGTTAAATTATTCATTAAAATACCCATATGTTGATTCTCTAGTACAGTGACATTTTAATATTTTTGAACCCAGGGTATCTTCAGTATCATAAATATGCATAAGGTAAGATTCAGCATCCCAATGATCCCCTTAGACATTGTATTAATATGTAAAATACAGTGTCTTCATAATCATAAAATCTTTCAATCTCTCAAAGGGAAAGAAATCTATTTTAAATCCTATAAAGAGAAAAAACACATTAGTTCAGCTTTGTATTTAGGATTTTATAGTTCATTTTTCATTGGCTATTAAGGAAGTAGATTATATAGAAGTATTCTGCTTTAAATAAAGCCATCATGCTTATTCAAAATATTTTATCTTATAAACTGGCTCATGATAGACCCCCGAATGTACTTTTTTCCCCTGTCTGTTAAATGTAATTCAGTATATCCCCCCAAAATTGGATTTCCGTAACTTACAGAGAATTTGTTATGAGAATATTCACAACTTTGAGATAATTTTGATAAGTGATAAAGATGACTTCACTATTTTGGAAAACCTAAGCATCTGTAAAAATTAATGCCTCAGGATAGCTTTTTATTTATTTATTTATTTATATATATTTTTTGAGATGGAGTCTTACTCTGTTGCCCAGGCTGGAGTGCAGTGGTGTGATCTCAGCTCACTGCAACCTCCACCTCTCAGGTTCAAGCAAGTCTCTTGCCTAAGCATCCCTAGTAGCTGGGATTACAGGTGTGCACCACCACACCCAACTAATTTTTGTATTTTTAGTAGAGACGAGGTTTTACCCATGTTGGCCAGGCTGGTCTCGAACTCTTGACCTCGGATGATCCATCCACCTTGGCCTCCCAAAGTGCTGGGATTAACAGGTGTGACCCACCGTGCCTGGCCGGAAAAGCTTTTTAACATTAAAAAATATATATATCTAATTTAGGGAGCAGAATTAGTTTTTTTGTTGTTGTTGTTTTTTTGAGACAGGTTCTCACTCTGTCACCTGGGCTCAAGCGATCCTCCCACCTCAGCCTCCCAAGTAGCTTGGACTACAGGTGCACACGACCATGCCTGGCTAATTTTTTGTAGACATGGAGTTTTGCCATGTTGCCCAAGCTGAATCTGTGGCTTTAAATGCTACATTTTAAAATGAGGATTAGGTGTCTTGGACTCACCTTGAAACTGACAGAATTAAAAAATGACAAATTAGGCATCCAAAGTACACATTACTTAGAATGCAGTAGCTCTCACAACTGGTCTTCACAAAACACTAATAATCTTCCACATATTTTCTCTGTGAGCATAGTTGATCTATATAGTATTAACAATAGCCTATGACACGTAAGGACATATATTGTTCTTAATATAATCTCATGCTTAGGTGGTATGCTGTTCTGGTTAATTGAGGCACAACCCATTTGGTAAATGAAACTGCCTGGGCAAAGCCACATCTATGTAAAGTGTAGGTGCTGTATGCCCCTCCAGAATTCCTTCACTTAGGCATTGGAACATGTTTTGACTAATCCAGCACTTGACCAATGCAAAATTTCTGTCCAGGAACCAAACTGTCACCTGCAGTGTTACCATAATTTAGCCAAAAACTCTTTGGAGAAAAACAGTTCATTTATATCTAATGACTTCAGCTAGAGCCAGATAAATCTAGAGAAGTAGAAATTTCCCTCTAACCCTCAGTTTTTAAGAAGTACATGAGAAATATAAGCTCTCAGTTTTAGAAGTACGTGAGAAATATAAGCAGTGCTGTGTTTGACAGTAACAAACTTTTTTTTATTATTTATTTATTTTGAGATGGAGTCTCACAGGCTGCAGTGCAGTGGTGCAATCTCGGCTCACCGCAGCCTCCAACTCTCTGGTTCAAGCGATTCTCCTGCCTCAGCCTCCTGAGTAGTAGCTGGGGTTACAGGCGGGCACCACCATGCTCTGCTAATTTTTGTATTTTTAGTGGAGACAGGGTTTCACCATGTTGGCCAGGCTGGTCTCGATCTCCTGACCTCGTGATCTGCCCTCCTCAGCCTCCCAAAGTGCTGGGATTACAGGTGTGAGCCACCGCACCCAGCTGGGCCAACTTTTTTAAAGATAGTAACCTGTATTTCAAATGTGAAATTTGATTCGAATTTCTAATAAGCTTGAGTTGTTTTTGAAAACGTTTCAAATCTCCTTCAGATATCAGATAATACACAGCTAGAACTTGAAATTGCTTAAATTAACAACTCACCTCTTGGAGTGAAAGCATAGAGATGAGCAGGTTTTCTGTTAGAAACTAGGTCAGTGGGTTAAGTGTACTTTCTCAGTTAACTTAATGTCTTTTTCTGCATCAGACTCCTTTTTGCCAACTCTTCCTCCCCAACCCCATGGACTTGGAAGACTGTAATTAATGCATGTTCAGTTCTTTAGAAATCACGCAAGGTGTTTTTCTTCCCTGAAGTTTTCTGCCTTTTATGTGTAGATGTAGAGTGCTCTTATTTTCTGCCTTTGACTTGCATTCACTCCAGATTCACAGATTCCTGAAGAGTGCCTGTAATCTAGGTGTTGATTATATTAGTGTCCTAGGAAAGATAGGATCTTGGGGAGTGTATTAGACAAACAGGAACCTATAGAAAATCGGAGTGTAAAAATTCAGTCTTACTTGCTGATTCTCTTTTTAAATAAAAGATAGATGAAAACAAGCATAGGACAATTGGAAATTAAAAAGGAAGGTGTGGAACAGGGACAGCTTTGTTGACATTTAAAAGAAGAAAACCGTGGCCAGGCGCGGTGGCTCAAGCCTGTAATCCCAGCACTTTGGGAGGCCGAGGTGGGCGGATCACCTGAGGTCAGGTGTTTGATACCAGCCTGGCTAGCATGGTGAAACCCCATCTCTACTAAAAATACAGAAAAATTAGCTGAGTGTGGTGGCAGACGCCTGTAATCCCAGCTACACGGGAGACTGAGGCAGGACAAGTCGCTTGAACCCAGGAGGCGGAGGTTGCAGTGAGCCGAGACCTCGCCATTGCACTCCAGCCTGGACAAGAGTGAAACTCTGTCTCAAAAGAAAATTTTTTTTTAAAATGAGAAAACTCTTTGAAGAAATTGGAAGGAAAAAGCAGATGATAAGCAGAAATTGAAGAGGATCAGAGAGTCTGGAAATGACTGGAGAAAAGGTTTGGAGCAGGAAAGGAAGAAGGGGGAAGTACTATGAGTTAAGTTTTATTTTCAAATTTATTATTCAGAAAATACTATTTGTGTAATAGGTAAGCATTGTTCATTGAAAAGTTAGTTTTAGGATGAAACCTTTTACTTGGCTTTCCTGTTCTATCATCAATAGGAAAAAAAATTCCTTATAAGTTGTGAATTCTAGAACTTAGTTGTACTATCTAAATATTAGTATAACCAGAAAATAAAAAGATGGTTCTAAGTCTTTTTTAAAAATACATTATTAGGCCTGGTGCGGTGGCTCACGCCTGTAATCCCAGCACTTTGGGAGGCCGAGGCGGGCGGATCATGAGGTCAGGAGATCGAGACCATCCTGGCTAACAGTGAAATCCCATCTCTACTAAAAATACAAAAAATTAGCTGGGCGTAGTGACGGGTGCCTGTAGTCCCAGCTACTCCGGAGGCGGAGGCTGGAGAATGGCGTGAACCCGGGAGGCGGAGCTTGCATTGAGCCAAGATTGCACCACTGCACTCCAGCCTGGGCAACAGAGCAAGACTCCGTCTCAGAAGGCACGGTGGCACACGCCTGTAATCCCAGCACTTTGGGAAGCCAAGACGGACGGATCACAAGGTCAGGAGTTCAAGACCAGCCTGACTAACATGGCGAAACCCCGTCTCTACTAAAAATACAAAAATTAGCTGGGCCATGGTGGCACGTGCCTATAATCCCAGCTACTTAGGAGGCTGAGGCAAGAGAATCGCTTGAACCTGGGAGGCGGAGGTTGCAGTGAGCTGAGATTGTGCCACTGCACTCCAATCTGGGTGACAGAGCGAGACTCCGTCTCAAACCAAAAAAAAATAACAAAAAAATTTATGTTCTACCTTTGAGGTTTGTTAGGGTTTTTTGTTTGTTTTTTGGTAGGGATGGAGTTTTGCCATGTTGTCTTGGCTGGTCTCAACTCCTGGCATCAAGCCATGCTCCCATCTCAGCCTCCCAAAGTGCTGGGATTACAGGCATGAGCCATGGCACTTGGCTGAGGCTTGTTAGTTTCTTTTTCTAAAATTTAAAAAAAAAAAAAAAAAAAAAAAAAAAGGTTTTTTTGTTTTTTTGGAGACAAGAGTCTCACTCTGTTGCCCAGGCTGGAGTAGAATGGCACAATCTCAGCTCCCTGCAACCTCCATCTCCCGGGTTCATGTGATTCTCCTGCCTCAGCCTCCCAAGTAGCTGGGACTACAGGTGCACACCACCACGCCTGGGTAATTTTTGTATTTTTAGTAGAGATGTGGTTTTACCATGTTGGCCAGGCTGGTCTTGAACTCCTGAGCTCAGGTGTTTGCCCACCTGCCAAAGTGCTGAGTCTATAGGCGTGAGCCACCCTGCCTGACCAGAAATTGTATTTTTTTAGAGATGAGGTCTTGGTTTGTCACCCAGGCTGCAGTGCAGTGGCACCATCATCGCTCACTGCTGCCTTGAATCCCTGGGCTCAAGTGGTCCTCCCACCTCGGCCTCCTGAGTAGCTGGGACTACAGGGGCACACCACTATGCCCAGCTTTTTAAGTTTCTAATAGTGTTCTATTACTATTGCACTGAAATTGGAAGGAAATTAGATTTTGTAAGCACATTTATTTATTTATTTATTTATTTTTTTTTTTGAGACGGAGTCTCGCTCTGTCACCCAGGCTGGAGTGCAGTGGCCAGATCTCAGCTCACTGCAAACTCCGCCTCCTGGATTCACGCCATTCTCCTGCCTCAGCCTCCCGAGTAGCTGGGACCACAGGCGCCCGCCAGCTCGCCCGGCTAGTTTTTTGTATTTTTTAGTAGAGACGGGGTTTCACTGTGTTAGCCAGGATGGTCTCGATCTCCTGACCTGGTGATCCACCCGTCTCGGCCTCCCAAAGTGCTGGGATTACAGGCTTGAAGCACATTTATTTTTTAAATATTTTTTACTCTCGGCCGGGCGCGGTGGCTCAAGCCTGTAATCCCAGCACTTTGGGAGGCCGAGACGGGCGGATCACGAGGTTAGGAGATCGAGACCATCCTGGCTAACACGGTGAAACCCCGTCTCTACTAAAAAATACAAAAAACTAGCCGGGCGCGGTGGCGGGCGCCTGTAGTCCCAACTACTCGGGAGGCTGAGGCAGGAGAATGGCGTGAACCCGGGAGGCGGAGCTTGCAGTGAGCTGAGATTGGGCCACTGCACTCCAGCCTGGGCGGCAGAGCGAGACTCCGTCTCAAAAAAAAAAAAAAAAAAAAAAAAAAAAAATATTTTTTACTCTCTAGAAGGGTTGAAGGGATAGAGAACTTTACCAAATTGTGCTGAAACTCTTAGAATCTTGCCCTGAGGGAGCGTCTCTCCCTCACCCCTATTTACCCTGGTCACTTTACTTCTGAAGTTCAGTTCACTTTTGACTTTGCCTGCTTGGAGAGAAGAGGGTGAGTAAATTCTTACTACAATTTGTCTTTATTTACCATTTGGTATTTGACTATAAATACAGTATTACTGAAAGGATTTGTGCTTAGCATGAACTGATTTTTCATAGCTTTATCCTTGGTCATTAACTCAGTTTTTCAGGACAAAGGGATTAATTAAAGGCATATTGCACCTAGCTTTTTTTGTGATGATTTTGTTTTACGTAAATCAATATAAGCTTTAGTTCTGAGCAAGATTTTACAAATAAAGACATCTTATACCAGGGTAGATAGTTTTGCAATATAGCAAACATCTAAACATGCAATGTAGGAACATCTAAAGACTGTTCCATGTTTTACTGAGAATCAAAATTATATCAAATGTAGCTGACACAGGGGTTTTTGTTTGTTTGTTTTGTTTTGTTTTGTTTTTTGAGATGGAGTCTCCCTCTGTTGCCCAGGCTGGAGTGCAGCGGTGCAATCTCGGCTCACTGCAACCTCTGCCTCCCGGGATTAAACAATTCTCCTACCTCAGCCTCCTGAGTAGCTGGGATTACAGGTGCCCCCACCACTCCCAGCTAATTTTTATATTTTTAGTAGAGACAGGGTTTCGCCATGTTGGCCAGGCTAGTCTCGAACTCCTGACCTCATGATACGCCCGCCTGGCCTCCCAAAGTGTTGGGATTACAAGCGTGAGCCACCGCACCCAACCTGATATGGTTTATTTCAGCATTAAAGCACCACGATAGTAACTACTTGGGAAGATTGCATCATGGTGGAGAGGAGATAAAACTGACAACCAAGACTCAGTCTTGATTACCTCTTTTACAGTGCCAGGCACCATCTTAAGTTCAGGAATTGCTCCCCAACTCCCACCTCTTCTGATAAACAAACTAATAAAAGGTATTTTGTTTCTTTGACTTAATATATTGGATATTTTAAAAATTATTTTGTGGCCGGGCGTGGTGGCTCATGCCTGTAATCCCAGCATTTTGGGAGGCCGAGGCAGGCGGATCACCTGAGGTTAGGAGTTTGAGACCAGCCTGGCTAGAGTGGTGGAACCCCGTTTCTACTAAAAATACAAAAAATTAGCCGGGCATGGTGGCATGTGCCTGTAATCCCAGCTACTCAGGAGACTGAGGCAGGAGAATCCATTGAACCCAGGAGGTGGAGGTTGCAGTGAGCCAAGGTTGCACCATTGCACTCCAGCCTGGGCAACAAGTGAAATCTGTCTCAAAAAAAAATTTTTTTTTTTTTTTCCAAAAAGTGTATCTTAAATTGGCTGGCTAGGCCGGGCACGGTGGCTCACGCCTGTAATCCCAGCACTTCGGGAGGCTGAGGCAGGCAGGTCATGATGTCAGGAGTTCAAGACCAGCCTGACCACATGGTATTCAAATTCTTAAGTTTTAAAAGTAATTTGTATATACCTTCCTTAATTTTGAGAGAATTAAAATGTAACTTGCAATATAATTAAAATAGGGATTTCCACAGAGTTTACTATTTGATTAAAAAATCTGGAATTAAAAAAATATAGACTCTAACTGGCTACAGTCTAGAATTATTTTAGGATTTTAGCCAGCCTTTTTTATTTTCTTTTTTTTTTTTTTTGAGACAGAATCTCGCTCTGTTGCCCTGGCTGGAATGCAGTGGCGTGATCTTGGCTCACCACAACTTCCACCTTCCGGATTCAAGCGATTCTCCTGCCTCAGCCTCCCGAGTAGCTGGGGTTACAGGCGCACGCCAACATGCCTGGCTAATTTTTGTATTTTTAGTAGAGACGGGGTTTCACTATGATGTAACATTTTGACACTGAATGGAGAAACATGAAATTTTTCCCCAGCATTAATGGCTAGTTATTTCTTCAACTTTGTGTGTGTGTGTGTGTGTGTGTGTGTGTACCTATTTACAGGAACTGTATTCAAAATTATTTCTCACACTTCATTGTCAACTATATGCATACGTGCATACACAATTAACATTAAAATAAAAGATGTTTAGATGAAATAGCCAATTTACATTTTCAGGCTGGGCATGGTGGCTCATGCGTGTAATCCCAGCACTTTGGGAGGCCGAGGTGGGAAGAACACTTGAGCTCAGGATCTTAAGACCAGCCTGGGTAATATAGTGAGACCAGCCTGGGTAGTATAGTGAGACCTAATCTCTATTTTATTAAATAATCAGTAAATTAAAAAAATTTTTTTCAGACCACTGAAATTATATGTATAATTATATAATATATTCAGAATAAGACAAAATGTTTTTCATTATACAATTTTTTAAAGTATCAAAGCAACAAAAGTGGTAACATTATTCTTTCCAAGCTTGAAAACATGACAGTTGTTTAATCCTATGAAAGGCAAAGGAAAGTAATTCAGATCATGAAAGAAATGTCATTCTTTCCATACCTCTTTGAGAGTACCTGATATACAGATAGTTAAACTGTTATGTGAGAAATGAAGGATGGGAGAAGTGCCTTCTAAAGATGAGCCATGTACGAGCCACGTTCTCATTTAACATTTTGAATATCTGTGTTAGTGCATATGGATTAACCTCACTCTTTTTCACAGCTGCATATGGTATATTACCAGAGCATATCCAACCAATGTCTTATTGATAGGTGATTGGAGTTATTCCCAGGTTTTGTGCTGTTACAAACAATAATGCAATGAGTATCCATTCTCTTGACAGTTCTTACTACAGAACTTTTTCTTACGTTGGTGTAAAATCTTCTTCTTAATGGTTCTGAAGATAGTTGCCATCTTTCTGAGTCTTCTCTTGTGTTGAAACATTCCTCACCCATTTGACCATTCTCCCTTTGGATCCCTTCACTGTCTTCCAGATGTGGTCCACTTTGTCAGTGTTTAATAGTATAGTGATATAACTTAGCACTGTCTTGGTTGTGGTTTTACCTGAATGGAGAGGGTGGGCTTGCCTATTTTCTTTTCTTTTTTTTTTTTTTTTTTGAGACAAGGTCTCACTCTGTTGCCCAGACTGGAGTGCAGTGGCACTATCATGGCTCACTGCAACCTCACCCTGGGCTCAAGCTATTCAGTTCTCCCACTTCATCCTCCCGCGTAGTTGGGACCACAGGTGCATGCAGCCACCATGCCTAGCTATTTTTTGTATTATTATTATTATTTTTTTTGTAGAGATGGGATTTCGCCATGTTGCCCAGGCTGGTGTCAAACTCTTGAGCTCAAGTGATTTGCCTGCCTCAACCTCCCAAAGTGCTGAGATTACAGGTGTGAGCCACTGTGCCCAACCAGGATTGTCTGTCCTTTTAGTTTACAGTTTTGTTAGTTCCTACAGCTGCCATATCACTTTAGTTCATTTTGAGGATAGTCAGTTGAAGTTTTACATACGGAGTTCGTGGGTCCCTGGAGCACCTGATAAAAACTGTGGACTTCCAGTCACCTCACCCTACCCCCCAAATGGATTAACACACAATTATTGCTGCAATTTCAGGTGGTTCATGGGTCCCTGGTGTTTCTCTTTTCTTTATGATTAGACCTTGTTGATTACTGAAGTCATAGGTTCTCTCATTCTCTTCCAGTGCTGTTACATCATCAAAAATTAAACAGGAAACTGGGTCATCCTTGGCATTACCCAGTGAGGTCGTGCTGCCTCCAAGTGTGGGGCGCTTTTTTGTTTTGGAGGGCTATTTTTCAACAATACAGGATCTACCTCAGGCTAACCAGTTTGTAGTTCAGGAATCTGTCTGGCTTCTAGTCCTCTCCCATTCATCACAATTCCACACAGATTGCAAAAAGCAATTAAGCAGCCTTATCTACGAAGCCTCAGGATCCCAGGACATAATTTGTGAGATCCAGTGACTTGAACTTGCTGAGAAGAACTAGCTAGTTTTTCTTTTTGTTCTCAACCATCTTGGATTTAAGTTTCTTCTTAGTAATTGTATTTAATCCTCAGATTAGAAAGAATAAGACATTATTAGCTGAGAATGGAAATAAAATAGGAGTAGGGTTGTTTCTCTTTGTTATTTGTTAATACATTAACCACCCCATGGGATGGGGGTGGGCTTCACTCTTCCTTTAACGTATAAAATGCCATTTATTCCATGTCTCTTACTTCGTCAAGTCACAGTTCATCCTGAGGCTTTAGCTTTATTCACTATATTCTTATAGCTCTATTTCACTCATTATAATACTTGTTTTATGTGCCCAATTTTTACCATCTGTTGTAAGTGGTTTTTTAACATCTGAATTCCAGAAAGCTCTCTGTGCAGCACATCAGATTTTTTAGATACATTCCCCTTTTCTTCCTCTTATCAGTGTATTTTGCAATTATGCAGTCAGCGTTATGCTTTTGAGAGCTTCCAAGCCTTCTTGAGCTTCCTAGCACAGTTTCTGATCTTGGAATTGATCCTAATTTTCCTTTGAAAAACTTGAAATCTGCCTATCCAATATGTGCAGCATTCTCCTTCCTTTGTTTCTTGATCTCCAAACAACATGGCTTCTTTCTGTAAAGCTTTCTCCCATTTGTACATTACCAGTCATGTTTCACCAGTGAGGATAGGTCCAAAGTAACTGTTTCTTTCATTTCTCCTCAATCTTCTGAAAGACTAAATTTTTACATAGACAAACGCATGTCATGAGAAGCACTGATTTAAGCTGAGTGACACTTTCACAAATGTCCCCTGGTCATTAGTAATAGCTAATAATAGCTGATACTTTTTGCACACTGCCACATGACAGGCACCATACTAAATCCTTTTCACGTACTCTCACTTACAGGGTTATGAATGTGTTATCCCAATAATACAGTTGAGGATATAGGCTTAAAGATATTGAGCTCTGTGCCCAAGATTGCCACAGCTCATGAGTGCCAAAGTCAGAAATTTCCTAAATTGGATCCTTAATCACCAGACATGGTGCTTAATTACCATGCTGGACAGGATTCTATTACTTGAAAACCTGTGTAGCTCTCAGACCACTGGCTGTGCACAGTAGGCACTTAAATATTTAATTTGAGGTTTATGATTCTTGCTGATTTTCAGAGTATTTCGTTTTCAGCTTCTACAACTCAATAAGAAAAAGATGAGAAAAATGGGCAAGGCACACTATTAGTCAATTTATAGAAGAAATGAATGGAAAATGCTCAGTTTTGTTTTTTGTTTGTTTGTTTTCGGGTTTTTGTTGTTTTTTTGAGATGGAGTCTTGCTATGTCACCCAGGCTGGAATGCAGTGGCATGATCTCAGTTCACTGCAACCTCCGCCTCCCAGCTTCAAGCAATTGTACTGCCTCAGCCTCCCGGGTAGCTGGGATTACAGGCAGGCGCCACCACGCCCGGCTAATTTTTGTATTTTTAGTAGAGACAGGGTTTCACCATGTTGGCCAGGCTGTTCTCGAACTTCTGACCTTGTGATCCACCTGCCTCGGCCTCTCAAAGTGCTGAGATTACAGGCATGAGCCACCGCACCCAGCCTGTTTTTTTGTTTTTGTTTTTGTTTTTTGGAGATAGAGTTTCGCTGTTGTTGCCCAGGCTGCAGTGCGATGGCGCGATCTTGGCTTACTGCAACCTCCACCTCCTGGGTTCAAGCGATTCTTCTGCTTCAGCCTCCCAAGTAGCTGGGATTACAGGCATGCACCACCACACCCAGCTTTTTTTTTTTTTTTTTTTTTTTGAGACGGAGTTTTGCTCTTATTACCCAGGCTGGAGTGCAATGGTGCAATCTCAGCTCACTGCAATCTCCGCCTCCCAGGTTCAAGTGATTCTCCTGCCTCAGCCTCTTGAGTAGCTGGAGTTACAGGTACCCGCCACCATGCCCAGCTAATTTTTGTATTTTTAGTAGAGACAGGGTTTCACCATGTTAGGCTGGTCTTGAACTCCTGACCTCAGGTGTTCTACCCACCTTGGCCTCCCAAAGTGCTGGGATTACAGGTGTGAGCCACCGTGCCTGGACTGTTTTTTGTTTTTTGTTTTGTTTTGTTTTTTGAGACAGAGTCCCGCTGTGTCACCCAGGCTGGAGTATGGTGGCACGATCTCAGATCACTGCAGCCTCTGCCTCCTGGGCTCAGGTGCTCTTCCCACCTCACCCTCCCAAATAACTGGAACTACAGGCCTGCTCTACCACACCCAGCTAATTTTTGTATTTTTTGTAGAGACAGGGTTTTACAGTGTTGCCCGGGCTGGCCTCAACTCAAACTCCTGGGCTTTTAAAATCGTTTTGATGGATAACCATTTTTGAATGGCAAGAACTCTTTCTGTTTATAAATATGATATATAAAAAAACAAAGAATGCAAAAATGTTGGTGTGAGCTGTGCCCAGCCCACTTTAACTTTTTATGTGTGAAGTAAAAGTAGTAAAATGGAAGATCTTAGGTTGTTCTCACCTTTTTTCCTTTATTATATTATTTGTTTTAGTGAAGTTACTTGTTTACTAGTATTCATCATTTGCTATGATTTTTCCAGAGTTACTGTTTTTGCTAGGAAGAATTGGGCTGGATGCCCAATCACTGTGATTCATATGACTTGATTTTTTTTTTTTTTTATTAAGAGCAATTCTACTGTCTTTTATTTGAGAAGGGTCATTAGGCTCATTCATTGAACATGTTGTTTTAATAAATGAGTATATAATGTAAAGATTTTTCTAAAGAATAATGGAAGCTGTGTTGTAACGTTCTGGAAATTACATGAACTTTGAAGTAAAATTGTCCTCATTCAAGGTTCAGATCACAACTCTACCAGTTGTAGTTACATAAACAATTTGGACAAGTCACTTCACATTCTAAGCCTCAGTTTTCTTATCAGGAAAATGGGGATGGTTATTGCACTCTCACAGGAGGAATAATTTAATGTGAGATGTACATGAAAGCATCCAGTGCAGTAACAATGTTAGTTTTTTGTTTTTGTTTTTGTTTTTGTTTTCTGTTGGGACAGTCTCGCTCTGTCGCCCAGGCTGGAGTGAAGTGGTGCAATCTCAACTCACTACAACCTCCACCTCCCAGGTTCAAGCGATTCTCCTGCCTCAGCCTCCCGAGTTGCTGGGGTTACAGGCGCACGCCACCACAGCCAGCTAAATTTTGTATTTTTAGTAGAGACGGGATTTCACCGTGTTGGCCAGGCTGGTCTTGAACTCCTGAGCTCAAGTAATCTGCCCGCCTTGGCCTCCCAAAGTGCTGGGATTACAGGTGTGAGCCACTGTGCCCGGCCAATGTTAGTTTTCTCTCTTATGTGATTGGACAAGGGGTTCTCAGCCTTTTTTTGTGCTGTTTACCCCCTTTGCTGATCTTGTGAAGCCCATGAAAGGACCCCTTCTCAAAATAATGATTTTAATGATAAAATGCCTGATATTACAAAGGAAACCAGTTATATTGAATACAGTTATCAAAATACTTAAAACAAATTTGTGGTGCTTTTTGTTTGACCACTGTTTTGGACTAAGGTGAATAAATTAATGAATGGGCTAAAGAAAGGAAGGAGGAAAGGAAAGAGAGGAGAAGGAAGGGGAGGAAGCTCTTAAATATATACACCTGGTTTTGACTCCCTCCCAAGCTGTCGTCCCAGATTTCCAACAGGCTCTTAGACATTTCCACCTCAACATCCTACCAGGGAAGTTGAATACCTCTCTCAAACCAGCTCATCTTCCCTGCTTTCCCTATTGATATCACCACTCTCTCCATCACCTCAAGTCTAAATGCTCAAATCACATTTGAGTCCTCATTCTTTCACCCTATTTCAAATCAGTCATGGTTGTCTGTAGATTTTACCTCTACTCTAATTCCTGTTACCCAAATTTAAGACCCTCTTATCCTTGTCGTCTTATGACACAGGATTTTTCTGCTGAGTCCCCTACTTCTTACATCTTCCACAAATTATCTCTTGAATGTCTTGGGCCACTTTAATATAATCTTTATCTCTAATTCTGCCGCACTCACAGATGTGCTGTTTGGCTTCATACCTAATTGCCACCTGACTCATTTACCTGTTGGTAAATTTGTATTTGTTTCCACTTTCCCAAATACATTCTAGGTTCTTTAAGGAAATGGATCACATCTTATACTTAATTTTGTTTCTCCCTGTAGCACTTAGCACAATACTTAAAAGTGCTTTATTTTAATTTTATTTTATTAGTTTTTGTAGAGATGAGTTCTTGCTTTGTTGCCCAGGCTGGTCTCAAGTGATCCTCCCACCTTAGCCTCCCAAAGTGCTCGAATGACAGGCATGAGCCACCGCACCTGGCCAAAAGTGCTTTATAAAATCTTGGTAGTCATCATAATTAGGTAGCTCCAGCTCCAGAATCCAAAAGGAAAATGTTTGCCAGGCACAGTGGCTCACACCTGTCATCCCAGCAGCTCAGGAGACTGAGGCAGGAGGATCACTTGAGCCAGTTCAAGACCAGCCTGGGCAACAGAGAAAGACCCCATCTCTAAAAATATCTAGTAATAATAATTTTAAAATAAAATTTTAAAAATTAAACAAAAAGTTTGACCTAATATCTACTGAATTCTTTTTTTTTTTTTTTTTTTTTTTTTTTGATGGGGTCTTGCTCTGTCACCAGGCTGGAGTGCAATGGTGCAATCTCGGCTCACTGCAACCTCCACCGCCGGGTTCCAGCGATTCTCCTGCCTCAGCCTCCTGAGTAGCTGGGATTATAGATGCCCATCACCATGCCTGGCTAACTTTTGTATTTTTAGTAGAGACGGGGTTTCACCAAGTTGGCCAGGATGGTCTCGATCTCTTGACCTCGTGATCCGCCCGCTTCGGCCTCCCAAAGAATGCTGGGATGACAGGCATGAGCCACCGTGCCTGGCCTGAATTCTTTTAGAAGTCGATATCAGACCAAGTCTTTATGTCAAAACCCCAAAATTTTACATGTATTTAAATTTTCACTAACTTAACTCCCCAAATGATTCAGTCACAGCTTTATGGTGTTACTTGTGGTAAAGAAAACTGTGAATATGGTTTCCTCTACTGTGAAGCCCTGTACTTTTCCTCATATTCCTTCCTTGTAGCCCAGGGCTTGACATAATAGGTGCCTAATTGTTTGTTTACTCTTAAAAGCTTGGGAATGTGCATAGATCATTACAAATTAAGAAAATATAGGAGGCCGTATGGGGTGGCTCACGCCTGTAATCCCAGCACTTTGGGAGGCTGAGGCGGGTGGATCATGAGGGCAGGAGTTCAAGACCAGCCTGGTCAAGATGATGAAACCTGGTCTCTACTAAAAATAAAAAAATTAGCCGAGCGTGGTGGCAGGCACCTCGGGAGGCTGAGGTTGCAGTGAGCCGAGTTCGTGCCAGTGCACTCCAGCCTGGGTGACAGAGCGAAACTCCATCTCCAAAAAAAGCTTTGTAGATAACAAAAGAAAGTAGGTGATCTTAGCAGGAAAAGCAGTTTTAGTAAAGTGAGCCTAAGATGATCGTGTTAGTCGGCTTTGATAATTTGTTTTTGTCGCTGATGCTTTTTCCTTTGGTTAAATTCTTTTTCTTGTGTTCTTAGGTTAAGACATCAGAATTTTATAGATACTCCCGACAGCTCCGTTACGAAGTTGACCAAGCATTGAATTACTTTCAGAATGTTCACCAGCAGCCTTTGTTGGATATGAAGTCAAGCCGCATTCGTTCTGCAAAACCACAAACTACAGTATTTCGAGGAATGATTGGACATAGCATGGTTAACAGTAAAATACTTCTCTTAAAGAAACCAAGAGTCTGGTGGGAACTAGAAGGCCCACAAGTACCTCTGCGACCTGACTGCCTTGCTATCGTCAATAATTTTGTGTTCCTGTTAGGTGGGGAAGAGCTGGGCCCGGATGGTGAATTCCATGCTTCTTCCAAAGTATTCAGGTATGACCCGAGACAAAACTCCTGGCTGCAGATGGCAGATATGTCTGTACCACGCTCTGAATTTGCTGTAGGTGTTATTGGGAAGTTTATTTACGCCGTAGCAGGCAGAACCAGAGATGAGACTTTCTATTCAACTGAGAGATATGACATCACCAATGATAAATGGGAATTTGTGGATCCATATCCAGTTAACAAATATGGACATGAGGGGACAGTGCTCAATAACAAGTTGTTTATCACCGGTGGAATCACCTCATCTTCCACCTCCAAGCAAGTGTGCGTGTTTGACCCCAGCAAAGAAGGGACCATAGAACAACGGACCAGGAGAACTCAAGTGGTTACCAACTGTTGGGAGAATAAGAGCAAGATGAATTACGCGAGATGCTTTCACAAGATGATTTCTTACAATGGCAAGCTTTATGTCTTCGGTGGCGTCTGTGTGATCTTGAGGGCCTCTTTCGAATCTCAGGGATGCCCTTCTACAGAAGTATACAACCCAGAGACTGATCAGTGGACCATCTTGGCATCCATGCCGATTGGTAGAAGTGGTCATGGTGTGACTGTGCTGGACAAACAAATAATGGTTCTTGGAGGCCTTTGTTATAATGGTCATTACAGCGATTCCATTCTCACTTTTGATCCGGATGAAAACAAGTGGAAGGAAGATGAGTACCCTCGGATGCCCTGCAAGCTGGATGGTTTACAAGTATGCAACCTGCATTTTCCGGACTATGTACTGGATGAGGTCAGGCGTTGCAACTAATGACATCCTTCTCCCTAAAAGAGGCAAACAAAGTATTTGTTTGTGCAGAGTAGTTAATTAAAACATATAAAGAAAAACCTCACCAGTTTTACTATCAAAGCCATTGGTCTAACATCGTAAGAATTTTTCATTCTGTGCTAGCATCCTTTTTTTCTTTTCTTTTCAGTGGCCTCAAACTCATGCAATAAGTTAATTCTAAGTGCTAGCTCTTGAAACTACTTCCAGAAGCAGTTTAATAGAATGCTCCACTTATCTGGGAAATTGATTTTCTGCTTTAAACATTTCTTTCAGATGTTAGCGTAGGAGTCATGTGTCTTCTAAGAGAAGACCTGATAAGTGTCACTGGATGTGATTTCAGTCCCTGTCTCTATCTGAAACCTTTTTGAAGATTTATTTCAGTGTATTTCAATCTGTTATACTTTTTGGTTTTATTATTTAAAAGTTTAAAACTCTTGACCTTTTTGCATGGCTTTTTGCTGAAAATGCAAAAATATAAATTTTCTACAAAATTAACTTTTTATATTCAAAACACTATTTCTAAGCTGCCTTCTCTTATCCGCATTGTGTTAGTGAAAGCATATTCATACTCGCATACAACCTATAAATACACAAGGCACATCCCTTTTATGCGTGGTTAGGATTCTATATTTTTAAGCTAGTGCACTTGCACACACAGTTCGCCATACTTGTTGAATTTTAGATGTAACGTCTTTTCACATATTAACATTTTTAGAAAGTTAAAATAACTGGAGTCCTCATTTGCTATCAAAGTAGCCTATCTTCAGTCCATACTGATTCAGTAATATTTGAATTCCTTATATTTCTGAAACATGTATGGTTATGAAAACTAACATTTTATAGTTTATTTTCAAAAGTAAATGTTAGTGTTCTTTGTCGATGTATGTCTTTTCTTTTTGAAAATGTTTTTCTTTGCAGTCTGTTTAACGTTGCCCTGTTTTTAGTGAGAATCGGAGTGGTATATGACAAGTTCTGGCCCTGCAGCATGCAAGCACTTTTAAAGAGCATTTAGGTAATACCAGACTCCTAAATCAAGGCCCTTAAAAGTAAGTGCAACTCCCATTTTTTACATTCAGTAAGGCTGCTGCATTTGTTATTGAATGGAAGGTAGAAACTGTTAGAAAATTTGAGCTCAGTTTTGACTTAGAGGTAAGAAATAGAATTACAATGTTACTGGTTTTATCTACTTGTTTATTTTGTACAAAATACCCAGCGACACTAGGGATGTAAGCCCTCAGTTTTGTTTTATTTACTGAAAGCTATTAGCATGAAGGATAGTAACCACAAAGTTCAGAATGGATCAAGAATAGCTGTTTAAAAGCATTTATAATAAGTGTTTTAGGATTAGCTGCACCTTTCAACTCTTTAAATGCAGAGGAAAAAACAGTTGACAAAGTTAAGCAAGAATAGCCTGGGAGTGGATCATTAAAATTGATGCCATTTTCACATGAGTAGTCTATATCTGATACAGACTAGATCTATACTGGCAAAGCTTGCCAGATCTTAGAATATTGGTGCAATATTGCAATGCCTTCTATATGGCTGCTGATGTATAAATTTTCTAGTTTCACTTTGTTCGTTTGGTGTTTGTTTGTTTGTTTGTTTGTTTGCTGCTGCCACCATTGAACATAAAATGGAAGTGTGAAGTCGTGGAAATGTGAAGACTTTGGTTTTTGGGGGTTTTTTGGGCAGTTATTAGGCATACTATGAGATTAAACCTGATCTTCAAACTCCAAAATTGGAGGCATTTGGGTTTAAGAAAGTCAGGTACACAAGTAGCTTTTGAAAAAACCATTGGCATTGATTTCAGAAATCAATAATAATCTAATTTTGTATATGAAACTTAAATTTCCATTAACTAGTCCTATCATTTACTTAGAGTTTCCAAACATGAAATTTGGTATCTTGTTTCCCATGGTAATATGGGTAAAAAGTCTTTTTCTACATTTAAAAAAAAACTATTATTTTATTTTTGAAAGCTAGGAATAAGTTAACCATTTAATTTTTTTTTCTACTACATTAGTTTAGTGGCTTTGTATGTGTGCTGTTTTGCTTTAAAGAAAATAACGTCTTCATTATTTTCCTCATTGATGTCTTTTGCTAGAAAAGACCAAGAAAGAGCCATCAGGCCAGGTATCCCCATCAAAGGCTTTACACTCTAGTGGTGGTTCTCTTTAATTGCTTAGATATGACTTTATGGCCCTAGTTAGGGTGACATTTGGGCGAACATTTGAGTATTCTTGGTCTTCAATTTTAAAGACAGAGGCCAAGATCAAAGTTCATGTTTTGTAAAATTCGTAAAATCTTAACTTGAACTAACTCTGGGTTCAGCTTCACGTAAGTCACGTCGGACCTGATGTTAGCTGTAATCAGTTTTGAGCTTTAAGAATAGTTGCTGTTGCTTGGGTTCTGAATGTATGAGAAAACTCCCTGTTTATATGTAGTTCTAATTTAGGTTATTTTAAATCCGTGATTAACTTACATTCCCTTTTAAAATTATGGTTTAATTGCTGCAAGAGATTTATTTTTGTTATACTAAACTATGGAAAAGTTTTTCATAGCATTTTTTTCAAGTTTATTTTTTGTGTGCTTCATCTGGAATTTTTGTTTATATACTTTGCGCTCAAAAAAGTAGTTTTTCGAAAAATTCAGTAAGATTTGAATCTGTACAGTTTAACTGTTATGACCTTTATGCGTGGTGTTTTCACTTTGTATCTTAAATGCCAGAGTTCACAAAAATAGCTGATCTTCATTAATTACATCTTAATTAGAACTATTTGTTCTCTTCCGTGTCTTTGACCTTCTAAGTTTTGATTTTAAAGAAATTCCTTGCACTACAACCTTTTCTTAAAATGCAAGATTCTCACATTGAAGGTTTTGTGTTGGAAGAAATGCTACTGGTTTTTAAAAAGCAAAGCTTAACTAATAGAATTACTAGCTTTTCTTGAGACAGCTTTCTGTGTCCTCATTACTCTGCTCTGTGTGAGTGTTACTAGAATTTGTGAAATACTGACTGAGCCCTTCACTTATCTTTTCTAAAGCAGCACCTTTGGACACCTCATTCTGGGAAGCCTGCTCGAGTCATAGTAAAGGACACACGCTTTATGTGGGGAGAAGTGGTAAAAATGGAGTTTTGTCTTAATTACATGAAACTAAGCTTTAAAATATTTTATAACAGATTATTTGAGCTGCATAATCTAAACATGTCAAACGTTCAGTGGGACTATTTTTATATATGTATATGTGGGTGTAGGTCATAACATTTCAGTTTATAATATAAATTGTTATTTCAGTTTATAAGCTATCTCTCAAAGGAGACTAGCTCTTTTGAGAATTCATAATTTAAAGTTTTAGACTGAAGTAAAATACAACATAGATAATAGTGTAAATCAGATATAATTGAGGGCTATATGGCAGTAAAACTGCTAGTGCCAGTTTTCTTGTTTGCCTGTTAAACATTTTTGATTTTTGTTTTGTATTCTGAACATTTTGAGAGATCATATGTTTGTTCAATTACATTTAGAGTTGGTTTGGGAATAAATATCTTCTAAAAAGAGATTTATCTTAAAAATGGAAGTCCTAAAAATTAGTTTATCCAGAGTTTATAAAGTCAAATACTCACTAGGCATAGACTGGAATAGATAAATTCATGGAAATCATATCCTTTCAGTACACCATATAACTTCAATATTACACAAGTAACATTGAGGAGAATGCCATCAGCTTTGTTCTCCCTTAAATTCTTAGGTTTTCTTTTTACATTTTGGGAACAACTACATTTAAAATGTTATTAATCAGTATATAGTAAGGATTAGGTGTTTGCTTTCTGAAGGAATGGTCCAGTGAGGTGATTGGGAGAGGTTATTTTCTACCTAACTTGTATATGCCCTGTACCTCTTGGGCATACTTTGTCTATAGAAAAATATTTTGACCTTTAGGTACATTTTGGGCCAGTAGTCAAATAATCCTAGGGCCGATATAAAAATCTTAGAATAATTTAAGGTTTGCCTTTTATACCTGTTTTGAAAGCCTTTACATTTTTGTCAGGTAATTTTTCCCAAGCCGTGGATATAATCTATTCAAACATGTTTATGCTATCCATTCTGTTTTTAAATTGAAAAAAAATGTTAAAAGTGTTTATGAAGAAAAGTTTAAATAAAATATTTTTAATCTTTAAAATATACCTCTTTATCTCTGATTATTTGCTGTTTTTTTTTTTTTTATATATAATCCATCACTTTCAAAGTCACTAATGACTTGATTAGCAGAATACATTTTGTTTTCCTTCAACATGCCAAGGAAGTGCCATGAAAATGTGATTTCTGCCAATGCTTTCAGCCGCAGATTCAAATGAGAGCATTAGAGTGAAATTATTTATACTCTTATATGCAATGGAAATTTTATAATGAAGCCAAGTAATTAAAGTTCTAACAGAGTTTTGCAGTCTTGCAAAAGGAAAATATAGAACTGAGAAAAAGCGTTTACAAGCCTCAAGCCTTAGTTTGGTGATTTTTAGATTTCCTTTAGCATTTTTGATTCATTGGTCTTCCAGGCATTTCTGAAATTCAGAACTTGGTGGAGGCCTTGGGTATACATCGGCACATGTGTGCCATCTTTCAAACAGACACCTAAGAAACCGCAACAGGATTCCCAAGCACCTAGATCCTGGCCTCAGGCAACCTTTCCAGCCTCTTTCTCTCCACCACTTCCTACACTCCATTCTGTTGTGATCTTTACGTGTGTTCCTTTCCAGCCTAAAATTACTTGCCTTTCTTTCCCCTGCCCTGCTTGTTAAAATCCACTTATTTTTGCAAAGTCCAACTCAAATGTTTCCCTCTCCTGAAAGCGGCGTTAGCTCTTCTGTTGAATTAATTGCCTCTTCTACACTCAACACACTTACAGTTTCTATTTAACTTCATTTTGCATAATAATTGGGCATGATTCTTTCTCCACGACTAGATCATAGTCTCCTTGGGTGAAAGGATTTTTCATTCTTTGTACCCTCATATCTAGCATTTGTACACAGTAGGCACTGAGCTAAATGTTTATTGCAGCATATGACAAATTCCATATGTAACAGACAAATGGTATAGGTATTCAGATGAGAGATTACAGTGCCCTGGGGTTTTTGTCTCTGCCTGCTTTTCAGTCTACACACTCTGTACTATCTATCTCATCCATACCTATACCTGTGGCTTCATCTACAACTGTTACTCTTTTGTTTTTTTGAGACAGAGCCTTGCTCTGTCACCCAGGCTGGAGTGCAGTGGTGCAATCTCGGCTCACTGCAACCTCCATCTCCTGGGTGCAAGTGATTCTCCTGCTTCGGTGTCCCAAGTAACTGGGATTACAGGCATGCGCCACCATGCCCAGCTAATTTTGTATTTTTAGTAGAGACGGGGTTTCACCATGTTGGACAGGCCGGTCTCGAACTCCTGACCTCACATGATCCACCCGTTTGGTCTCCCAACGTGTTGGGATTACAGGTGTGAGCCACTGCACCCGGCCTACAACTTTTATTCTGATACCCATCATACCTGTATTTCTCAACGCAGAGTTCCAGCCATCTCCTGAACATCTCTCACGTGTTGTATTGGAATTTCAAACTGAACAGGTGCAAATCTGAATACATTATCTCCTCCCCCAAAACATGCCCTTTATCTTCTCTGTATTATCTGGCTTTACCATTGCCTATGATTGTTCATGTATAACCTTGGAATGCCTCTCCCACTTAACCCCAACATCTTAGTTCATCCAGTTCTAGCACTTTAAATTCTCAACTGCCCTCTCCTCTCCATTCATACTGTCCTAGTTCAGACCCTTGTCCATCTTGCTGGCCTTCTGGAGCTTTCTGATCATCTACCTCCATCATCCACTTTTTTTTTTTTTTTTTTTTTGAGACAGAGTCTCACTCTGTCCCCCAGGCTGGAGTGCAGTGGTGCAATCTCAGCTCACTGAAACCTCCACCTCCCAGGTTCAAGCGATTGTCCTGCCTCAGCCTCCCAAGTAGCTGGGATGACACTCCCGGCTAGTTTTTGTGTTTTTAGTAGAGACGGGGTTTCACCATGTTGGCCAGGCTGGTCTCAAACTCCTGACCTCAAGCGATCCACCCACCTCGGGAACCTTTTACTGATCTCCCTTCACCCTGAGACTAAGATCCAAATTCCCTAGCGTGCGTGCCACACAAGGCCCTTTGTGCGTTGCTCTCTTTGTACCTGTTCAGTTTGTTTTACATTCTGTCCTCTAGCTATGCAAACTAATTGTAGTTCCTGAATAGACCGTGTTTTCTTTTTTTTTTTTTTTTTGAGACAGAGTCTCGCTCTGCCGCCCGGCTGGAGTGCAGTGGCCGGATCTCAGCTCACTGCAAGCTCCGCCTCCCGGGTTCACGCCATTCTCCTGCCTCAGCCTCCCGAGTAGCTGGGACTACAGGCGCCCGCCACCTCGCCCGGCTAGTTTTTTGTATTTTTTAGTAGAGACGGGGTTTCACCGTGTCAGCCAGGATGGTCTCGATTTCCTGACCTCGTGATCCGCCCGTCTCGGCCTCCCAAAGTGCTGGGATTACAGGACCGTGTTTTCTTAAGCCTCTCTGTCTTTGCACACATGCTTCCCCTCTTCCATTCCTGCCTAACCCTTTCTTGGCCTTCAAGAACCAGCCTGGGTATCATGCCCTCTGTCAGGTTTTGGGGTTTTTTTTAACCCCTTGGGCCAGGTTAACGTCCCCTTGGTCTTACCATAACACTTGGGGATACCTAGACCCCATCTCCCCTAACACGTGATTAGAACTGTCTTCTCCGCCGGGCGCGGTGGCTCAAGCCTGTAATCCCAGCACTTTGGGAGGCCGAGACGGGCGGATCACGAGGTCAGGAGATCGAGACCATCCTGGCTAACACCGTGAAACCCCGTCTCTACTAAAAAAAAAAAAATACAAAAATCTAGCCGGGCGAGGTGGCGGGCGCCTGTAGTCCCAGCTACTCGGGAGGCTGAGGCAGGAGAATGGCGTAAACCTGGGAGGCAGAGCTTGCAGTGAGCTGAGATCCGGCCACTGTCTTCTCCATCCCACCCTTAACCGTACTCCTTGAGAGCGAATACTGTGTTATTTTCCAAGAGTCTGACTTAATGTCTGGTACACGGTAAGTCCTCCTTAAAAACAGAACCCAGAAACTTGGAATGTTGCCAATGAAAAGTTCCGGGTGAGGGGGTACCTGTATTAGAGAGCTTGATTGTCTGCCAAAGTTGACCTCCCCGAGGAATTTCCCTCCATTTCCACTACCACCGCTCCTTTGTCTAGAAGGGTAATGCATACAGCTCTCACAGCTGTCAACAAATACTTCTTCCCTGAACAGCTCACTGTTTGTGATCTAGGCTGAAAATATCAAGACAGACCAAAGGGTGTTTTTGCAGAACATTAATCCCATGAAATGCTCTGTTGGGGGAAGAAGTGTTCAGTGGTCACAGTAATCTTGGGAAACACTATGCTTCTCTTCTTGGAGAATCTTAACCAACATTAGCATATTAAAGGCTCCCAGAAGTCCTGCTGTTAACTCATTTTGATTTTGTTTAGCTCAGTATAAACCAAACATTTGACTATTTGTAAACCAGTCCAAGAGCTGAGCTCTTTTTCATGGAATATGTGTGATCCCTGAATGCTCTTGAAAAAGCCTTGCTAAGGAATAACTGAAAGAAAACAACCCAGGTACTTGGGAGGCTGAGGCAGGATAGTTTGAGGCTGCAGTAAGCTATGATCACGCCACTGCACTCCAGCTCAGGTAACAGTGAGATCCCGTCTCTAAAAAGAGGATTTCACCATGTTGGCCAGGCTGGTCTTGAACTCCTGACCTCAAGTGATTCTCCCACCTCAGCCTCCCAGAGTGCTGAGATGACAGGCATGAGCCGCTGCACCCGGCCAGTATAAATTTTTACAAACCGTATGGTTTGAGGAGCAGTGCTTCCAATAAGGCCAAGTAAGGAGCTCAGCGAATCCTCTCCCTAAAAAGCAATGACAAAACTGAACAAACTTGTCAAAAAAAAAATTTTAAGACTGGACTGGAAGTTGACCAAAGGCATACAGCAAATTGAGGAGTGTTTATTCAAGAAAAGCTACTGAAGCCCCCTATAAGAACAGCGGGAGTCTGTGATGTTTTAACCTGGGGCTGCTCCCATCCCAACTCCCTTCTCCCCAGGCTCTATCACAGAAGTTCTAGGGCTGCGGGAGGGGGCTGACTTTATTTGGAGTCGAGTGTGGAGAATCCCGTATCTCAGTGTGGCCAACATTGCAGCTAGCCTGAGGTCTCAAATAGTGATTTGGGTTAACAATAGAGAGGCAGACAGCAGCGAGCAGTTTAACAGGGAGGTCTTGGGAATGTGACAGCAAAATAAGCTTGATAAGATCCTGCTTATCCCTAGTGGTCCAGAAGGCTATGCTCATGTGCAGGGCTGTGTGCACCCAAGAAGAGACCTAAAAGGGCCCTAGCAAGCTACTTGTCCCTGCCTGCGTGTGAAACCTTGCAAACAAAATCAAAACTGGAATAAATAGACTTGGAAACTGCTCTGACTTGAATGCATTCCCCAGGTCACACGCATTCATCAGCAGAAGGTGAGAGCTTTACTGGCTCAAGGTGTTTAAACACAACTTCTGACCAATCATTGGCTGACCTATGCCAACTGAGAAGTGATCCCTCGGAATCGAGTCTTAAAAACAAGAATTTCAAAAACAGCAGAGACATCAGTGGCTGTACACTGAGGAGTGGGGAGAGTGAGTAGGGAATAGAAGCCACAGAATTAGTCCAGGCAGATCACTAAACAAACAACAAATCTAAAAATAGCAAACCCCACCACACCTGGATTGGGAGTGGGTGAATGAAGGGTCCAGAGCTGCTACAACATATTATCTAAAAGAAACAGGATGTACAAAGAAACAGCAAAGTGTGACCCATACTCAGGAAAATAAGGAGTCAACAGAAAACTGCCTCTGAGGGGTCAGTGTTATTGCGATCAGTGCAATTATAGTTTTTTTTCCTGTATTTTCACATTATATTAGAAATAATTTCATAAGCCATTAAAATTTCAATGAAAATAATATATATATATATATTTTGAGACAGAGTCTTGCTCTGTTGCCCAGGCTGGAATGCAGTGGTGCAATCTCACCTCACTGCAAGCTCCGCCTCCCAGGTTCAAGCGATTCCCCTGCCTCAGCCTCCGGAGTAGCTGGGACTACAGGCGTGTGCCACAACACCTGGCTCATTTTTGTATTTTTAGTAGAGACAAGGTTTCTCCATATTGGCCAGGCTGGTCTGAAACTCCTGACCTCACGTGATCCACCCACCTCAGCCTCCCAGAGTGCTGGGATTACAGGCATGAACCACCATGTTCAGCCTGAAAATAGTATTTTTAGTGATTACTTAGTGTTCCCTAATATGGTTATACTGTCATTTATCTAACCATGCCCCCATTATGATAAATACTTTTTAAAAATTATCTTTATTTTTTTGAGATGGGCTCTCTCTCTCTGTTGCCCAGGCTGGAGCACAGTAGCACAATCTCGGCTCAGCGCAACCTCCACCTCCCGGACTCAAGCGATCCTCCTGTCTCAGCCTCCCGAGTAGCTGGGATTGCAGGCCTGTGCCACCACGCCCAGCTAATTTTTGTATTTTTGGTAGAGACAGGGTTGGTCTTGAACTTCTGAGTTCGAGTGATCCGCCTTCCTCCGCCTCCCAAAGTGCTGGGATTACAGGCGTGAACCACCACGCCCGGCCAGAGTTGGTAGAATTCAGATTTAAGTGTTTGCACTTAGAAATACGGAGTCACAGTGTAGTGTCCTCAGGCTCCAAACAAGGGGAAGGTCGAAACATCCTGTTCTTGAGTTGCTAGCAGCCAAAAATGAAGAGGATTTGTGCCAGGGGAAATTGCATGGGTAAATGCAGAGTGGAAAAGCATATGGAATGCTTTGGGAATGATGAATTCCTCACTGACAGAGCTATGGGAGCAGATGTCAAGCAAAAACAAAATCATATTCATGAATATTCTGTGGATCTGCAGATTACTTTGTTAAAAGAGGATAAGAAAAAATAGGATCTTACAGCCCCCCATTGAAATGCCTCACAACTTTTCACTAAAATATCCCATGACCTTATAGGAAAAGAAAAAAAACTGATTAAAATAGAGATTGACAGAAACATCATATAAAATTGTGAGCTGCCTTGAAAATAATTTTAAGGCCAGCGGAGTTAGACTGAGAGAAGCAGATCCATAGTTCACCTTATGGAATACCCAGGCTTCCCTTCATGAGAGCAACTGGAGAAAGACTTTTTTTTTGGCCAGGCGCCGTGGCTCACGTCTGTAATCCCAGCACTTTGGGAGGCAGAGGTGGGCGGATCACGAGGTCAGGAGTTCGAGACCAGCCTGGCCAACATGGTGAAACCCTATCTCTACTAAAAATACAAAAAATTAGCTGGGCGTGGTGGCGTGCTTGTAGTCCCAGCTGCTCGGGAGGTTGAGGTGGGAAAAATCCCTTGAGCCCGGGAGATCGAGGCTGTGGTAAGCTGAGATGGCACCTTGGCACTCCTGCCTGGGTGACAGAGCAAGACTCTGTCTCAAAAAATCTTGGGGCAGCCAAGAGACTGAAAGAGAACCAGGGCATCTAGTTGAGGTAATTTTAAAGAGAACCAGGGCATCTGGTTGAGGTAAGGAATACAGAGAATGTGATGGAAGATGAGATGGGAGAGGAACTAAGGCCAGAACATTCAGGATCACATAAGGGGCCATGAGGAGTGTGTATTTTATTCTAAGGAGAGTGGGAAGTCATTGAAGGGTTCTAACTAATAGGTGACTGACGTAATTTATACTTTAATTTTATTTATTATTTATTTCATTTATTTTTTTGAGACAGAGTCTTGCTCTGTTGCCCAGACTGGGGTGCAATGGTGCTCCACTGCAACCTCTGCCTCCCGGGTTCAAGTGATTCTCTGTCTCAACCTCCCAAGTAGCTGGGATTACAGGCACGCACCACCACACCCAGCTAATTTTTTGTATTTTTAGTAGAGACGGAGTTTTGCCATGTTGACCAGGCTGGTCTTGAACTCCTGATCTCAGGTGATCCACCCGCCTTGGCCTCCCAAAGTGCTGGGATTACAGGCGTGAGCCACCACACCTGGGTTTTTTTTGTTGTTTTTTGTTTTGTTTTGTTTTTTGTTTGTTTGTTTTTAGACAGGGTCTCACTCTGTTACCCAGGCTGGAGTGCAGTGGTACGATCCTGCCTCACTACAGCCTCAACCTCCTTGGGCTCAGGTGATCTTCCCACCTCACCATCCTGAGTAGCTGGTACTACAGGTTTATACTACCATGACTGGCTAATTTTTAAATTTTTCTGTAGAGGTAGATTTTACCATGTTGCCCAGGCTGGTCTCGAACTCCTGGGCTCAAGTGATCTGCCCACCTCTGCCTCCCTAAGTGCTGAGATTACAGGTGGGAGCCACTAAGCCCAGCTGCAATTTACATTTTAAAAGGTCATCTGGTCCCTGAAGGGAGGTAAGGATAGAATTGGGAAGCTCATTGAGGGGGTCAGGGCAATGTGAAGGGTGATGATGCCTTGGACAATGATGGTGGCTGACACCGCAAAAAGAAGTTAATGGAGTTAGGACATGTTCTGGAGGTTAAGACTGGCAGAACGTGGTGATAGAGTGGATATCAGAGGTGCTGGAGAGGAGAGACCCAAAACAACTCCTGTATTTCCAGCTTGAGCACAGGGCATGTGATGATGCTGTCAATTAAAATAGGAAAGATGGGGAGCAGAGCAATTTGGGAAGCAAATAGCAAGAGTATGGGTTTAGGTGTGATATGGTTTGGCTGTGTCCCCACTCAAATCTCATCTTGAATTCCCACATGTTGTGGGAAGGACCCGGTGGGAGATAATTGAATCATGGGGACAGGTATTTCCCATGGGAAATACCTTTCCCATGCTGTTCTTGTGATAGTAAGTCTCATGAGATCTGATGGTTATTATAAGAGGGAGTTTTTCTGCACAAGCTCTCTCTCTTTGCCTGCTGCCATCCATGTAAGACGTGACTTGGTCTTCCTTGCCTTCTGCCACGATTGTTAGGCTTCCCCAGCCACGTGGAACTGTAAGTCCAATTAAACCTATTTCTTTCGTAAATTGCCCAGTTTCCGGTATGTCTTTATCAGCAGTGTGAAAACGGACTAATACAAGCTGCATTAGGCCTCCAGTGCTTGTGAGGTGTACAAGAGTGAGGAGGTCGAAAAACTCTTAGATCTATAAATCTGGATGAAGCTCAGAAGAGAGGTCAGAAGAGGAGAGACACATTGGACAGTCACCCACTATTACAGATAGTACTTCTTTATTTTGGTTTTATGTACTTTTTCCTTACGGAAATAGTCAAACACAAAAGTAAAATGATATAATGATTCTCCATACACCCATCATGGTACAAGTAATATTTTCCCATGAGAATTGTAAAGTCTCCTAAAGAGAAGGAGCCAACTCCCACTTATTACTCCAGCCTGAATTTCCTCATCTGCAAAAGGAATATTCCAATCTACTGCATAGAGTTCTGGTGAGGATAAAGTGAGATTAGCCATGTCAATGATGTACAGTAACCAATGTCAGCCAGTAATATTTTGTTATTGTTGGGGGGTGCAATATTGATCCAATATGGGAGAAAGAAAATATATCAAGGTTTGTGGGCACAAACAAAATGAGTTAACTTTTTAAACTTGGAGGAAAGTATTCGAATCAGTGACTCTTATAGACAGAAGAATAAAACAGAAGCTGCTAACACAACTATGTCATGTGTCAGTATTCTCACAAGGGAGAGGCAAGCCAAAGTACCCAGTAACAGAGAGCAAGTAGAATTAAGGTTTCAATGAACTCTGAATTGTGCATACGTGACTACTAGGTGCCCTGGCAACGAAGCCCTCACTTCATAGTAATAACATTAGAGTAAGGGAAAACATCACATAAAAACGAAGTAAACGTCAAAGTGCCCTGGCAACAGACCTCTCACTTTTTGGTGGTAACATTATATTGTTCTTAAGAATTTCTGGCCGGGCGCGGTGGCTCAAGCCTGTAATCCCAGCACTTTGGGAGGCCGAGGCGGGTGGATCACGAGGTCAGGAGATCGAGACCATCCTGGCTAACATGGTGAAACCCCGTCTCTACTAAAAATACGAAAAACTAGCCGGGCGTGGTGGCGGGCGCCTGTAGTCCCAGCTACTCGGAGGCTGAGGCAGGAGAATGGCGTGAACCTGGGAGGCGGAGCTTGCAGTGAGCCGAGATCGCGCCACTGCACTCCAGCCTGGGTGACACAGCGCGAGACTCCGTCTCAAAAAAAAAAAAAAAAAAAGAAGAAAAAGAATTTCTGAGTTTTGACTGGGCGCGGTGGCTCACGCCTGTAATCCCAGCACTTTGGGAGGCTGAGGCAGGTGGATCACGAGGTCAGGAGATCGAGACCATCCTGGCTAACACGGTGAAACCCCGTCTCTACTAAAAGTACAAAAAAATTTAGCCGGATGTGGTGGCGCGTGCCTGTAGTCCCAGCTACTCCAAAGGCTGAGGCAGGAGAATGGCGTGAACCCAGGAGGCAGAGCTTGTGCTGAGCCAAGATCGCGCCACTGCACTCCAGCCTAGGCGGCAGAGCGAGACTCCGTTTTAAATTAAATAAATAAATAAAAATAAAAACATTATATTGAGGGAAAATATCACATGAAAATGAAATAGGTATTAATAGTAAAGACGGTATTATGTGATCTGGTCTGGTGAGGAGCTGGGGGTTTTCACTGTAAAGAATGACTTCGAGAGGCTGGGTGCAGTGACTCACGCCTGTAATCTCAGCACTTTGGGAGGCCAAGGCAGGCAGATCACCTGAGGTCAGGAGTTCAAGGCCAGCCTGGCCAACATAGTAAAACCCCGTCTCTACTAAAAATACAAAAACTAGCCGGGCCATGGTGGCATGCACCTGTAATCCCAGCTACTCGGGAGGCTGAGGCAGGAGAATTGCTTGAACCTGGGAGGCGGAGGTTACAGTGAGCCGAGATCGCGCCACTGCACTCCAGTCTGGGTAACAGAGTGAGACTCTGTCTCAAAAAAAAAAAAAAAAAACTTCATAGGTAGACAAAAGATGGTTTATGAAAAAGGTTAAACTGAGCCTGCACCCTGGAGCCGAGCTTCTGAAACTTTGATGTGCACACAAATCACCCACGGATGTGGTGGAAATGCTCGTTCTGGTTCAGGGGTCCAGGCCGGGGCCTGAGAGTCTGCGTTTCCAACAGGATCTCAGGTGCGGCCTTTGGAGCTGCTGGGCTGCACAGCAGGGGTCTCTGGCATCCTGTAGAGCTGTTGCGTTTCCCGCTGGCTTTGCAGAAAGTCTGTGTCACCAAGTCCTATATCGCACACACCTGCCAGCACCACTGCTAGAAAAACAATGGGGGACCGGGACGAGGCAGAAACCCATTCCCCCGGGTGACCCGTGGGAAGGGGCTGAGGCAGGTGGTGGCTTAAGATTCCTCCCCTGTCCCCTGGATGGCCCTTGGATGGAAGGTTGGGGTGGAACAAGGAGTCAACTGCTCTCATAATTAATACTTTCACCAAGGCCAAGCCCTGAGGAATTCCCACATTCGGAGGTGGAGGAGAGAGAAGATTATGAGAGAGATGACAGATATGGAGAACAGAGAATGCGGCACCAACACACAGATAGTTACCATTCCTGGCCAAGAGATGCAATCATGAAAGAGCTTTGGAAACAATTTTCCTAAACTTAAGAAAGATCAGTATCTGCAGACTGAAGGAATTTACCACGTTTCAGGAGAATCAGCTATCTACACGTACATACATTTGGCAACAATTCTTTTTTACTTTTTTATTTTTGAGCAGAGTCTTTCTCTGTGGCCCAGGCTGGAGTGCATTGGCGCCATCTCGGCTCCCTGCAACCTCCGCCTCCCAGGTTCAAGCAATTCTCCTGCCTCAGCCTCCCAAGTAGCTGGGACTACAGGCACATGCCACCACGGCTGGCTAATTTTTGTAGTTTTAGCAAGAGATGGGGTTTCACCATATTGGCCAGTCTGGGTTCATACTCCTGGCCTCAAGTAATCCTCCTACCTTGGCCTCCCAAAGTGCTGGGATTACAGGCATGAGCCACTGCTCCTGGCCCGACAATTTTTAACTACAAGGAAAAAAACTCCTGCAATCATGATGACAGGAGGAAACAGATCGTCTTTTCTTGAGGACTTGCCTTGTGTCTGACACATACTTGGTGCTTTACACGAATTCTCTTATTTAAACCACACAGCATCCCAATAAAGGGGCGGCGCTGGCCCGGAAGTTGGCTGGATGCAGGAACTCAATCGATGTTGTCGGGGTCCCTCTGCTCTCCAGCTGCTCAGCTCCGGTTGGTTCTGTGTGGTAGCCTGAGCCTCTCCTACTGCAGACAGGCTTCCAGGTGAGGCCCGGGCAGCTCCAGGTTCACATAATCCTAGCTCAGGAACCCCAGAAGGGAGAAAGAGTCTCCCTCCTGGTTTGCCCATAGCAGGACTCCTGTTGTCTTCAGGGTACACGCTCAACACTTAGATCCAGCACAGTGGCCAACAGAGTTCAGTGAGATATTGGTCAGGGGGTGAAGCTACTATGATTGCAAATCCCACCTGAATCAAAAGGTGGGAGTGAAAAAAACCCAAACAACTAAAAGGGAGGAAGGATGGTTTGGCCAACAAATGCAAAGGGTCCACGAAAAGGAGGGTCTATGAGTGGCCCCACATTACGGGAGAGATCAACTTGTCCAAGGTCACACATCCAGTAAATGGGAAAGCCAGGACTCAAACCAAGGCAGTCCAAACCCAGATTCTTAACCACCCTGCTCTAAGGAAACAAAGCCTATTTGGTTTCAGAATTCTCTGCAACATTAGCTTTCAGAAGAAAATGGAGCAACAGCTGGACTTTCTGGAGAAAAAGATTGTAACTGAAGATTCATACACTCTGCCAAATTGTCTTTCACAATTTCAGGATCGCTAAAAAGCATTAAACACACACCATGTGACAGGCACTGTTCTAAGTGCTTTATATGTATATTGAGCCATTCACTCCATGAACAACTCTATAATACAGGAATTATCCTCATTTTATAGATGAGAAAACCAAAACCCAGGGAAGGAGATAACTTACCTAAGAGTCAGGATTGAGCCTAGGCAGTCTAATCTTCTGAGCTATGCTGTGAATTGCTATGATGCTAGGATTAAAAAGCATATAATCGGCCAGGGGCGGTAGCTCACGCTTATAATCCCAGCACTTTGGGAGGTCAAGGCGGGCAGATCACGAGGTCAGAAGATTGAGACCATCCTGGCTAACATGGTGAAACCCTGTCTCTACCAAAAATACAAAAACAAAATTAGCTGGGCGTGGTGGCGGGCACCTGTAGTCCCAGCTACTCAGGAGGCTGAGGCAGGAGAATGGCGTGAACCCGGGAGGCAGAACTTGCAGTGAGCTGAGATTGCGCCACTGCACTCCAGCCTGGCGACAGAACGAGACTGTCTCAAAAAATAAAAAATTAAAAAATTAAAAAATTTAAAAAAATAAAAAAATAAAAAAATAAATATATAAAATCAATGCCCACTTCTTGAAAAAAATCTAGTAAAAACATACACCACAATAAGAAGAAATCAAGAAAACTAAGCCGGGTATGGTGGTGTGCTCCTGTAATCCCAGCTACTCAGAGGGCTGTGGGCTAGAGAATCACTTGAGTCCAGCAGTTTGAGACCAACCTGGGCAACATGGCAAGACCGTGTCTCTACAAAAAATACAAAAATTAGCTGGGTGTAGTGGTGTGCGCCTATAGTCCTAGCTACTCTGGAGGCTGAGATGGCAGTCTGGGCAATAGAAGGAGACCTTGACTCAAAGAAAAAGAAAAAAGAGAAACTTATGCAAACTTCAAAGGCAATTTTAAAAGTCTAAAAATAATCTCTGTCTAAATCTAAGATTTTATTAACAAAGAATGAGGAAAGTAAAAAGTGAGCTCAACACAGCCAAATGAGGAGGAACTAAAAAGTTACCATTTCATTTTTAAAATTCTGACAATTTAAGAAATATAGGCCGCAGAATGCTTTTTAAAAATTATTGTTGTTCTCATGGAACTGGAGATTATTATGTTAAGTGAAATAAGCCAGGCGCAGAAAGACAAATATTGCGTGTTCTCACTCACATGTGGGAACGAAGAAAGTGAATGTCATGGAGGTTGAGAGTAGAACGATAGACACTAGAGGATGGGAAGGGTAGTTGTCGGGGGATGAAGAGAGGTTGGTTATTGGGCACAACATACAATTAGATAAGAGGAATAAATTCTACTGATTGATAGCAGAGTAGGCTGACTATAGTTAAACAGTATATTGTATATTTCAAAATAGCTACAAGAGAGGACTTGAAATGTTCCCAACACAGAGAATGATAAATG
Source organism: Macaca mulatta (assembly GCF_049350105.2). Taxonomy (NCBI): domain Eukaryota; kingdom Metazoa; phylum Chordata; class Mammalia; order Primates; family Cercopithecidae; genus Macaca; species Macaca mulatta. The sequence goes on along the minus strand of NC_133426.1, from coordinate 23,769,552 downwards.
CTTCACGTGATGGATACCCCAAATACCCTGAGTTGATTATAACATATTCTATATGCCTGTAACAAAAGATCACATCTACCCCAAAAATATGTACAAATATATCACAATAAAATTATTGTTTTTCTGCTTCAATATTTTATTCAGCAGTTTTCCAAATAGAGTTTGTGACATAAACTTATCTAAAGGAAACAATATGTTGTTTTACAAAAGGTAAACAATAAGTGTTTCTTTTCTGGTAATATAAACTCACAGACTCACACTTGCTTGATGTGATTCAATCGACTGCAATTATCTCTTTATTTATTTATTTATTTATTTATTTATTTGTTTGTTTATTTATTTTTGAGCCAGAGTCTTACTCCGTTGCCCAGGCTGGAGTGCAGTGGTGCAATCTTGGCTAACTGCAACCTCCACCTCCTGGGTTCAAGTGATCCTCCCCCCGCCTCAGCCTCTGTAGTAGCTGGGGCTACAGGCACGGCGCCACCAAGCCCGGCTAAGTTTTGTATTTTTAGTAGAGACAGGGTTTTACCATGTTGGCCAGGCTGGTCTCAAACTCCTGACCTCAGGTGATCCGTCCGCCTTGGCCTCTCAAAGTGCTGGGATTACAGGCGTGAGCCACTGCGCCCAGGTCCCACTGCAATTATCTCTATTGATGCTCAAATTATTCCAACTGTGGTTAGTGGGAACTTAAGTTGGCTCTTGAGTCATTTTGCCATCGCCTAGTAGCCTTTGATAGCTTTCTTGCTCTCAAAACATCTCATATGTGTTCTTCCCCAGATTCACAGAACACTTAAAGTCATACTTGCTAGTCCTAAAAGGAATATATGTTCTCCGTAGTAATGAAGAAGATAAAAGCAACAAAAATACTCATAAGAGAAAAAAATTATAAAACAAAAGAAATGGCGGCCGGGCGCGGTGGCTCACGCCTGTAATCCCAGCACTTTGGGAGGCCGAGGCGGGCGGATCACAAGGTCAGGAGATCGAGACCATGGTGAAACCCCGTCTCTACTAAAAATAGAAAAAAATTAGCTGGGCGCAGTGGCGGGCGCCTGTAGTCCCAGCTACTCGGGAGGCTGAGGCAGGAGAATGGCGTGAACCCGGGAGGCGGAGCTTGCAGTGAGCCGAGATTGCGCCACTGCACTCCAGCCTGGGCGACAGAGCAAGACTCTGTCTCAAAAAAAAAAAAAAAAAAAAAAAAAAAGAAATGGCAAAGCAGCATTAAAAATACTATTAAAAAGATGAAACATAATAAACTAAATGTAGTAGTAATAATGATAAATATAAATGGAGCCTACTCCTGTATTTAAAAATAAACATTCCTAGATTGCATTTTAAAAAATCAATTATATGTTATTTAAAAGAATTGGGGCCGGGCGCGGTGGCTCAAGCCTGTAATCCCAGCACTTTGGGAGGCCGAGACGGGCGGATCACCAGGTCAGCAGATCGAGACCATCCTGGCTAACCCGGTGAAACCCCGTCTCTACTAAAAAATACAAAAAACTAGCCGGGCGAGGTGGCGGGCGCCTGTAGTCCCAGCTACTCGGGAGGCTGAGGCAGGAGAATGGCGTAAACCCGGGAGGCCGAGCTTGCAGTGAGCTGAGATCCGGCCACTGCACTCCAGCCTGGGCGACAGAGCGAGACTCCGTCTCAAAAAAAAAATAAAATAAAATAAAATAAAAAAAATAAAAGAATTGAACAGTGGCAAAAAAAATCAATGTTAGAGAATGGGAAAAACACTATATACAAAACAGATCCAAATTAAGGGAAACCGAAGACTAAAACACTTAAATTAGTACAATCTGAGATTTTAAAAACCCTGAATAAAATGGCATTGAAATGTATAAAGCGAAAACATGAAGGATAGAGACTCACTTAGTAGTACGATTAAAAAGGCTTACTTAATAGCTTCCTGGACAGAAGCATGTACAGCAGACAATATAACCTTTTTTATCTAGTGCCCTCGCAACAATTATAAAAATAGACTATATAGCTGCACTAACAGTGGCACTTAAAAACAGGGTTCAATTGCTAAAGAAGACTCACAGGACCCAAAATGATGAAGCTTACAAGTCTACGCTTTATTACAGGGAAAGGACCCACTATAGCAAGAGCATGAAAGTCAAGGTATACACCAAGCAGACGACTCCAAAAGGGGCCTGGAGAGGCCAGGTGAAGCCTCCCATTATCCTCTCCGTAGGGCCAGGCCAGATGTCTCCTGGATCCGGAACCACTAATGTATGCATAGAACACTTCAGAACCAGGGAGACTAAAATGATGTCTTTGCGGAGGTGGTTTGTATTTTGCAGGTCTGATGTATAACCAACAGAATCCTGGGGAGGAGAAGGAGGCTACTGGGGAGAGGTATCACATCAAGACCAGGTGCTACTCTTCCATCTCATTGTTATCAATAAACAATGCTGACAAGCTCGATCAAAGTGCCCTGAAAACTCTTCAGGCTCATGGCTACATAGAGACAATATTAATATGTTTTGGCCAGACACGGAGACTCACGCATGTAATCCCAGCACTTTGGGAGGCCGAGGAGGGCAGATCACAAGATCAGGAGTTCAAGACCAGCCTGGCCAATATGGTGAAACCTCGTTTCTACTAAAAATACAAAAATTAGCTGGGTATGGTGCTGGGAGCCTGTAGTCCCAAATACTTGGGAGGCTGAGGCAGGAGAATTGCTTGAACTTGGGAGGCAGAGGTTGCAGTGAGCGGATATCAGGTCACTGCACTCCAGCCTGGGTGACAGAGTGAGATTCCGTCTGAAAAAAGAAAAAAAAATTCAATATGTTTAATGCTTTGACCAGGAGTCAGTGTCAATCAGGAGCTTTATCCAAATAGCTCAGGCTAATTACAGACCTGCTGTGATTAACCCTTACAGCACAAGAGCAAGACACTAAGACTCTCAATAATTTCCAAAAAGCTGAAACCGTATAAACTCCATTTTTGGACTATAATTCAAAAATTGAATGACTATGATGAATAAAAAGTAATCAAAATTGCAAATTAAAACAAGGTACTTTTTTTAGAATCTAAGTCTGATTAAAATGAATGTTAATATCCAGTGTCAGCAAGGATCTAAGGGAAAATAGGCCCCTTTATTTACTGCTCTTGGAAACAAATTTGTAGACTTCTCAAGTACATCTCGGTAATCAGTATGAAAATCCTTAAAGAGGTACATTCTCTGCACAAAAATTACATATGTGGCATTTTATCCTGAGGAAATAATTGCAGATATAGGCTGACAAGGATGTTTATTGCAGCAAAGAGGATAACAGCAAATGTTGGAAACAAAACAATGTCCAGTTATATGGTTTGGCTGTGTCCCATCCAAATCTCATCTTGAACTGTAGCTCCCATAATTCCCATGTGTTGTGGGAAGGACCATGTGGGAGATAATTGAATTATGAGGGTGGTTTCCCCCATACTGTTCTCCTGGTAGTAAATAAGTCTCACGAGATCTGATGGTTCTTTTGCTTGGCTCTCATTCTCTCTTGTCTGCCACCATGTAAGACGTGCCTTTTGCCTTCCACCAGGATTGTGAGGCCTCCCCAGCCACATGGAATTTGTGAGTTCATTAAACCTCTTTTTCTTTATAAATTACATAGTCTTGGGAATGTCTTTAGCAGCAGCATGAGAACAGACTAATACAGTAAATTGGTACCAGTAGAGTGGGGCGCTGCTGTAAAGATACCCGTAAATGTGGAAGAGACTTTGGAACCAGTTCCAAACAGGCAGAGGTTGGAGCAGTTTGAAGGGCTCAGAAGAAGACAGGAAAATGTGGGAAAGTTTGGACGTTTCTAGAGACTTGTTGAATGGCTTTGACCAAAATGCTGACAATGAAATTCAGGCTGAGGTGGTCTCAGATGGAGATGAGAAACTTGTTGGGAACTGGAGTAAAGGTAACTCTTGCTATGTTTCAGCAAAGAGACTGGCATCATTTTGCCCCTGCCCTAGAGATCTGTGGAACTTTGGACTTGAGGGAGATGATTTAGTGTATCTGGCAGAGGAAATGTCTAAGCAGCAAAGCATTGAAGAGGTGACGTGGGTGTTGTCAAAAGCATTCAGTTTTAAAGGGAAACGAAGCATAGAAGTTTGAAAATTTTGCAGCTTGAAGATGCGATAGAAAAGAAAACCTCATTTTGTGAGGAGAAACTGAAGCTGGCTGCAGAAATGTGCATAATTAACAAGGAGCCAAAAAGTCCCGAAAACAATGGGGAAAATGTCTCCAGGGCATGTCAGAGATCTTTATGGCAGCTTCTCCCATCATAGGCCCAGAGGCTTAGGAGGAAAAACATGGTTTCGTAGGCCAGGCCGAGCCCAGGGTCCCCTGCTGTGTGCAGCCTAGAGACTTCCTGTCCTGCGTCCTAGCTGCTCCAGCCGTGGCTAAAATGGGCCAATGTGCAGCTTGGGCCATGACTTCAGGGTGCAAGCCCCAAGCCTTAGCAGCTTCCACGTGGTGTTGAGCCTGCAGGTACAGAAGTCAAGAACTGAGGTTTGGGAACCTCTGCCTAGACTTCAGAGGATGTATGGAAATGCCTGGATGTTCAGGCAGAAGTTTGCTGCAGAGGCAGGAACCTCATGGAGAACCTCTGCTAGGGCAGTGTGGAAGGAAAATGAGGGGTTGGAGCCCCACACAGAGTCCCTACCGGGGCACTGCCCAGTGGAGCTGTGAGAAGAGGGCCACCATCCTCCAGACCCTAGAATGGCAGATCCACTGTCAGATTGCATCATGCACCTGGAAAAGCCACAGACACTCAACACCAGCCCGTGAAGGCAGCCAGGAGGGGGACTGTACCCTGCAAAGTCACAGGGGCAGGAGCTGCCCACGACCATGGGAACCCACCTCTTGCATCAGTGTGACTTGGATGTGAGACATGGAATCAAAGGAAATCATTTCGGAGCTTTAAGATTTGACTGCAGGCCGGGCGCGGTGGCTTATGCCTGTAATCCCAACACTTTGGGAGGCCAAGGTGGATGGATCACAAGGTCAGGAGATGGAGACCACCTTGGCCAACATGGTGAAACCCAGTCTCTACTAAAATACAAAAAATTAGCTGGGCGTGGTGGCACGTGCCTGTAATCCCAGCTACTTGGGAGGCTGAGGCAGGGGGAATTGCTTGAACCCGGGAAGTGAAGGTTGCTGTGAGCTGAGATCACGCCACTGCACTCCAGCCTGGTGACAGAGCAAGACTCTGTCTCAAAAAAAAAAAAAAAAAAGATTTGACTGCTGTGCTAGATTTTGGACTTGTATGGAGCCTGTCGCCCCTTTGTTTTGGCCAACTTCTCCCATTTGGAATGGCTGTATTTACCCAATGCCTGTACCCCCATTGTATCCAGGAAGTAATTAACTTGCTTTTGATTTTACAGGCTCATAGGTGGGAGGGACTTGCCTTGTCTCAGATGAAACTTTGGGACTGTGGCCTTTTGAGTTAATGCTGAAATGGGACTGTGGCCTTTTGAGTCCCTTGGGGGACTGTTGGAAAGGCATGATTGGTTTTGAAATGTGAAGACATGAGATTTGGGAGGGGCCAGGGGTGGAATGATATGGTTTGGCTATTTCCCCACTCAAATCTCATCTTCAATTGTAGCTCCCATAATTCCCACGTGTCGTGGGAGGGACCTGATGGGAGATAATTGAATCATGAGGGCGGTTTCCCTCATACTGTTCTCGTGGTAGTGAGTAAGTCTCACAAGATCTGATAATTTGTTTGTTTTTGAGGTGGAGTCTCACTCTGTCACCAGTCTGGAGTGCAGTGGTGCAATCTCGGCTCGCTGCAACCTCCGCCTCCCGGGTTCAAGCAATTCTCCTGCCTCAGCCTCCTGTAGATCTGATGATTTTATAAGGGGTTTCCCCTTTCGCTTCTCATTCTCTCCCGTCTGGTAAGACGTGCCTTTTGCCTTCCACCATGATTGTGAGGCCTCCCCAGCCATGTAGAACTGTGAGTCCACTAAACCTCTTTTTCTTTATAAATTACCCAGTCTTGGATATGTCTCTATCAGCAGCATGAGAACAGACTAATACATCCAGCAATATGGGGACTGTTTTAGTAACTTACATCTGTATTCAATTATTCAAAAAAATTTGGTAGAGGTCTATCTTATGGCAGACTCTGTTCGTTGCAGGTCTAATATCCTTTCCTCTCTTCTATGCTAACAGCACCCAGATATTGCTCAGGGCAGCAATGTTCACTGCTCAAGGCACAAAATTAGGACAATCCTGATCCCACTTTCCCAGCTTCTCTTACAGCTAGGAGTGACCATGTGGTCCAGTTCTAGTATTGAGATGTATAGAGAGGTCTACTGGGGGCTTTTGAGAAGGATTTTTGCTTTCCTAATGACAGGGACAGATGTCGATGCCAACAATCATCTACTGCACACTTTATGTTAAATAAGAAAAATTAAGTATTTGTTAGGAAAGGGGGTCAGTCGTATTTTCTGTTATTTGGAGCCAAAAGTGTCCCTAAGCATGGTGGATTCTGTGATGTGCTGCCCAGGTCTCCTTTCAAGGCTGCCAGATACTTGGAGTGCTGTGGGCTGTTTCCTCTAGGAGCTACCTCTAGGAACTGCACTCAGCTGTAGCCCGCTGCCTTGCTCAATGTAACCCCGAATCCCTTCCCGGGAGCATCCCAGCAGGAGTATAAAGGCCCAGCCTTCTTTCTTCAATTCCAGACAGCTCTGCATCGCCCTCCCAGCTTCCCCTCTGCCTAATCCTACTTGATTCCCTTCCGCGGTAGGTGTCGACCTCAAAAGCACAACCTAATAAATTTTGTGCTCACAAATCTCTGTCTCAGAGTCTGTTTCCTGGGCAACCCCACCCACAACAGCAGTGACATATTTATTAATGTAAAAAGATGTTCAAAATATATTGCTAAAGGACACAATGATAGGTTATAAAGTAGTATGCATGGTGTTTTCTTAGTATACAGACTATATATCTGCATAGAAAAAATTTCTGAAAAAGAATGCACTTTATATTTTAATAGCAGGACTTTCTGTTTCCAACAACTTGTTGAAATGTTCAGAGAAACTCCTTCTGGTTCAGAACATTAAATACCAAAAAAAAAAAAAAAAAAAAAGGTTTTGTTTTGTTTTGTTTTTGAGACAGAGTCCCACTCTGTTGCCTAAGCTGGAGCACAGTGGCACAATCTTGGCTCACTGCAACCTCCAGTTCTGGGGTTCAAGTGATTCTCCGACCTTACCCTCCCAAGTAGCTGGGATTACAGGCATGCACCATCATACCTGGCTTTTATATTTTCAGTAGAGACGGGGTTTCACCATGTTGGCCAGGCTGGTCTCAAACTCCTGACCTCAAGTGATCCATCTGCCTCGGCCAACCAAAGTGCTGGGATTACAGACATGAGCCACTGTGCCCAGCCAGAAGAAGTTTTAATATTTTAATATGTAGGGTAGTGGCAAGAAAGTATGGACATTCCTGTGGGGCCAGAAATGAGAGGAGAGCACAAATCCATGAGAGGTGCAGACCATATTTACTCTGGAGCTATCTGCTGATTCCTATGGTTCTGGCCCCAGGTTTTAATGAGTCATTCCTGTGGGGGACAGGAGATAAAGCCTAGAGTCCAAGCACTGTACGAGGTCAGACTGGAGATCCTTGCAGGAAGGCAGGAGAGCCAAAGAGCAACATCCTCAAGAAGTTCAACTGGGGCCGGGCATGGTGGCTCACGCTTATAATCCCAGCACTTTGGGAGGGCAAGGCGGGCGGATCACTTGAGATCTGGAGTGTGAGACCAGCCAGGCTAACGTGATGAAACCTCGTCTCTACTAAAAATACAAAAATTAGGCCGGGCGTGGTGGCGTACACCTGTGGTCCCAGGTACTTGGGAGGCTGAGGCAAGAGAATGGCTTGAAGCTGGGAGGTGGAACTTGCCGTGAGTGGAGCTCATGCCACTACACTCCAGTCTGGGTGACAAATTGCGACTGTCTCAAAACAAAACAAAACAAAACAAAAACAGAGAAGTTCAACTGGAAAGAGCCCATGCTGCTGATGGAAGTGATGGAAGTAAACTCCCCGAGACTAGCCAAGCACAAACAAACTCACACCAGCATCGGACAGACCTAAACCTGAATTTCTGTGGCCCCAAATAAACACTATGCCAAAAATAGAGTTCAAAGTGGTCCTTGGTAGAGAAAACCACCAGAAAAACAAACAAAAAAATTCTTTGGAGGAATGCACTTTACAGACTTAAAAGAATTGCTATAAAGTTACAAATTCAGGATTAAAAAAAAATCACTAAACCCATGGGGAAATACCCCATCATTAGTGAGAATAAGCCGAAATATCAATTTCAGAAAAAGGCACACACAAAAACCTATAGTGAGACTTTCAGATATAGAGTATAAAATAACATTTATAGTGTGTAAAGAATTAAAGGGGCTGGGTGCAGTAACTCACATCTGTAATCTCAGAACTTTGGGAGGCCAAAGCGGGCAGATCACAGGAGGCCAGGAGTTCGAGACCAGCTTGGCCAACATGGTAAAACCCTGTCTCTACTAAAAAGTACAAAAAACTTAGCCAGGCGTGGTGGCACACGCCTGTAATCCCAGCTACTTAGGAGGCTGAGGCAGGAGAATTGCTTGAGCCTGGGAGGCAGAGGTTGCAGTGAGCCAAGAGTACATCACTGCACTGCAGACTGGGTGACAGAGCAAGACTCTGTCCCCCACCCAAAAAAATTATTTAAATTAGAAATTCAAAAGATGTTATAAACAGCAGATAGAACTGAAGAGAAAAGAGAATTAGAAGATAGACGTAAATAAATTATCAATATAGGACAAAAAAGACAGAATTACAGAAAATATTAATTAGGGGTTCAGAGAAATGGAGCATGGAGCATAGTGTGAGAAGGTCCAATATATGTACCAACTAGAGTTCCAGAAGGAAGGAAGAAAGATAATAGAGGGAAAGGTAATATTAAAGAGATAATGTTTCAGAAATTATGGGCCGGGCACAGTGGCTCACACTTGTAATCCCAGCACTTTGGGAGGCCAAGGCAGGAAGATGGCTTGAGTCTAGGAGATCAAGACCAGCTGGGCAACATGGCAAAACCCTGTCTCTACAAAACTACAAAAATTAGCAGGGCATGGTGGCACCTGCCTGTAGTCCCAGCTACTCCAGAGGCTGATGGGAGGATCACCTGAGCCCAAGGAGGTTGAGGCTGCAGTGAGCTATGACTGTGCTACTGCACTCCAACCTGGGTGACAGACTGAGACCCAGTCTCAAAAAAAAAAAAAAAAAAAGAAAGAAAACAAATTGTGAAAGACACCCATTTTCAGATGCAGAAACCCAAGAAATTCCAAGCAGGATAATTAAAAATAAATTTATGCTTAGACACGTAGTAATAAAATGTCAGAATATCAAAGACAAGCAAGAAGACATTCCAATAATGGTAGCTGGAAGACAATGAAATAGGTCCTTTGAAGTGGCAAGAGAAGTAACTGTCAACCTGGAATTTTACACCCAGCAAATAAACTTTTATGAATGAGGGTATAATAAAGATATTTTCAACCATAAACAGACATCATTAAAATAACTTTTGGCCGGGCACAGTGGCTCACGCCTGTAATCCCAGCACTTTGGGAGGCCGAGGTGGGCAGATCATGAGGTCAGCAGATCGAGACCATCCTGGCTAACACAGTGAAACCCCGTCTCTACTAAAAATACAAAAAATTAGCTGGGCATGGTGGCGGGCACCTGTGGCCCCAGCTACTCGGGAGGCTGAGGCAGGAAAATGGTGCGAACCCGGGAGGCGGAGCTTGCAGTGAGCAGAGATCGCGCCACTGCACTCCAGCCTGGGCGACAGAGTGAGACTCCATCTCAAAATAAATAAATAAATAAATAAAAATAACTTTTAAAGAATATATCCAGGCCGGGCATGGTGGCTCACACCTGTAATCCCAGCACTTTGGGATCTCACCACCTCAGGTGGATCACCTGAGGTCAGGAGTTCGAGACCAGAGTGGCCAACATGGCAAAACCCCGTCTCTACTAAAACTACAAAAAATTAGCCAGGCATGGTGGCACTCACTTGTAATCCCAGCTACCTGGGAGGCTGAGACAGGAGAATCGCCTGAACCTGGGAGGCAGAAGTTGCAGTGAGCCGAGATCGCACCATTGCACTCTAACCTGGGAAACAAGAGCAAAACTCTGTCTCAAAAAAAGAAAAAAAAAAAAAAAAAAAAAGGCCGGGTGTGGTGGTTCAAGCCCAGCACTTTGGGAGGCCGAGATGGGCGGATCACCTGAGGTTGGGAGTTCGAGACCAGCCTGACCTACATGGAGAAACCCCATCTCTACTAAAAATATATAATTAGCTGGGCGTGGTGGCGCATGCCTGTAATCCCAGCTACTCAGGAGGCTGAGGCAGGAGAATCACTTGAACCCGGGAGGCGGAGGTTTCGGTGCACTGAGATCGCGCCATTGCACTCCAGCCTGGGCAACAAGAGCAAAACTCTGACTCAAAAAAAATAAAAACAAAAAAAGAATATATCCCAGAAGGATAAACACGATTCTAGGTGGAACCTCTGGGATGAAAGCATAGTGATCATTGCCGGGCATGGTGGCTCATGCCCGTAATCCCAAGACTTTGGGAGGCCGAGGCTGGCAGATCACCTGAGGTAAGGAGTTCAAGACCAGCCTGGCCAACATGGCAAAACCCCGTCTTTACTAAAAATACAAAAATTAGCCAGTTGTGGTGGCGGGTGCTTGTAATCCCAGCTACTCGGGAGGCTGAGGCAGGAGAATCACTTGAACCTGGGAGGCAGAGGTTGCAGTGAGCTGAGATCACGCCACTGAACTCCAGCCTGGGCGACAGGGTGAGACTCCATCTCAAAAAAAAAAAAAAGTGATCAATATTCAACATTGTATCAGAAGTCCTGGTCAACAAAATAGACAAGAAAATGAAACAAAGGGTATACAAATCAGAAAAGAAGAAATAAAACCATTTCTATTAACAACCAGTCTATGTAGAAAAACCCAAAGAGTCTACAGAAAAAGCTACTCAAAGCAGTAAGTGGGCTAGTCAAGGTCACAGGATATAAGGCCAATATGCAAATCAATTGTATACAAAACTAGCAATAAACAATTAGAAATTGAAATTTTAAAACAGTGCCATTTACAGTAGCACCGGAAATATGAAATCTTTAGGTATAATTCCTATAAAATATGTGCAAGGTGTGTGCACTAAAAACTACAAAACATCAATGAAAAACTCAAAGAAGACCTAAATAAATGATACATTGTGCTCCTAAAGTGGAAGACTCACTGTTAAGATGTCTGTGGTAGGCAGCCTTTAAAATGGTCCCCAGTGATCCCTGCCTTCTGATATTCTTGCCCTTGTGTAATCCTCTCCCCATAAGGGTGGGCTGGACCTAGTCATGCACTTGTAACGAACAGAATAGGCAAAAATGATGAAATGTCACTTCCTCGATTAGGTTGCAAAGAGTCTATGGCTTTTGCCTTGAGCACTCTTTCACTCTCTTGTTCTGAGGAAAGCTAGCTGCCATGTAGTGAGGTGCTTTACAGAGAGGCCCACAAGTCAAGCAACTGAGGGAGGCCTCCAGCCAACAGTCAGCAGAAAACTGAATCTTGCCAACAACCACACGAGTGAGTTTGGAAGCAGAACCTCCCCCAGTTGAGCCTTCAACTCAGCTTTGGCTGACAACTTGATTGCTTGCAACCTTGTGAGAAACCTTGAGACAGAGGCACTGAGCTAAGCTGCACCCAGATTCCTGACGCACAGGATCTGTGAGATAATAAATATTTGATGTTGTAGGCTGCTAAAATTTGGGCTAATTGGTAATGCAGTAATAGATAATACAATGTCGATTCACCCCAAATTGATTAATAGATTCAATGCAACCCTAACCAAAATCCCAGAAAGATTTTTTGTAGAAATTGTCAAGCTGGCTTTAAAATTTACATGATAGGCCGGGCGCGGTGGCTCAAGCCTGTAATCCCAGCACTTTGGGAGGCCGAGACGGGCGGATCATGAGGTCAGAAGATCGAGACCATCCTGGCTAATACGGTGAAACCCCGTCTCTACTAAAAAATACAAAAAACTAGCCGGGTGAAGTGGCGGGTGCCTGTAGTCCCAGCTACTCGGGAGGCTGAGGCAGGAGAATGGCGTGAACCCGAGAGGAGGAGCTTGCAGTGAGCTGAGATCCGGCCACTGCACTCCAGCCTGGGTGACAGAGCAAGACTCCGTCTCAAAAAAAAAAAAAAAAAAAAAGAAAAAAAAAATTTACATGATAAAGCAAAGGAACTAGAATAGTCAAAACAATTTTGAGAAAGAAGAGCAAAGTTAGAGAACTCACAGTACCTGATTTCAACAAGTACTACAAAACTAGAGTAATTAAGATAGTGTAGTATTGGCAAAAGGACAGACCCATAGATCTGGAACAGAGTCCAGACACAGACCCACACATATATGGTCAATTGATCTTTTGGCAAGAATGCAAAGGCATTTCTTTTTTTCTTTTGAGACTGAGTTTCTCTCTTGCTGCCCAGGCTGGAGTGCAATGGTGCAATCTTGGCTCACCGCAACCTCCGCCTCCCGGGTTCAAGTGACTCTCCTGCCTCAGCTTCCCGAGTAGCTGGGACTATAGGCGCCTGCCACTACGCCTGGCTAATTTTTTTGTATTTTTAGTAGAGACAGGGTTTCACTGTGTTAGCCAGGATGGTCTCGATCTCCTGACCTCGTGATCCGCCCGCCTCGGCCTCCCAAAGTGCTGGGATTACAGGCATGAGCCACCGCGCCTGGAGAACTGCTGCTTTTTGAAAGAACATTATTAAGAAAAGGAAGGAAAAAAAATAAACCACCTTGTGAGAAAAATATTTGCAAAACATATCTTGGATAAAGGAATTGTAAGCAGAATACATATAGAACTTTCAAAAGTCAGTAATAACACAAACAACTCAGCCAAAAAAATATGCAAAATATTTAAAGACACTTCACCAAATAAAATATACAAATGGGAAATAAGCATATGAAAAGATGCTTAATATCCTTAGTCATTAAGGAAATGCATATTAAACCACAGTGAGATACTACTTCATATCTACTAGAACGGCTAAAATATAAAAGATTGACAATATCCAGAGAAATGAAAGTCTACAACCACACAGACTGCTCGTAAATGCTCAAAATAGTTTTATTTGCAATAGTTAAAAACTGGAAATAACCCAACTGTTCATTGTCAGGTGAATGGATAAACAAATTGTGGTATATTGAAACAATGGAACGCAACCTAGATGAGCTTTTGATACATGCAAAGATATAGGTGGGTCTCAAAATAATTATATTGAGTGAAAGAAGCCAGCCCCCCCGCCCCCCGCCAAGAAAAGCATATGCTAGTTGATTCCACTTATATAGAACTCTCGAAAATGCAAACTATACTGGCAGAAAGATGAGTGGTCACTTGGAAATGGGGGCTGGGAAAGACAGAAGGGAGGGACTAAAGAGGCATGAGAAAATGTATGGGGATCATTATCTTGATTGTGGTGATAGTTTCATATGTCAAAACTTATCAAATTGTCCTTGTGCAATATGCGTAATATACTGTATGTCAATTCTACCTTAATAAAGCAGTTAACTTTAAAAAATTATTTTATAATTTTCACATTGTATTGAGAATTTTTTCCTTGGCCCAGTTTTACAAGGGAAGATGATATCCATAGTCGTGCTTGACTAGGCACTCACCAATTATCAGAAACAGAAAAACAGGGATTAAAGGATTAAATGATTTTTTTTCCTCTTTGAAAATTATGATTCTTTTTACTTGCAGAATTCAGCTTCTTCAATTAATACACTTCAACATTTGGCTGAAATGTGGAGCGTTTTAGTAAAGGCAGGAAGGAAATAAATGAAAGATAAGAAAACATTACATTTAAAATAACTACCATACTGTTTTGTTCATTATCATTGTTGATCTCTTATCTCAGTCTGACCAAAATACTATTAAATATTATTAATTTCGCTACTGTGGAACTTCAAGTCTGGAGCCAAATGATAGAAAAAACGGAGTTCTGTCAGAAAAGAAATGTGACTCTTATTCAGCTCCTGATCCGGCTTTTTTTTTTTTTTTTTTTTTTGAGACCAAGTCTCACTCTGTCACCCAGGCTGGAGTGCAGTGGTGTGATCTTGGCTCACTACAACCTCCGCCCCTGGGTTCAAGCAATTCTCCTGCCTCAGCCTCCTGAGTAGCTGGGACTACAGGCGCGTGCCACCATGCCCGGCTAATTTTTTGTAGTTTTAGTAGAGACAGGGTTTCACCGTGTTAGCCAGGATGGTCTTGATCTCCAGAACTCGTGATCCACCCGCCTCGGCCTCCCAAAGTGTTGGGATTACAGGCGTGAGTCACCATGCCCGGACTTTTTTTTTTTTCTTTTCTTTTCTTTTTTTTTTTTTTTAAAACCAAGGCTCACTCTGTTGCCCTAGGCTGGAATGCAGTGGCACGATCTCGGCTCACTGCAACCTCTGCCTCCCGGGTTCAAGCGATTCTCCTGTTTCAGCCTCCAGAGTAGCTGGGACTACAGGCTCCTGCCACCACAGCCGGTTAGTTTTTGTATTTTTTTTTTTTTGAGACGGAGTCTCGCTCTGTCGCCCAGGCTAGAGTGCAGTGGCCGGATCTCAGCTCACTGCAAGCTCCGCCTCCTGGGTTACTCCATTCTCCTGCCTCAGCCTCCCGAGTAGCTGGGACTACAGGTGCCGCCACCTCGCCCGGCTAGTTTTTTGTATTTTTTTTTTTTAGTAGAGACGGGGTTTCACCGTGTTAGCCAGGATGGTCTCGATCTCCTGACCTCGTGATCCACCCGTCTCGGCCTCCCAAAGTGCTGGGATTACAGGCTTGAGCCACCGCGCCCGGCAGTTTTTGTATTTTTAGTAGAGATGGGGTTTCATCATGTTGGCCAGGTTGGTCTCGAACTCCTGAGCTCAAGTGATCTGCCCGCCTCGGCCTCCCAAAATGCTGGGATTACAGGCGTGAGCCACTGCGCCCTGCCCTGATCCAGCTATTTTTCATGTGTAAAGGCAGACATTTTCAGACATTTCAGGAGTCATGTCCCTCTCTAAAAAGATAATTGGAAGCAATAATATAATGCCATAGAAATATTAATCAGAATCAAGTAAGCTCTAGATATGAGAAACGTTGGTAAGCAATGAATCCAACAAAAGCAATAAATATACATACCTTTTAATAATATGATTGTGATAAAAAGCAATTTTGGAAAAAAGGTAAGATAAAAAAATTAAAACTCGCCAGGTGCAGTGATCACGCCTGTAATTCTAGCACTTTGGGAGGCCAAGGTGGGTGGATCACGAGGTCAGGAGATCGAGACCATCCTGGCTAACACGGTGAAACCCCGTCTCTACTAAAAAATACAAAAAATTAGCCAGGCGTGGTGGCGGGTGCCTGTAGACCCGGCTACTTGGGAGGCTGAGGCAGGAGAATGGCGTGAACCCGGGGGGCGGAGCTTGCAGTGAGCCGAGATCGCACCACTGCACTCCAGCCTGGGCGACAGAGCAAGACTCTGTTTCAAAAAAAAAAAAAATTCAAACCCAGATATTTCAACAACATATTTGATATATGGGTAGGGTTAAAGTGTGTTAAATTTCTTGATGGGCATGGGGTGGGGTGGATGTAATCTTTACTTTTCATGATTAATTCAAATAGTAAATAGTTTCAAATATGGAATTAAAATTAGAAATTAAGGAAAATAACAGTAGAATAAAAATAATATACAAGTCTCGCTGGGCGCGGTGGCTCACGCCTGTAATCCCAGCACTTTGGGAGGCCGAGATGGGCGGATCACGAGGTCAGGAGATCGAGACCATCCTGGCTGACACGGTGAAACCCCGTCTCTACTAAAAAAATACAAAAAACTAGCCAGGCGAGGTGGCGGGCGCCTGTAGTCCCAGCTACTCGGGAGGCTGAGGCAGGAGAATGGCGTAAACCCGGGAGGCGGAGCTTACAGTGAGCTGAGATCCGGCCACTGCACTCCAGCCTGGGCGACAGAGCCAGACTCTGTCTCAAAAAAAAAAAAAATACAAGTCTCACAAATCCTAGAGGAAAAATAGAGATCAATGAAAACTGAATAACCCTAGCAAAAGTCAGAAAGGAAAAAAGTGAAACACCAAGAACACAGGGGCCAGGTGCAGTGGCTCAATCCTGTAATCCCAGCACTTTGGGAGGCCAAGGCAGGAGGATAGCTTGAGCTCAGGAGTTCAAGATCAGCCTGGGCAATATAGCAAGACCTTGGCTTTACAAAAAATCAAAAAAATTAGCTGGGCATGGTGGTATTACTTTGGAGGCTGAGGTGGGAGTATCACTGGAGCCCGGAGGTCAGGGCTTCAGTGAGCTGTGATTGTGCCACTGCACTCCAGCCTGGGCAACAGAACAAGACCCTGTCTCAAAAAACAACCTCCGCCCATCGCCCGCAAAACAAAGAACACACAGGAAGCAGCAAGCATAAAATAATATAAATAAGACCAAAAGTAAGTTGTCACAATAAGCATGATAGGGTAAATTTCTTCTTTAAAAGACAAAAGACTTTCATATTGAGGAAACAAAGAAAAACACAGCTATATGCTGTTTATCAAAGACACAAATGACAAGCAAATGTTAAAAATAAAATTTGGGGCCGGGCATGGTGGCTCACACCTGTAATCCCAGCACTTTGAGAGGCCGAGACAGGTGGATTACCTGAGGTCAGGAGTTTGAGACCAGCCTGGCCAACATGGTGAAACCCCGTCTCTACTAAAAATACAAAAATTAGCCTGGTGTGGTGGCGGGCGCCTGTAATCCCAGCTACTTGGGAGGCTGAGGCAGGAGAATCGCTTGAACATTGGAGGCAGAGGTTGCAGTGAGCCGAGATCACACCATTGCATTCCAGCCTGGGCGACAGAGTGAAACTTGGTCTAAAAAAAAAAAAAAAAAACATAGCCAAAGCTATACCAAACAAATTCTGATGAAAAAGAAAGAGTTGTGGAAATTTTAATAATAGGCAAAGCAGAATTCATAGCAGCAAACATTTGATAAGACAAAAATGGATATTTTATAATTATATAATATAGAGTTGATGAACGTTTCTGTACTCCCAGTAGTGGCAAAATACAGACAGAAGAGCAGGTAGAAACACAAAGAACAGTAGAAAAGGCAGAAAAGGTTGTGCCCTGTGAGAGTATTTCCACCCCAATAGGCAAAACAAACTCTTCTCCTTTAAGCTTCAAGAATACTGTTTTATAATGATGTGTAATTCACATTTTAACTCACACTAACGTGCTTACTGTCCTAGGACATTATATTTTAAAGAACACCATTTCTAATTGTGAGTTAAATATATTTTTCTCTAATTAAAGAGCGTTTCCCACGTTAGTGAGCTGGGGAAAGGCTCACTGGGCAAGAATACAGTTTGTCCTGTCAGTACACCTGCTTCAGTCTTATTAGTGTGCCAAGTGAGGCGACACCAAAAAGGATAGCAAAGTACGTGGGCCAGGCCTCTTTTCCTCCCCATCCCACTCCCATTCCTTTGCAGGAATGATAATGAGGCACTGTGATGCGGTGAAAAAAACCAGTAGACTAGAAGTAACTATTCTAGCCCCAGGCAGGCCTTAATAGTTTTTATCGCCTTTGGGCACCTCTTATCAGTCTATATACTTTTATCACCTGCAAAGTGACAGCAGCCAAGAATCTAAAACCAATACCTATCGTGCCTTTTCCCTCTCCTGTTATGATCACATAAACTCAGAATTTTTAAAAAATTTACTTTGAGGCCAGGCGCGGTGGCTCACGCCTGTAATCCTAGTACTTTGGGAGGCCAAGGCAGGTGGATTGCCTGAGCTCAGGAGTTCGAGACCAGCCTGGGCAACATGGTGAAACCTCGTCTCTACTAAAATACAAAAAATTAGCCGGGTGTGGTGACGTGTGCCTGTAGTCGCAGCTACTCGGGAGGCTGAGGCAGGAGGATTGCTTGAACCTGGGAGGTGGAGGTTTCAGTGAGCCTAGATCATGCCATTGCACTCCAGCCTGGGAGAGACTCCGTCTCAAAAAAAAAAAAAAATTTACTTTGAAATAACTGTAGACTTATAGGAAGTTGCAAAAATAGTACAAAGTGCCCCATGTGCCCTTCCCCAAGTTTTTCCCAGTGGTGAGATCTTATGAAGACATAGTATATCAAAACCAGGAAACTGATATTGGTAAATTACTGTTAACTATACTATAGACATTCAGTCTTCACCATTTCACCATTCTTAACCTTCTCATAATACAAGTTGGGAAATATTCCCTTCTCTTCAGTTTTCTGGAATAGTTTCTGTAGAATTGGTGCTAAAACTCATAGAATTTTAAAACTGAAAGACACCCTCGAAATCACCCAGTACTGACTGGAACATTGATTTGACTATAAAGACACCAGAGACCCCATTTTTTCTCTCCAGGTAGCCAAAATCAATGGTAGATTTCTATACCTTGGAGGATTAAAAAAGGAATAAAATGACTATTCTTAACACAGTGTACAAAGAAGACAGTCTGTTCAGAAATAGCTGAAAAGCCATTTCCTAACAAATTTGACATTTTCTGTCTTCACTGAACTATAAAAACAAGAAATGACAAATGAATTCAAATGTTGAGGAAAGAATGAACCAGAAACAGGGTCTTCTGGTTTTCCCCAGAAGCCTATCCTGAGGCAAGCATTCCAGGGCAAGTATAATAATTATTTAGAAGGTGCAAAACCAAAACAAACCAAAAAGAAACCACCACAGTAGAATGGGGAAGTTACTGGGGAAGTAAGAAAGGCAAGGCAGCCAATAAATGATGTATTACTAAGTCAGTTACCACTGTGGGTTCCTGGAACTTACTGGTCCTGGGGACATTCTGAGAACCAGTACAAAACACACACATACACCTCGGTTATTCCACCCAGGGCAGAAAGAGCTGAGATATTTATACACCCATTTCTCTCAGGCATTGAGTGAGAGCAACCAGAGGGGCATTCATTCCCTGGCACTTCTGGCCTGCTTGCATAAGCACCAGTGGCAGTGGGTTCCAGCAACGGAGAATGCCCTAAACAAAGAAGTCCTTGAGCTGGTAAGTTTGAAGTCAAGCTGTGTGCTCAGAAGTGGTAAAGGTGAGAGGATAAAGGCAGCCCACCTACACCTGCGTGTGTCACAGCAGGGTAGGAGACTTACCTTGTTAACACGTGAGAGAAATTATCTTCCGAAGAAGGATTTGTATGATTTTAGGAGGAAAATGTGAATGTTGTGATTTATTTCAAGATTACTTAAATTATAGAATATTTCTGGGGGTTTATTTGTCAAAAATAATACTCCTTTGAGGTTGTGCCTTCAGAAATAATCTGTGAAGACAAAAAGAGACTGGCAAGGTACAGTCTTTGCATAGAGTATTTCTATTCACTTTAAATTAATGCAAACTTAAATATCATCATCTCATTCTCTTTACTTTAGCACGTTAAAAGAATTACATTAATTTATTTGTGCTAAATTAGAAGGTACCCTGAATGAGAAAAAAAGGTAATGGGTTGCATGCTGAGAATAACCTATGGATTAATATTTAAAGTTTCTTAAGAGATGATGTAATAATAAAATCCCTGGGACAGAGAGTATAATGGCATTAGTCATAGATTTCTGGAAATGCTAATCCAACGTCTTTTAACACTGGAGGTTTTTTTATTCATAGAAATCTGTAATAATTATTGATCCAAAATATGCTTAGGTTGTATCTGATTCTTTCTTAATAGTCTATGATGGAATTGTATAATTTTTGGTATTTATTTTTTTCACTCTGGTCCATAGCCACCAAATCTTGATATTTTTCACTTTCAGAAGTTTCTCATAGCTCTGCAAATGTTGGAGAATTTTGAAGAATATAATTTGACAGGTTAATTTGAATGCTAAAGATTGTCATAATTTAATATTACCAGGGAGAAATGAATATTCACTTTTCCAAAAATACAGAAGGAAATGACTTACTCTTGGAGAACTTTAAAAAATAATATGCATGAATATTTTAAACTTAATGTGATTTCTATGAATCATAGCCAATATAATACTGTAAATTTATAGATTAGGGTTGAAAATTTTTGGACTTTAGACAATCTTCACTCTTTCACATCTTCCTGGCCCAGAAATCTGAGCAACTCACCTTACTTATAAAGATTTTAATAGGAGAGGTAAAGTAAGTTTTCATGTTTCTAAAACTTCATTAATTGTATAAACAGTATACACATTCACCAGTACATTCTGAAAATAAGCTACAAAACAATTGTAACTTAAGCCACACTTAAAATAATTTAGCCAAATACTGTTAATGAAAAGGAAGGCTTGCTGTTTGCTTTCAAGCAAATCAACATTTCTTCAAGTTGTCAATATTATTCTACAAATAATTAGCATTGGTTAGGGAGACTGTGTTATTGGTTCACTATAGGAAAAAGTGATAGAGAGCATCAGGTTGGGAATCTTATTATTCTGTGTCCTTTTCATTTTATTTTATTTTATTTATTTATTTATTTATTTATTTATTTATTTTGAGAGAGAGTCACTCTTGTCACCCAGGCTGGAGTGCAGTGGCACAATCCTGGCTCACTGCAACCTCTGCTTCCTGGGTTCAACCAATTTTCCTGCCTCAGCCTCCCAAGTAGCTGGGATTAGAGGCACCCGCCACCATGCCTAGCTAATTTTTTTTTTTTTTTGGTATTTTTAGTAGAGACGGGGTTTTACCATGTTGGCCAGGCTGGTCTTGAACCCGTGACCTCAGGTGATCTGTCCGCCTCGGCCCCCCAAAGTGTTGGCATTACAGGCGTGAGACACTGCACTCAGCCTTCTGTGTCCTTTTTAAACTTAAGGTTCTGATAATTTCTAATTATAGGTTCTAATAATAGAAATATGTAGTAAATTTATTCCTCTTCTTTTTAAAAATCCTTGATTGCTGAATTCCTGCAAATTGTTCCTACAAAATTTGTAATCATTGTCAGTGGTGCTTGGTCAATGTACCATTGTTAAAACCAGCCTTGAAAAATAGACAACTGTTTCTATACAAGTGGTCACGCAGTTAATAATTTCTTCAGAAAGGCACTGCTACACTATTTCTATGCTATTCTGAGGAGTCCCTTTGTCAGTTAATATGTATTTCACCCATAAGGCCTCACGTTCTTGGAGCTATCTCCTGAGCTGATGACCAACCTAAGGGCACAGAGTAAACCACAACAATTTGTCCCCCGAGAAGATCCTGCCAAGTTGCCTAAAATGATAAACATCCTTAATAATTACTTCATATTTTTATCCTATTCAGGCATGTAGTAGATATTCAACATATATTTGCTGAATTCGTATTTTTGTTGTTGTCACTGTTTTTAATAATAAAGAATTAGTCTCTTAAGGCCAGGAATGGTGGGTCACCCAATACCTTGGGAAGCTGAGGTGGCCCGATCGCTTGAGCTCAGAAGTTCAAGACCAGCCTGGGCAACATGGCGAAACCCTGCCTCTACAAAAAACACAAACATTAGCTGGGCGTGGTGGCACAGCCTGTAGTCCCAGCTACTTGGGGGGCTGAGGTGGGAGGATTGCTTGAGCCTGGGAGGTGGAGGTTGCAGTGAGCCGAGATCATGCCATTGCACTCCAGCCTGAGCCACAGAGTGAAAACTTGTCTCAAAAAAAAAAAAAAAAGAAGAAGAAGAAGAAAAAGAATGATTCTCTAGATCCAATTTACAGGAAATACAGAGGACAGACTTACGTGTTAGCTACACCAAGGAATTCAATCAGCAAAGTCTAGATCATGGGAAATGTTACAGAATGAATGATCTAGTTTCATTAACAAATTGTAAAGGGGGAGAACAAAAGAGGCAGATAGGGAACCTACAGATTAAAAAGAAATAAAAGCCATATAAAAAAAAGAGGCAAAATTAAACTACAGTGTGTCTGGGTGCGTGCTTAGGTGAGGAAACTATAAAAGAATGAGGTGATTACCATAAAAGCCAGGAGAATGGTTACTCTTAAGAGACAGGGTGCAAGGCCGGGTAGAAGGTTTCTAGGGTGGTCAGGTATGATTCTTTCTTCTGACATGGATGGTAGTTACAAAGGTGTCTTGCCTTACAATAATGCATTCAACTGTAAAATCATTTTATACGATTTTCTACAGATGTGTTATACTTTTAAAAGTTTAAGAAATACACAACAAGAAATATACATATATGCAGAGAATCATTAGAATGATTCTCCTTAAATAATAATTAAAATAATTAGAAGTGATGCTTTTTGAGTAGTTTTACCTGTAATTTTAATATAGCTTACCTAAGTAAACTATACAATTGCAAGTTTATACAATTCAATTTTTTTTTCTTTTTGAGACAGTGTCTGGCTCTGTTGCTCAAGCTGGAGTGCAGTGGTACGATCTCAGCTTACTGCAGCCTCTGCCTCCCAGACTCAAGCGATCCTCCCACTTCAGTCTCCCAAGTAGCTGGGACTACAGGAGTATGCCACCATGCTCAGCTAATTAAAAAACTTTTTTTGTAGAGATGGGGTTTTGCCATGTTGCCCAGGCTGGTCTCAAACTCCTGTGCTCAAGTGATCCACCTGTCTCAGCCTCCCAAAGCACTGGGATTACAGGCATGAGCCACTGTGCCTGACTACAATTTAATTTTTAATAATGGCTATACTTAACAACCAGCTCACAAAATTCCTGAAAATTTAACAATGAGTGTTAAAAATTTAACAACAGCAAGCTAAGTGTGAGCCACTTTAGCACACTCTTGTATTCATCCTAACAATTCCTCAACTTTCTTGTGCTTTTTAAATTTAGTTTTTAAAAGCAAATGCATACTTGCAGTTTTAAAAATCAAATAGTTCTCCATTTTCTGATCCTCAGAGGCAGCAGTTTCAAGTATTTTATCTGATTCTTTTGGTATTGACCTCCACCTCTCAAAATTAGATACCTCTTGATTTTTCAGTTTTGGACATGGCTATAGACTGAATGATTGTGTTCCCACCTCCACTCCAATTCATATGTTGAAATTCTAACCTCCAGTGTGATGGTAGAGATGGGGCCTTTGGGAAGTGATATAGGTCACTAGGGTAGAGCTCTCATGAATGGGATTAGTGCCCTCATAAGAGACCCCAGAGAGCTTACTTGCCCGTTTCTGTCATGGGAAAAGACAGCCACCTACAAGCCAGGAAGCAAGGCCTCACCAGACTCTGAATCTGCCAGTGCCTTGATTTTGGACTTCTCAGCCTCCAGAACTGTGAGAAATTTCTGTTGTTTATAAACCGCCCTGTTTATGGTACTCTGTTATAGTAGCCTGAACAGACTAAGACAGACATCATTTATTGACTTTCCATTATGGGACGTAAGGATTAAATTCTCTCTCATTCCCTACCCAGCTACACACATACACATTTCCTATCCCTCCAGGTTTCACATATGGTTATATTCTAATTTTAGTTAGATCAGTAAAGGAAAATGTTATTTACTGCTCAGATGTGTAATATACTATGATTATTCTTCCTTTCCAACTTTTTGGTTTTTTCCTGAAGCTAATTACTGTTCTGGGTTTCTTTTTTTCTCATTTTTTCCCTTTTGTTTGGTTTCCTAAATCCATATCCTCAGACTTTCTCTCACTTGCATAAATCCTTCATATTCAAACATATTAAGTTTATGAGTTCATCTACCTAAAAAGTCTCTTCTGGAACCATGTGGTCTGCTCCAATCTGGATTTGTTTCTCTAAGTCTGCTCAATGTCTGCTATTTGGAGACTTTCTCATCAGGGATTCCCTTTACCTCTCTTACGCTGCATCCCCTGTTTCTTGGATCCCATATTCACCTTCTTTCCTTGTTTATACTTTTGTATTGGTGAAACAACATCCTCTAAAGTTTCTTGAGAAATGCATATGGGAGGTAAAAATTCCTGTACTCTTGCATGTCTGAAAATGTCCTTATTCTGCCCTCAAACTCATTTAGAGTTTGCCTGATTTTAGAATTCTAGGTAGGAAATGATTTTCCTCAGAATTATAAAGACATTGATTGCTTCAGTGTTGCTATTGAGAAGTCTGATCTTGATTCTATATGTAAAATCAGTTTCTCCTCTCTGGAAATTTATGGGACCATTTCTTTGTCTTTGTCCCCAGTATTTTAAAATTTTACAATGAAACCTTGTGGTTCTGATTTACTCCTGGAAGAGTTTGTTAACTTTATTTTATATATTTTTTTGAGATAGGGTCTTGTTCCTTTGCCCAGGCTGGAGTGAAGTGGGGCAATCTCAGCTCACTACAACCTCCGCCTCCTGAGCTCAAGCAATCCTCTCACCTCAGCTTCCTGAGTTGCTGGGACCACAGGTGTGTGCCACCACATCTGGCTAATTTTCATAATTAAAAATTAAATACAAAATTAAATTAAACATGGTTTTGCCATATTGCCCAGGCTGGTCTCGAACCCAGGCTCAAGTGATCCACCTGCTTCGGCCTCCCAAAGTGCTGGGATGACGAGTGTGAGCCACTGTGCCTGGCCTTGACTTCCTTAACTTTAAATTCAAATCTTTGAGGCTTTAAAATCCAAAACGATTAGAATTTTCATACACACACATACATATAACCATGCTGTTCTTTTTTCTTTTCTTTTCTTTTTTGAGGCAGAGTTTCACTGGTTGCCCAGGCTGGAATGCAATGGCGTGATTTCGGCTCACCGCAACCACTGCCTCCCAGGTTCAAGCGATTCTCTTGCCTCAGCCTCCCGAGTAGCTGGGATTACAGGCATGCACCACCACGCCCAGCTAATTTTGTATTTTTAGTAGAGACAGGGTTTCTCCATGTTCGTCAGGCTGGTCTCGAACTCCCAACCTCAGGTGATCCACCCACCTTGGCCTCCCAAAGTGCTGGGATTACAAGTGTGAGCCACTGTGCCTAGCCAACCATGCTGTTCTTATTTCATGAAGGCAGTATCTTTTCTTGTATCTTATTAGTGGTATGTTTTTTTTTTTTTTTTTTTGAGGTTTCTATATTTGGATCATTTATTTCCTTCAAGTTTTCTCCTCTGTTTGCTTCTCTGTCTTTCATGCCACAAGCTTTCCTCAGATGTCCAGTGATGGCTGGTTATCTGTGCTTATTTCCTTCTCCTTCTCCTTCTCCTTCTCCTACTTCCTCTTCCTCTTCCTCTTCCTCTTCTTTTTTTGAGGCAGAGTCTGGCTCTGTCGCCCAGGCTGGAGTGCAGTGGCCGGATCTCAGCTCACTGCAAGCTCCGCCTCCCGGGTTTACGCCATTCTCCTGCCTCAGCCTCCGGAGTAGCTGGGACTACAGGCGCCCGCCACCACGCCCGGCTAGTTTTTTGTATTTTTTAGTAGAGACGGGGTTTCACCTTGTTAGCCAGGATGGTCTTGATCTCCTGACCTAGTGATCCGCCCGTCTCAGCCTCCCAAAGTGCTGGGATTACAGGCTTGAGCCACCACGCCCGGCCTGTTTCTTATTATTTTATTTGTTTTTTTGAGACGGAGTCTCACTCTGTCTCCCAGGCTGAAGTGCAGTGACGTGATCTCAGCTCACTGCAACCTCTATCTTCTGGGTTCAAGTGATTCTCGTGCCTCAGCCTCCCGAGTAGCTGGGACTACAGGCGCATGCCACCACACCCAGCTAATTTTTTGAATTTTTAGTAGAGACAGGGTTTTGCCATGTTGGCCAGGCTGGTCTTGAACTCCTGACCTCAGGTGATCCACCCACCTCAGCCTCCCAAAGCGCTGGGATTACTGGTGTGAGCCACCGCGCCCAGCCATCTGTGCTTATTTATAAGTGGGGAGCCAAAAAAACAAGATTGGAGGCTCTGTGTAGTTGTCTACACAGAAGCTATAAGCTTCCCTGCCTAGTTGGGCCATGAGTTGTAAGACTCCCTTCATACCAGTATTTTGAAGTCTTTTCCCTTGTTGGCCAGACTCTCCAGAGAAGTCTCTTCCAAATTTCATGGAGGGTGTAACCCTAACGGCCAGCATTTTGAGTGCCTGGTGGGAGAAGAAGGCAGGAGTCTCAACATTCAATATGTCAACTTTTGCTTAACCGCTGTCCTCAGGACAGTACCTTGGCCCCTAGCTGTCCCTTATGTTTTCCAGTTCAGAGAACTTTTGCTTTGCTCTCTCTAGACAAAAAAGTGTCCGGTTTTGTGCCCAAGTGAAGGAGAAGCAGTTGCCTGACTGCAAGGTGGTTATATTAGTCTCCTAGGTATTTGCAGTAACAAAATACTCCAAAGTGGATGACTTAACACAACAGAAATTTATTGTCTCACAGTTCTGGAGGCTAGAAGTCCACGATCAAGGTGTCTGCAGGGCCATGTTCCCCCTGAAACCTGCAGAGGAGACTCCCTGCCTCTGTGTAGTTTGTGGTGGTTTGCTGGCAATCTTTGACATCCCTTGGCTTGAAAGTGCATAACTCCAGTCTCTTTATCATTACGTGGTGTTCTCCCCATGGGTCTTTGTTTTTACATGGCTGTCTTCTTATAAGGACAACAGTCATATTGGATTAGGGGCCCAACGTACTCTGTATGACCTCATCTTAATGAATTACATCTGCAACAACCCTATCTCCAAATAAGGTCACATTCTAAAGTACTGGGGGTTAGGACTTCAACATATTTTTTCAGAGGAGGGTTGGAGGGATGAGAGGTGGCGGGGTAGTCACAATTCAACCCCTAACAGTGGGGAAGGGATTTGGTGCTGTAACTGCTTGTTAAACAAATTTTCAACCAACTCCTTCTACTTCACCCCTCACTTCCAAAGGTTACCTGCTGTTGCCAATGCCTGAGTCTTCTAGGGGGTTCCCTCAGTGTAAACTGATTTGCTTCTTAGTTGTTTTTCAACACCAGTTTAAAACTCAGTTTTCTCAGATCTGCTATTCAACCAGCACTCATTTAAAAGCTTTCTGGCTGACAAGATGTTGCTACTGTTTTCTCTGATTTCTCTTCTTCATCAAGGTTTAGGCTCTAAAAAAATCTCCTTACTGTTATTGAAGTGGGGTTTGAAGGGGGGAAGAGACTTCGATGCTCAAGCCAGCATTTTTAGCCAGAAGTTCTCCTACATATATCTTCCTTCTCTCCCTCTCAAATGGCACCTTTTTTCTTAATTCTCTCACATTTCAAACCACAACAAAACATTTAAGGAAAAAATGTTCTCTAATCTCTATATATGTAAATAATGGAGAGGTTGAGGGAGAGATGACGATAGGGAGAGAGAGAACCAAATTTGGCAGATTCAAAGCCCATACTCTATCATAGCACTCTGCCTCCATGAAGTATAAACAAACATCAATATCACACCACTCAAAGAGCAAACGGCTGAAAAGCAATATGACAATGCATATAAACAGCTATAAAAATGTTTAAAATCTCTGATGTAAGTAGTACCACTCTCAAGATTTTAGCCTAAGCCTATAATTAAACATAATGAAGTGACAACATGGACTCTGGCTTAGGAGAAATCAGTAGACCAAACATCCTGAAAAAAACCAACCCATTGTAAAAACCATAGAAATTCTAGATAAAATGCAAAAACATCTTTTAAAAGGCATAATTGAGCTTGTAAGAAGGAAAAGTCCTCAGGAGTGAAAAATAAAGAGAAAGCTACACACTAGCAAGGTAAATGACTGAAACCCTGGGCACTTGTGTCAACACCAGGGACCTAAAGTTTCGGGTTTTTTTTTTTTTTTTTTTAGATGCAGTTTGTCTCCTATTGCCCAGGCTGGAGTGCAATAGCACAATCTCGGCTCACTGCAAATTCTGCCTCCTGGGTTCAAGCGATTCTCCTGCCTCAGCCTCCTGAGTAACTGGGATTACAGGCTCCCACCACCACACCTGGCTAATTTTTGTATTTTAGTAGAGATGGGGTTTTACCATGTTGGTCAGGCTGGTCTTGAACTCCTTACCTCAGGTGATCCACCCTCCTCGGTCTCCCAAAGTGCTGGGATTACAGGCGTGAGCCACCACTGTGCCCGGCCAAGTTTTGATTTTAATGATCTCAGGTGTGTAGAAGACAAGCTCTTGTGCTCAGGGAAAGTAGGGGGTTGACAATGAGACCTCTACATAAAGTCAGACCCTCAAAGGACAGTAAGGTAAAAAGAAATGTAAATAGAGAAAGAACATGGAAGAGATAGTCTTCTTCAGTATAACTGAGAAACACAAAATATGAAGAGAACATCTTCAAAGTTGTCAGAGAAAAAAAAGAGATCATTTAAAAGGAATAACAATTAGACTGGAGGCAGCAGCCAGAAGACAGTGGAACAAGACTTCGCATTGCAGAGAGAAAACCACAGCCAATGTAGAATTTGACACCTACCTAAATTACATATTTAAGAATAGGGGCAAAATGAGGACATTTTCAGAAAACCAAAAACTGAAAGAGTAATTATTACCAAAAGATGCTCCTTAAAGGAGATTTTAAGAATACACATCAGGATAAAGAAAAATGATCTCAGAAGGAAAGTCTGAGATTAACAATAATAATATCTAAGCTGGAAGTTAAAAACAAGATAGTGCTAAAATATTAGATATAGCAATAACCTGTATGACAAAAGGATGGTGATTAGCATTCTTAGTTTGGGAGGAGAGTGGAGCTATTGATTAACTTTAGATTGTAAGTACACGTGCCAAAATTTACACATAATCACTAAGAATAAAAACAGAGTTGGCCAGGCGCAGTGGCTCGTGCCTGTAATCCCACCACTTTGGGAGGCTGAGGCAGGAGGATCGCTTGAGGCCAGGAGTTTGAGACCAGCCTAGCCAACATGGTGAAACCCTGCCTCTACTAAAAATATTTTTTAAAATTAGCTGTGCATGGTGGCGCATGCATGTGATCCCAACTACTCGGGAGGCTAGGAAGGAGAATCGCTCGACCCCGGGAGGTGGAGGTTGCAGTGAGCTGAGATCGAGTCACTGCACTCCAGTCTGAGTGACAAAGCAAGACACCGTCTCAAAAACAACAACAACAAACCCAGAGTGTATAACTTCCAAAATAGTAGGGGGAAAAATGTAGAATTGAAATCTGAAAGAAAACAGGAACGGCAGGGGAAAGAAAAAGAAAATGCGGGAGAGATAGCACAAAATAAAATGGTAAAAATAATTCCAAATATGTTAGCAATTAATTAAAATTGCAATAAAGTATAAATGAATTAAACTCACCAGTTAAAGATGTCCTGGGATTGAATTAAAACAAAAACAATCTAGATATTTGCAGTATCCTAGAGAAAACCTAAAACACAAAGACAGTGTATTTGACATTATATCAGAATGATTGATGTTATCTGTTGTAGCAAATAACTCCCGAGATTATTGGGACTTAACACAACGAAGTTTATTTCTTGCTCACATTACAGTTCATCAAGTCAGGCTGCTGCTCTGGCTGTCTCTTCTTCAATCAGTCATAGGATTGAAGGAGAATAGGAATCTGGAATCCTTCAATCCTGCTTCTACCACCATGGAGTTCTTTGCCTCCAGCCACAGGAACGAGAGGAAGGGGAGCGGGGAATAGAAGACCACATTTATTTTAGGGGCCAAGGCTAGAAGTGGTATACATCACTTCTGCTCACATTCCTCTAGCCAGAAGTCAGTTCACAGGGTCCCAACAGAGCTGCAAAAAAATGTTGGGAAATGTGTTCTCAGGAAGAGAAAATGAAGTCAGTGAGCATCTAGCCAGTTTCTGACACATGAAAAGGTTGAAAATTTAAAAAGATGGAAAGGGATATGCCAGGCAGACACTAACCAGAAGAACGCTAGAGTAGCTCTGTTCACATGAGACAAAATAGTCTTCTAGCCGGGCATGGTGGTTCACGCCTGTAATCCCAGCACTCTGGGAGGCTGATGCATGTGGATCACCTGGGGTCAGGAGTTCAAGACCAGCCTGGCCAAAATGGTGAAACCCTGCCTCTACTAAAAATATTTTTAAAAATTAGCTGGGCATGGTGGTGCATGCCTGTGATCCCAGCTACTCGGGAGGCTAGCAAGGAGAATCACTCGAACCCAGGAGGTAGAGGTTGTGGTGAGCTATGATTGAACCACTGTACTCCAGCCTGGGCAACAGAGCAAGACTCCGTCTCAAAACAAAACAAAAAAACACCAAAAAACAAACAAACAAAAAAGTCTTCCAAAATGCATTATTAGGAATAAAGGGACCAGGAGTGGTGGCTCATGCCTATAATTCCAGTACTTTGGGAAGCTGAGTGAACCTGAGGCGGGAGGATCACTTGAGCCACTGTGTCCGGCCGAATGCACATTTTTTCTTAAGAGTACAAGAAACATTTATGAAAATGGACAATGTACTTAGCTGTAAAGCAAGTCTCAACAAGCTTCCCAGAATCAGTATCATACAAATCATACTCTCCGATTATAGTGCAATTATGCTAAAAATAAATAACAAAAAAAAAAAAAACAAAAGAAGACTGTGTATGAAAATGTTCATTCTAGGCCGGGCGCGGTGGCTCAAGCCTGTAATCCCAGCACTTTGGGAGGCCGAGATGGGCGGATCACGAGGCCAGGAGATCGAGAGACGATCCCGGCTAACACGGTGAAACCCCGTCTCTACTAAAAAACACAAAAAAACTAGCCGGGCGAGGTGGCGGGCGCCTGTAGTCCCAGCTACTCGGGAGGCTGAGGCAGGAGAACGGCGTAAACCCGGGAGGCGGAGCTTGCAGTGAGCTGAGATCCGGCCACTGCACTCCAGCCTGGGTGACAGAGCAAGACTCCGTCTCAAAAAAAAAAAAAAAAAAAAGAAAATGTTCATTCTAATGTTAATTACCTGTAGTAGTAAAAAAAAAATAGAAACAACTGAAATATCCAATGATATGAGTATGGCTAGATAAATTATGCTTTATCAATTCAATGGGCTATTGTATACCCATTAAATTATTTTTAAGTGGATTACGTTTAAGATATAAGTGAAAAGTGACCGGGCATGGTGGCTCACGCCTGCAATCCCAGCACTTTGGGAAGCCAAGGCGGGCGATCACCTGAGGTCAGGAGTTCAAGACCAGCCTGACCAACATGGAGAAACCCTGTCTCTACTAAAAATACAAAATTAGCCAGGCGGGTGGTGCATGCCTGTAATCCCAGCTGCTTAGGAGGCTGAGGCAGGAGAATTGCTTGAACCTGGTAGGCAGAGGTTGCAGTGAGCCAAGATCATGCCATTGCACTCCAGCCTGGGCAACAAGAGCATAGCTCCATCTCAAAAAAAAAAAAAGGTATAAGTGAAAAGTTTAAATCTATATGTTAGCTATTATTACAACTATGTGAAAAATATGTGTGCATCTAGACAGATTAGAAAGGTATAAGCAAATTAAAACAGTTGTTTTATTATGGTGATGGGATTATGTGTAATTCTACTTTCAAAAGGATTTTCTGTGATGTGGTTATATTGTTTATTGTGAGTTAAAAGAATTGATAGAAGGCATGATCTCTGGGAGCAGAAGCTAGTTGTGGCTTAATATCCACTACCATTTCTTTTATGACGACAGAATTTTAGTTGGGTACATACATGCCCCAAACAAAAATACATTTCCCAGCCTCTCCTGGAGCTAGATGTTGTGATGAGACAAAGTTATAGCTAATGAAATATGAGAAATGGGAATCCTGAAACATAAAGAGTATGTCCTTCCTTTGTCTTTTCCCTCCATCTTGCTACCTAAAATCTTCGTTTGTTATTACACACACTATAGATGGAGTCTGATATGCATTTGATCAGATGAGAGACTACATCCCAAATTAATGAATGAAAACATGTGTGACTCATGAGGACAAATAGCTGTTTTTCTATTCAACCAGTGTCCAGTACAAGCTCTGAAAACAAGGGGATTATCACTTCATTTGTGAACATCAAATGACAATGCATTAATATCAAAGAGAGAACATTTATGTTAAATATATTCCAGTGAGAATCATACACATTTACTCCAATATTCTTTATCATGTAAGAGAATATTTTAGCAGAGAATGAGATCCTTTTTATAGGCTGCCGTGCCTGAATTAGATCAGCAATCAACCTACACGTTTTAGATGTTAAGTAAAATTAAAAATTGAATCTTTGAAGTTCAATAAATTATTGCACTTTAATTATCATAGCCTCTGTGTAAAGTTTGATATAATCCAACAGCCTGGATCACAAAAGAAATCAATAATTTATACTATATTAGGAATGACAATTTATCAATTAAAAATGAAATTGATAAATATTACTCCAAACAGACTTGATACTTGAAAAACATCCAAAGTAGATTAAAGCAGATGCAGCATTCTGTCTCAGGTGCTTCAATGCTCAATAATGATTAGTTATGCCATGTCACGCCTCCCGTAGCAATAAATCCATTATTACTTTTATTATAATTCAGAATAGGTCATTCACAAGCTGTTCTGTAAAAATGAATTTCAACTTAAAAAAATATACTAGAAGCGGCCGGGCGCGGTGGCTCAAGCCTGTAATCCCAGCACTTTGGGAGGCCGAGACGGGCGGATCACGAGGTCAGGAGATCGAGACCATCCTGGCTAACACGGTGAAACCCCGTCTCTACTAAAAAAAATACAAAAAACTAGCCGGGCGAGGTGGCGGGCGCCTGTAGTCCCAGCTACTCGGGAGGCTGAGGCAGGAGAATGGCGTGAACCCGGGAGGCGGAGCTTGCAGTGAGCTGAGATCCGGCCACTGCACTCCAGCCTGGGCGACAGAGCGAGACTCCGTCTCAAAAAAAAAAAAAAAAAAAATATATACTAGAAGCTGACTCAAAAGGAGCCTTTCATTCTATGAATTCTAATATTTATGCTAAGCATGGCCTGTTCAGATATTTGTTTAAATGAAGGAAAATCAAAATTGAATAAAAGTCCCACGGACTGATCTCTTGAACAAAACTGTATACTGCTAGTTCAAGGGCATCTAACAGAAATAATTTGTTTAGATTAAAATTCTTTCAGTAAAAGAATTTGTTCCTGGCCGGGCGCGGTGGCTCAAGCTTGTAATCCCAGCACTTTGGGAGGCCGAGACGCGCGGATCACGAGGTCAGGAGATGGAGACCACCCTGGCTAACCCGGTGAAACCCCGTCTCCACTAAAAAATACAAAAAAAACTAGCCGGGCGAGGTGGCGGGCGCCTGTAGTCCCAGCTACTCGGGAGGCTGAGGCAGGAGAATGGCGTGAACCCGGGAGGCAGAGCTTGCAGTGAGCCGAGATTGCGCCACTGCACTCCAGCCTGGGCGACAGAGCGAGACTCTGTCTCAAAAAAAAAAAAAAAAAACAAACCAAAAAGAATTTGTTCCTATGGCAATTCAAAAAGGCTTAAAATATGTCACACATTTAGTTAAGAGAGCATACTCAGGACTTATTCTATGTTATTTTCCTTTATTACTCATACTCATCATTTATAGACAGACAAGCAGATTGTTAAACAACTTTGGTTTTCTGTCAATTAACTGTGCATTATCATGATGGAGAATCACCAACTGCCAAGTTTTGATACCAGGAAAATGAGTCCTCTTTTTTCTTTTTCCAGCTGATGCTCTGACATAGATTCCTTAGTTTTCACAATGTCAAAAGATGGAGTGGAGATGACAGTTATCCTTTGTACCTGATGGGTCCGTTTTTGGTTCCTAGGCAGAATTATCAATAAAAGTAGGAAGTGTTATATATTTGGTTTTTACTACTTTATATTTTAATATTTGACTATATTTATCCTCATCTCAAAATATTTACAGCGATTTTTTAAATTACAAAGTAATACATGAATACATGTCTGTTGTAAATTCCTATGATGTAAAAGTATACTGAGGCAGACTTTATATAGCATAGTTCTTAATAAATTTAGATAGAAATGACTTCCATTTTGAGAAAACCACCATCAGAGATGTGCTGAATCAACAGTGTGAACATACAGAGAAAATAATTTTTTTTGCCAACTCATGTTGATATGGAGTCAAAACAGCTGGTTTTTATCAGAATTGCTACCAATATTAAGAATTTTTAAAAAATATTACCAAGATGAAATTTGCTTTATACTACCCATGATAAATGTGTCAAATGTGTTTCAGCCTTGAACTTTAGATTAGGAAAATTTCATTTACGTAAGTACAGCTACTTTACAGACAGTTTGAATATTGTCCAAAACAATGAATTCAGTACAAGTTAAACTTACAGTCACCTCAGAAGTATTTTTTTCTTTTGCCAAATACACCTTTCTCATTTTTTCAACTTTCATTTGAGCTTGCTTGGACCGGCGACCCAGAAATTTAACTTGATTTTGCTGTTTGTAGGGCCGATACAGAGGTTGGACAGTTAAGGATGGACCCCTAGAAAATGTTTGTATTAAAAAGAGAAAAATCACACAGAATAAAATTTAAATGCAAAGCAAGTTCCAAATTTTATTAAAGCTTTCTCTAGCAAATATATCATAAACCTCAGCAACATTGGAGCAGCATTTCATGTAAGCTTTTAGGTTAAAGTTATCATTTCTGCTTGAGTTTACATAGCATAGTTCTTTATCTGGCACTTATGAAGGTGTACAGATGATGATATTGACAGCAATGATTATAAAAATTATAAAACCTGTTATCAATTTAAAATTAGCTTTCCTAGAAAATACTGTGTAATAGCCATTTGAATCTTATTTTTTTACACCATATACTAACACAAAAAAGTATTACATTTCGGCCAGGCGTGGTGGCTCATGCCTGTAATCCCAGCACTTTGGGAGGCCGAGGCAAGCAGATCACCTGACGTCAGGAGTTCGAGACCAGCCTGGCCAACATGGTGAAACCCTGTCTCTACTAAAAAAAAAAAAAATACAAAAATTAGCTGCGTGTGGTGGCGGGTGCCTTTAATCCCAGCTACTTGGGAGGCCGAGGCGGGTGGATCACGAGGTCAGGAGATCGAGACCATCCTGGCTAACACGGTGAAACCCCATCTCTACCGAAAATACAAAAAATTAGCCAGGCGTGGAGGCGGGCGCCTGTAGTCCCAGCTACTTGGGAGGCTGAGGCAGGAGAATGGCGTGAACCCGGGAGGCAGAGCTTGCAGTGAGCAGAGATCACGCCACTGCACTCCAGCCTGGGCGACAGAGCGAGACTCCGCCTCAAAAAAAAAAAAAAAGTATTACATTTCATAATGGTTGGACAGACAAGCTGTTTTTGTCAGTGCTGGGATCAGATGCTATGCCCCCTGTCCTTACTATTATAAGGCACATAGACTCAACTTTCAACTGCCAGCATCTGCATCACTCAGTCTGAAAACTTTCTTTGAAAAGAAAAGCCCGCCGGCGCGGTGGCTCACGCCTGTAATCCCAGGACTTTGGGAGGCCGAGGCGGGCGGATCATCTGAGTTCAGGAGTTAGAGACCAACCTGATCAGCATGGAGAAACCCTGTCTCTATTAAAAATACAAAATTAGCCAGGCGTGGTGGCGCATGCCTGTAATCCCAGCTACTCAGGAAGGCTGAGGCAGGAGAATCGCTTGAACCCGGGAGGCGCAGGTTGCAGTGAGCCGAGATCGCGCCACTGCACTCCAGCCTGGGCAACAAGAGCGAAACTCGGTCTAAAAAAAAAAGAAAGAAAAGAAAAAAGCCCATGTGCAGGGAAGGTCAAAAGTGCCTGAGAATTAATATGTCCCTTCCTAAGCAACCCTTAACCAATGACTGATGGGTGTTGATGTATCAATACTGTAATTCCCTTGTCCCTTGTGGGATAATTCTAAGTTGCATGTTCTACATTGAATCTCACATTCCCAGGGGGGATTAAGCTCCAGTTACCCACAGTGGTAACTTGCTTGCTAACACACACTGTTTTGGCTGCCTTCCACTTTTCTACCCTCTCCCTTCAGTTGTTCCTGAGATCACCTCCCAAATCTCTGTCTCAGGGTTTGCTTCTGGGAGATGCTAAACTACAACTGCATTCAAAGATGGCTTTATGAAAGTATTTTTTCTATTCAATTGATTAATAATTCGTCTACTTATTTGGCTCTGAAATGACTTATTCTTGGATACTCAGTAGGATAAATCCACATAGCAGGGAAATTGGAGTTATATATGGTGGCAGAGAAAATTACATCATTTATTTGACCTTGGTGGTAATAGGGTTAAATTCTATACTCAGTGCTCATATGGATGAGTTAGAGAAAATCTATTTCATGACAGACTGTGCCCTAAACCAGGCCATCTGTCTGGCAAATGTATAGCCTTGATCATAAAATATATGGGTTAAATTATGTTATTGGGTCAGAATCACTCATCTCTACTCCTGAAAAAAAAAACCCAGCGTGTTTTCTTGACAGTGGGTCATCAGTGTCTTCTTCAGGCACAAAGGGAGTATTTTTCATTTTAATTATAAGAGTGTGAAAATAGATTACCAGTAGGTCCTCTTACATATTATTATCTCTTTCTTCTTTTAAGAAAGCAGCTAATTTGTAAGTAAGATGGGCTAAGTGAGGCTTAGTAATGGAAAGAGAAAAGGAATATAATGGGAGCGGTTATATTCTGTCCATGTTGTTTCAGATCATAATACATCTATTTTGCTACAACATCCATTTCTACAATGTGAACTGGCTCACATGCTATTGGTAAAAAGGGGAATGACGTCACTCTAATTTATATGCAATTTATCTTAGGCAAGGGGAGCCAGAGTAGCAAGAATAGAATTATAACCTTCAGCAAAAAAAGGAAAAAGCCCTTAGTTCTGTGCTGCATGGGCAAGGGTAGCCCTTTTGGCTGTATTCATGAAAACAAAAATGAGCACCCGCATCAAGTGCTGCCTTCCCAGAGAGGCACACCCCACCCCCAACTCACCCTCGCTGCCCTTCACCCTACTCCTCCCCTACCCCCACTCCGGCCTTGGATGGCTCCTGGTTCTTGGCAGATCGCACTGCCTCTCATGTCCACTTAAAAGGCAACCATGCAGCCGGGCACTGTGGCTCACACTTGTAATCCCAGCACTGTGGGAGGCTGAGGTAGGCGGATCACAAGATCAGGAGTTCGAGACCAGCCTGGCCAATATGGTGAAAATCAGTCTCTACTAAAAATACAAAAATTAGCCGGGCATGCTGGCGGGCAGCTGTAATACCAGTTACTCGGGAGGCTGAGGCAGGAGAATCGCTTGAATCCGGGAGTCGGAGGTTGCAGTGAGCCGAGATTGCGCCATTGTACTCTAGCCTGGGAAACACAGTGAGACTCCATCTCAAAAAAAAAAAAAAAAAAAAGGCAACCACGCTGGCCCAGGGTCCCACTTCCATGTGCACTGTCTCCATGCCCACTAACTGCTCTAATGAAAGAGTTGCCAGCATCTCCACTCGATGGTTGTTCATTTTTTATATTTTCTGTGGCAGCCTCCAGCTACACTGAGTTGCCTGTCTGGTGGTACAAGTCATCTCCCCAAGTACAAATTGTCCTTTTTGTTGGTGCTGTGTTTACAAAGTTGCATATGTTTTGAGCAATCTGCCCCAACTCTATTTTTCCCATATATCCTATTATCTTTAGTGAGCTATCTGGCAGAATGTGAACATTTTCAGATATACCCCTAGTATTGTAACCCCAGTGAAGAATCTGTTTTACCTGTTTTCAGAAACAATCCGTAGCTGGTGCTTATGGATCTCTTGCGTTACTGGTCTCTGTAATAGAAACTTCATTTCATTTCGTAGACGGTTTGAGATTACTCCAGACTCTGAATAATGAACTATGTCATACATTAGCATTGTCCTGGGAATACTTTCAAGATTTAATTTGCGCCAGCTGTTATTTCTGCCGCCAGAAAATGCAGGGGCCTCATCGAAAAAACTGCGATACTGTGAGGAAAAAACAATTAAGAACGATTAGTTGGCCAGGTGTGGTGGCTCACACCTGTAATCCCACAACTTTGGGAGGCTGAGGTGGGTGGATCACCTGAAGTCAGGAGTTCCAGACCAGCCTGGCCAACATGGTGAAAACCCATCTCTACTAAAAATACAAAAGTTAGCCAGGCATGGTGGCATGCGCCTGTAGTTCCAGCTACTTGGGAGGCTGAGGCAGCAGAATTGCTTGAACCCGGGAGGCAGAGGTTGTGGTGAGCCAAGATCGTGCCACTGCACTCCAGCCTGGGTGACAGAGTGACTCCATCTCAGTTAAAAAAAAAAAAAGAAAGAAAGAAAAAGAAAAAGAGAAACAAGAATGAATAGTTGGCCAGGTGCGGTGGCTCACACCTGTAAGCCCAGGACTTTGGCAGGCTGAGGCCGTTGGGTCACTTGAGGTCGGGAGTTCGAGACCAGCCTGGCCAACATGGTGAAACCCGATAGCATCAAGAGATATACCTAATGTAAATGACGAGTCAATGAGTGCAGCACACCAACATGGCACACGTATACATACGTAACAAACCTGCATGTTGTGCACATGTACCCTAGAACTTAAAGTATAATAATAAAAAAAATCCAAAAATTAGCCAGGCCTGGTGGCGCATATCTGTAGTCCCAGCTACTTGGGAGGCTGAGGCAGGAGGATCACCTGAGCCCAGGAGGCAGAGGTTGCAGTGAGCCGAGACTGCACCACTGCACTCCAGCTGGGGTGACAGAGTAAGACCCTGTCTCAAAAAAAAAAAAAAAATTGATTGGTTGTGGGCGCTCTAAATGTTTTTAGACACATTTCTCACAGTTCTATTCAAATGTCGCTTCATCCAAAAGGTATTCTTTGATCCCATCTCTGAACTTTATTGGGATCTCTCTTCTATGACTCTTATTACTGACTACTCAATGTTTTAGTCATCTGTGTATGACTTAGCTCC
This sequence comes from Macaca mulatta, assembly GCF_049350105.2. Lineage (NCBI taxonomy): Eukaryota > Metazoa > Chordata > Mammalia > Primates > Cercopithecidae > Macaca > Macaca mulatta. Next base: position 23,730,797 of record NC_133426.1, on the reverse strand, counting down.
CTTATTGGAAGGCAGGAGCTATGCTACACATTATCATGCACATAGTATCATACTCACTAAATATTTATTTAATGCATCAAAATTTTTATGGCAAATATAACTCAGATAAGTTAAACTCAGATGGGCCTAAAAATTAATGATAATAGCTATGTGTTCTGCATACCTGGTAGAGCTTGTTCATGACATGCTTGGGTTGAGAGGACTTTTTTTTTTTTGAGACAGGGTCTCATTCTGTCATCCAGGCTGGAGTGCAGTGACATGATCATGGCTAGCAGCCTCAACCTCCCGGGTTCCAGTGATCCTCCTGAGTAGCTGGGACTACAGGTACATGCCACCATGTCTGGCTTTTTTTTTTTACTGAGACGGAGTTTCGCTCCTGTTGCCCAGGCTAGAGAGCAGTGACTCGATCTCGGCTCACAGCAACCTCTGCCTCCCAGGTTCAAGTGATTCTCCTGCCTCAGCTTCCCGAGTAGCTGGGATTACAGGTGCATGCCACCACACCCAGCTATTTTTTTGTATTTTTAGTAGAGATGGGGTTTCGCCACGTTGGCCAGGCTGGTCTCGAACTCCTGACCTCAGGTGATCCGCTCATCTCAGCCTCCCAAAGTGCTGAGATTACAGGTGTGAGCCACCATGCCTGGCCAATTTTTTAATTTTTGTAGAGATAGGGTCTCACTATGTTGCCCAGGTTGTTGAGAGGACTTTTGCACAAACCTCTTTAGAAATATGAGTACATCTCTAGTATGAAGTGGAGAATTTCACTATTTTCATTTAGAGTATTTGTAGAAATCCCACTTTTCTTTTTTTCCAATTTAAAATGATATCAAATTAGGAATTAAAAATACCAAATATATATCATCAATTTAACATTATAATTGTGCATTTAAGAGCCAGGGATAGGGCAGGAGAAGTTACAGTGCTAGGAAACAGAATAACAACAAGGCCTTTAGGGTATATTACACAGTCACATTCATGTTTTCAAGCACACACACACAGATGCACATATGCATACACTCTCAACACACACCCTCACACTCACATATACACATACACACTCGCACACATACACACACACAGGCAATCCTATTTTTGCACCATTTCATCTTTTTTTTCCCTTTTCTGGAGAATGGGGTCTCGCTACGTTGCCCAGGCAGGTCTCAAACTCCTGGGCTCAAGCGATCCTCCGGCCTCTGCCTCCCCAAGTGCTAGGATTACAGACATGAGCCACCGCACCCGGCCTTTTCAAACTTTTTTTTTTTGAGATGGAGTCTTGCTTTATCACCCAGGCTGGAGTGCAGTGACGTAATCTCGGCTCACTGCAACCTCCGCCTCCTGGGTTCAAGCGATTCCCCTGCCTCAGCCTCCCCAGTAGCTGGGATTATAGGCGTGTGCCACCAGGCCCGGCTAATTTTTGTATTTTTAGTAGAGACAGGGTTTCACCATGTTGGCCAGGCTGGTCTCGAACTCCTGACCTCAGGTGATCCACCCACCTCAGCCTCTCAAAGTGCTGGGATTACAGGCATGAGCCACCATGCCCGGCCTCCTGTTGCTAGCTCTTCAGCTCAAAGATCACAATATAAATGACAGATGTTCATCATGATTAGTGACAAATCATGTCATAGCTTCCAAAGTCAATCAGTGACTGGTCACTGTGAATCTGTTATTCATTTCACACACAAACAGCAAAGTATACAGTTGTGTTGCCTTTTTGTCTCCCAGTGATAAACCCATGTGACATTTTACAAAAATGGAAAATCAAAAGAGGGAATTGGCCATCAAAGAAACAAAAAGTGGTACCACTTGAAGTGAAATTGGAATCAACCGTACATGGAGTTCTAGAAGAAATAGGTGACTGTGGGGATGCTGACACTGCCATCATTCAAGACGTTGCAGATCTACAGCTATAGGAACTTGGTGAGGATGAACTTATCAACATAAATGAGGAAAGTGGCTGTGATAAAAGGATGAAGCTTTCCCAGTGGAAGTGATGCTGGCCAAAAAAAAAATTCATACTGAAGGAACTCTGAGATATTTTGCAACATTTAAAGCGCAAAGAATAAAATGTTGGCAGCTGATCCAAATTTTAAAAGGAATATGACAATACACCAAGACATAGAAAAGATGCTTATAAGTGGTACTAGAAGAACAAGAAGGCAAGCACTATTTAAAGTACTCTTGGTAAGTTTTTTTTTTTTCACAGCTTTATTGAGGTTCATATACCATACAATCCACCATTTAAAGTGTACAATTCAATGGTTTCCCGTATATTCACAGTTGGTAAGATATTTTATGAAGAAACAAAACACTTTGTCTGTGTTTCTAATGTTTTAAATTATAGTGTACTAAAAGTGTACTAAATGTGTTGGGTTTTTTCCTTCCATTTTCCTACGTATTTATAAGAGACAGCAAAAGAGTTTTTAATGTTTTGATAAAGAAGATTTTTTTTTTTTTTTTAGAGATGGCGTCTCACTATGTTGCCCAGGCTACCCTCAAACTCCCAGACCTAAGTGATCCTCTTGCCTCAGCCTCCCGAGTAGCTGGGACTACAGACAAACATTTTGAAAAGTCACAGGACAATCACAATTTTCCCCCCAGATATTAAGTTTGTTTTGCATGGTTTCAATTTGCTGGTCATTTTTATGGTCCTGCAATGACATGCAAAGTAAGACTGTGTATTTTTTTTTTCCTCAGTGAAGTTGCAAAATGGGTAAATATCATAGCTCTGTCAATCATCTGCGCAGTCACTTAGCAGATCTGTCTGTGACCTCAGGCAAGTTTTTTTGAGGCTTGTTAAACTTCATTTTTCTCTTTTGTAAAAAAAGGTCACATAATTTACAAACTTGAAGATGAAAGAAGATAATATGCATGTAAAGAGATAAAGACAGTGCCACACCCGTATAAGGACTCAACAAACGTCAACAATGATCTTATCTCTCTCTTCCAATATGTCTATCTGGGGACTCCTCTCTCTGACACTAATCCTTGACATGTTCACAATCTGAAAGTATGTGGCCTTTGTCCTTAGCAAAGATAGTTGCCATCCCTGCCTCTATTTATTTCCTGGTTCACTTCCCTAAACTCATAGGCTAAGACTCTAAAAGAAAAACATAATTGTGAGTCTCTAAGGCATTGCATTAATTTCATGTTTCACACTGAAGCAAATGAGTGAATAGCTAAGACTGTATACAGACATACCTCAGAGATATTGCGGGTCCAGTTGCAGACCACAGTAATAAAGTGAATATTGCAAATAGAGTCATGCCAATTTTTTGGTTTCCCAGTGCGTATAAAAGTTATGTCTAGGCCGGGCGCGGTGGCTCAAGCCTGTAATCCCAGCACTTTGGGAGGCCGAGACGGGCGGATCACGAGGTCAGGAGATCGAGACCATCCTGGCTAACATGGTGAAACTCCGTCTCTACTAAAAAATACAAAAAACTAGCCGGGCGAAGTGGCGGGCGCCTGTGGTCCCAGCTACTCGGGAGGCTGAGGCAGGAGAATGGCGTGAACCCGGGAGGCGGAACTTGCAGTGAGCTGAGATCCGGCCACCGCACTCCAGCCTGGGCGACAGAGCCAGACTCAGTCTCAAAAAAAAAAAAAAAAAAAAAAAAGTTATGTCTACATTATACTGTAGTTTGTTAAGTGTGTAACAGCATTATTTCAAAAAAATGTACATACTTTAATTCAAAAATACTTTGTTGTGGCTGGGCACAATGGCTGATGCCTGTAATGCCAGAACTTACAGAGGAAGAGCTGACAGGATCACTTGTGTCCAGAAGTTTGAGACCAGCCTGGCAAACATAGCAAGGCCCCATCTCCACAACAAGAAAAAAAAATACTTTATTGCTAAAAAATGCTAATGATCATCTGAGCCTTCAGTGAGTCCTATTCTTTTTGCTGGTGGAGAGCCTTGCCTTCATGTGGATGGCTGCTGACTGATCAGGATACTGGTTACTGAAGGTTGGGGTGGATGTGGCTTTTTTTTTTTTTTTTTTTGAGACAGGGTCTCACTCTGTCGCCCAGGCTGGAGTGCAGTGGTGCAATCATGGCTAAAGCAATCCTCCCACATCAGCTTCCTGAGTAGCTGGGACCATAGGGGCATACTACCATACCTGGCTAATTGTGGGGGGGTAATTTTTGTAGAGACAGGGTCTCCCTATATTGCCCAGGCTGGTCTCAAACTGTCTTCAAGAGATCCTCCCATCTCAGCCTTCCAAAGTACTGGGATTACAGCCATGAGCCACCGTGCCCAGCTCATGAATGTTCTCAATAGCATCTAGAATGGTGAATCTTTTCTGGATTTTTAAAATTTACTTTACCTAGATCCATCAGAGGAATCATTGTCTATGGCAGCTATAGCCTTATGAAATGTATTTCTTAAATAGTAAGACTTGAAAGTTGAAATTACTCCTTGATCCATGGGCTGTAGAATGGATGTTGTATTAGCAGGCATGAAGATATTCATCTCCTTGTACAGCTCCATCAGAGCTCCTGGGTGACCAGGTGCCTTGTCAATGAGCTGTAATACTTTGAAAGGAATCTTTTTTTTTTTTTTTTGATCTGAGCAGTAGGTTTCAACAGGGGGCTTAAAATATTCAGTAAACCATGCTGTAAATATATGTGCTGTCGTCCAGGCTTTGTTATTCCATTTATAGAGCACAGGCTATATAATTACTCTATACAGAATAGATTTAGCATAATTCCTTTTCTTTTCTTTTCTTTTTTTTTTTTTTTTTTTGAGACAGAGTCTTGTTCTGTTGCCCAGCCTGGAGTGCAGTGGTGCAATCTTAGCTCACTGCAACCTCCACCTCCCGGGCTCAAGCAATTCTCCTGTCTCAGCCTCCTGAGTAGCTGGGACTACAGGCATGTGCCGCCATGCCCGGCTAATTTTTGTATTTTTAGTAGAGACGGGGTTTCACCATATTGGCCAGGCTGGTCTCGAGCTCCTGACCTCAAGTCATCTGCCCGCCTTGGCCTCCCAAAGTGCTGGGATTATAGGCCTGAGCCACTGCGCCCGGCCAGATTTAGCATAATTCTTAAGGGCCCTAAAATTTTCAGAATGGTAAATGAGAACTGACTTTAAGTTAAAGTTACCATCTGCATCAGCCCCTAACAAGAGACTCAGCCTGTCCTTTGAAGCCAGGCTTCTCCTGTCCTTTGAAGCCATTGACTTCTCCTCTCTAGCTGTGAAAGCCCAAGAGGGCACCTTCCAACAGTATAAGGCTGTTTTGTCTACATTGAAAATCTGTTGTTTAGTGCAGCCACCTTCAACAATTATCTTAGCGAGATCTCCTGGATAACTTGCTGCAGCTTCTCCATCCGCACTTGCTGCTTCACCATGCACTTTTATGTTATAAAGATGGCTTCTTTCCCTAAACTTCATGAACCAACCTCTGCTAGCTTCCAAAGTTTCTTCTGCAGCTTCCTCACCTCTCTGATCCTTCACAGAACTGAAGAGAGCAAAGGCCTTGCTCTGGATTAGGCTTTGGTTTAAGAGAATGTTGTGGCTGGTTTAATCTTCTATCCAGACCACTAACACTTTCTCCATATCAGCAATAAGGCTGTATTGCTTTCTTATCATTTATGTATTTGCTGGAGTAGCACTTTTAATTTCCTTCATAAATTTTTCCTTTGCATTCACACACACGTTTAACTCTTTGGTGCAAAGGTGTAGCTTTTGGCCTATCTCAGCTTTTGACATGACTTCCTCACTAAGTTTCGTCATTTCTAGCTTTTGATTTAAAGTGAGAGGTGCGTGACTCTTTCACTTGAACACTTAGAGGCCATTGTAGGATTATTAATTGGCCTAATTTCAATATTGTTGTGTCTCAGAAAATAGAGAGACAAGAGAGGAGAGAGAGAGAGAGATAATGGAATGGCTGGTTGGTAGAGCAGTCAGAACACACACATTTATTGGTTAAGTTTGCCATCTTATATGGGTTCAGTTTGTGGTACCCCAAAACAATTACAATAGTGACATCAAAGATCACTGATCACAGATCACCATAACAGATATAATAATAATGAAAACATTTGAAATATTGCAAGAATGACCAAAACGTGACACAGAGACACAAAGCAAGCACATGCTATTGGAAAAAAGGCACCGATAGATTTGCTTGATGCAGGTTTGCCACAAACCTTCCATTTGTGAAAACACAATATCGGCTAGGTGCAGTGGCTCACGCCTGTAATCCCAGCACTTTGGGAGGCTGTGACGGGCGGATCACCGGAGGTCAGGAGTTCAAGACCAGCCTGGCCAATATGGTGAAATCCCGTTTCTACTAAAAATACAAAAAATTTAGCTGGGCATGGTGGTGCACGCCTGTAATCCCAGCTACTTGGGAGGCTGAGGCAGGAGAATCGCTTGAACCTGGGAGGCAGAGGTTGCAGTGAGCTGAGATTGCACCACTGCACTCCAGCCTGGACGAAAAGAGCGAAACTCCGTCTCAAAAAAAAAAAAAAAAAAAGGTATGCAACTCAACTCAATGGTTTTTGGTATATTCACAATGTTGTGCAACTATTACCACGTCCTATGAATATTTCAGAATATTTCCATCACCCCAAAAGAACCCCCAAATTCCTTAGCTATCACCCTCCCTACATACAAAAAGCCATATATCACATGATTTCCTTTATATGAAATATTCGGATTAGGCAAATCCATAGAGACAGAAGGCAGAGTGGTAGTTTACGGGGCTGGAATGATGCAGGAATGGAGAGTGACTGCTTACTGGATGCAGGGTTTCCTTTTGGGATAATGAAAAGGTTCTGGAACTAGATGGTGGTGATGCTTGCACAACCCTGTGAATGTACTTAATGCCCCTGAATTGTACACTTTAAAATGGTCAATTTTATGATGACAATACATGGACACATAGAGGGGAAAAACACACACTGGGGCTTACCAGAGGGTGGAGGGTGGGAGGAGGGAGAGGATCAGGAAAAATAACTAATGGGTACTAGGCCTAATACTTGGGTGACAAAATAATCTGAACAACAAACTCCCTTGACACAAGTTTACCTATATACAATAACAAACTTGCACATGTACCCCTGAACTTAAAATAAAAGTTGAATTTTAAAAAATTTAAAAAGAAAGTTCTAGTGCTTGGGTATCCAAAAATAAGTTTCATTCTATAGAATATATTTGAAAAATAAAATAAAATATAATAAAATAGTAAATTTTATATTGTGTTATATTTTACCATAATAAAAAAGTATGATTCTTTCTTCTTGGAGGACAGAGTTAGGAAGACTTGCCTGGTTTGTTTTTCAACATCTAAATCTAAATTCCTTACTTGTATATAATCTTGCATGGTGACAACATCCATTATATCAGTTACTTTGGACTTTGGGAAAATCCGCTCATCTTCCACAATTATACGGTGAAATTTCCTTTCCCCCATTAGTTTGCAAGCATCAACCACTGCCTGTAAAGAGAATAGAAAACAGGCTTTAAAAATAGTAGAACAGCATTAATTATCAGCACACCCTTTACATATTTCTTCTGACAAATACATCAAATATTGTTCCTTTCTTCTAGCAGCTTGCTATTCAATAGAAAAGTTGCATTTGCAAAGAGATCATATAGGGATTATTAAACCACTTAAAATTATTTCCATAGCCTTATCTACATAGCTTTTTTTTTTTTGAAATGGAGTGTTGCTTTGTCACCTAGGCTGGAGAACAGTGGCGCCATCTCGGCTCACTGCAACCTTCGCCTCCTGGGGTTCAAGAGATTCTCCTGCCTCCACCTCCGGAGTAGCTGGGACTACAGGCGCCTGCCACCACACCTGGCTAATTTTTTGTATTTTTAGTAGAGACGGGGTTTCACCGTGTTAGCCAGGATGGTATCCATCTCCTGACCTCGTGATCCGCTCACCTCGGCCTCCCAAAGTGCTGGGATTACAGGTATGAGCCACCACACCAGGCCATCTACATAGTTTTCAAATGCAGCTAGAGGAATTGCTGAGTCCAGAATCCTCAGAGAACATAGTTTTAAAACAGCTGGTTTTTCCCATTAAAAGACTTTTAATCCTTTTATTTTAAAAAGCAAAACAAACCTATAACATCATTTGTGCTGTCAATGCAGAGAAAACTTATCTGGTGATTCAATGAGTTATCGTAGGAACTGCAATGAAAGGTGTCAACTGGTACCACCTCTCTTTTATGTATTTATACACTGCCAGTAAGTGGAAACATGTATGTTTCAGATTGTTTAAGCCTCTCTCCCTTCAGACTTCATTCTCAGCAGCTAAAAAGTAGCAAATAGGCCTGGCGTGGTGGCTCACGCCTGTAATCCCAGCACTTTGGGAGGCCGAGGTGGGCGGATCACAAGGTCAGGAGATCGAGACCACGGTGAAACCCCGTCTCTACTAAAAATAGAAAAAATTAGCCGGGCGCAGGGGCGGGCGCCTGTAGTCCCAGCTACTCGGGAGGCTGAGGCAGGAGAATGGCGTGAACCTGGGAGGCGAAGCTTGCAGTGAGCCGAGATTGCGCCACTGCACTCCAGCCTGGGCGACAGAGCGAGACTCCGTCTCAAAAAAAAAAAAAAAAAAAGTAGCAAATAAAGGGATTTTCTTTTCTCTTCCAAATGTCAACATTTTATGCTCAAGGAAAGCACCTGAGAGGTCAGAGACAGAAGAATCACAGAATACATGGAAGCTCAAATCCTGTTGGGCCCTACTTACACCATACCCTTCCACATATAAGTATCCTGTGCTAAGAGCTATACATAGACTGTGAGTAGAGACTTAAGTACTTTGCACCCCCCCCATAAGTATATGCTGACTCTTCTAACATATATTTATATTACAGATCTGTACTTCTGGCCACAAAGGGTATGTTTATATGGAGGAAGGATAGCACAAAAGAAAATTCAGGGTGGGCATGGTGGCTCACACCTATAATTCCAGCACTTTGGGAGGCCGAGGCAGGTGGATCACCTGAGGTCAGGGGGTCGAGACCAACCTGGCCAACATGGTGAAACCCCGTCTCTATAAAAATACAAAACTTAGCCGGGCGTGGTGGCAGGCACTTATAATCTCAGCTACTCGGGAGGCTGAGGCAGGAGAATCGCTTGAATCCGGGAGGTGGAGGTTGCAGTGAGCAGAGATCGCACCACTGTACTCCAGCCTAGGGGACACAGCAAGACTCGTCTCAAAAAAAAAAAAAAAGAAAAAGAAAAAGAAAAGAAAAGAAAATTCAAATATCTTTTGATTCCAGATAAGTTTCTTTTTTCCTTTGTATGTCAGAATGTGGTATTTGTGAAAGTATGGGAACTCTGTGTTATAATGTTGATACAAGGCCTAAAAGAGTGGTTGAGGCCAGGCACGGTGGCTCACACCTGTAATCTCAGCACTTTGGAAGGCCGAGGCAGGTGGATCACCTGAGGTCAGGAGTTCGAGATCAGCCTGGCAAACATGGCAAAACCCTGTTTCAACTAAAAATACAAAAATTAGCCTAGCGTGGTGGCGTGTGCCTGTAAACCCAGCTACTCGGGAGGCTGAGGCAGGAGGATCCCTTAAACCTGAGAGGCGGAGGTTGCAGTGAGCTGAGATCATGCCACTGCACTCCAGCCTGGGTGACAGGGCGAGATGCTGTCTCAAAAAAAAAAAAAAAAAAAAAGGAAAAAAGAAAAGAAAAAGAAAAAAGAAAGAGTGGTTGAGACAGGATCAAAACTGAGAATCATTGTTCTTTTTACTTAACACACAACAGCAAGCTATAATGCATTTTCTATTCCAATTCTCACTTTTGTTATTCAGACTATTCCTTTATTTATTTTTTTAAATTCCAGAGCTTAGAATATCACAGACACATGCAGAAAACGAAAAAGGAAGAAAACATTCAAATAGTTGAATGGTTGAAGTTTTATTCCTAATGTATAGAACTGAAGAGACAAACAGTTTAGTGAAAATGTGACATGGAGCTTTCCTTTAGGTAGATCATTTTTGCTTTATATTTCATTAATTTCTTTATACATTACACAACTAAAGAAAACATAGGCCGGGTGTAGTAGCTCACGCTTGTAATCCCAGCATTCTGGGAGGCCGAAGGGGGTGGATCACCTGAGGTCAGGAGTTTGATTCCAGCCTGGCCAACATGGTGAAACCCTGTCTCTACTAAAAAATACCAAAACTAGTAGGGCGAGCTGGTGAGCACCTGTAATCCCAGCTACTTGGGAGGCTGAGGCAGGAGAATCGCTTGAACCCGGGAGGCGGAGGTTGCACTGAGCCAAGATCGTGCCACTGCACTCCAGCCTGGGCGACAGAGTAAGACTCCATCTCAAAAATTAATTAATTAATTAATTATAGTATTGGCAAATCTCTCCATTATGTTTTCTTGCAATTAATTTCCAACATTTTATGGTTCTAATTAACCAGCCCCACAGTGACACTAAAGGTAAAAACAAGTAATTGTACACTGAACAGGTATGAAGACCATATAATTTCTGCTTTAGGAATTTCTGTAGGCATAACTATAATTTACTTTAGCTCGTTACTAAAAAAGGGTTTTTAAAATTTTTATTATTATTTTTTTAGACAGAGTCTTGCTCTGTCACCCAGGCTGGAGTGCAGTGGTGCCATCTCGGCTTACCGCAACCTCCGCCTCCCGGGCTCAAGCGATTCTCCTGCCCCTCCTCAGTAGCTGGGATTACAGGCGCATGCCACCACGCCCAGCTAATTTTTGTATTTTCAGTAGAGACGGGGTTTCACCATGTTGGCCAGGCTGGTCTCGAACTCTTGACCTTCTATTCCACCCGCCTCAGCCTCCCAAAGTGTTAGGATTATGCTCAGCTAATTTTTGTATTTTCAGTAGAGACGGGGTTTCATCATGTTGGCCAGGCTGGTCTCGAACTCCTGATCTTCTGTTCCGCCCACCTCAGCCTCCCAAAGTGTTGGGATTACGCCCAGCTAATTTTTGTATCTTCAGTAGAGACGGGGTTTCACCATGTTGGCCAGGCTGGTGTCGAACTCCTGACCTTCTGTTCCACCCACCTTGGCCTCCCAAAGTGTTAGGACTACAGGTGTGAGCCACAGTACAAAAGGTATTTATTTAGGTTTTTTTTTTTTTTTTTTTTTTTTTTTTTGAGACAGAGTCTCCCTCTATCGCCCAGGCTGGAGTGCAGTAGCGCCATCTTGACTCACTGCAACCTCTGCCTCCTGGGTTCAAACAATACTCCTGCTTCAGCCTCCTGGGTAGCTGGGACTACAGGCACGTGCCACCATGCCTGGCTAATTTTTTTTTTTTTTTTGTATTTTTAGTGGAGACAGTTTTGCCATTTTGGCCACGCTGGTCCTGAAATGACCTCAAGTGATCCGCCCACCTTAGCCTCCCAAAAAGGTATTTATTGACAGGTCCTCCCTACACTGCCCTACTCAGTCACCACCACCAATCTCTCCAAGATCCAGTTTCCTTATGTGTGCAGTGTCTCAGCTGTGTGCCTCATCTGTGTCTGGCCCATTCTGGTCCCTCAGCCAAAGAAAAACACGCCTGGCAGCATAAGGCAAGCTCTCTGGCCACCTATGAGAGGGGTTTGAAAAATGTTTGCCATCCAATGGCCAAGATATTCTTTCTCAGACATCTGCAGTGTATGGCCAAATTCAAGAAAGTCCTTCTCCTTAGGAAGCAATGGGAAAGAAGAGCCCAGAGCCAGGAGAAAAGCAAGGGCAAAAACTAGGCAAAGATTCCAGGATACCAGCCAATCAGGGTATGATTCAAGATGCAGGTTCTGTTCTTGGTGGGTGACTCAAAGGGTCAAAGGGGGCCATCTCTAAATCTGGCACTTATCCTGATACTCAGCATCTCTGTGGCCAGAAGCCCCCACAGCTCTGTGGCTATTTGCTGGCCTAGATCCACACTTGGGCTTGTAAAGCTACTCTAGTATCTCAAGACACTTTCCCGTTCCTACTGGGAACTGTCATTCATGGAGGAGGTAATAACTGGTATCCCTGCATTGGAACAGTTTCTTGGTTTGGAACAGTTCAATTATATACAGGCTCAGAATAAACAAAACCACCATAACTACATGGTTGTTTTAACCTCAAAATGTATATAGTACAGTGGAAACACAGAGAAGTGTTCAAGTCTCAGTTATGCTCCTGGCAAGTCTTTCTAACTTCTAGCTTCCTAACAGGGAAAATGGGAACAATGTGTCCCTAACCAGAGTTATTGCAGGGCCATCGAAGAGAATGTGTATGCTGCTGTTTAGCATAGTTCCTAAATCTCAGGAGTGGTTAAGAAATTGGACTTTGGAGGCAGGCTAACTAGGTCTTGATCTCAGTTCCTTCACTTTCTAGGTATGAGACTTCAGGCAAGTTACTTAGTGTTTTTTTGTTTGTTTGTTTGTTTTGTTTTGTTTTGAGACAGAATCTCAGTCTGTCACTCAGGCTGGAGTGCAGTGGTGCAATCTCGGCTCATTGCAACCTCCACCTCCTGGGTTCAAGTGATCCTCCTGCCTTAGCCTCTCAAGTAGCTGGGATTACAGGCATGTGCCACCACGCTTGGCTAATTTTTGTATTTTTAGTAGAGACGGGGTTTCACCATGTTGGCCAGGCTGGTCTTGAACTCCTGACCTCAAGTGATCCACCTGCCTTGGCCTCCCAAAGTGTTAGGATTACAGGCGTGAGCCACAGCACCCGGCCCTCAGTCTCTTTTAAAATGAGGATAATAACAGAAAATACACTGTAGTGTTTATGATAATTAAATATAGTAACGTGCATAAAATGTTTAAGATCATATTTAACAGAAAGCGCTCAATAGGCACAACACTTTGGGAGGCTGAAGTGGACAGATCGCTTGAGGCCAGGAGTTTGAGATCAGCCTGGCCAGCATAGCAAAACCTTGTCTCTACTAAAAAATATACAAAAATTAGCCAGACGTGGTGGCACATGTTTGTAATCCCAGCTACTCAGCTGGCTGAGACATAAGAATTGCTTGAGCCTGGGAGCAGGAGGTTGTAGTGAGCCGAGATTGCGAGATTGCCCCACTGCACTCCAGCCTTGGCAACAGATTAAGACCTTGTCTTAAAAAACAAACAAACACCAAACACAAAAAGACAAAGTAACAATAGAGTTGAGTAAGCTTAGAGTAAGAAAAATTCCATATTTATAAGTTTTGTATCAACCACAAATCTTGTTTTGAAGCCGAACTAAAGGGAAAAAGTAACCTTAAACTGTTCTCTTCAAGTTGGGTATGTTCTGATCATTTGAAACCCATTATGATGGTTAGTGAAAAATTCAAGGTCAATAGTATGACCACATTTTTATAATAAGAACAAAATTTTAAAATCTCTGTGTGTATATTTTCATGGGAAACATGAAGGATACACAGCAAACCATTAACAATGACTACCCCAGGAGAGTGAAAGTTGTAGCACAGAAGATAAAGGCACAGAGGCATATTTTTCTATCTGTGGGCTAATTTAAACAAACATTTAAGTTATTATACAGCATTATGATGAGTTTTAATGCATAAGCAGTGATTTCCAATCACTGCCTCTAAGTTTCTCATTTGCTCAAACCCATGTACAGCATGGGGGCTGGCAGGAGGAGACCCAGGAGGATCTCAGTTCTTGAAAAAGCCTCATTATATAATCTTAGGAAAGAAACAATTGATGATGTGTTATAGGGGTAACTACAAGCTTATTCCATACGTAAATGTGGCATAAATTTATCCTTCAAGTAGGATAAACATATACTTCCACATTTGAAGTCAATCTATATAAATATTAATGTTCTTGAAATACCATATTCCATAATGAAAACATGTAGCTCATTTTCTAGGTTTTTTCTTTCTTTCTTTCTTTCTTTTTTTTTGACAGAGTTTTGCTTTTGTGGCCCAGGCTGGAGTGCAATGGTGTAATCTTGGCTCACTGCAACCTCTGCCTCCCGGGTTCAAGTGATTCCCTTGCCTCAGCCTCCCAAGTAGTAGGGATTACAGGCGCCCACCACCACATCTGGCTAATTTTATATTTTAAGTAGAGACAGGGTTTCACCATGTTGGTCAGGCTGGTCTCGAACTCCTGACCTCAGGTGATCCTCCCGCCTCGGCCTCTCAAAGTGCTGGGATTATAGGTGTGAGCTACCGTGCCTGGCCTCATTTGATATATTTCTGAAATAAAGTTAAATTTTATCTGATACTACCTGAGAACACAGAGAAAAGTAGTCCCTTTTCCTTTTCTAAAACTCTTCAGAGTCAATGCCGCACATGCAGGATCTGATCAGAAACTGCCAGGCTGTGTGGTCTTCCCTCCTGCATACGTGCTAGAACTCATGATTTAAGATGGGCCATAGTTTTTGTGTACAACATTTCCAGAAGCAGAATCTTGCCAGGGTTACAGAAAAATAACCTTTGATATGTGGTTTATAAATGGCTAAATATGAGAATGTCCATCTTTTTAAAACTTAATTATAGTCACATATAAGGGTCCAAGGAGTAAAACCTGTACTGTAGAGCCTTGCTATTAAAAGTGTGGTTTATATCACAAGCCTGTCCGGATTCGCCACCTGCTGACTGTAGAGCCCTTGGGCCTTGAGTGAACATAAATGGTAGCCAAGCAGTGGTCACTGTGGGCCTTTGGGAGAGACCCAGTGCTGTGCCTGCTTCAGGTCTGACCCAATGCAGTCCCAGTGGTGGTGGTGGCCACAAGGGTGCTTGTTTTACCCCTCCCCCAGCTCCAGGCTGCTCAGTACAGAAAGAGAGAGATTCCATTTATTGGAGAAAAAGTAAGGAAAGAGAACAAGAGTCTCTGCCTGGTAATCCAGGGAATTCTTTCAGATCTTAGCCAAGAACAACAAGGCAGTACCTCTACAAGTCTGTAAGAGCCACAGCATTACTGGGCTTGGGGTGCCCCCTAATGCAGATATGGCTGCAGTGACCAAAGATTTAGATCACGACACCTGAGTCCCTTTGAATACTTGGAAAGCCTTTTCACAAAGGACAGGTTACAAACAAGCCCAGACTGTAAAGACTACAATAAATACTACAATACCTAACTCTTCGATGCCCAGACATTGGCAAACATCCATAAGCATCAAGACCATTCGGGAAAACATGACCTCAAAGAAACTAAATAAGGCACCAGTGATCAATCCTAGAGAGACAGAGGTATGTAACCTTTCAGATAGAGAATTCAAAATAGCTGTTTTTGTGTTCATGTTCTGACGTAAAAAAACAAAAAACAAACAAACAAAATAGTTGTTTTGAGAAAGCTCAACAAAATTCAAGATAACACAGAGAAGGAATTCAGAAACCTATCAGATAAATTTAACAAAGAGACTGAAATAATTAAAAATCAAGCAGAAATTCTGGAGCTGAAAAATGCAATGGACACACTGAAGAATGCATCAGAGTCTCCTAACAGAGGAACTGATCACGCAGAAGAATTAGTGAGCTTGAAGACAGGCTATTTGAAAATACACAATCAGAGCAGACAAAAGAAAAAAAAATTTAAAAAGGATGATGCATGCCTACAAGAGCTAGAAAATAGCCTCAAAAGGGTGAATCTAAGAATTATTGGCCCTAAAAAGGAGGTAGAGATAGATCAGGGTAGAAAGTTTATTCAAAGGGATAATAGCAGAGAACTTCCCAAATTCAGAGACCGATATCAATATTCAAGTAAAGAAGGTTACAGAACACCAAGCAGATTTAACCCAAAGACTACCTCAAGGTATTTAATAATCAAACTCCCAAAGGTCAAGGATAAAGAAAGAATCCTGAAATCAGCAAGAGAAAAGAAACAAACAACATGCAAAGGAGTTCCAATACGTCTGGCAGCAGACTTCTCATTGGAAACCTTACAGGCTGAGAGAGTGATGTAACATATTTAAAGTGCTGAAGGAAAAAAAAAAAACTTTTATCCTAGAATAGTATATGCAGTGAAAATATCCTTCAAACATGAAGGAGAAAGACTTTCTCAGACAAAAGCTTAGAAATTTTGTCAATAACATACTTGTCCTACAAGAAATGCTAAAGGGAATTCTTCAATCTGAAAGAAAAGGTCATTAATAAACAATAAGAAATCATCTGAAACTACAAAATTCACTGGTAATAGTAAGTACACAGAAAAACAGAGTATTATAACATTGCAATTGTAGTGTGTAAGCTACTCATATATTGAATAGAAAGACTAAAAGATGAACTGATCAAAAATAATAACTACAATAACTTTTCAAGACATAATACAATAAGATATTAACAGAAACAACAAAAGGTTAAAAAGTGGGGAGATGACGTTAAAGTGCAGAGTTTTTACTTGGTTTCTCTTTGCTTGTGATTTTTTTTTGTTTTTTTTTGTTTGTTTTTTTGAGACGGAGTTTGTTTGTTGATGCAATCTGTGTTAATCTGTCATCAGTTTAAAATAATGGGTTAGAAGATATTGTTTGCAAGCCTCATGGTAACCTCAAATCCAAAAACATACAACAGATACACAAAAAATAAAAAGCAAGAAATTAAAACATACCACCAGAGAAAATCACCTTCACTAAAAGGCAGGCAGGAAGGAAGGAAAGAAGGAAGAGAAGAAAACAACAAAACAACCAGAACAAATAAGAAAATGGCAAAACTAAGTCTGTACTTATCAGTAATAACATTCATGTAAATGGACTAAACTCTCCAATCAAAAGATAAAGAGTGGCTGAATGAATTTTTTAAAAAGTGTGGTTTATGGACCAGCAGCAGCGGCAGCATTTTAACAAGATTCCCAGGTGATTCCTGTACTGTAGACACAATTTGTGGTGAATATTCATGAAACTTAAAAGTATGGGGAGAGTGCCAGGCGTGGTGGCTCATGCCTGTAATCCCAGCACTTTGGGAGGCTGAGGCGGGCAAATCACCTGAGGTCAGGAGTTCGAGACCAGCCTGGCCAACATGGTGAAACCCCATCTTTACTAAAAATACAAAAATTATCCAGGTGTGGTGGCGCATGCCCGTAATCCCAGCTACCTGGGAGACTGAGGTGGGAGAATCGCTTGAACCTGGGAGGCAGAGGTTGTGGTGAGCTGAGATCGCACCATTGCACTCTAGCCTGGGCAACAAGAGCGAAACTCTGTCTCAAAATAAAGAAATAAATAAATAAGTATGATGATAATTCATGTGAAAAAAGGATAAATATTTTGAAAGTTCATTTTCTTTTTTTTTTCTTTTTTCTTTTTTTTTTGAGATAGAGTCTCACTCTGTTGCCCAGGCTGGGGTGCAGTGGTGCGATCTCAGCTCACCACAACCTCTGCCTCCTGGGTTCAAGCAGTTCTCCTGCCTCAGCCTCCCGAGTATCTGGGATTACAGGCATGCACCACCACGCTCGCCTAATTTTTGTATTTTTAGTAAAGACGGGGTTTCACCACGTTGGCCAGGCTGGTCTCGAACTCCTGACCTCAGGTGATTTGCCCGCCTTGGCCTCCCAAAGTGCTGGGATTACAGGCATGAGCCACTGCGCCCGGCTGAAAGTTCATTTTCAAAAGCATAGTCCAGCAAATTTTGTTTCTAAATGTGCTACCAGAATCAAAGAAACAATAACATTCCATTAAAACAAATAAAA
This sequence comes from Macaca mulatta, assembly GCF_049350105.2. Taxonomy (NCBI): domain Eukaryota; kingdom Metazoa; phylum Chordata; class Mammalia; order Primates; family Cercopithecidae; genus Macaca; species Macaca mulatta. Next base: position 23,713,261 of record NC_133426.1, on the reverse strand, counting down.
TGGCATTAAATGTTCTGCATAATTTAAGAGCCCTCACCAATTTTAGTCTTTTTTTTATTTTGAGATGGAATCTCACTATGTCACCCAGGCTGGAGTGCAGTGGTACGATCTTGGCTCACTGTAGCCTCTGCCTCCTGGGTTTAAGCGATTCTCCTGCCTCAGCCTCCCGAGTAGCTGGGATCACAGGAATGTGCCACCATACCTGGCTAATTTTTATATCTTTAGTAGAGACGGGATTTCACCACGTTGGCCAGGCTGGTCTCAAACTCTTGACCTCAGGTGATCTGCCCACCTCGGCCTCCCAAAGTGCTAGCATTACAGGCATCAGTCACTGTGCCTGGCCTAGTCTATTATTAACAAATCAAAATTTTAATACAAAAAATGGATGGATATTTTCTAGAGTCTTAATTAAGTAATTCACTCCAAATTTATTTTTAGGTAATAAGTGGAGACACTTTGAAACATGGTGCTTAAAACACACACACACACACACACACACACACACACACTACCTGGTGGGCTGTTTCATGGTGAAATAACTAATTCTGTATAATTTGAATGCAATTCAGATACTACATAAATGTTAAGAAGCTAAATTAACATAAAATGTACATCATGAAACGTCACCTCACTTGACGGCATTAATACATTTTTTCCGCTAAAATACTTGTAACCGTGGCCATCAGTATGAAGAAAAATTTTAAACACGATGAAAGGTGGAAACGTTTCACCTCTAAATCTGAAATAAAGATAAAAAATTAGTTATTTGGCATCAGGTTTTGGGCTCAGTTGCTTTTCCCCCTTATACTTAAGATAGTTCGTATAGTTTCTTGCGTACAGGGTAAAAGCTATGTCAGAGCATATAAAGAACTGGTAATTAAATGGATCACGTAGGAGGTAAGACCCACACTTTGGTGTGCTCACAACTATTCTCACACCTGTGTAAGACTGAATACCGAATGGGAGATGAGAGCTACTCTCATCGCAACTTTTAGCCACAGAGTCATGCCTCAGTTTCTTCACATAACAAATGTAAATAAAGATAACACATTTACTTTGTAATTAAGTTCTGAGAAGTTATGAGGATTAAAAAAATCCATATCTAAGATTTCCTCATATTAACTAAGTACTTCTTGAAATAAATCAGCATAGATACATTACCTGAATCTAATTTTACACTGCATGGTAGGATCCTTAATAAGCTTAGCCTCTAAGGGGGACACTTTCTTCAGTATTTCATGTGTCACACAGAATTCCTGAAATAGAGGACAGAACTGTAAAGGGAAAGCAGTATCCCACCCAGACATAATTTATGGACTATAACAGAGGCAACGTGGTAAAGTGAACAGTACGCTAGCCTTGGAGTTCTGAAGGGGTGGGTTTTTGTTTTGGCACCTCCACTTACCATCTGTGTAGCCTTAAGCCAGTTACTTAATCATTTTTGCTTCCAAGTTTGGGTATCTGTCCCTCTTTGAGATCAAAGGTACTATTATTTCCCTATGACAGCACTTTTCACAATATATTATAATTACTTATTAACTTGTTTGTGCCTCCTACTAGACTGTAAACTTCATGAAGGTAGGCATGGTGGCTTTTCTCTTTACCACTATATTCCTAGCATCTAATACAGTGCCTGGAACACAGCAGATGCTTAACAAGTATTTGTTGAATGAATCACTGTAAGATGAGGATGACAATAGTAATAAGTTACTAGCTTTTAAGTACCTTTTATGCACCATATACTATGTTAGGTGCCTTATATACATCAGCTCATTTAATCCTTACACCAGCAACACTATGAGAATTGTTCGTTTTCAGACGGAGTCTCACTCTGTCGCCCAGGCTGGAGTGCAGTGGCGCGATCTCAGCTCACTGCAACCTCTGCCCACCGCAACCTCCGCCCACCGCAACCTCTGCCTCCCAGGTTCAAGCAATTCTCCTGCCTCAGCCTCCCGAGTGGCTGGGACTACAGGCACCTGCCACCACGCCTGGCTAATTTTGTATTTTTTTAGTAGAGACAGGGTTTCACCATATTGGCCAGGCTGGCCTCAAACTCCTGACTTTGTGATCCACCTGCCTTGGCCTCCCAAAGTGCTGGTATTACAGGTGTGAGCCACCAAGCAGGCTGGAGTGCAATGGCACGATCTCAGCTCACTGCAACCTCCACCTCCTGGGTTCAAGCGATTCTCCTGCCTCAGCCTCCTGAGTAGCTGGGATTACAGGCATGTGTCACCATGCCGGGTTAATTTTGTATTTTTAATGGAGATGGGGTTTCTTCATGTTGGTCAGGCTGGTCTCGAGCTCCTGACCTCAGGTGATCCACCCACCTCAGCCTCCCAAAGTGCTGGGATTACAGGTGTGAGCCACTGCACCTGGCCCATTATGAGACTGTTATCATGCCTGTTTTACAGAAGAGAAGGTTGAGGCTCAGGGAATTTTTGTAATTTATAAAAAGGCATACAGGTAGTAAATTGGGAAGCCAGGATTCATTTAGTTCTGTTTGACTCTAAAGCCCCAACTCTTTCCCCCAAACAATCCCAAACAACCCCTTTATGCTTAAGATAATCACATAAAAATGTACACTAAAGGGCTTTTAGGCTGGGTGCTGTGGCTCACACCTATAATCCTGGCACTTTGGGAGGCCAAAGCAGGAGGATCACCTGAGGTCAGGAGTTCGAGACCAACCTGGCCAACATGGTGAAACTCCGTCTCTACTAAAAATACAAAAATTAGCCGGGCGTGATGGCGGGTGCCTGTAGTCCAAGCTACTTTGGAGGCTGAAGCAGGAGAATTGCTTGAACTTGGGAGGTAGAGGTTGCAGTAAGCCGAGATCATGCCACTGCACTCCAGCCTGGGTGACAGAGTGAGACTCTATCTCAAAATAAATAAATAAATAGCTTTTAAAAGGATAAAACATTATTAATTTAAGGTATTAACTTAAAGCATTACTATAACAGATAAAAAAGAATTTCCTTCTGTTACAGAAGAGTCTAAAAATACTATGAAACCAGCATTATAAAATTAAATACAAGTTCCATATTTGAAGACAATGGATAATAGACCTGAAATGTCAGGAGTTTACCTGGGTGGGTTTTCTCCGAAGTATTCAGATGGAGTCTTGTTCTGTCACCCAGGTTAGAGTGCAGTGGCGCAATCTCGGCTCACTACAACCTCCACCTCCTTGGTTCAAGGAATTCCCCTGCCTCAGCCTCCCGAGTAGCTGAGATTACAGGCACACCCTACCACGCTCAGCTAATTTTTTTGTATTTTTAATAGAGATGGGTTTCCACCATGTTGGCCAGACTGGTCTCAAACTCCTGACCTCAGGCAATCCACCCGCCTCGGCCTCCTAAAGATCCCAGCTCATGCTGGGATTACAGGCGTGAGCCACTGTGCCCGGCCGTATTCTGCTTTTACTGACATCAGAAATAGGTTTGTGGGTCAGATGAACGGTGTATACATTGCTCAGACTTTATTATTTTTTTCAGAGCTGCTAAAATTCCCTTAAGAGTATCACTAATTGGGCAGGTGTGGTGGTTCATGCCTGTAATCCCAGCACTTTGGGAGGCCAAGGCGGGCGGATCACCTGAGGTCAGGAGTTCGAGACCAGCCTGGCTAACATGGTGAAACCCTGTCTCTACTAAAAATACAAAAAAAGAAAAAATTAGCTGGGCATGGTGGCACGCACCTGTAGTCCCAGCTATTAGGGAAGCTGAGGCAGGATAATCGTTTGAACCTGGGCGGTGGAGGTTGCAGTGAGCCAAGATCATGCCACTGCACTCCAGCCTGGGCGACAGAGTGAGACTTCATCTCAAGAAAAAAAAAAAAGAGTATCACTAGTAATAGACTACTGGATTTATAGGTTGTTTTATTAGAATATTTGGTACTATACCAAGGAAGGCTCTGCTAAGGTTGCCAGAGTTGCTTTCTGGAGGAGGGGGGATATGCATTTTTTTTTTTTTGGTTTTGCTTTTCATTCAAGTAGGATCATATTCTTCATACTGTCTGGTGCTTGCTTTTTTAACTGATGAGCTATCTTCCTTTTTCTTTCTATTGCATAATCATGTTAAAGCTGCAAAGTTTAACACTATAAAAGCAGCAACATGGCCGGGCGCGGTGGCTCAAGCCTGTAATCCCAGCACTTTGGGAGGCCGAGACGGGCGGATCACGAGGTCAGCAGATCGAGACCATCCTGGCTAACCCAGTGAAACCCCGTCTCTACTAAAAAATACAAAAAACTAGCCGGGCGCGGTGGCGGGCGCCTGTAGTCCCAGCTACTCGGGAGGCTGAGGCAGGAGAATGGCGTAAACCCGGGAGGCGGAGCTTGCAGTGAGCCGAGATCCAGCCACTGCACTCCAGCCTGGGCAACAGAGCGAGACTCCGACTCAAAAAAAAAAAAATAAATAAAATAAAATAAAATAAAATAAAATAAAAGCAGCAACATTTATTTAACCAGCATCCTATCACTAGATATTATACAGTTTACTTCCTTTGCTGTTACAAACAATGGTGCAATCAAATTGTATATGTATTGTAGAATAGATTCTAAGAGGTAAAATTGCTGGATGAAAGGTAAGGGAACTTTTAATTCAGAGCTTTTTGAGGGGGGACAGAGTCTCACTCTGCCGCCCAGGCTGGAGTGTAGTGGCATGATCTCAGCTCACCATAACCTGTGCCTCCTGGGTTCAAGCAATTCTCCTGCCTCAGCCTCCCAAGTAGCTGTGACTACAGGTGCATGCCACCACGCCTGGCTATCTTTTTGTATTTTAGTAGAGAAAGCATTTCTCAATGTTGGCCAGACTGGTCTTGAACTCCTGGCCCTCCCTGCCTTGGCCTCCCAAAGTGCTGGGATTACAGGTGTGAGACACTGCACCTTACAGATTCGGAGTTTTTTATTGTTGGAAGAGAACTGTTTCACATTTTCAAATAAGGAATCAAATTTAAAAACAAAACAAAACAAGCAGTATATTAATTTCAGAAAAAATAATAGTCATCCACATTTCAAAAAATCCAGAAATATTCATTTAGGGATAACAGAAAAAACAATTCCAGAACTCCATGCAATATTATTAGATGCAAATAGGAGATAAAAAAAGGGCCGGGTGTGGTGGCTCAAGCCTGTAATCCCAGCATTTTGGGAGGCTGAGGCGGGAAGATCACAAGGTCAGGAGAGCGAGATCATCGTGGCTAACATGGTGATATCCCGTCTCTACTAAAAATACCAAAAATTAGCCGGGTGTGGTGGCAGGTGCCGGTAATCCCAGCTACTCAGGAGGCTGAGGCAGGAGAATCACTTGAACCCGGGAGGCAGAGGTTGCAGTGAGCCAAGATTGTGCCACTGCACTCCAGCCTGGGTGAAAGAGCGAGACTCCGTCTCAAAAAAAAAAAAAAAAAAAAAAAAAAAAAAAAGAGATAAAGAAGGTTATCTATTCGATCTTTAATTAATAGATCTTTTGGCTTGATAATTAAATCCATCAGAGAAAAAAAGAAGCAAACTACTTACCGCTGCACAAATTGCGTGTTTCAGGAGTCGAAATATCATTTTGTTTGTATGAGATAACCAAGCCCTCTGTATTATTTGAGCTGAAATGTCTTTAAGCATTCTGAGAGAAAAAAAGAGGTTAATATTTATAAAGTAGTTTTCATTTTCCTAAAACCTTAGAGAACTATCAATTTATGCTTCCTCCTCCTGTACCTCCCCATCCTCCACTCTAAGACTGACCTAATGAGGAACATTTGGATGTGGTAATTGGAAGTGGTCATTTGCAGAACCCACTCAGAATGAGGATATGAAATACTTGAGGAGATTTCCCCTGAGATTTAAAAAAAAAAGTCCTGGCTAAAACTTTATCATCAAAAGGCATATAAAATATAAATGTATCATTAAGAGGCATATATATTATAAATAAAAAGTGTGAGGAGACAAGCTCACTTCCCAAAAACATTCACGACCTGAAATGAAACGTACAACTAGTTCAAGTGCTATGAAAATGGAATGGGGAATAGTCAAAGTTACAGGAGGCCCAGTTCTCTTCTGGGGATGGACGACTACGCCCTAGAAAAAGAAACTTCCTTCTCTGATCTTTGCTTGAACCAGGCTCATCCAGGTCAAGTCAGAATTATTCTACTTTTGGTCATATCCCAGCACTGGCAGGTTGTAGGGGTCTCCTCCTTCATACCTTCTCACTCCGTCATTACCCCTTACAGTGCTATGTACAAAGACAGGTACTCCTGCATAATGCTACCCATTGGCTGGCAAAATGCAAGCTACAAGATATAAAGAAGAAAAGGCTAGGCCAGGTGCAGTGGCTCACGCCTGTAATCTCAGCACTTTGGGAGGCCGAGGCGGGAGGGATCACCTGAGGCCAGGAGATCGAGACCAGCCTGGCCAACATGGTGAAACCCCGTCTCTACTAAAAATATAAAAATTGACATGCATGGTGGTGCACGCCTGTAATCTCAGCTACTCGGGAGGCTGAGGCAGGAGAATTGCTTGAATCCGGCAGATGGAGGTTGCAGCGAGCCGAGATCGCACCACTGCACTCCAGCCTGGGCGACACAGCGAGACTCCATCTCAAAAAAAAGGAAAAAGCCTGAAGTATGGAGACAAACCTTTGAATCCTATCTGATGCCATTTATTAGCTGTTAACTTTCTTCAAGCCACTTACCTTCTGCCGGTTGCTACTATTTCATTTATAAAATATAAAAATTGTTTCACAAGGTTGTATCAGGATCGAGTAGATGTGTGTTAATATGCTTTGTAAATTAGAAAATGCAATTATAATTATTCAATTTGAAAGTAATTTTAAAACACAAAATCTCTGATTTACAAAACAAGAAGCATTTGAAATTATCTGGATAAGTACTGTTTGGAAACTGTACAGTTGTGGAAGATAACACAAGGCAAAATACGGGTACTTACGATAGTAATGATCTTGAATTTGGTGCATTTGCGAAACGTACTCTGCGAACTTTTCCTAAGGATTTTGTACCTGATTTCAGAATACCTTTACCTGGTACATTTGAGGAACGGTTCATTTTCCCTCCAATGAAGTAATCTGAAAGTACATAAATTAAGCCTTTGAGGTCATAATTTATACTATTACACTGTTTGGACAAGACTCAAGTGCCTTATGATTGTTGTACTAATTCTGAATCCTTTAAAAAAGAAGGCATTGGGGCCGGGCGCGGTGGCTCAAGCCTGTAATCCCAGCACTTTGGGAGGCCGAGACGGGCGGATCACGAGGTCGGGAGATCGAGACCATCCTGGCTAACACGGTGAAACCCCGTCTCTACTAAAAAAAATACAAAAAACTAGCCGGGCGAGGTGGCGGGCGCCTGTAGTCCCAGCTACTCGGGAGGCTGAGGCAGGAGAATGGCGTGAACCCGGGAGGCGGAGCTTGCAGTGAGCTGAGATCCGGCCACTGCACTCCAGCCTGGGCAACAGAGCGAGACTCCGTCTCAAAAAAAAAAAAGAAGGCATTGGGGATCTCTTAAAGTTGCTTACAGTTTACATTGTGTACTAAAAATATTATATGGTATATGGAAAAGACAAATAAATCTATCCACAGCCTTATAACTGGTCTGTCTCCAGTCTTTTTCTCCTCTTATTCATCTTCCACACTACACCCGGAGTTAACTTTTTAACTCAATAATTCAATCTCATCACTCCCCAGCTGTCTACCAACAAGCTCATTGAGGGCAGGAGGCATCTTGTTGACTATGGAGTCCTCAGTGCCTAGCACAGCGGAGAGTTTTTACATGTTTGTCTAAAAACGTTTTGTCCCAGTTTTATCATCAAATAGCAGTGAGACTTTGAGCAAGTCACTTAACCTCTCAGTGGTTCAGTTCCCTCCTTGGTAAAGTGAGAGGGTATACACTAAATTTCTGATTCCACCTCCAACTTTCTATTCTTTAAAGCATCCAATCTGGATGCAGTAATACTCCAATTTGGATGCAGCTCCCAAATTCTTAGTCACTGCTTGGTCTTTGTTACTAAACCAGGGGCTCGTTATCATTTCTTTTGGTGCCATGGACCCCCTAGGGACAGATCTCTTTAAAACGCATAACATGGCCGGGCGCGGTGGCTCACTCCTGTAATCCCAGCACTTTGGGAGGCCGAGACGGGCGGATCACGAGGTCAGGAGATCGAGACCACCCTGGCTAACACGGTGAAACCCCCGTCTGTACTAAAAATACAAAAACTAGCTGGGCGGGGTGGCGGGCGCCTGTAGTCTCAGCTACATGGGAGGCTGAGGCAGGAGAATGCCGTGAACCCGGGAGGCGGAGCTTGCAGTGAGTGGAGATCGTGCCACTGCACTCCAGCCTGGGCGACAGAGTGAGACTCCGTCTCAAAAAAACAAAAAACAAAACAAAAAAAACCGCATAACATACATAGGATTACAAAGTGTTCCAATTATACTGAAATCATTAAAATATTTTTTAAAACAAAATTATAGTAAATGTGTCTTAATGCATTAAATGAGCTCTAATGACTACTGTATTTTTGAAGCAGTAATGAGCGTAAATATTTCAAGATCTCTGACACGACTGCAAGGTAACATGAAAATATCTGTGCTTTCTATTGATGACAAAGTCATCAATGCTAATACTACTGTGGCTTGTTGTCTACACTATAATTGAAAGAAACAAAGTTCAGTTAGAGGTTAGTGAAAATGAAGTTGTCATTTTTTCCCCCATACAAGTTCGCACACCCCATGAATTAAGACCTTCTGCCCTAATTTATCAATATGTTTCACACTTTTACGTATGTGTGATGTTACACTGCTGATGCAGAGAGCCTTCTGAGTCTATTCAATATTTCTCCTTGGGGATGCCTTGGAATATACAATCCTCTTAAGAAAGAGAAAAGCAGCCCTTAACATCTGGGAGTTGGCTGGCAGTCACAGCTGGGCCTTGGTGTTACCACTGCTTCCTAACAACACCCGATCCAGAGCAAAGCTCCTGCTTCCTTGAACGTACCCCAAAATCACCGAACCAAAGCCCAAATCCTATAATAAATCTAACTCTTTTACTGAAATATGCCACTGTGTTCCTACATGTGCGTTCTCCTTGGAGCAATGAGAAACCCATTTTCTTCAACTACAGGTGTGCCCCTAGTGGTCTTTGGCTGGAGGGCAGTGGCACATCACTGCACAAATTCCAAATTTTTCCAGATGCCCGCCCGGATAGGGCTTACACTTTTTATAGGATTAGGGCAGAAATACAGAATGAAATAGGAAATACATCCTCATTATGAGACAGTGAAACAATTGTTTTGGCTAGAACACAGGTTTCAAAGGCAGACTAATGGGTTTGGATCCTAGCTTCCCACTTTCTGTGTGGTCTCGTACAAATTACTTCTATGTGCCTCAGTTTCTTCATGTATGTATTGGGAATAATAACCATGCCCACCTACTTCCGTCGTTGGAAAGATTAGATAAATGTGAATAAAGAACTTAGATCATGACTGCGCATATCAAAGTGCTGTATCAGTGCTTGTTACTCTTGTTAATAAGATAATTATTGCCATTATCATTTACTTCTACAAGTATTAAGGGACAAACATTTGATTCCCAGAGAGGAGGCTTACCGCTTGTTTCTTAAAGGGAAAAAATAAGGTCAGAGCCTTTTCCGATTAAAGGACACAGCATATTAGTTTAAATTTAAAACCTGAGAAACCTCCAGTCCACGGTTAAAACCTTTCGTAAGATAAATCCAGGCCGCCAACCGGCGGCTTCCGGCTGCGAGGCTTTCGAAGTCGCCCGAGACCCTCCAAGCGCCCCCTCCCGGCAGCCTCTGCTCACAGAAATCCCAGTCCACGCCGCTGGGCGCCCGGTCGCCGCGGCAAAGACAGTTTCCCAGCGCCGCGCGACGCCAGGCACCTCCCTCCTCGCGCCTCCGCGTACCACCCACACAGAGCCGGCGCTTTCTTGCCGCCTAGCAACCGCCGACGCAGGGGCGGAGCCTCTTGGAGGGCGGGGTTTGCGTTCATCCGCCGCCCGGGCGCGACGCGCTGCAGCTCAGCGACGCGGCTTCTAGAACGGGGTGATTGAACTAAGCCTTCGCCGCACCGAGTTTGCAGTACGGCCGTTACCCGCACCGCGGCCCGCTTGCGGTTGGAGAAATCAAGGCCCTACCGGGCCTCCGTAGTCACCTCTCTGTAGTGGGCGTGGCCGAGGCCGGGGTGACCCTGCCGGAGCCACCGCTGCTAGCGACATGTTCAAGGTGAGAGCGTGGAGCCGGGTCACAGCTGTCACCGCCCCCTCCCGGCTGCCCGAGCCCTCCCCGCGCTCTCTTGGGGCCTCTCCGCAGGCCAGGCCCGAGGCTTTTCCCGCCACTGGGCCGGCTGCGTCCCGGCCCCGCGGTTCATTCACTGGTCTACTGTGGATGAGCGGCTGCCGGGCGGAGGCGAGAGACCCCCGGGTGGGTGGGGGGCGGCCCTTTGGGTTGTGCTTTCGTGAATTAAACACTTTGAAAATGTAAAGTGCCTTCCCCCAAAGTACCCATCCCTTCGGCTGGTGCCCTCTTGGGATCGTGGGTAGGGGGAGGCCAGCTCAGGGCACTGCGGGGTTCGCGGCTTTAGTTGCCTGGCAGGGTCAGGTTTCAGAACCTGATGTGTGGATGGGGGAGGGTCATTTTAGGAGAAGCTGTGCAGGGTATGGGGGAGGCTGGGGTGGGATGGCTGGGTGACGACGAAAGCTGGAGCTTTGCTCCACTCCCCAGGGAACATTATTTAATACGGACCAGTGGACCCCCTTC